>NC_057804.1:421908968-422508968 GCF_018294505.1 Triticum aestivum
GGGGGGGGGGAGCCCACCCCCTGGGGTGCACCCCCTACCTCGTGGCCAGCCCGGAAGTCCACCGACGTACCTCCTGCACCCATATATACTCTCGTACCCTAAAACTTCCATAACGGAGATTAGATCACAAGTTCCACCGTCGCAAGCCTCTGTAGCCATGAGAAATCAATCTAGGCCCTCTCCTGCGCCCTGCCGGAGGGGGCCATCATCACCGGTGGCCATAGAGGAGTATCCCGGAGGGGTCTTCATCATCATGAAGGCCAAGGACCAGAGGGTGGAGGCCATGGAGGAGGAAGCACAAGGGGGAGAACCTCTCCTCCTCTCTTCCGGTGGCGCCGGAGTGCCATCGGGAGGGGAATCATCGCCATGGTGATCGTCTTCATCAACATCACCATCATCATCACCATCCTCATCTCTTTTACGCGGTCCACTCTCCCGCAAACCGTTGTAATCCCCTACTTGAACATGGTGCTTTATGCCACATATTATGATCCAATGATGTGTTGCCATCCTATGATGTTTTGAGTAGATATCTTTTGTCTTTGGGTTGATTGACGATCTAGATTGGTATGTGTAGGACCTTGAGAAGAGGTGTCTAGAGGGGGGGTGATTATACACTAAGAGCCAAAGTTGCAGTTTTTAAGATTCTTTAAGTTTAAGTGGAGTTTAGGCACAATTTCATCAATCACAATACATATCAAGCAAGCATGCAAAGAGTATATGAGCAGCGGAAAGTAAAGCATGCAACTTGCAAGAATGTAAAGGGAAGGGATTGGAGGATTCAAACGCAATGGGAGACACGGATGTTTTTGGCGTGGTTCCGATAGGTGGTGCTATTGTACATCCACGTTGATGGAGACTTCAACCCACGAAGGGTAACGGCTGTGCGAGTCCACGGAGGGCTCCACCCAGGAAGGGTCCACGAAGAAGCAACCTTGTCTATCCCACCATGGCCGTCGCCCACGAAGGACTTGCCTCACTAGCGGTAGATCTTCACGAAGTAGGCCATCTCCTTGCCCTTACAAACTCCTTGGTTCAACTCCACAATCTTGTCGGAGGCTCCCAAGTGACACCTAGACAATCTAGGAGACACCACTCTCCAAGAAGTAACAAATGGTGCGTTGTTGATGAACTCCTTGCTCTTGTGCTTCAAATGATAGTCTCCCCAACACTCAACTCTCTCTCATAGGTTTTGGATCTGGTGGAAAGAGGATTTGAGTGGAAAGCAACTTGGGAAAGGCTAGAGATCAAGATTCATATGGTAGGAATGGAATATCTTGGCCTCAACACATGAGTAGGTAGTTCTCTCTCAGAAATAGGATGCTGGAAGTGTAGGTTCAGTCTGATGGCTCTCTCCACGAATGAAGAGGAGGTGGAGGGGTATATATAGCCTCCACACAAAATCTAACTGTTACACACAATCTACCAAACTCGCTGGGACCGAATTGTTAAACTCGGTCAGACCGATTTAGCAAATAATGTGACCGTTAGGGTTTTCGGTGGGACCGAAATGCAACTCGGTGAGACCGATTCGGTTAGGGTTAGGGCATAACGTAATCTCGGTAAGACCGATTACACAAACTTGGTGGGACCGATTTTGGTAATAAGCTTTCCAGAGAGTTGGTCAGGCAAACTCGGCTGGACCGATTATCAAACTCGGTGGGACCGATTTTGATAATAAGTTAACCAGAAAGTTTGCATTGTAATCTCGGTAGTACCGATTGCTCAAACTCGGTGAGACCGATTTTGATAATGGACATACATAGAGAGATTACAATCCCATCTCGGTGAGACCGAGATCCCTATCGGTGAAACCGATTTGCCTAGGGTTTGTGGCAGTGGCTAAGACATCAAAACTCGGTGGCGCCGGATAGGAAGAATCAGTGGGGCCGAGTTTGACTTTAGGTTTTAGGACATATGTGTGGAAGTGGGAAAGTAGTTGAGGATTTTGGAGCATATCACAAAGCACTTGAAGCAAGAGGCTCATTAAGCAACACCTCATACCTCCTTGATAGTATTGGCTTTTCCTATAGACTCAATGTGATCTTGGATCACTAAAATATAAAGTGAAGAGTCCTTAGCTTGAAGCTTTAGCCAATCCTTTGTCCTTAGCATCTTGAAGGAGTTCCCACATCCTTTAGTCCATGCCACTCCATTGTTGAACTTGTCTGAAATGTACTAGGTAAAAGTGTTAGTCCAACAAGAGATATGTTGACATTAATTACCAAAACCACCTAGGGAGCACTTGTGCTTTCAATCTCCCCCTTTTTGGTAATTGATTGCAACATACATCAAAGCTTTAGATAAAGATATAAAGAATAGCAAGTAAAGCTTTGGAAAGACATGTAACAAGCATAGGCTCCCCCTACATGTATGCAATCATGTGAATATGAAATATAGAAGCATGTGATAGCATAACCATGATAGAGCAGGCAATGTGTTACATGTATCTTGGCCATATGCATTAGAGCTAAAAGTATTAAAGGAAATACCTTCATGCCCAAGAGTCCTTCTTGCAAACAGTATGTACATCAGCAAGAATTCCTCATACACATGATTGTGATGCATATACTTACCTTGTGGTCTTGAGTTGGCTTAGGATGGAATGAACCTGCGTAAACAAGGTTAGATAACACAAATGCATCTACTAGCCAGAGCAAATAGAAGAAACCACAAGAATACCAAGACTGGGATGACATGTAGAGAGTGAGTACTGAGTACCACATTGGATTAGACATGTCCCCAAGAGTAAAGATATGCAATGAATTTAAATGATCTCTTTCCCTTAGATGTCTTGCTCCCCCTGAATCTAACATGGGATACTGGGAGAAGATAGGGAACAGAAAATCAGAGCTGAAGGAAAACAGAGCTGAAAGATATGAATGATGATCAGAGCTAAAGTTCAGAGCTAATGTATGCTAATGCAAAATGAGCACAATAGATCATATGAACATGTCTCTCCCCTCAAGAAGACATGTGGACATCTCTCCTCTTGAACACCAAGCATCTGGGATCCTTGAGAAATAATTTCTACTTAAGTATCCTCTCCCCCTGGAGATCTCTCTCTTCTTTTGAGGGTCTCTCCCCCTAGAAGGTCTCTCTCTCCCTTAATAAGGAAGGTGATAAGTTTTGATGCTCTCTCTCTATCTCCAAATGATAAGCTTTTATGTTCTATCTCTCCCCCTTTGACATCAATTTCCAAGAAGGGCTTGATAAAGATGTAATCTCTCTCTCCCTCTGGAATTTGTCGTGAATGGGTTTGATCCTTGAGTCACACCATAAAGCAATGATAAAAATGTGATGCTTGTAGAGGACAAGATTCATTGAGTGGAGCTGGATCAGAAGAAACACAGAATATGTGGCAAAGAGTTATTCCTGTTATGAAATCGGTGGCACCGGGTGGTAAGCTTCGGTCGTACCGACAAGATTCGGTTGGGCCGAAAATAACAAATCAGTGAAACCGAGTTCATATCAGAGAAAACACTTGTCACCTCAGCTCACTTAGACTAGTAAGATCTCACAAAGATTTGCAAGGAATTAACTGAATGATATGCAAGGAATTTAATGCAGAAAATGCAGAGCAAACAGAAAGAAATCTAGATGAAGTTTTGTTTTGAAAGGGGAAACACATATGCATGAGACAAATGCAAAACACAGAAAAGAACACAAGAGAACTTCATCTAGAGATGGTCGGCGACAAAGTCACCTATGTTAGAGTATATTGACTTAGGAGTCAAGTGAGATCACTTGATCATAGGTCATACTCATCGTTTAAGCTCAAAATGGGGTTGCCATTTTTCGTTTAAGCATCTTGATGTATTCACATCTTGTCGAGTTGCTTTAGCTCATGACTCGGAGTAAAGCTTCTCTAAGATGGAATAACATACCTTGGTTGGTGGTGTTGTCCATGTAGTTGAACTTGTGTGGCTTGCTCAAGGTTGATGTAGCTCATCAAGAGTTTGGAGCACCACTTGGAATTTAAGTCCATCTACCTACGTGGGTTAGTTCTTGCAAGGAAGAGCACTTGTGTATCCAAAAAAGACAATCATGAAGCTCAACATAGAATTTGTCAAAGGATATGTTTGAATGATTTTGTGCTTCCTTGGCTTCAACCACCTTGTGTAGAGACTTGGTGATGTAGAGATTGCTCAAGATATGAGTAGATGTCAACCTCATGGAATTTGATTCAACCAAGTACCTACATGGGTTAGATAACATGCAAGATACAAATATATCCAAGACATAAGATTTTCATCATTAGAGAAATATCAAGAATTAGTCATAAGCTCATGTCTTGCATGTATCCAATGGAGTTTCTACTCCAAGTTTGAAGCATCAATGATGTTCAATTCTCCTCTCAACCTGCAAAACACTTTCTCATCAAGAGGTTTAGTGAATATATCCGCTAATTTCTTTTCGGTGCGAACATGCTTAAGATCAATGTCACCCTTAGCAACATGATCTCGAATGAAATGATGACGAACTTCAATATGCTTAGTTCGAGAATGTTGCACAGGATTATGACCAATTTTGATAGCACTTTCATTGTCACAAAGCAATGGAACATGTCTCACATATATCCCATAATCTTTAAGAGTTTGGGTCATCCAAAGTAATTGAGCACAACATGAACCAGCGATAATATATTCAGCTTCGGCGGTGGATAAGGATACCGAGTTTTGTTTCTTGGAGGACCAAGACACAAGAGATCTACCAAGAAATTGACAAGTACCCAAAGTGGACTTTCTATCAACCTTGTCTCCGGCATAGTTCGAGTCGGAATAGCCAACAAGATCGAAAGAGGCCCTCTTAGGATACCAAATGCCAAAATTTGGTGTATGGATTAAGTATCTCACTATCCTTTTCACGGCCTTAAGATGACATTCTTTAGGAGCAGCTTGATATCGTGCACACATGCACACACTTAGCATAATATCGGGACGTGAAGCACATAGATATAACAATGAACTAATCATAGAGTGATAAACCTTTTGGTCAACCGGTTCATCATCTTTGGTTAAGTCAAGATGTCCACTAGTAGGCATGGGAGTAGTCATACCTTTGCATTCTTGCATATTGAACTTCTTGAATAAGTCCTTGGTGTACTTTGTTTGAGAGACAAAAGTACCTTCCTTAGTTTGCTTGATTTGCAAACCAAGAAAGAATTTGAGTTCACTCATCATAGACATCTCAAACTTCTCCGACATTAGCTTCCCAAACTTTTCACTAAAATGAGGGTTAGTCGAACCAGATATAATATCATCAACATAAATTTGGCACACAAAGAGTTCTCCATTAACCCTTTTAGTAAAAAGAGTAGAATCAATTTTCCCAATTTCAAAGCCTTTTTCAATAAGGAACTTGGTCAAGCATTTATACCATGCTCCAGGAGCTTGTTTAAGACCATAAAGATCTTTGTGAAGTTTGTAAACATGATTGGGTTTCTTAGGATTGACAAAGCCGGGAGGTTGCTTAACATAAACTTCCTCCTCTATTTCACCATTTAGAAAAGCACTTTTAATGTCCATTTGGTACAAGGTGATATCATGGTGATTAGCATAGGCAAGTAAGATGCGAATGGACTCAAGTCTAGCAACGGGGGCGTAAGTCTCACCATAGTCCATCCCTTCGACTTGTGTGTAGCCTTGGGCGATGAGACGTGCTTTGTTGCGAACTACTTGTCCATCTTCATCTTGCTTGTTGCGAAACACCCATTTGGTACCGATGATGTTGTGGTTGTTGTCCGGCTTCTCAACCAATGTCCAAACTTGGTTCCTCTCAAAGTTGTGTAGCTCTTCATGCATAGCATTTATCCAGTCCGGATCTTCCAATGCTTCTTCAACCTTCATAGGTTCAATGCTAGAGATGAAAGAATAGTTTTCACAAAAGTTAGCTAAACGAGTTTTAGAGTGAGTGATTCTCCCGGTTTGAATGTCATTGTAGATTTGCTCGACGGGGTGATCTTTAGCAATTCTTGCTCGAACTCGTGATAGCTTTTGCTTGGGTCTTTGTTGAACATCTTCTTCATCTTGTTCTTCTTCTTCTTGGCCTTCTTCATTGTTGGCGTTATCGTTCTCTTGTCGTGGTGGATAAGGAGGTTGTTGGCGTTCATCTTGATGCACTTCCTTGTTTTCTTCATCTTGGTGTGTCCCACTTGTGGATGCTTCCGTATCAACTCTTGGTTCACCTTGTCGTGAGGTAGAAGCTTCCACTTGGACGGACGAGGTACTCTCCTTCACCTCCGTTGGACGGACTTTGCCAATAGCCAAGTCTTGAATTGCTTCTGAAGGATCTTTGACACCTACATCAATTGGCAATTGCTCTACTTGCGAGCCGTTAGATTCATCAAACTTCACATCTACCGTCTCTTCAACCTTTCAGGTGAAATTGTTGTAGACATGGTAAGTGTGAGAGTTTGAGCCATAACCTAGTAGGAAACCTTCATGAGACTTAGGAGCAAATTTAGAACGACGATGCTTATCAAGAATGTAGCACTTTGAGCCGAATACTCGAAAGTATCCAACTTGGGGTTTGTTACCGGTGAGAAGCTCGTATGCCGTCTTGCCGAGTAGCTTGTGAAGATACAAGCGATTTGTTGCATGACAAGCTGTCTCAACCGCTTCTGCCCAAAAGTGCTTTGGCGTCTTGTACTCATCAAGCATCATTCTCGCCATTTCGATGAGCGTCCGGTTCTTCCTCTCAACAACTCCATTTTATTGAGGTGTGTACGTAGCCGAGAACTCGTGTGAAATCCCTTCTTCGTCAAGAAAGGTGTCCACATTTGCGTTCTTGAACTCCTTTCCGTTGTCGCTGCGAACCTTCTTGATCTTCACTTCAAATTGGTTTTGGGCCTTCCTAGCGAAGTTTTTGAAGATCTTTTTGACCTGCGATTTATCATCGAGAAAGAACACCCACGTAAATCTGGAAAAATCATCAACTATAACAAGACCAAAATAATTTCCACCGAGACTCTTGTAAGAGTTGGGACCAAAGAGATCCATGTGAAGTAGCTCGAGTGGCCTCTTTGTAGTCATGATGTTCTTCGCGGGATGCCTTCCTCCAACCTGTTTACCTGCTTGACAAGCACTGCAAAGTCTATCCTTATCAAATATGACATCATTAACTCCAAGGATATGATTTCCTTTAATAAGCTTGTCAAGGTTTCGCATACCAACATGACCTAATCGTCTATGCCACAACCAACCTTTTGAGGATTTAGCAATGAAGCAAGTTTTAGGTTGAGCCTTTTTAGTGAAATCAACAATGTACAGATCACCTCTACGCACACCGATAAAGACCATTTTATGATTGTCTCGACGAAACACTTGGCAATCTACTTCAGTAAATAGGACATTGAAACCGAAATCAGCAAGTCTAGATACTGAAAGTAAGTTGTATCCAAGAGATTCAACGAGCATGACATTTTGTATGGAGCTATCATGTGATATGGCCACCTTACCGAGGCCAACCACCTTACCCTTTGAGTTGTCACCGAAAGTGACATACTTTCAAGGACTATCATTATCAGCAAGCTCACGAAACATGTCTTTATCTCCAGTCATGTGATCGGTACATCCACTATCAAGAACCCATTCCTTTCCTCCTGACATATATCCCCGAAGATTTGCCATAAGACCAAAATGTCTCATTGCATCATCAAGATTGAAGTCTATCATCATCCTCATCATAGTATCCATGTTCAACATCGTCATGTGGTGGATCAAGTCCTAGAGAGGGTGATTCATTAGAGTGAGTTTGACAATAATCTTGCTTATGAATTTTTATAGCTTCGGAAATAATGTCACTAATAATACCAACATTTCCTTTGGCACGCATAAGGTTCGTAAGCTCAAATAGGCGATCACCAAACATAGGATCACTAGTATTCATCTTACTCAAAGCAATATACTTATGAAGAATTTCATCAAGATTTTTCAAGGAATAATCGGGAAATCGTTCCTCAAGAAATTTCCATATGGTGTAGGCACACTTGAAAGTAGGCAAACATCCAATCAAGTTTCTAGGCAATCCTCTAATGATAAGTTCGGCAGTTCTAAGATTCCTAATCATGTTAATAGATTCATCATGGGTAGGATGCATAGGATCAACATAAGGTGCACAAGGGCTAGCAATGTACTTGTTAAAATGGTATTGATTGAAAATAACAAGCATCTCATTTTTCCACTCATGAAAATACTCTCCATCAAGAATAGGCACTCTATGTCTAAGACTCCCAATAGTAGACTCATCCATCTTCCTCCAATGGTGATTAAACCAAAGCAATGGAGACCAATGCTCTGATACCACTTGTAGGACCTTGAGAAGAGGTGTCTAGAGGGGGGGTGATTAGACACTAAGAGCCAAAGTTGCAGTTTTTAAGATTCTTTAAGTTTAAGTGGAGTTTAGGCACAATTTCATCAATCACAATACATATCAAGCAAGCATGCAAAGAGTATATGAGCAGCGGAAAGTAAAGCATGCAAGTTGCAAGAATGTAAAGGGAAGGGATTGGAGGATTCAAACGCAATTGGAGACACGGATGTTTTTGGCGTGGTTCCGATAGGTGGTGCTATCGTACATCCACGTTGATGGAGACTTCAACCCACGAAGGGTAACGGCTGCACGAGTCCACGGAGGGCTCCACCCACGAAGGGTCCACAAAGAAGCAACCTTGTCTATCCCACCATGGCCGTCGTCCACGAAGGACTTGCCTCACTACAGTAGATCTTCACGAAGTAGGCGATCTCCTTGCCCTTACAAACTCCTTGGTTCAACTCCACAATCTTGTCGGAGGCTCCCAAGTGACACCTAGCCAATCTAGGAGACACCAATCTCCAAGAAGTAACAAATGGTGCGTTGATGATGAACTCCTTGCTCTTGTGCTTCAAATGATAGTCTCCCCAACACTCAACTCTCTCTCATAGGATTTGGATCTGGTGGAAAGAGGATTTGAGTGGAAAGCAACTTGGGAAAGGCTAGAGATCAAGATTCATATGGTAGGAATGGAATATCTTGGCCTCAACACATGAGTAGGTAGTTCTCTCTCAGAAATAGGATGCTGGAAGTGTAGGTTCAGTCTGATGGCTCTCTCACACAATCTACCAAACTCGGTGGGACCGAATCGTTAAACTCAGTCAGACTGATTTAGCAAATAATGTGACCGTTAGGGTTTTCGGTGGGACCGAAATGCGACTCGGTGAGACCGATTCGGTTAGGGTTAGGGAATAACGTAATCTCGGTAAGACCGATTACATAAACTCGGTGGGACCGATTTTGGTAATAAGCTTTCCAGAGAGTTGGTCAGGCAAACTCGGCTGGACCGATTATCAAACTCGGTGGGACCGATTTTGATAATAAGTTAACCAGAAAGTTTGCATTGTAATCTCGGTAGTACCAATTGCTCAAACTCGGTGAGACCGATTTTGATAATGGACATACACAGAGAGATTACAATCCTGAGACCGAGATCCCTATCGGTGAAACCGATTTGCCTAGGGTTTGTGGCAGTGACTAAGACATCAAAACTCGGTGGCGCCGGATAGGAAGAATCAGTGGGGCTGAGTTCGACTTTAGGTTTTAGGACATATGTGTGGAAGTGGGAAAGTGGTTGAGGGTTTTGGAGCATATCACAAAGCACTTGAAGCAAGAGGCTCATTAAGATACACCTCATCCCTCCTTGATAGTATTAGCTTTTCCTATAGACTCAATGTGATCTTGGATCACTAAAATATAAAGTGAAGAGTCCTTAGCTTGAAGCTTTAGCCAATCCTTTGTACTTAGCATCTTGAAGGAGTTCCCACATCCTTTAGTCCATGCCGCTCCATTATTGAACTTGTCTGAAATGTACTAGGTAAAAGTGTTAGTCCAACAAGAGATATGTTGACATTAATTACCAAAACCACCTAGGGAGCACTTGTGCTTTCAGTATGAGTTGTATGTTTTACTTTGGTGCTGTCCTATGGTGACCTCCATGTCGCGCAAGCGTGAGGGATTCCCGCTGTAGGGTGTTGCAATACGTTCATGATTCGCTTATAGTGGGTTGCTAGAGTGATAGAAGCTTAAACCCGAGTAAGAGGGATTGTTGCGTATGGGAATAAAGAGGACTTGATGCTTTAATGCGATGGTTGGGTTTTACCTTAATGATCTTTAGTAGTTGCGGATGCTTGCTAGAGTTCCAATCATAAGTGCATATGAGCCAAGTAGAGAAAGTATGTTAGCTTATGCCTCTCCCTCATATGAAACTGCAATAGTGATTACCGGTCTTGTTAATAATTGCCTAGGAAAATTCCGCACACCGATCCACCATTATTCCACAGTCACTATTTATATTATTTAGTATTATATTCTAACTTTATGATAACAACACCTAGTTTTATGTTTTAGCTCTCCGATATCAGACAAAGTTATCCTCTTCATACCCACAACAAAGTTTTATTTCTTGTTGCTAGTTGGAAGCAAACATTTGGTGCACGTAGAGTCGTATCAGTGGCAGATAGGGCTTGAGAAAATATTGATCTTTACTTTAGCTCCTTGTGGGTTCGACACTCCATACTTATCACTTCCACCTTTGGAAAGTGCTACGATGATTCCTTGCACTTGGGGATTATCAAGCTCTTTTCTGGCGCTGTTGCCGGGGAGCAATAGCGTGGGGTTGATATTCTCGTGTGTGCTTGTTTGCTTCCTTCACTAAGTAGATTTTGTTTTTCCTTTTTGTTTCTGTTTAGTTGTGGGTGAAACATACAAAAAAAATTAAAAATGAAAATACAAAAAAAATTATTACTTGCCTCTCATGCCTAAAAAGCTTTTCAAAAAGAGAAGTGATTGGAAGGTTTTGCATTGAAGAAGTGAGGGTTGACCTTGAGCACTTGTGCTCATGCTCACGGAAACAATGTAGAATTTTTCATGGAAATTTCTTTGTAAATAATTATCCCCTTGTATATATTCACTGTATTATAAAAATAATGTGCCAAGCCTTGGTTTTAGGATGATTAGATTGCTTGTTTACTATGTGCAAAACAAAAACAGAAACTTTGGCTGTAGTGCGTGAATTTACATTTTTTACTGGAAAGCCAAATGGGTCTGAAACTTTTTGAACATTACTTCTGTACAATTTTTTTAAATTTTAAAATTTAGTTTATAATTTTAGGAGTTACAGAAGTTTGGCAAACTTCCAGATTACTACAGACTGTTCTGTTTTTAACAGATTCTGTTTTGCGTGTGTTGTTTGCTTATTTCGATGAGTCTATGAGTAGTATCGGAGGGTATGAACCATAGAGAAGTTGGAATACAGTAGATTTAACACCAATACAAATAAAGAATGAGTTCATTACAGTACCTAAAGGTAGTGATTTGCCTTATTACACTAACGGATCTCACAAGTTTTTGTTAAAGTTTTGTGTGGATGAAGTGTCCGAAGGTCGAGGAGCTATCAATATGAGAAGAATAAAGAGAGGCAAGAGTTCAAGATTGGGGATTCCCAAGGCACCCCAAGTAAATATTTCAAAGTATACTCAAGCATCTAAGCTTGGGGATGCCCCGGTTGGCATCCCATCTTTCTTCTTCAACAAATATCGGTATACCTCGGTTTTTGTTTTGTTCACATGATTTGTGTCCTTTGTGTTTTTCCTTTTCTTCAAGAACCATGCTAGCATGAGATATCCCTTCATTGATTTATAGAATAATTCATGTGCTTCACTTAAATCTTTTAAGTATGATCTTATAGAATTACTCTTTATGCTTCACTTAAATCTTTTGAGTATGGTTTTATAGAATGCTTCATGTGCTTCACTTATACATTTTGAGCTTGGATATTGGTCAGTTGTAGAATGCTCCATGAAATTCACTTATAACTTTTGGAGTATGAATAATACTATCATTTAAAGTGGGTTTGGAAGAGTGTCAACTTTAGGAATTAGTGATCCCACTATTTTGGAGGATGTTGAATCTTAGTGTGATATTTATGAAAGTGGATTCGGAAGAGTGTCAACTTTAGCTAGTAATGATTCCACTATTTCGGAAGAGGTTCCAATTGAGTATGAGAACAAAGTTGCTATCCATGATACTAATGAAAATTATTATGAGGGAGGAATACATGCTTGTAGGAGTTGCAATAATATTAAGTTTCCTCTCTATGTGCTTAAAGTTTTGAAGTTATACTTGTTTTGCCTTCCTATGCTAGTTGATTCTTGTTCCCATAAGTTGTGTGCTCACAAAATCCCTAGGCATAGGAATTATGTTAGATTTAAATATTCTAGTAATATTCTTAAAGATGCTCTCTTTGTGTTTCAATTCCTATCTTTAAAGTGAGCATCATTGAAATCATCATGCCTAGCTAAAAGGCATTAAAGAAAAGCGCTTGTTGGGAGACAACCCAATATTTACCCTTACTGTTTTTGTGTGTTTACATGATTAAGCTAATGTAGTAATCATGTTTTATATCTTTTGTTTCAATAAAGTGCCAAGTAAGACCTTTGGGAAGACTCGGGTGAAAGTTAATGTGATCTTGCTGTAAAAAACAGAAACTTTGCGCTCACGAGAATAGATGTCATTTTTTACAGAAGAGTGCTTTTGAATTTATTATTCTTGCAGAATATTAATAGACAAATTCCTCACGTCCAACAATTTATTTCATAATTTTTGGAGTAGCAGAAATATGGTTATTGTTCAGATCATTACAGACTGTTCTGTTTCTGACAGATTCTGTTTTCATTGCATAGTCTGCTTGTTTTCTAGTTTCTATGGCTTATATTTCTCAACATAATTTGTAGAAATGATATGGTACAGTAGCAATGGTGTGAAAACAATTATGAACCTTGTCTTTGTCATTACCAAAGTGAATGGTTTGCTCTTTATCATACTAACCTATCTCACGAAGTTTGGCTAAGTTTTGTGTGATTGAAGTTTTCAAGTTTTGGGTGAGATATCGATATGAGGAGAATAAGGAGTGGAAAGACCCTAAGCTTGGGGATGCCCAAGGCACCCCAAGGTAATATTCAAGGAAGACTCAAGCGCCTAAGCTTGGGGATGCCCCGGAAGACATCCCCTCTTTCGTCTTCAAAACTATCAATATACTTTACTCGGAGCTATATTTTTATTCATCACATGATATGTGTTTTGCTTGGAGCGTGTTTTCAATTTTACTTGCTGTTTTGATAAAAGCATTGGATCTGAAATATTGAATGAAAAAGAATCCTTCCATGGCTAGTTAATTATTTGACTACTCAGTGCTCTTCACTCATATCTTCTGGAGAAGTTTGTCAATTGCTCATGTGCTTCATGTATATCCTATGAGTAAATGGTTGAATAAATTGAATGTCATAAACCTGAATTTATATATGTTTCATATGCTTATAACATGGGGAGTAATGACTTGACACATAATAAGTATAGGTAGTAAACTTATTGAAAGTTAGCAAACGTAGAATTGGTCACTTGAACAATTCATGAAAGAATATTGAAGGAAGAGAGGTTTCACATATAAATATACTATCCTGGACATCTTTTATGATTGGGAGCACTCATTAAAATATGACATGCTAAAGAGTTGACGTTGGACAAGGAAGACAACGTAATGAGTTATGTTTTCTTATATCTGAGATAAAGTATGTTGTCATGGATCCTCCAACATGTTGAGCTTGCCTTTCCCCGTCATGCTAGCCAAAATTCTTAGCACCAAGTAGAGATACTACTTGTGCTTCCAAAATCCTTAAACCAGTTTTGCCATGAGAGTCCACCATATCTACCTATGGATCGAGTAAGATCCTTCAAGTAAGTTGTCATCGATGCAAAGCAATAAAAATTGCTCTAAATATGTATGATTGATTGGTGTGGGAGAAATAAGCTTTATACGATCTTGTGATGTGGAAGTAATAAAAGCGACGGGCTGCATAATAAAGATTCATATCACAAGGGGAAATATAAAGTGACGTTCTTTCACATATAGATTTTGTGCATCCAACCTTAAAAGCGCATGGCAACCTCTGCTTCCCTCTGCGAAGGGCTTATCTTTTATTACTATCTTCCACCTTATGCAAGAGTCACGGTGATCTTCACCTTTCCTTTTTCATTTTATCCTTTGGCAAGCCCAGCATGATGGAAAGAACCTAATATATATCTAATTGGATGTAGGGGAGCATGAGTTATTATTGTTGACATTACCCTTGAGGTAAAAGGTTGGGAGGCGAAACTATAAGCCCCTATCTTTCTCTATGTCCGATTAAAACTCCATAACCACAAGTATTGCGTGAGTGTTAGCAATTATGAAAGACTACATGATAGTTGAGTATGTGAAGTTTGATAAATCAAAGCTCTGACATAGACTCTTCCTGAAAATAGGATGAATTGCAATTGTTTGATGATTGAGAATATTGTTTGTTAGTTTTCAAGAAAGTTTATGATCCATACTTTAAAATTGTGACTTGCTTGTTACTTGATCATGAAAAGTTTTATGAGATGAGCTCTAGTTATGATATGTAATGATGCTAGAAAAAGTGATTGGAATTACCATTGATCAAACTTAAGCACTTACTAGCATTCCGCATCAAAAATTATCTTTTTATCATTTACCTACTCGAGGACGAGCATGAATTAAGCTTGGGGATGCTTGATACGTCTCCAACGTATCTATAATTTTTGATTGCTCCATGCTATATTATCTACTGTTTCGGGCAATATTGGGCTTTATTTTCCACTTTTATATTATTTTTGGGACTAACCTTTTAACCGGAGGCCCAGCCCAGAATTGCTGTTTTTAGCCTATTTTAGTGTTTCGAAGAAAAGGAATATCAAAAGGAGTCCAAAAGACCTGAAACTCCACAGAACCTATTTTTGGACCAGAAGAAGCCCATGGAGTATCAGAAGCTCACCAGGGGAGTCCCGGGCTACCCACAAGGGTGGGGGGTGCGCCCACCCCCCTGGGGAGCGCCCACTACCTCGTGGCCAGACCGGAAGTCCACCGACGTACCTCCTGCACCCATATATACTCTCGTACCCTAAAACTTCCAGAACGGAGATTAGATCAAAAGTTGCGCCGTTGCAAGCCTCTGTAGCCACGAGAAATCAATCTAGGCCCTCTCCGGCGCCCTGCCAGAGGGGGCCATCATCACCGGTGGCCATGGAGGAGTATCCCGGAGGGGTCTTCACCATCATGAAGGCCAAGGAACAGAGGGTGGAGGCCATGGAGGAGGAAGCACAAGGGGGAGAACCTCTCCTCCTCTCTTCCGGTGGTGCCGGAGTGCCATCTGGAGGGGAATCATCGCCACGGTGATCGTCTTCATCAACATCACCATCATCATCTCTTTTACGTGGTCCACTCTCCCGCAAACCGCTGTAATCCCCTACTTGAACATGGTGCTTTATGCCACATATTATGATCCAGGATGTGTTGCCATCCTATGATGTTTTGAGTAGATATCTTTTGTCTTTGGGTTGATTAACGATCTAGATTGGTATGAGTTGTATGTTTTACTTTCGTGTTGTCCTATGGTGCCCTCCGTGTTGCGCAAGCGTGAGGGATTCCCGCTGTAGGGTGTTGCAATACGTTCATGATTCGCTTATAGTGGGTTGCTAGAGTGACAGAAGCTTAAACCCGAGTAAGAGGGATTGTTGCGTATGGGAATAAAGAGGACTTGATGCTTTAATGCTATGGTTGGGTTTTACCTTAATGATCTTTAGTAGTTGCGGATGCTTGCTAGAGTTCCAATCATAAGTGCATATGATCCAAGTAGAGAAAGTATGTTAGCTTATGCCTCTCCCTCATATGAAACTACAATAGTGATTACCGGTCTTGTTAATAATTGCCTAGGATAATTCCGCACACCGATCCACCATTATTCCACACTCGCTATTTATATTATTTAGTATTATTTTCTAACTTTATTATAACAGCACCAACTTTTATGTTTTAGCTCTCCGATATCATACAAAGTTATCCTCTTCATACCCACAACGAAGTTTTATTTCTTGTTGCTAGTTGGAAGCAAACGCCCAGTGCACGTAGAGTCGTATCAGTGGCAGATAGGGCTTGAGAGAATATTGATCTTACCTTTAGCTCCTTGTGGGTTCAACACTCCATATTTATCACTTCCACCTTTGGAAAGTGCTACAATGATTCCTTGCACTTGGGGACTATCAGCCCGCTACTGGCCCGCACCGGTACAGGCAGTCTGGCTCCGGATGAACCGATCGCTGTGGTTGTCTTCCTCTTGGGAGCCATGGCGACGAAGAGCTGTTCGACTAGCTGCTAAACCAGGTTCTCACGACTGCGCATCCCCCTACCTGGCGTGCCAAATATTTCGGTGGGAACGACACCTATGGGATCACAAGAATCCCTACTATGGTCGGCGGGCACGGGATCGTAAGGAGAGCGGGTTCAAGAGCTAGCACAAAGGTCGTGTACCCAGGTTCGGGCCACGGAGACGGGTAATGCCCTAGTCCTGCTTTGGTGTGTATATCGGTGTTCTTGAACTAGCTATCGAGCTTTACTTGCCCAAAGAGACGAATCCCCCTCCACTACGCCTCGGGCCTCCTTTTATAGTCGAAGGAGGCGCTACAGTGGCACACAGGAGGTGGAAAGGGTACAGTAGCTATGTTTATCGCTTGCCATTATGGGACAAGACGCATTAAATGCGCCTTTGAGGTGTCCCCTCGCTTTATCGCCGCCTCGCCCTGCTTCGACACGCGCCCGGGCCAGTGGGGCGGTCAGCGCCATGTAGGCTGGCTGGCTGCTGAAGTGGCATGGTGGCAGCGTCTTCACGAAGATCTGCATGTCACCACACAAGTGCTTTGCTGAGTTGGCCTCGGGACCGCGCGTCGCCACGCAGGTGCTCGCCTGGCTGGCTGGGAGGGTAGCTGCATGGGAACGGCGGTGGGGTCTTGGCGCGTGCGGGCTCGGCTGTGGCCTCGTTGTTGTCTTCAGCAAGGGTCTTGATAGGGGCCCCGGCAAGGGTCTTGCCGTGGCGTTGCGGTCTTCCCCGGCAAGGATGTTGCCGGAGGCCTCGTCTTCTGGTCTTCATTTGATCTTGTGTGTTAATGATCTTCACAAAGATCTGCATGCCTTCATGGAGGCGCCTCCCGAGCCTTGGTTCCAATGTGGTTGTTGGAAGCCTCGGGCTCAAGGGCGGCGTGCTCCACTGGTGTTGGGCAAGTCGCCCCGGCAAGGCTCTTACCGGGGCCACGAAGGCCGCCCCGGCAAGGGTCTTGCCGGGGGAGTCCACCTCGCCCTCTTGCTCTTTGTGTTTCTGTCTTGGTGTTGCTTTGACCGTCTCGTGGCCTCGATTCCCTGCCCCTGTCCTGCTTAAGTGCGGCCGCAGGCATGGCTCTGACTGCCCGTGCACAGGTAAAGGGGTACAAAGTAGTGCCCCCACTTCTGTACACCGACACATGTTATCTAAGTAATGAGGATAGCACGATATAATTCACACGTGTGATTTATATACTACCTAAGCAGAGGGCATTCACATATATGATGTCTAAACTAAGAACATGGTGTTGAATATTGTGTATATGATGTCTAAACTATGCAATGCAAGACACCATATGCATGGTATGAGCAGTATAACCGTGCCAAGTTAGAGCATACACCTCGGTGGGGGAATAGGACTGGTCATCTCTCTCTGAATCCATCTCTGAGGAGCTATTGAGACCCAGCAAGAGATCCTCTTCGACAGGTAGCACTGTCTGCTCTGAAGACCTTGTTTTCACTCCAGATTTTTCCATCACCCACTCAAATGGCTGATTCACAGGAAGAGTAGTTGAATGTAAAAACATTGTCGATAAATGGAAATGTAATGAATACAAGGATTGGCAAGATATATATCAAATATATGATGCCTGGTTAAACAGGATGGCATTGCATATTTCACAGATATTATCGCCGGCTAAAAGAGATGAGATTGCATAATTCACATATGTGATATAGAAACTAAACAGGTGACATTACAGAACAAGTCTAAACTAAGCAGATGACATATCGACATGTCGAAAGTAGGCACTGCAAGGCAACATATGCATGATATGACCAACATCATCATGCCAAGTTAGAGCAAACACCTCGGGGGTAAATAGGAGTGGTCAGCTCCGCCTGAATCTGCCTCAGAACAAATATCTTCCTCTGGATTAAAATCTGGAGGGGGGGAGGGTTTGCCATTGCACCCACCATGGAGCGATGTTTGCATGACATTGTATTGCCGCACAAAACTCTTCTCTTTTTCTCTACATGTTCAACATGACTTTGTACAATATCTGACATGTATACGAAAAAAATATAGTGATATTATGCAAGGAGAGCATGTAGAAAGCTAGAGTGATGGTCGAAACCGGTGGATAGATCCAAAAAGAATGATATCAGGCTGATGATAGCTTTACTTTAATAAAAATACAGATGATGATTGCTTTAGTGTTTGTTTCCCACCCAAGATGAACAGCATAGACATACCCTAGGTGAACCAGATAATAGATAGAGATACTATTCATTGCTGCCTCGATATGTGCCCCACAAGCATTTTAAAACTCAAGTTTGAACATTAATTCAGACCTGACTTGGAGCCTAAGAGGTGAATAGGATGATAAAGTAGCAGGTAATATTAAGCAATGCATACCATAAGAAAAACAAAAGAGTGCAACCACTCTTGTGGACCCGTGTACTCCTCAGGTTCATCTGTTGAGTCGATGATGGTGATGCGGCTGCGGTGGGTGCCGGTGGCAGGGGAGGAGATCTGAGGTGGCGAAAGACGGTCGGGAGTCATGATGTCTGGTATGGTGGATGGTTCTATCGATGGAGCAGCTCAGGTGAGGTGGACGACGTCGCGGAAGGAGCAAGACAAACCACACAAAGTTTTCTTCGACATCTATCTGTAACTGAAGTAATTCTGTAAGGGATCCTTTGGCTTGCAGGATTCTAAAAACGCAAGGATAGGAAAAATGCTGGAATAGGATAGGAATGCACGTGGGAAACAGAGCATTTGTAAACACAGATTTCTGTCAACTCGGGTGTTTGGTTCACATAAATTGGAAAAGCAGAGGAATGCAAAGAAACACGGCCAAATTAAAGTGAAACCATATGCAAGTGTGTACAGTTAGAATGTTATTCTGCCACTAATGCACTTAGTCTTGTTTTCATGCATAGGAAAAGTAGCTCCAGGTGGATGTTTTGCTCCATTCCTTTCAACCAAATGCATGAATAATTGAATAGTAGAGTACCATAGGAAAATTTCCTATTGCAATGTATTTCCTTCACTTTTTCCTTTGAACCAAAATAGCCCTAATGGATTGACATGAATGTAGAGTAATAAGTGATGCGACAAGTGTACAACCTCTTTGGCCTAGCTGTGTCGACCTCGGCATCATTGTATTGGTCGCTGAAGAAGTTGGGGTAGAGGTGGTTGTCGGAGGTGTGGTGGAAGATCTGAGGCGTCTGTAGACGGCATCCAGGGTACTGCTCTGTTGTGATGGATGGTTCCATCATTGGAGCAGCTCCGGTGAGCCGTAAGATGTCGAGGCTGAAGCAGCACAAGGCAGACATCATTAATCTCAAGTGGGATTCTAATAGCATCTCCAATAGATGATGTAAAATACATTACCAAAAAGTGGTAGATGTAAAATGTACATCACCAAAAAACACCTGACTACAACAGATGAGGTAAAAACTGTTGACTATGAACTTAACTATCAAAATTGAAATTTACTGTGGAATCTGAATGTTACTGTGGAAACTAAACGCACTGGTAGCAGAGATGCACTTCACATGTAGTTTAGGCCGCTCGAGCACTAGAAGTAGAGAAACGGTGATCTAAATCAGCAGGCGATCCACAGGGAACACAGTAGCAAATAGCAGCTGGAGCAGCAGCGCGAACTAGAGTCAGAGTAGCAACTCGTGTAGCTGTAGCAGCCCGTGTAGCAGCATCAGGAGTGCGAGCGAGAGCAAGAGTAGCGCAGGAGCACGAGCAAGGGGAAGAGCAGAGCAGCACGCGAGCAAGCGAGAGTCGGAGCAGTAGCAGCGTGAGCGAGCGAGAGCCGGAGCAGCAGCAGCAGAGCAGCAGCGCGAGTGAGCGAGAGCCGGAGCAACAGCAGCAACTCTGGCTAGTATGGACACCACCGTCGAGGGAGCCTCAGACTAGGGAAGAGCCGCCATGGAGATGTCACCGCGGCGCCGACTACGAGGTAGCCGCGCCATCGGGGAGCGGGATCAAGCACCGGCGGCACTGGGAGGTCAAGTTAAAGAGAAGGTGCGATGTGATGAGTGTACAACCTCTTTGGTGGCGCCGAGCAGGCCTCGGCTTCGTCCAAGGAGTCGATGAGGATGTTGCGGTTCCGGTGGAGCAGGTTAAGGCGGCACTATGGGGATGGAGCAGCCACGATAGACGAGGCGATCATCGGAGTAGCTCCTTTAAGGTGGAGAATGGGGCGGCTGAACCGGTGGGACGACGAGATCAACGACTGATCCTCATCCGGGGTGGTGGATGAGGGACGTTGATCTATTGCTGTAGACGATGTCGTCGGGGAAGTGGCTCCGGCTGGGCTGCTGTGGGGTGGCGGACGACAGAGGGTGGGGTTTCGCGGCTGGAGCAAAGATGTTATGGCGGCCTGGGTTTTCGAATGGCGAAAAGGAGGTGATGGGAGGGGGTACCATGACTTAGGGACGCACTTGCCCAAAATGTAGGCTGTGTTACAAAAGTAACCCCACCGATTTGAACTAGCAGTCGTTTCAGCTCAGGGATAGAAGGGGGATTTCACGTGTCGAGATTGGTAGCTGTAGGGAGTTTTCGTGCACGTTGTAATTTTGGGATAGCAAGGCGCGGGTTGTGAAGGCGCAATTTTTGGAGCACGATATCTGAATTTTCGGGATAACAAGGCGCGGGTTGAAATTTAGGTACAAGCCTCATGTGTACTAATGTACGTATGAAATCAATTCACACTTCCCTCAATGAAAAACGAAAAAATAAAACTATTCGCACCACACAAAGAGAGAGTCGTGTTCCATTTTACTATACAAACGCTATTCAGAGCTATGATTCCATGTTATGTCCAATTAAATTTGTTCGCTGGCTGTATAATGCATGTAACCTACTCATACGAACATTTTACTGCATTCAAAATGTCTATACTACCACTGCAATTTGAACTAAATTTGAATTCGTTTCAATATTTGAATAAGAATCTATAATCATGATTGTTGCCAAGTTAAACCATCATTCGTATATTATCTTAACTAGAAATGTGCTCATGCATTGCAACGGATCCAAAGTAGAATAATACTTGTTCACAAACTTGAAAGAAAACACTCTTGTTTTGATATACATATACCACTAAAAATATATTACGTTTCACTCAAAATATATTTCTCAGGATGTTTTGATGAGGCGAGGGAGGGATGCGGTTGCTTTCAAGATAATAAGGGGTTTTCTGCAAATTGGAGCAGATAAGTGAGCTATTGTTGCAAAAATGCCACATCTTACCTTGCATCCATTAGATGCAGATCTAATGGTCAGAAATGACGGATGACAAACACACCATCATCACTAACTGAGCCTTTTATAGAAGTAGAGATAACACACCACATGATTACTATAGAGATAGATATGAACTATGTGTACTATATGAACTCTAATTCAAAAGTTTGAATACACTTGATGTTGATTCCAGATAATAATACATTTGATGTACTAACTAGATCTTCATAATCTAAACCATATTTCATATGTACACCGTGTTTATCACATAAAGTATAGTGCCCTGCCCCCTACATTATGACAAGTATTTAGCCCTGAGCTGCAAAAGCCACACATTATCACAAATTCAAATAAATTTTCTATATATTATATGTAGTATAACATGTTCATAACCACACCATGCGTGTCACCATTATATATATTCATGCATACATCAATTTAAAATACTATGATATCTTCTTCCAATATCTCAATCCACTTTTACAATGAATTATGATCTTTATTCGTCTTTTACACCCACACAATCCTCTAATCTCTGTAGCTAGCGCTAACTTTCTCTCATGCATGCCCACGCCTGCCTCCCTCTCACCCTCCCTCAGCATTCTCTAGCTCCATCAAGCACATTCATCATTTCTCTTTAGGTCATTCACCCACGGTGTGTGTAGGCCCCCAGCTCCTTCTTTCCGGCACACACCGATCGATATACCTCTCTAGCCAGGTGTGCCTACCACAAACACAACCTTTCCCTCTTCTCTTCTCACTGTCCATGACCCCTCTATCTAATACGGTTCCACACACGTGGACACTCCCGCCCTCTTTTCATCGATCTCATACTCGCACACTCCTTCCCCCTCGATATAGTAGGTCTCTCGCACCACCTCCTAGCTGCATCCCCCTCTCTCTATCCTTCTCTCTGGGCCTTATTTGCTTCTAACACATGCATGCATGTATACCGATCGATCTCCCTACATATACCTAGGTCGACTATAACTCTTTTTCCCCATGCATCGATCGATGTAACTCACAAGTTATGTCTCTCCCTTTCTCCAACAAAGGATGATTGATCTTCCTATGTAGTTATGTCTACTTACCACGTCCATATCGTCCCCCCTCATCATTCGTGCATGCCTCCTAACTCGTCTCTCCCACGCACATGCACAGATAGGCAGGCATCCCCTCTCTTATTGATATTGCAGGTGTGCCCTCCATTTGTCTAGCGGGCCTCTGATATGTCTCCAACGTATCTAATTTTCCAAACACTTTTGCCCTTGTTTTGGACTCCAACTTGCATGATTTGAACAGAACTAACCCGAACTGACGCTGTTTTCAGCAGAACTGCCATGGTGTTATTTTTGTGCAGAAATAAAAGTTCTCGTAATGACCTAAAAATCCATGGAGACGCATTTTCGAATTAATAAAAAATATTGGCGAAAGAATCAGCATCAGGGGGCCCACACCATGTCCACGAGGGTGCAGGGCGCCCCTCGAGGCGCGCCCCCTGCCTCGTGGGCCCCCTGGGACTCCACCGACCTCAACTCCAACTCCATATATTCACTTTCGAGGAGAAAAAAATTGGAGAGAAGGATTCATGGAGTTTTACGAAACGGAGCCGCCGCCAAGCCCTAATCTTCCTCGGGACGGCTGATCTGGAGTCCGTTCGGGGCTCCGAAGAGGGTAATCCGCCGCCATTGTCATCATCAACCATCCTCCATCACCAATTTCATGATGCTCACCGCCGTGCGTGAGTAATCCCATCATAGGCTTGCTGGACGGTGATGGGTTGGATGAGATTTACCATGTAATCGAGTTAGTTTTGTTAGGGTTTGATCCCTAGTATCCATTATGTTCTAAGATTGATGTTGCTATGACTTTGCCATGCTTAATGCTTGTCACTAGGGCCCGAGTGTCATGATTTCAGATCTGAACTTATTATGTTTTCATGAATATATGTGAGTTCTTGATCCTATGTTGCAAGTCAATAGTCACCTACTATGTGTTATGATCCGGCAACCCCGAAGTGACAATAATCGGGACCACTCCCGGTGATGGCCGTAGTTTGAGGAGTTCATGTATTCATTAAGTGCTAATGTTTTGGTCCGGTACTCTATTAAAAGGAGGCCTTAATATCCCTTAGTTTCCAATAGGACTCTGCTGCCATGGGAGGGTAGGACAAAACATGGCATGCAAGTTCTTTTCCATAAGCACGTATGACTATATTCGGAATACATGCCTACATTACATTGATGAACTGGAGCTAGTTCTGTGTCACCATATGTTATAACTGTTGCATGAGGAATGGCATCCGACATAATTATCCACCATTGATCCATTGCCTATGATCTTTTCACATATTGATCTTTGCTTTGTTACTTCTCCGTTCCCACTGTTACGATTGCTACAAAACTGCTACTGTTACTTTTGCCACTGTCATCGTTACTTCCATACTACTTTGCTACTAAATACTTTGATGCAGATATTAAGTCTTTCTGGTGTGGTTGAATTGACAACTCAGCTGCTAAAACTTGAGAATATTCTTTGGTTCCCCTTGTGTCGAATCAATAATTTTGGGTTGAATACTCTACCCTCAAAAACTGTTGCGATCCCCTATACTTGTGGGTTATCAAGACTATTTTCTGGCGCTGTTGCCGGGGAGCATAGCTCTATTATTTGAGTCACTTGGGATTTATATCTGTTGATCACTATGAGGAACTTGAAATATGAAAGAACCAAGATTTTTCCCTCAACTACGAGGGGAGGTAAGGAATTGCCATCTAGCTCTGCACTTGATTCACCTTCTGTTATGAGTAAATTTGCGACACCCACACCTGCTATTGATTCTGATATGTCGCATGTTATTAATGATGCCATTTAAGCTATGCATGATGCTTATGATGAAACTACTTCTATGCTTGATAATATTGTGCCATTAGGTGAATTTCTTGATGAACAACTTGCTAGGGTTAGAGAGAATGAAATTATTGAAACTGATAATATTAATGAAAGTGATGATGAAGATTCTCCCCCTAGATATGAATTGCCTGATGTGCCTGAGGGTTATGTTATGGATGAAGAAACTGCTAGAGACCTTTTTGCTTGCAAAGATAGATATGATCTTAAGAAACTGTGAGCCAAGCTTAAAGAAAAGTCTTTGAATGCTAGAATGAAATATGACCCTGTTTTTGCTACTTCACCTATCTGTGTTACTGATAAGGATTATGATTTCTCTGCCAATCCTGAGTTAATTACTTTGGTTGAATTTTATCCTTTTTGTGGCTATGAATCTGAAACTGTTGTGGCACATCTTACTAAATTGAATGATATAGCCACCCTATTTACTCATGAGGAAAAAATTCGTTACTACTATATCCTTAAGTTATTTCCGTTCTCATTAAAGGTTATGCTAAAATATGGTTTAATTCTCTTGCTCCTGGTTGTGTGCGTAGCCCCCAGGATATGATTTATTACTTCTCTGCTAAATATTTCCCCGCTCATAACAAACAAGCTGCCTTAAGGGAAATATATAATTTTGTGCAAATTGAAGAAGAAAGTCTCCCACAAGCTTGGGGGAGGCTTCTCCAATTACTTAATGCTTTGCCTGATCATCCTCTTAATAAAAATGAAATACTTGATATCTTTTATAATGGACTAACCGATGCTTCCAGAGGCCACCTGGATAGTTGTGCTGGATGTGTTTTCAGGGAAACAACTGCTGAGCAAGGTGAATTGCTATTAAATAATATATTGAGCAATGATAATGATTGGACACTCCCTGAAGCAACTCCTAAGCCAACTCCGAAGAAAAGGGGTATTCTATTTCTCAGTCCTGAAGATATGCAAGAGGCAAAGAAATCTATGAAGGAAAAAGGTATTAAAGCTGAAGATGTTAAGAATTCACCGCCTATTGAACAAATACATGGTCTTGATAACCCGACACAGGTGGTAAAGGTAAATTCTCTTTATAGATTTGATGAAGGTGATATTCCTTGTTATAAGTCTGCTAGCCAATGCTTGGATGAGTTTGATAATTTTATTGTTAAACAAGAAAACTTCAATGCTTATGTTGGTAGACAATTGAAACATAATGCTTATATGATTGAACACTTGAATGATTATATGTCTAGAGTTAAAGGTGACCTTAATCTTATTAGTAAACATGCATCCATGGTTACAACTCAAGTAGAACAAGTACTTAAGGCACATGATGATTTGCTCAATGAGTTAAGTAATAGGAAAATGATAATGTTGTTAGAGTTATGACTAGAGGTGGTAGAATGACTCAGGAACCTTTGTATCCTGAGGGGCATCCTAAGAGAGTTGAACAAGATTGTCAGAGAACTAATGTTGATGCACCTAGTCCTTCTAAGAAGAAGAAAAAGAAAAATGATAGGACTTTGCATGCTTCTAGTGAACCTTTTATAGACACACCTCAGAATCCCAATGACATTTCTATTTCTGATGCTGAAACACAATATGGTAATGAACATGAACCTAGTGATAATGTTAATGATGATTTTCATGTTGATGCTCAACCTAGTAATAACAATGATGTAGAAATTGAACCTGCTGTTTATCTTGATAACCCACAATCAAAGAATCAACATTATAATAAGAGAGACTTCGTTGCTAGGAAGCACAGTAAAGAAAGGGAACCATGGGTTCAGAAACCCATGCCTTTTCCTCCTAAACCATCCAAGAAAAAGGATGACGAGGATTTTGAGCACTTTGCTGAAATGATTAGACCCATCTTTTTGCGTATGCTTAAAATGAATCCTTATGCTAAGTATATGAAAGATATTGTTACAAATAAAAGAAAGATACCATAAGCTGAAATTTCCACTATGCTTGCTAATTATACATTTAAGGGTGGAATACCAAAGAAGCTAGGAGATCCAGGAGTACCAACTATACCATGCTCCATTAAAAGAAACTATGCTAAAACTGCTTTATGTGATCTTGGAGCCGGTGTTAGTGTTATGCCTCTCTCTTTATATCGTAGACTTGATTTGAATAAGTTGACACCTACTGGAATCTCTTTGCAAATGGCTGATAAGTCAACTGCTATACCCGTCGGTATTTGTGAGGATGTGCCTGTTGTGGTTGCAAACGTTACTATTTTAACAAACTTTGTTATTCTTGATATTCCTGAGGACGACAGTATGTCGATTATCCTTGGTAGAACCTTTTTGAATACTACAGGGGCTGTTATTGACTGCAACAAAGGCAATGTCACTTTTCATGTTAATGGTAATGAGCATACGGTACACTTTCCGAGGAAACAACCTCCAGTTCATAGTATAAATTCTATTGGAAAAATTTATATGATTACTATTGGAGGTTTCGAATATCCTCTTCCTACTATCAAAAAGAAATATGATATTCTTATTGTTGGGGACATACATATCCCCATTGAGGTAACCTAACGTTATTCAAAATTCTCCGGTTTTATGTTATTCGGAAGAAGTTTGTTAACAAGATTTGATCAACCTTGTTAGTGGATTCCTTTTGATGAGCATGCGATGGATGAAGTTAGAAAGCATAACTCTCTATACCCTCCTTTTACTTTCTGTTATTTAGATTAAAGAAAGCAAAAATAGTATTTTTCTGTCTTTTTTCTGAGTTATCCATGCAATAAAAAATACCCCAAAAATGAAAGTTCTCCAAATGTCCTGAAAATGAAGTATGATTTTTTGTAGAATATTTAAGAAGTTCTGACACTAAGAACACACCAGGGGGACCCACCATTTGGCCACGAGGGCACAGGGCGTGCCCCCCTGCCTCATGGGCCCCACGTGGCCCCCTCCACTTATTCCAGCACCCACTCACTTCGTCTTCCTCCAGAAAAAAAATCCTCCCATATCTCAAACCCGTGTTCTAGCTCATCTTTCTCCCATTTTCAATCTCCTTGCTCAAAGCTCCATTCACAAAACTGTTTTGGGGGATTATTCTTCGGTATGTGACTCCTCCAATGGTCCAATTAGTTTTTGTTCTACTGCTTTATTTATTGCAAATTTTTGCTGCTGAGGTGACCCTGTTCTTGAGCTTGCATGTCAAATTTATATGGTCCAAAGTAGTTTTAATGCATGATATAGCCTCTAGGCACTTGTGGGAGTAGTTGCTATCAATCTTGTTGAGTTTGGTTCACTTTTATTTTGAGTCACTAAAATTTCAGAAATTTTTCAGAGGAAGAAAAATGCATAGGAAAACGTAACAAGGTGGTTCTTCAAGGAAGAAAGAACCAAGGCTCGCGATACGTGAGCCAGACGATGAACTACTGAGGGAAGCTCAAGTACGGCCTCGTGAATGGCTGTCAGAAGAGTTTATGGTCCAAGCAGGCTTCAAGGATGAATTTGACGCGTATGTGTGTATGTCAGGACCCCGACTCAATGCCACATCGATCTAGCATGTAACACCTCATATCACTTTGCGGCCTCACGCACGGTATTCCCACGGGTGTCGCCTTACCTTAGCCCGGGACCGTTTGCGCCTTTTGGCACACGTATATGACAGTGTCGCTAGCATCCATATGATAAGGAGCCCGGGCTGACATGGCTAGTCGTAAACCCAAAGTGGCATAGACTTACAGGGACAGGCATCCATGACCCAACATCGAACGTGTCGGTCATCAACGAGTGAATCCAGGCTGTAGCACTAGGCTAGCAGGACTCCGGTGAACCGGGCTGTAGCGGGCTAACAGGACTCCAGTATTCATCGCGTGACATTTCCCCGAAGGGATAGACACAGGAACGAAGAAGGACACATGCCGGCCAGCCTAAGTGTTCCGGAGCAGTAGCAAGCTACCATGGCTCGATGGAAACACTAGGAGACATTTCCCGGTAAGAGAGGCTACTAGAGATAAACAACTAGATAGTCAGATCCCACACATACCAAGCATTTCAATAACACACACACAATACGCTCGATATGTGCAAACACAACATGGCATCACAACATGACTCTACGACTCAAGTAATTTATTCAATAGGCTCCAAGGAGCGAGATATTACAAACATGGGTCTCATGACCCAACAATCAGAGCATACAAGTCAAAGCACATGCGGAAGCTTAACATGTCTGAGTACAGACAACTATAAATGAAAAAGGCTGAGAAGCCTGACTATCTACCAGATCCTGCCGAGGGCACAAGATCGTAGCTGAGGTAACAAGCTAAACGTCGAAGTCCACGTGGAACTACTAGTGAGACTGAAGTCTCTCTGCAAAAACATAAAATAGGCAAACGTGAGTACAAATGTACCCAGCAAGACTTACATCAGATCTATCTACATATGCATCATTATCAACAAGGGGACGGTGGAGTTTAACTGCAGCAAGCCAGCTTTGACTCGGTGGCTATCCTGAACTACGACTACAAGTAACTCCTTTGAGGTGGCGCACACGAGTCCACATATTCACCATATCAATACACCACTATGGATCCGCTCCCGTCTCCCTACGAGAACGCCATCCATAGCACTCACGCTTATCTTGCGTGTTTTAGAGTATCCACTTTCACTTGTCTATGAACTGTACAAGGGGTCCAAGTTTCCATATCCGAGGAATCCGGCTATTCGAATAGATGATGATAACCCTGCAGGGGTGTACTTCTTCACACACGCTTTCGCCACTTATCGCCATGTACACGTCATGTACCTCGGCAACCTTCAAGCGGAAGCCGGGCGAGGGAGTCGGCCACGACCTGACTAACCGAACAAGTCTCTAGTCCAGGTTTATCGCCTATTCGGGTTCCATCCGCAAGGAGATCCGGCCGGGGTGTCGCTCACGGCCCCAAACGATGTGTGCAGGGTTCCCAAGCCCACCAACCGGGTGCCACTTGGTACACCGTGCCACTGTGCTAGTCTGTCCCAAGCCCACCTGTACCGGGTGCCACTTGGTAGACTACTAACACTACCTACAAACACCAGAAACTAGTTGCAACTCCTGGACAGAGATCAAGTTGATTAATAAGTCGAGAGAGCTTGGAGCGCCCGGAGCCCAATGTGTGGTAGTAACTGATCATGGATCACAAACACAGAACTCAGTTCCTGAGGACGGCTGCAATGAGACAACCCACCATGTACTCCTACATGGCCTCTCACCGCTACCTTTACCAAATCGTGTTCACACACTTAGTTCACCCATAGTAGGACATGTTCACACGCCTCTGATTCATCCCCGATGAATCAGACCTGACTCAACTCTAAGCAGTAGCAGGCATGACAAACAAGCATGAATGAGTAGGCACATCAGGGCTCAAACAACTCCTACTCATGCTAGTGGGTTTCATCTATTTACTGTGGCAATGACAGGTCATGCAAAGGAGAAAGGGTTCAGCTACCGCAGCAAGTATCAAATATGTCGTTGTTGTCCTAATGCAGTAAAAGAGAGCAGGAGCGAGAGAGTGGGATTTTATCGGAATGAACAAGGGGGTTTTGCTTGCCTGGCACTTCTGAAGATAACATTGAGTCTTCATCAGTGTCAACGACCACATCATTGGTATCACGTCTATCGAGAGGGGACGAATACCGGCAACACAGAAGGGAACACAATCAATGCAATGCGCAATATGATGCATGATCATGACATGGCAAAAATGAATGTGTTTTGAGCTAATGCAACTAAAACCAGATTAAATGAAGTTGGTTTGAATCCAAGATTCAAATTCAAACTCCATATGTGATTATTTAAATGCCATTTATTTGTTTTGTCCAAAACAGAGGACAAACATTGTTCAAACATGCATGAAAATGGTACAGATGGATTCCTTGAATTTTTCTGATAATTTTTCATATATAAATTATTTAATTTGGAGTTATGGTTAATTTTCTATGATTTATAGAAGTTTTAGCTATTTTTTGAAATTATTAAATCATTTAAGATTTATTTAAATTCCAGAAAGGAATTATTGCGTCATCATGACCTCATAGTGACGTCAGCAGGTCAACGGGCGCCGTCCAGGTCAAACTGACCTGTGGGCCCTGCGTGTCAGTGTCTGGACTAACTAACCTAATTAAAATTAACCCTAACTAACTTAGTTAGCCGGGCGGGGCCCGCATGTCAGTGAGTCAGTGGCTTAACTAAATTAGTTATTAATTTAACCAAAGTTAGCAGGGGCCGGGCCCACACGTCAGTGACCCAGGGGGGTCAAATCCCTGGTCAACCGGGGCTAATCCACCGGCGTCTAGCCGCCGGCAACGACCAGACGCGGCGGAGGCTCGGGAATCGCCCACAGGGCACGATTCGAGCTGCGGCTAGGCGCGCTAGAAAGCCCGCGATGCGGCGCATCCAGTGGTGACCGCGGTGTGTGCTGGGGCAGCGTGTAGGGGCGGTGGTGACGGGCCGGGCGGCTGCCGGAGCTACGGCTGCACGGGCGCGAGGGCTGCAGCGCATTAGCCAGAAAGCAGAGAGGCGCATCGGTATCCTAGGGACTGGGCGAGCACGCGGGAGCTACTAAAATGAGTGGAAGAGCTCCGAGGCGCGAGGTTCGCCGGCAATGGCGATGGCCGGAGCTCGGTGCTTGCGGGGATGGCGGCTACGGCACGGGAACGAGCAGGAGAGGAGGGGGAAAACGAAGGAGTCCTCACAGCGGAGTCGTTGAGCAGCTCGGACGGCTCGGGGAGGCCCTCTTTGGCGCGAATTGACGACGGGGATCCATGGTTGCCGGCGAGGAAGACGATGATGCTGACGGCGATGCAGTGCGCCCCGGGCTTCTGATCTTGAGCGCGCAGATGAGGAAGACCTTCTCTCAGCAGCTGGACACGGGGCGAGGCCTAGGGTGCACGATGGCTACGGTGCTCGTCATCGGCGGCGACGGCTACGTTCGGTCGCGCTCGAGGAAGGGACTGGAGGGCGAGGGAGAGAACAGGGGATCGAGTGAGCGAGTCGGACGGACTGGGACGACACCGAGGAGGGGATTCGTGGCGTCGCGCTGTCCTCGGACGCAGGCAGGCAGCCTGGTGGCGTGGCGCTCGCGCGCAGGCGCGTCGACACGCCTCTGCCTACTGGCAGAGGTTGAAGACGGTGGGGAGCTGGGCTGGGCCTCAGCCGCATTGCTGGGCCAGGTGGGGCGCTAGGTGAGCTGCAGGTAAGTGGCCCAGGTAGGCTTCTGTTCTTTTTTTATTTCTGTTCTGTTTTTCTTTTATTTAATTCTTTTGCCACTGTTTTGAATTAAAAATAATAATTCAAACAATGCCAAAGCTCCTCTGAATATTTTATATTGCTAGATGGACTTTTCCAAAAGCTTATAAAATATTTCCGGGGGTATTTGAAATTATATTCTAATTATATGAATATAATTCAAATTCAAATAGCTAATGAATTAAATCCAAAGTCCCAAAAATAATTCCTTAAAAATGTTCAATATTTTGGTTGGGACCAGAACCCTTACCAAAAATCATCAAACATTTAAAAGGGCATTTTTGGAGCAATGAATGAGACTTCCAGGGTTTTTGCCCCTCTTTTATTTAAGTTTTTGAGGCTTCCAAAATTCCTCAGTTCAAGTTTCGAAAATATAGACATGATGCACACACCAGGCAGCACCAGAAGCTAGGGATGTGACAGTGTAATGCTGACCTTGAGGACTTCATGTCAGATAAGTGCCGACAATACCACTACCTCACTGATTCCTTTGTGAGGAGGTTTAAATTTTCATCCTCGCATAATTCTCACACTATTTTATTTGATCTTTGTGATAAATCATATACCATGGACCTAGAAGATTTTAATACTGCTTGCAAACTCCAGCAGTGGGGCAATGTCAATGAACCTCGCAAATCTGAATATAAAGACTTTCTTGCTAGTATCACTATGGGGGAAACTAGAGAAATCACACAAGCTACCATAGGGAGCATTCATTTCCCTTCCATACATTATTTTGCTCTCTTTATATGTAGATGCATTAATGGTAAAGATGAGGTTTGTCACATGTGCGTTCCAGATCTTAGTGTCCTCAAGAGTGCGGTATTAGGTGATAAACAATATAACTTGGGGGACATTGTTGCACAAAGGTTGCATCGTAATGGTACAAGTGGAGATTTTTTGGTGGAATTTATGCAACTTGTGTAGCTAATTATCTTGGTGTACCCGTACATGGAAATGATATGGAGTTGCCACCTGCCTACCTAGATTATAGTGCTATGGTTCGCCATCAGTTTCTTGAGAGGAATAAACAGTTCCTCCAGTACCGACTAATCTTTGACAGACGGCATGCTGTCATGTTGCTCTCCCTGCTTCTGCTTTCTTTAACTTTCAGGCAAAAATGAGATATTTTATAACCAGGGAGGAGGCGAACAAATATGAGAGGAGAACGGAGGCAGCTCACCTCCAAGCTGCAGCTCTTCAGGCAGTCGCTGCTGCATCTTAGTACAACCCCAACTACGACTTTGGATATCCGCCAAGCCAGAAGTGGACATAGACCAACTTAGGCCAAAAGCCTAAGCTTGGGGAGTACGTATTTCTCACCAACATTACATTCATGTTCACACACTCATTCCAGTTGTCGGTGTTCATACTTTTCCATTGTACTATCCATGCTAGTTTATTTTATTTTCTTGTTTTTTTCTTGTGTGTTTGAAAAACTTTGAGAAAAAACAAAAAAAAACTAGTTGTAGCTTTTAGCTAGTTTACTTTCCATGCTTGTAGTAGTAATTAAAAGAAAACCCAAAAATATTTCTTGCTCTTGTTTTGCTTGTTGGGAGCTTTCCCGTGTAAATAATTTTGTTTCTTTTCTTTTCTTTGGGGGTCGAGAGGAGAAGACCACGACGAAAATGCTGAGTGTCTCTCTTATGCATTATTATTGATCTAACCAAGAGCCCATATTACCTTGTCTTCTCCTTTGTATTAAAAGCTTGCAAATTCCAGCTTAGTCCAATGCACGTGCACTATTATTATTATCCACACCGTTTGGTCGTGCAAGTGAAAGGCAATAATGACGATATATGATGGACTGATTGAGATGAGAGAAGCTGGTATGAACTCGACCTATCTTGTTTTTGTAAATATGATTAGTCCATCGTTCTTGATTCAGCCTATTATGAATGAAACATGTTTGCAATGACAATTAGAGATTATAGTTGCTCATGCCATGCTTAATTAGCTAGGAGTTTATAATGGTTTACCTTGCGTGCCAACATGCTATTAAAATGGTTGTGATGTGGTATGATAGGGTGATATCCTCCTTTGAATGATTCGAGTGGCTTGACTTGGCACATGTTCACGCATGTAGTTGAAACAAAACCAACATAGCCTCCACGATATTTATGTTCATGGTGCTTTATATCCTACTCATGCTTGCACTCATTGTTGATTAATCTCAACGCATGTTCATGACTGTTGTCTCTCTCTAGTTGGTCGCTTCCCAGTCTCTTTCTAGCCTTCACTTGTACTAAGCGGGAATACTGATTGTGCATCCACTTCCATAAACCCCAACGTTCTTCCATATGAGTCCACCATACCTTCCTATATGCGGTATTTTACCTGCCGTTCCAAGTAAATTTGTATGTGCCAAACTCTAAACCTTCAAATGAAATTCTGTTTTGTATGCTCGAATAGATCATGTATCAACTAGGGCTATCTATATCTTCCATGCTAGGTGGGTTATTCTCATGATGAGTGGACTCCGCTCATCATTCATGAGAAAATGGCCGGTAACCGGGATGCCCAGTCCCATGCTCAAATCAAATCAAAATAAATGCAAACAAAACTCCCCCAGGATGGTTGTTAGTTGGACAGCACACGTTGTTTCAGGCCAGCCATGGATTGATGTTCGTTGGTGGTGGGGGAGTATAAACTTTACCATTCTGTTCGGGAACCGCCTATAATGTATGTAGCATGGAAGATATCGAGATCTCTTGGTTGTTACGTTGACAATGAAAGTATGCCGCTGAAAATATTATTTATCCTTGTTTTGAAACTCGAGCTCTGGCACCTCTGCAAATCCCTGGTTTCCTCTGCGAATGGCCTATCTATTTACTTTTATGTTGAGTCATCATCTTCTTACTAAAAAGCACCAGTTGGAGAGCACCGCTGTCATTTGCATGCATTGCTATTAATTTACATTGAGTATGACTGTGACTGGATCTCTTTTAACATGAATTACAATGTCTAGTCAGTCCTTGATCTTCAGGGGTGCTCTGCATTTCTGTTTTCCGGTCTCAGAAAGGGCCAGAGAGATACCACCTTGTTATATCATATTATGATTGTTTTGAGAAAGTGTTGTCATCCGAGATTTATTATTATTGCTCGCTAGTTCATTATGCCATTGATATGAGTAAACATGAGACCTAAATGTTATTGTGAATATGGTTAGTTCACAATCTTTGCGGAAAACTTGGATGTTGGCTTTACATATTTGCAACAACAAGATCAAACAGAGTTTGTAAAAGTTTTTGTTTATCACTTTCAGTTTGTCAACTGAATTGCTTGAGGACAAGCAAAGGTTTAAGCTTGGGGGAGTTGATACGTCTCCAACGTATCTACTTTTCCAAACACTTTTGCCCATGTTTGGGACTCTAACTTGCATGATTTGAATGGAACTAACCCGGACTGACATTGTTTTCAGCAGAACTACCATGGTGTTATTTTTGTGCAGAAATAAAAGTTCTCGGACTGACCTGAAAATCCACGGAGACACGTTTTGGAATTAATAAAAAATATTGGCGAAAGAATTAGCATCAGGGGGCCCATGCCTTGTCCACGAGGGTGCAGGGCGCCCCCCTGGGGCATGCCCCCAGCCTCGTGGGCCCCCTGGGACTCCATCGACCTCAACTTCAACTCCATATATTCACTTTCGAGGAGAAAAAAAATGGAGAGAAGGATTCATCGCGTCTTATGATACGAAGCCGCCGCCAAGCCCTAATCTTCCTCGAGAGGGCTGATCTGGAGTCTATTCGGGGCTCTGGAGAGGGGAATCCGTCGCCATCATCATCATCAACCATCCTCCATCACCAATTTCATGATGCTCACCGTCGCGCGTGAGTAATCCCATTGTAGGCTTGCTGGACGATGATTGGTTGGATGAGATTTACCATGTAATCGAGTTAGTTTTGTTAGGGTTTGACCCCTAGTATCCATTATGTTCTAAGATTGATGTTGCTATGATTTTGCCATGCTTAATGCTTGTCACTAGGGCCCGAGTGCCATGATTACAGATCTGAACCTATTATATTTTCATGAATATATGTGAGTTCTTGATCCTATCTTGCAAGTCAATAGTCACCTACTATGTGTTATGATTCGGCAACCCCGAAGTGACAATAATCGGGACCACTCCCGGTGATGACCGTAGTTTGAGGAGTTCATGTATTCACTAAGCGCTAATGCTTTGGTCTAGTACTCTATTAAAAGGAGGCCTTAATATCCCTTAGTTTCCAATAGGACCCCACTACCACAGGAGGGTAGGACAAAAGATGTCATGCAAGTTATTTTCCATAAGCACGTATGACTACATTCGAAATACATGCCTATATTTCATTGATGAACTGGAGCTAGTTCTGTGTCACCCTATGTTATAACTGTTGCATGAGGAATCACATCCGACATAATTATCCATCATTGATCCATTGCCTATGAGCTTTTCACATATTGATCTTTGCTTAGTTACTTCTCCGTTGCCACTGTTATGATTGCTACAAAACTGCTATTGTTACTTCTTCCACCGTCACTGTTACTTCCATACTACTTTGCTACTAAATACTTCGCTATAGATATTAAGTCTTTCAGGTGTGGTTGAATTGACAACTCAGCTGCTAATACTTGAGAATATTCTTTGGGTCCCCTTGTGTCGAATCAATAAATTTGGGTTGAATACTCTACCCTCAAAAACTGTTGCCATCCCCTATACTTATGGGTTATCAGCCTCTCCCACAGTATGTGAGAAGCAACTCCACCACCAACCCCTCCAACATTCTAGCTCTGTCTCTCTCCCAACCTTATTCTTCTCCTACACATATGCATGGATGTCGATCAATCTCCCTCAATACATAAGGTAGATCTCTCTCCTCCTCCACACATATACCGGTCGTTCTACCTCTATAGTTAGGTCCATGCTGACCCCCCCCCCACACACACCGATAGTCGAACAATGTAGCTAGGTATCCAAGCCACAGAGACACATGTCCCCTCTCACGTTCCAGTAGGCTAGCCACCCTATATCCTTGACGTGGGCACACACAATTTCGATGGCACTCTTTATCTATCACACACACACACACTTCATCCCTCTCTTAGATTCTATGGATATCTCACGCCGATGATACATCCACTCTCTTCTTATGGATATCCCCCTCTATATATGCTATATCCAGGCATCTGTTTCACACACATTGCATATGTTTCATTTTTTGTTTGAGATATCATCGACACATATTCCATGTCTACCTCTCACGTACCCCTCCCAAAAAACACACTCACGAACCCGCACACTATCTCTCTCTAGGTTTGTATTTCTCTCACACAAACCCACGTAGGTGGTGTACGTACACGAAGAAAATAGGTGCACGTACTCACGCTTTGGGCCCAGCCACACCCGCACGGGTACACGGTGCAGCTCATTTCTATATAAAATGGCAGCCCACGTGCTAACTTGACAGCGTGTAGCGGTTGTTTACCTATGGAGGTCGTGTACCACGCGTGCACAAAACAAGGTTTGACTTGATGTGTTGGTGTGTTATTTTTAAATAAAGTTATATTGCTCAATGGCACGTACACAGAATATAAAATGATTGTTATGGAGAAAAAAGTAGTCCGCTCCACTATATACGATGGAGCTTGCCTGTCGAGGTTTGTCTCTCTTCACAATATCTCATACAAGGCGGCAGTGGCCTCTCTCTCACTGTTGGTCACTGATCCGGCCGCATCCCGTCCGCTGGCGAAAAGGGAGGATGTGCATCTTTTGTCTGTTTGACGGCACCGAGGTAGCACGTCCCGATCTGCGATACCCGTCGTTCTCTCTGACCAAGCTCCGGCGTGGTAGGGCCTACGCCACTTTCTCATTGCCGCAATATGGGTAGATCCCGAACGCCGCCACCCTCCTATTTACATCCCGACGACCCCCAGGTATCCCCTCCGGCCTTGCTCCACTGCCCAGCTTCCCACGTTGCTGCATGTGGAAAATCCTGGATGTGGATCTTCCCTAGTTCTTTGCCCAAAATGTAGCTCGCCCGACGTACTTTCCATCTTGCAATCTCGTCCTCACACCGTTTTAGATAATGCACCATGCTGCTATCTTTCCCTCATGACATGGGATATGCTTCTTTTTTGTCGTCGTATGTGTCTTCAACCCTTTATTGGGCAGTAATTGTTTCCTTTCTACCTCCTTTTGCAAATAGGGCTATCCTTTTCACCTCGTTGCTATTGCAACCTTTTGGTGAACTGCACAAACCACTTTTTTCTTAAGCGTGTTTTGTGCAGTTCCGCCAAAATGTCACACGGGCAACGTTTTTACATTTCTGTGGGACTACAGAAAGGGAGATTGGTTTTGCTATCCTCCTCATCCAACTCTGAGCCTAATCTTCTCCAACAAGTAGTTAGTCTTAAAGAGAGATCGCAGAGGTGATCGGCTTCTATTTGTGAGTGTTATGTTTCATCATCTAGTTCAACTATTATTGTAATCACACTGACTGGATATCTTTGCAAACAGGGATGATAAGCTCGATTTTAGTGGAACTTCACAAAATGACCGGATTGTGATATCCTCCATACACCTCTTTCTTGGCTACAAAGCTGCGTGAAACTAGGTGCCAACCAGTGAAAACTATGGCCAGGAAATGGAGCCATGCCTACGAACAGCATCGATCAATTATACTCCATTTTCTTTATTTGACGCCTTCTCACAACTTTGTTGTAACATCCCAATTTTCAATTTGGATGTTATACATAGATCAACATATGCATATCATATTTATTTTTGTATTTTGTTGTGATCCTAGAAATCTTAAGCAACTCAAGGACCCAAGGAGAGAGTTGGAGGTTTCCCTAAATTTTCATATTTGAATTTATTTCAAATTTGAAAAGAGGATCAATTTGATTTTAATATTTTCTCTCCAATTACTTCCAAAAATAAAAATAAATGAGAGAAGATAATATGACTTCTTGAACAGAAGAGAAATACTGGAGAAGAAATTGTAATATCAAATTATTATTTTATCTGTATTTTATTTGCTTTTTTTGAATTAGAGAAAACTTGCATTTTAGTCCAGAAAAATGTTCATCTTGTCCTAAATATTAGGTTTGGACGGTGAAAATTGTTTCTGGAATTTGTAGAATTTTCTTATATTTTATTAGGATTTTTCTTGTGCGACAAAATTATTTTAAAAAAAAGTTCCGGACTGACTGGGCCGAAACCCAGCCGGCCCATCCGAGCGCCGCTGCCTTCCCCCGCGACCGAGCCGTGCCCGAGCCGGACTCGTCGGAGTCCGTGGCCGCCCCGCCGCAGCCGACCCCTCTCCCAAGTCGGGACCCCCTAGGGGCTCCTTTATAAGCCGCCACCACCCCTCCCTCTCCCCCTCGCCGGCCACCGCCACCACCCGCCCACAGCCACCGCCGCCCCGCGCAACCGCCTAGTTCGCCACGCCGCCACCGCTGCTGCTACCGCGCGTCGCCGCCGACCTCGTCACTGCCCCGCCGTGCCGTTGCCCGATGCCGCCACCGTATTCCTGCCGCCGCCCGCTGGTTTTTCCGGTCAAAATGGTATAAAAACCGTTCGTTTTTTCGGTTTTAGTCGGTTTAGTTGGTTTATTAGATTAGATCGGTTTATTTTATTAGGTTAGTTTAGTTAATGAACGTTCGTTTGTTTAGATCGGTTAGCAAATGATTTTCATTCATTTAGTTCTGTTAACGAACGTTCGCACAGTAGATTTTTCTTTTTACTTTTATTTTCGGCCAGGGACCTATCCGCGAATAGTTTTCTCGTGATTTAGCCCCTGATCTTAAAACTAGCGTAACTTTTTGCTCGTCTGTCCAAATTGGATGAAACCAGCGCCTAAATCTTCGTAATGATCTCTTCTTTCCAGTTAACCAACTTGAACATGGTTTTGACAATTTAAAATTTGAGTTTAGTTCAGATTAGTAATTTATCTTGTTTCTTTGTATATTGAGTTTCGTAACTCCGTTTGAGTTGTTTCTTTTTGCAAATCGTAGATAATCACATGTACCTACTGTTAAGATCTAACCCACATGATAACCATGTTCTTAGGTTTTGTTTTATGTTTAGTTAGACATTTGCTTGTTTCGTGTTTGATTTGGATCTTTTCTTGAGTTTCTCATTGTTTTGTTGAATGATTGCTTATGTATGCTACTATTTGTCTATGCTAGATTACCTGGAGTGCGAAGCTTGTTACTATGAATCCCTAGAGTTTACAGATTGACGGCAAGGCAAGTTACACTTTGATCATACTCTTCTATACCCAGTTTTTACTATGCATTAATATTGCCCCTCAAATATTTGCATGAGTAGGATTGGGAACATGTGGTTTGGTTGTAGTACTGGAGGTAGGAACCTAATACCTTTTGATCACCCCGAGAATATACGTTATGCTCTATTATTGCTTAGCCATGCTTGTAGACGGGGATTAGATCATGATTCACCTGGAAGTTCTGAGATTTATTAATTTTGGATAACATTAAGGTGGAAACTTTAATACACATCTAGGTGAATTTATCGGGGCACCTGGAGAATCCAGTATTGTCCATTAAGGGAAATCCCGGAGTGCCCGTGTGATTCTTCCTCGGTTCGCCACCCAGGCTCAAAGGGATCATATGATTTTTCATGCCTAGAAACTTCCGTGTGCAACCACAAGCCATTATGGGCTCTGGAAGAGTAAGTTGTATGAGCTCTCGAAGAGGTGGACTAGCAGATGTAGTGGGAAAGTAGGTGTACCAGTCTGCCCAAAGTAGAGAGTTAATGCTTCAGAAGGATTATGTCTCCATCTTCCGATCATGGATGCGGTCGAATCTTGTGGGGAAAAGTGCGCAACCTCTGCAGAGTGTATAAACTAATCATGGTTAGCCGTGTCCCCCCCCCCCCCCCGATTATGGGCATCTTGAGTATCTGGAATTGGATATTATTGTTGATCTCATCACTCTTTAATTAATTGAATTGGGTTTAATGATGATACTTGTTTTAATTCGGATTTGAGTTGGAGGAACCTTCTCAAATATTGGTACCACTTGGGAGTAGTTTAAATAAATTTATTGCTTTGTTGTAGGTAAAAACTAGCTTTATGCAAAATCATAAACTTAGAGCCTCCACCAGCCAAATATTGCATATAGATATAGTTCTTGCATTCACTGTTTTACAGTGTAACTCTGCCAGCATATTCAATGTGATGTCCTATACGGCTGCAATGTCTCATGTTTGCAGACTACTCAGACGATGAATAAGGTGCGATAGGTCATTGTCTTGCACTCAGCTATGCCGTTGGAGTTGATGGACTCATTTACCTTTGAAGCTTCCGCAGTTATTTAGTTTAGATGGCCTTCAGCCATGATATTTTTGTGTAATCATACTCATTATGAGGACTCGATGTAATAAGTGTGTGATTGAACTCTGTTATAATTACTTGAGTACTGTGTGTGTCAGCATTACTGATCCAGGGATGACACTTAAGCACAGAGACTTCGGTCCATTGAATCATGGTCGCTACAAGATGGTATTAGAGCACACGCTGATTGTAGGACGTGACCACTAGAATAAGCCATAGGATTTCTCTTCTCTGCTCATTTCTAATTCTCCTCTATTTCTACTCTATAGATGGCGAACCTCAGGAGCAAGTTCACTCAGCCAGATGATGACACCCCTTTCGGACGACACTTGAAGGAAGTCACTAAGTACCTGAACATCGGACTACCAAGCTTCACTGGGACTTCCTCTGCAACTTTACCGAAAGAGGAGCTGGAAGATCAAAGTTTGGGTACCTGGGAGGACATTTTGCGCCAACAACGGAGCCTATTGATTTCTAGCTGGATGCACCAAGCTGGAGTTTAGGAAAGAGCATGGCAGCCCACATCACTTTTGGATGCATATGTGAAGTGTATCACAAGGATCTGGAAAACACCATTTATTAGATATGTGGCTGCCGAGACGAAGAATGGGAGATGATTCATACCAGAAAGGATGGATCAATTGCAGCTTACATTCAGGAGATGGGTGATCATGTTCATCGGTAAGAGAATCAACTATGCTTCAACATGAAGAAGATCAAGAAGTTGATCAAGAAGAATACCGAGCTAGAAGAGGAACTCAAGTTCACACGCGATGGATATGAGGAAGAAATTGCCGTAATGCTAGAGAAGCATGAAGATTTGAAGAGGAAGCTAGGACTACCCGTGGAGAACCATAAGCGAGAACCAGCAAAGGAGATCCCTTCAGAGGACTAGATCATCTTGGACGACACCGACACGAATAGTGGTGCAAATGATGACAGTGATGATGACTATGTTTATGAAGCTAGAGCAGATATCATGGAGTCTTCTTCTGATCAAAATTTCTAGACGACCACCATGTTACTAGTAGTATACTTCAAAGTAGCTAGCATCAATCGAGTTTGTAATCATAGTTTAGATCGTTTGTGTGAACCTTGTGTGCTATTGAATGAAGTGAATTGTTTGTGTTTGTCTCATGAGCATATGGGTAGTGAATCTCTCTTAGACCTTATTCTATTCTGATTTCTCACCCCTTCTAACCCATCAGATGCCTCCGAGACATGACAATGGATTCGTGTTTCCACCAAAGCTCACTCAATTGATCCAGCAGCAAGATGCCTTGATGCATATGCTAGTTCAGAACCAGAACCAAGGCAACAACAACAACAACAACAACAACAACAACAACAACAACAACAACAACAACAACAACAACAACAACAACAACAACAACAACAACAACAACAACAACAACAACAACAACAACAACAACAACAACAACAACAACAACAACAACAACAACAACAACCCACCACCACCCCCTGTTGACAACCTAGCCCGTTTTCTGAGGTTGAATCTGTCAGTGTTCTCTAGCAGCACCGAGCTGATTGTTGCAGATGATTGGCTCCGCAAGATTGGAAGAGAGCTGACTACTGCAGGATGCATAGAGAGAGTGCACTTTGCCGCACATCAACTTGATAGACCCGCAACATCTTGGTGGGAGAACTTCACCACCACTTACCCCATTGATACAGTTACATGGGATCAGTTTTAGTAGGCTTTCCGCACTGCCCATGTTTCAGCAGGAGCTATGAGCATGAAGAAGCGCGAGTTTCGCAACTTCCGCCAAGGAGGTCGTATAGTGGGACAGTACGTGGATGAGTTTAGCAAGTTAGCCCGCTATGCCCGAGTATGCAGTTGATGGTGGCAACTTTCAACAACTACCAGGAGTTGGTAGACTGGGCCCTCATGATAGAAGGCAAGCAACACCAGATTGACAATCGCAAGAGGAAGTATGGACAGGGGAGGTATACTTCTGGAGCTCAGCAAAAGCTCCGCCATTCCCCGTACTTGGGAGGACATACTCACAACCATGGAGGACATACGCACAATGGAGCAAGTTCGCACAACCACAGTGGCCCCAAGAATGGAAATGGGAATGGAGGAAGCAGCATCCAGAACCGTTCGAATCTCGCGACACCAGCTAAGAGGGATCTGAGCCACATTACTTGTTTCAAGTGCGGGAAGACCGGACATTATTCCACTGAATGTCTTGAAGCAAAGAATGGAAATGGCAATGGAGGTTCTGCAAAGAAGCCCAAAGGTGAGGTGAACCACGTCAGTGTGGAGGAGATTGAGGATCAACCCGACGCAGTTGTCCGTAAGTTTTTGATTAATGCATTCACAACACTTGTTCTTTTCGATACTGGTGCATCTCATTCATTCATATCAAGGAGATTTGTGGATAAGTATAAGTTGCCGACAGTAGCCCTTAAGTCACATATGTTAGTAAGTTTCCCTGGAGCGGAGTATATGGCTAGTAGGGGATGCTATCAGTTGCCAGTAACCATAGGTAGACATGTTTTCCCCACCGACCTGATTGTCCTAGAGTCACAAGGATTGGATGTGATACTAGGCATGGATTGGCTATCCAAGTTTGAAGGGAACATCGATTGCCCCAGTAAATAAATTCTTCTCACCACCCCAGAAGGAAAGAGGATCAAATATGTATCCAGGCATGCGCCAAGGAGGACTCAGGTAAATTCCTTATCAGGAGTTGTTCTGGAGGAAGTACCAGTGGTGATTGATTATCCCGACGTATTTTCGGAGGAGTTACCGGGCATGCAACCGGATCGAGACATTGAGTTTTTGATTGAGCTATTTCCAGGCACCATACCAATATCAAAGAGACCATATCGGATGCCCACAAAGGATGTGGAGGAAGTTAAGAAACAGATAAAGGAGTTACTGGAGAAATGTTACATCCGACCAAGTTCATCACCTTGGGGAGCCCCAGTGCTTCTAGTGGAGAAGAAGGATGGATCTTTGAGGATGGTTGTTGATTATCGTGCGCTGAATGAGGTGACGATCAAGAACAAATACCCTCTCCTGATGATCAATGATTTGTTTGACCAGCTGCAAGGAGCTAAGGTTTTCTCCAAGATCGATCTTTGATCAGGTTATCACCAGTTGAAGATCCAGGAGCAGGATATACCTAAGACAACTTTTACCATGAGGTATGGGCTATATGAGTATACAGTTATGTCATTTGGTTTGACTAATGCCCCTTCCTATTTCATGAGTATGATGAATAAGGTGTTCATGGAGTTTTTGGATAAGTTTGTTGTGGTGTTCATCGATGACATTTTGGTCTACTCGAAGAATGAAGAAGAGCATAAGGAGCATTTGCATTTGGTTCTCGAGAAGCTCAGGGAACATCAGTTGTATGCCAAGTTCAGCAAATGTGACTTTTGGTTGAAGGAAGTTGGATTTCTCGGACATGTTATATGCAGAGAAGGAATAGCAGTAGACCCTACCAAGGTTGCTTCTATCACTAAATGGTTGGCACCCACCTCAGTGGGAGAGATCAAAAGTTTTCTTGGACTCGCATGTTATTACCAGTTATGAATTGAGAATTTTTCCAAGATTACGAAGCCCATGACGAAATTATTGAAGAAGGACACCAAGTTTAAATGGACTGAGGATTGTGAGGCCAGTTTTCAGGAGTTGAAGAAACGTTTGGTTACATCCCCAATGTTGATTCTCCCAGACCAACGCGAGGATTTCCAAGTGTACTGCAACGCTTCACGTCGAGGACTTGGAGGACTGCTTATGCGGGAAGGAAGAGTTGTTTCATATGCCTCACGATAGCTTTGACCTCATGAGTTGAATTATGCTACGCATGATTTGGAGTTAGTAGCCGTAGTGCATGCGCTCAAGACATGGAGACACTTTCTCATCGGTAACCGTTGTGATGTTTACACGGATCATAAGAGTTTGAAGTACATCTTCACGCAGAAGGAGTTGAACCTCAGGCAAAGGAGATGGTTGGAGCTCATAAAGGATTATGACATGAGATTGCATTATCATCCAGGAAAGGCCAATGTCGTAGCAGATGCGTTGAGCCGCAAGAGTTATGTTAACACACTCATAACCGGAGGATTACCAAAGGAGCTAGCAGATGACCTTCGAGAGCTATGCTTGGAGATAGTTCTGAGAGATTATGTTGCAGCATTGGAAATTCAGTCGACTTTGCTGGGTAAGATCAGAGAAGTCCAGAAGACGGGTAAGGAGATTGCTGAGATAAAGGAAATGATGAGTAAAGTAAAGGCTAGAGGATTTCGTGAGGATGAGCACGACACCTTATGGTTTGAGGATCGCATTTATGTGCCTAATAACCTTGAGATCAGAAAGTGGATTCTTCAGGAGGCTCATGATTCGCCTTACTCGATTCACCCAGGCAACACCAAGATGTATATAGATTTGAAGGAAAGTTTTTGGTGGACAGGAATGAAGAAGGATATTGCCGAGTATGTAGCAGTATGTGATGTATGTCAGAGAGTTAAGACAAAGCATGAGAAACCAGTAGGACTGTTACAGCCATTGCCGATACCCGAATGGAAGTGGGATGTAAGTGCATCTAGTGCCCCTTAGTGATTTTGGTGTATTGAAGACTTATAGGTTAAGGGACTAATGCGTTTGTGAGTGTACACAGGTCTATAAGTCTATGAGGAGTTTGATATTTACAGAGAAATTCGACCCCTAAAAATGAAGTTCTTCAACTGAAGACTTTGATATTCTGAAGACTTTCTGAAGACTTTGAAAGTGAAGAAATTGGTGTGACCTTGAAGACTTGGTATTCATCTGTGGAACATGAAGCGTGAAGACTTTTGTTTTCGTAGTTTCATTTTCTCTTTCTTGAGTCATAGGAAACACCGTACTGTTAAAGGGGGTCGAGGAAATACTGAGGAAAAATTTCCATGTGATGCTCAACTCAAAATCCTACACCTACCAATCCCTTCGAGTGAAGCCTTTGGGAATCTCATACAGTTCAGCCACTTTCTTCAGTGACAGAGACAAAGTTCTTCTGGTCACTGATGAATTTGTTCTAACTGAGGAGTTAGGAATTCGCCAGTGCGAATTACCTACACAGTGAGGAACATGATAGCCCTGAGGAATTTGAGAGTCAAATTTCCGACCGTTGCTATGCTGCGCGCCAGCTGTCCCAAAATATCTTATCCACCTAACGGTCATATCATTGAGGGGCATTTATGTCTTATCATGTCGGGCTGCTCCCTAGGCTATAAATAGCCACCCCCTACAACCACTAGTTGGTTGGCTGCTCCGAGAGAACTTGACACTTGTCATTTGAGAGCAACCCATCCTCCGAGGACTTTGAGCGAAAATCATCAAGTGAGGAAAATCCCAAACCCAAAAACCTACAAACCCCAAAGTGATTGAGCATCACTGAAGAAATTGATCCTGCGTGGATCCGACGCTTGTTACCTTTGAAGATTGTGCTTCTTCCAGACGGTTAGGCGTCAAGGTCTAGAGCATCCAAGAGGAATTGTGGATCGCCGAGTGACCAAGTCTGTGAAGGTTTGGAAGTCGCCTGAAGACTTACCACGAGTGATTGGATGGGATCTGTGTGATCTTAGTTCAAGGAGAATACGGTAAGGACTGGGTGTCCTGAGCTGCGTGCTCAGAGACTGGGTGTCCGGGACTGCATGTCCTCGAGTTTAAATACTCAGCCGCTCCAACCAGACGTACAACTGAGACAGCAGTTGGAACTGGTCTACCAAATCATTGTCTTCACCAACCTAACTGGTTCTATTTCCTCAACCCTTTCATTTCCTCATTACTGTGTTGATGTTTGTTCATATCTGTGTTTGAAGACTTTGACTGAAGACTTTCTCAATTTCCTTAGTTCAATTTCTTCAGTCTGTTTGTCTTCATCTTGTGTTATCCTGTGATTATGCTTCTTGTACTCTGTGCTAGTCTTCATTTCATCATGATGACCATGCTTGTATTCTGTCATACTTACTTCTGAGTACTTATTCCACTGCTAATAGTTCTTTGCTAAGGAATTTCCTCACCGGCAAATTCCTCAATGAAGAATTCATAAAAATCGCCTATTCACCCCCCTCTAGTCGACATAACACACTTTCAATTGGTATCAGAGCAAGGTACTCCCTTGTTCTATGTGATTTTGGTTTAACCGCCTGGAGTTTTAGTTATGTCGACCGCATGTATGAAGAAAGTGAGATGCCCTATCTTTGACGGTCATGATTATCCCAAGTGGAAGGCCATGATGAGGAAGCGCCTCATGGCAAGGGACAGCAAGCTGTGGACCGTCACTGAGATTGGTCTTACTGATCTATGCAAGTCGGCGAACGCAGATGATATTCGCAAATACACTCGACTTGACTGCATGGCGAAGGATATCATTTGTTCCTGTCTATCCAGAGACCAATTCAGGCTCATTATGCATCTTTGCAATGCAAAGCTTATCTGGGACCGAATCTCCGACGTCTATGAAGGTCATCCAACCCGTCATGATCCTTGGTTTGAGGACTTCAAGGAATCTCTCAAAACGATGACTTTCGAACCAGAATCATCATCTTCTACATCATGTCTCATGGCAAAGGGTGTCGAGGTAACCGAATGTTCCTCATCTGAATTTAGTGACTGTGAATCTGATGATGATGAATCTGATGATGATATTGAACCTAGCTATACCAAACTTGTTTGCATTGCCACCAAACAACAACATGCCTTGGAAAAGGTTCAAAACATGCTAGACAAAAGTGATGATATGTTGGGTGAAGAAATGGATCGCACTAAAGCCCTGACTGAAAATCTTCAGAGACTTCAGTCTAGGTTTGATAACCTTCAAAGTCATCATAACACTCTCTTATTTGATCATGAGAAACTTTCTTATGAATTTCTTCAAAGAAAGCAAGATCTTGAGAAGCTAAGAGTGAGTTATGAAGATCTTCAGAAGGAGCGCGATTCATTACTTTCTCAACAAATCAGCACTTCTCAGGAAGAATTTATTCCTCCATGCTTAAAGTGCATTGAACGTGAATCTGCCAATTCTTCACCTGAATGTTCAAATGCTTCAACTGTTACAAATTCTTCACCTGCCTCTGCTATCACTAATTCCTCATCTGAGGACACTGCTAGTATCACTGACGATGCAGGGCTGAAGGAACTGTACACGACAGGCATGTACAAAAGCCTCAAAGGGCATCAGATTCTCTGTGATGTGCTCAAAAAGCAGATCCTCAACAGAAACCCTAGGAAAGAGGGTATTGCCTTTGAGAGGAAACTTAATGCTGATGCAACAAATTGGAAGCCTGAGCAGTACCCCAAAACCTCATGGGTTGTTGCAAAGGGACCTCCAGTTGATCCATCCATGTTATCTGGCTTTACATGTGAATCTTCTCATTCTTCTGATGAGTCATTTGACTCCAACTATAAACTGTTCAAAAATCAGAATGGTGAAGTATTTGCTAGATATGTTGGGACTAACTGCGGGAATAGTTCCCCTATGAAGAAAATCTGGGTTCCCAAAAGTTATGTTGAAAGTCTTCAGGTGAATGTCCTCATGACACCACCTGTGAAGAATAGGAACCCCGGAACAAACTCTTCATATGGATCCAAGTCCTCATATGGACCAAATTCCTCACGTGGATCAAATTCCTCAAATGGATCAAAGTCCTCATATGACTATCATCGTGCTAACAACTCTGTTTCGCCGGGTAGAGCTGAGGGCTACGAATATGCACATTATTCTTCAAATCATTATGTTCATAAGTCCTCGAAGAATTTCTCTGCTTATTCATATGCTTACCCTAACCCCTCTTATGTGAAACAAAATGGTTTGGCTTCTATGCCACCATTCTCGTATGGTGCTCGCAGAGTGATGAACTCTTTGCCACCCCTTCAGATGTGGGTGGTGAAAAAAAAGAACTAATCTCTTCTGTAGGGTCAGGTCTCCAGACGTGCCTTAACGTCTGAAGAATTTGCTGGGGACCAGACAAAAATGCCTGAAAGGACGCAGGCTAACCATGATGAAATGAACTTTCATTTCACACGTCCTCATGCTGCTATATCTGTTTACCGCTTGATGAAATTCATCTGATGAACCTAATATCATATTCTTCACTGATGAAGCATATGAGATTGTAAGTTACACTAATTCATCTGCAAGATGACCAACCCAAAACCACTGAATGGGTCCTCAATAGTGGATGTACAAATCACATGACTGGTGACAAGAATCTTTTGATGGATGCTCCTTTATCACCGTCACATCTGAAGCATATCATCTTTGCTGACAAAGGCAAAAGTCAGGTATTGGGTCTTGGTAAGGTTGCGATCTCTAAGGATAAACACATGGACAAAGTCATGCTTGTTGAGTCCTTAGGATACAATCTCATGTCAGTCTCAATGCTTTGTGATCTTGATATGGTTGTTGTCTTTGGCAAGTATCGCTGTGTTGTGATTATGGAAGCTGACAATTCCAAAGTCTTCGAAGGCTTTAGGAGAGGAGATTTGTATATTGTTGATTTCTCTACAGGACCACAACCAGCCGTGTGCCTACTTGCAAAAGCTTCAGAAGGCTGGCTATGGCATCGACGACTTGGTCACGCAGGCATGAGGAATTTGCACACGCTTGCGAAGAAGAAGCATGTCATTGGCATTGAGAATGTCAAATTCCTCAAGGATCACTTATGCGGAGCCTGTGAAGCTGGAAAAATGACCAAGGCCAAGCATCCAGTGAAGACTATCATGACCACTACTCGTCCATTCGAATTGCTTCACATGGACCTCTTTGGACCTAATCATTACTCAGCAGTCACTAATGCTGCATCTCTATATGGTTTTGTCATTGTTGATGATTACTCTCGATATACATGGGTACACATTGTTACTTACAAACATGAAGTGTAGGAAGTCTTCAAACGATTTTCCTCGAGGGATTCAACCAACTTTGGTGTGAAGATCAAGCACATCAGAAGTGACAATGGAACTGAGTTCAAGAATTCCGGTCTTGATGACTATCTTGATGAACTTGGTATTACCCATGAGTTATCTGCTCCTTATACTCCTCAGCAAAATGGCGTCGTGGAGCGCAAGAACAGAACTCTTGTTGAGATGGCTCGCACTATGCTTGATGAATACAAAACGCCTGATCATTTTTGGATTGATGCAATTGATACTGCGTGCCACATCATCAACAGAGTATATCTTCACAAATTCTTCAAGATGACGGCCCATGAACTCCTCACTGACAAGAAACCCAATATGAACCAGCACCTGAGGATTCTATCAAGTTCAAGGCAACTGAAGATGTCATTCCTACTAAAGAATTTGCTGAAGAATTCATTCCAGTACGTGAAGAACATCGAGCTGACGCACCTGAAGATAATGGTGCTGAGGAAAATGATCAAATACCTTGACGTCAACCAGCTCATCCTCGCGTTGCAAAAGAAGTACAAGTTGACAAGATCATCGATGATATTGAAGCGCCAGGTCCTCTCACACGCTCAAAAGCTTCACATTTATCTAACTTTTGTGGGCACTATGCTTTTGTCTCTATCACAGAGCCCACTAAGGTAGATGAAGCATTTTTGGAGCCGGAGTGGATTCAGGCTATGCAAGAAGAATTACATCAGTTCGAGCTCAACAATGTCTAGGAACTGGTCAAACGTCCAGATCCTCACAAGCATAATATCATTGGCACAAAGTGGATCTACCGCAACAAGCAAGATGAAAATGGCCTTGTGGTAAGGAATAAGGCACGACTGGTAGCTCAAGGCTACACACAGGTTGAAGGAATTGATTTCGATGAAACTTTTGCACCTGTTGCTAGACTTGAGGCTATTCGCATATTACTTGCTTATGCTAATCATCATAATATCATCTTATATCAAATGGATGTGAAAAGTGCATTCCTCAATGGTAAGCTTGAGGAAGAAGTATATGTTGCTCAACCCCCAGGTTTTGAAGATCCAAAGAATCCTGACAAAGTCTTCAAACTTAATAAGGCCCTCTATGGCCTCAAGCAAGCCCCTCGGGCGTGGTATGATACATTGAAGGAATTCTTCGTGAAGAATGGCTTCACACCCGGTTCACTCGACCCTACTCTCTTTACTAAATCTTATGATGGTGAACTGTTTGTGTGCCAAATATATGTTGATGATATTATCTTTGGCTGTACTGACCAACGTTACAGTGATGAATTTGCCTATATGATGAGTGAAGAATATCAAATGTCTATGATGGGAGAGTTGAAATTTTTCTCAGGTCTTCAAATTCGTCAAAAGCACAATGACATATTCATATCTCAGGAGAAAATACCTCAAAGATGTACTGAGGAAATTCGGCATGCAAGATTGCAAAGGCATCAAAATTCCTATGCCCACAAAAGGCCATCTATGCCCTGATGAAAATGTTATTGACTTCGATCACAAGGTATACCGCTCCATGATTGGTTCTTTATTGTACTTATGTGCATCTAGGCCAGATATAATGCTTAGTGTTTGCATGTGTGCCCGATTTCAAGCTGCACCGAAGGAATCACACCATAAGGCTGTGAAGCATATTCTTCGATATCTAGCTCACACACCAACACTAGGATTATGGTAGCCCAAGGGCTCTGTTTTTGATCTCATTGGATATTCTGACTCTGACTATGCTGGTGATCGTGTGGACCGCAAGTCAACTTCTGGCACTTGTCATTTCCTCGGACGATCTTTGGTCTGTTGGTCCTCGAAGAAACAGAACTGCGTATCACTGTCTACTGCGGAAGTTGAATACATTGCTGCTGGCTCTTGCTGTGCTCAACTGCTTTGGATGAAGCAAACGCTCAAGGACTATGGCGTCAACGTGAAGAATGTGCCTCTCCTCTGCGACAATGAGAGTGCCATCAAGATTGCTCACAACCCAGTTCAGCACTCGAAGACAAAGCACATTCAGATTCGTCATCATTTTCTTCGTGATCATGTGTTGAAGGGCGACATCTCCATCGAGCACGTGAAGACTGAAGAACAGTTAGCTGATATCTTCACTAAGCCCTTGGATGAGAAGAGATTTAGCAAGTTGCGGTGTGAGCTAAATATCTTGGAATCTTCAAATGTTCTTTGAAAAGGACACACATCCTAACACTTATGCAAAATTGATGACTTAGATGTGCAACACATGAAGAAACGTTTTTCTTCAATCAATGAAGAATAACACTCTAAGTGTGAAGAAATTAATGAAGAATTTGATTCTCAGAACCCTACGACAATTGTACGCGGTGTCTAAAATCATCATCCTTATACGGTGGGTCACGCCACCACAAAAAGTTGAAAATCTTCAATTTGAGTTTTTCCTCAGTTTTTGAAATTCTTCACTTTTTTAAATTCTTCAACTTTGCAAAATCTTCACTGTTTCCTTCATTTTTCTTAATTGGCTATATATATATATATATGAGTTTATGTCCTCTACAGCATTCACTTATAGCTATTTCTTCAAGTTGCTTTTTCTGCTAAGTGAATGTGATCGGACCCTTCCCCCTCTATGCTATACTCAACCCAATCTATTCACAAATTCTTCATGTGCGTTCTATTTGAAACTCGTTCAAAATCTTCACTGTGTCCTTGGCAGCTGAAGAAATTGCGAACGGAACTTTAAAACAAATCTTATCCAAATTTTCAGTTTTGCCGCTCAAACTGTTCCGCATCCCACGATGTATTATTCTATTCACCCACGATCGTACACGATCTCCACTACACAGTATGTAGGTGACACATGTCGCGTGAAGGAGAAAGGGCAGGGGCACGTTCGTCCTAAATCTTCGGGCGAACAGTTTTTCACCGTGTCTATAAATACCCCTCTCCCCTTCCTCACTTCATTTACTCCGCTCGACCATCTCTCTCCCGCTCGAGCTCCTCAAACCCTAGCGCCACCGCTACTCCATCATCGCCGGTGAGGAAGAGCTTCGCTGCCTCGACCTCGTCGCACTCGTACTCACGTCGACCGCGGAAATCTTCACTCCGCCGCCGCCGTAGCTGTCTTCCTCCGCCAAGTTAGGGCAAGGAAGATCTAACCTGACGAACTTCCCGCCTGTTCTTCTCAGTTCGTCATGTTCTTCATTTCGGGTAATTAAAAGTTACTTTTATTACTCACTTTGATTCTCAAGCTTTCCTGAAAATCTTCAAAGGTGTTTATTCTTCAAATCTTCACACATACGAACACCACACACTTCATATGATCTTGAACTGTTTCTCTAAGCAACCATTTTCTTCAAGATTCCCTAATTGTGTGGATCTTCGATCTGTACAACTCTGGAACCTAAGACAAGAACGCTTAGTGAAATTCCTCAAGGTTCATCTGGTCAAATTCCTCAAAACTTGTTCCTTTCAAAAACCTTCTCAGAACGCATATGACCTCTCCAAATTCCTCGCACCTGTACTCTGTTCACAGGTACTCATGTCTGCTGCTGAATCACTAGGTTCTCATCAACTTAACTCATTTGCAGCGTTCCTCGAAGAAAAACTGCATACTTCTTCAGAGAACTCATTTGTTCAAATTCCTCAACTGAAGAATATGGCAGACGGTAAGAAGCCACAGAAAGGAGAAAAGAAACTGAGGTTATGACAGCATTTGGAATCCCTGAGGAAATTTATGCTGACTATTGCACACCTGATGAAGCAAAATATGGCAAAGAAAACAAAAATCAGCGCAAGGTGCACATTCAGAAGATTGAACGGAGATGGGCAAGGGAATGGAGGGAATACAGATATGTAACTCCAAAGTACATGAAGAAATTCGCCATCAATCCTCCATGCCCAAGAGCTCCATTGGCACCTGGCCAAGTAGCTGATCCCACAAGCATCAAACGTGGTGAGGACTTTCTTGAAGAATGGGCTAAGCGCCAAGCCAAATTGGCAAAACAAGCCAAGGAGGCAGTGAAGAAATTTAATGAGGATTCTGCCACTGCTACTGCTACTGAGGCCTCAGTCAAGCCGAGGAAATCCATGCCAAAGAAGCCTGCTCGTAAGCCAAGTGCTTCACCAACAGCGCCCTCACGGCCAAGTTCCTCAACAGCACCCTCACGGCAAATTCCTCACACTGCTACTGCTCCTTCAAAGTCCTCAGCTCCTATGCATCTGACTACATGTCAAAGGACTGCTGGTTTCTCGATTGCCTCTGGTGTTTCAGCAAGTTCCTCTGCTGCACCAAAGTCATCATCTGGCCCGACTCTGCTGAAGACCAAAGCAACAGCTGGACGAGGTCCTCGGCCAAGTCCAAAGAAGAAACAGGTCGCGTTCCATGTGCCTTCTGATGATGAAGCTTCTGATGATGAACTCGCAGAAATCATCAGAGACAGACAGGTAAAGGCCACTAGAGCCAAAGGCACATCTGTGACACTGCTGTTGGATCCGAGGAAAATCCTCGATTATATTGATCTCTGGCACAAGGATCCAAACACCCCCATGCCTGATTTTCATCTGACCGCCGGTCAAAGTCACATGCTGACCCATTTCATCATTGAAGAGAAATGGAAGTTTGAAAAGGCAAGAGAGATTAAGAAAGCTCAATACAAAAAGGAGAAGCTCCTGAAGAAAAACGTTGTCAGAATGACACCTGAGGAACTTCTCCAGGCTCAGTCTGAAATTCAAGCCCTCAGCAAGGATTTTGATGCCTACTATGCTGATTGGCAAGGAGCCAAAGTCAGATTCGTCAACCTGACGAAGAAATTCACCAATGTTGCTGCTCCAACACAACATGAAATTCCTCAGGCTGAAGTCTCAGCTCAGCCGACTGAAGAACATGCCAGCACCGCTGATGAAGTTCAGGCTGCTGATGAAAATGCTAGTTCCAGGGTTGATGATCCTATTCCAGCCGCTGAAGAAATTGCCAGGGCATCCACTAGTGGTGCGCTTGAAGAAACTGAAGAAGTCAGGGCAACTGCATCGTTGCGCTTGAAGAAAATCAACCAGATTCCTCAGCTCCATCTGCACCTACACCAACTGCAATTCTTCCATGTGCATTTGATATGAAGAAGACCAAGGCTGCAGAGCGAGCTGCAGTGAAGAAAAGGAAGGCATCAGCTATGTCAAACTCTTCGGCTGTGAAGAAACTGAAGCCAATGACCAGCTCACTCGAAAATCCAATTGATGCTGTTCCTATTTCCTCCATGCCATCAAAGGACCTTGTTCCTTTTGGAGAAGACTATGAGATCCCCATCGGATCTGATGAAGAACATCATTCTGCTGCTTCGTCAGAGCAGGTTGATGAAGAAATTGAAGTGGACGCAATCCCTTCAACGCCAGTCATTTCCTCACCTATGCCTTAGTTCATAGCTGAAGAGGCTGGTGTTGAGGAAATTGAAGATGAAGATGGGATATTGGGTGCACCACACCTGTGATGAATGATGACTTTTGGGAAAGTCAGCATCCTAATACTCCTCTCTTCACCCCGCTCCAACAGATTCCTCAGTCCCCTGCACCAACAGTTCAAATGGGCTCTGAAGAAACTCAACCCACTCTCTCTGTGCATGAAGAAATTCCAGCCACTAGTGTTGATGAACCTGCTGCTGCTGATCCTCAGACTGCACCTATTGAGGAATAAGAAATTCCTCAGCCTGAAGAACCTGAGCTTGCGATTCCTGAGGTGGTGATGCAACTCACTGACATCCCTCTGCCAAAACAAAAGAATCCATTCTCAAGCAAACAGAAGTTCAAGGCTGAAGATTTCTTTGCCGAGCATGTATTCTTCACTGATTATAATCCATATGATTCTGCTCGCATAAGGAAGAGGCGTTTCTGGACTGCCAGCCAAGCCAATTTCTATTCCTCAGTGCTCTTTAACAAAGACAAAGTCTTCGATCATGCACATATTCCTCATGTGGACATGGAGTCTCTGCCCGGCTTTGAGCCAGTCCTCAGTGTTCTTCACGATGCAGGACTTCTGAATTTCTGCATTGATATCTGTGACTAGAATGAAGAACTCATTCTTCAATTCTATGCAACTTTGCACATCACCGGAGATGCTGAAGACGTGAACTCCTGGGTATTAGACTGGATGTCTGAAAATACTCACTACAAGGCACCTGCAACTGAATTGCTTCGTGCTCTACCACTCAGTCCTCCACTTGATGATGCTCGTTGTATCTACAACAAACCAGAACTTTCAAATCACTATATGCAAGTGCTGATGAAGCCATTGAAGCCAAGGCCGGCCCCACGAACCAAATTCCTCGTCAAGGAATTACTCTATGTGCCTCGGACTGTCTATCAAATTCTGATGAAGACAATGAGTCCCATCAAAGGCCACGAGTCAAATGATGAAGAAGTCATTGGCATCATGAAGAGTATGCTTTTCAACATCATTCATGGCGTTCCCATCAACTTCCATGATTTCTTCATGAGGACTCTGGCCAATATTGCTATGTCACCATTTGAGCTGAAGCCCTATGCTCCTTGGATTATGAGATTCATCAGGGCAAGATCTTCACTGAATTATAAAGCTGACACTCTGAACCACGGTAGCTACTTGCCTCCCATTGAAGTCCTCAAACAGACAGTTTCATCAGCTGATGATAAAGGCAAGGCCGCTGCTGTGATCGATGAAGGCATTCGTCCATTGGATGGTCAATTTCGCAAGGCTGCATCTTACTCTACCAATGACGATTCTGCCACACATGACTCTACCGCAAATACCTCAGCCAAGCAAAATCCTCAAGCCACAGCATCCAGGGTGATGACTGACCGTGAGTTACTCCTCAGTCTTCATCAGAAGGTTGATCGCAATCATAAATGGGTCAAGCGTCAGTCTGGTTCAATTCTTCACAACATGACTTCAACACACAATGCAGTGAAGAAAAACCAATACTACCTCCATGAAACCTTCAACCGTACCTGGGCTGTTCTCTCTCATGTCTACAACGCTGCTGATCTGAAGAATATGGGTCTCAAGGAAGAATTTGACTGGTCTGCACCTCCACCAAAGAAATTCAAGAAGGTCAAAGTTCCTTCCTTGGTGGCCAGCTCTTATTCTTCATCACGTGACACTGATGAGTATGAAGATTTGGATGACACTGCGGCAGGCCCTGCTACAACAACAACCCCGACAACGCTGGCGCTCCTCCATCGACTTGAAATTCTTCAGGGGCGTTAGTCCTTAGTTTCAATCCTCTTGGTCATTTGATGAAAAAGGGGGAGAAATCTGAGTTAGTCTTCAAGCGGGTCTATATTAAGGGCATTTTTAAGTTACAACTCTCGTTCTTCTAAAACTTTTATTTCAATCGAGTTGTAATCTTAAACTCGATGGTGCGCTGATACTTTTGTTGCATTATGCTCTGCATGCTTATTTCCTCGTTAATGACATTGCACGCATGCTGAATCTCATCAGGCACCATATGTCATCATGCATTTCAAATTCTTCGTATTATATATCAAATGCGTGTATGAATTACAAGATATAGGGGGAGATCTCCATGATTCAACTCTTCAAATGTGCAATGCCTCAAAAGCAAATTCCTCACTATGCACATCTTCAGGGGGAGTTCTTCTATATCTTGCAATCAAATTCCTCAAAATCAGTATATACACTTCATATATTTATCCCCGTTGAAAACTTAACCTATGTTGTCATCAATCACCAAAAAGGGGGAGATTGTAAGTGCATCTAGTGCCCCTAAGTGATTTTGGTGTATTGAAGACTTATAGGTTAAGGGACTAATGCGTTTGTGAGTGTACACAGGTCTATAAGTCTATGAGGAGTTTGATATTTATAGAGAAAGTCGACCCCTAAAAATGAAGTTCTTCAACTGAAGACTTTGATATTCTGAAGACTTTTTGAAGACTTTGAAAGTGAAGAAATTGGTGTGACCTTGAAGACTTGGTATTCATCTGTGGAACATGAAGCATGAAGACTTTTGTTTTCGTACTTTCATTTTCTCTTTCTTGAGTCATAGGAAACACCGTACTGTTAAAGGGGTCGAGGAAATACTAAGGAAAAATTTCCATGTGATGCTCAACTCAAAATCCTACACCTACCAATCCCTTCGAGTGAAGCCTTTGGAAATCTCATACAGTTCAGCCACTTTCTTCAGTGACAGAGACGAAGTTCTTCTGGTCACTGATGAATGTGTTCTGACTGAGGAGTTAGGAATTCGCAAGTGTGAATTACCTACACCGTGAGGAACATGATAGCCCTGAGGAATTTGAGAGTCAAATTTCCGACCGTTGCTGTGCTGCGCGCCAGCTGTCCCAAAATATCTTATCCACCTAACGGTCATATCATTGAGGGGCATTTATGTCTTATCATGTCGGGCTGCTCCCTAGGCTATAAATAGCCGCCCCCTACAACCACTAGTTGGTTGGCTGCTCCGAGAGAACTTGACACTTGTCATTTGAGAGCAACCCTTCCTCCGAGGACTTTGAGCGAAAATCATCAAGTGAGGAAAATCCCAAACCCAAAAACCTACAAACCCCAAAGTGATTGAGCATCACTGAAGAAATTGATCCTGCGTGGATCCGATGCTTGTTACCTTTGAAGACTGTGCTTCTTCCAGACGGTTAGGCGTCAAGGTCTAGAGCATCCAAGAGGAATTGTGGATCGCCGAGTGACCAAGTCTGTGAAGGTTTGGAAGTCGCCTGAAGACTTACCATGAGTGATTGGACGGGATCTGTGTGATCTTAGTTCAAGGAGAATACGGTGAGGACTGGGTGTCCTGAGCTGCGTGCTCAGAGACTGGGTGTCCAGGACTGCGTGTCCTCGAGTTTAAATACTCAGCCGCTCCAACCAGACGTACAACTGAGACAGCAGTTGGAACTGGTCTACCAAATCATTGTCTTCACCAACCTAACTGGTTCTATTTCCTCAACCCTTTCATTTCCTCATTACTGTGTTGATGTTTGTTCATATCTGTGTTTGAAGACTTTGACTGAAGACTTTCTCAATTTCCTCAGTTCAATTTCTTCAGTCTGTTTGTCTTCATCTTGTGTTATCCTGTGATTACGCTTCCTGTACTCTGTGCTAGTCTTCATTTCATCATGATGACCATGCTTGTATTTTGTCATACTTACTTCTGAGTATTTATTCCGCTGCTAATAGTTCTTCGCTATGGAATTTCCTCACCGGCAAATTCCTCAGTGAAGAATTCATAAAAATCGCCTATTCACCCCCCCTCTAGTCGACATAATGCACTTTCATGGGATAAATTTGCCATGGATTTTATCACTGGATTACCCAGGACTCGTTCAGACTATGACTCTATCTGGGTGTAGTTGATGGCTTGACGAAAGTAGCCCATTTTATCCCTGTGAAGATAACTTATACAAGTGCTAAGTTGGCAAAGATATACATGACCCGGATCGTATGTCTGCATGGAGTTCCGAGGACCATTGTATTAGATAGAGGAACACAGTTTACTTCAAAGTTTTGGAATTAGTTGCATGAAACCTTGGGTACCAGGCTAGAGTTCAGTATAGCCTTTCATCCACAGACAGATGGACAGACCGAGGGAGCCAATCAGATTTTGGAGGACATGTTGAGAGCTTGTGCGCTAGATTATGGATCTAGTTGGGACGACAATTTTCCCTATGCAGAGTTCTCCTATAACAACAGTTATCAAGCCAGTTTGAAGATGGCCCCTTTCGAAGCTTTGTATGGAAGGAGGTGCAGGACACCCTTATCGTGGGATGAAGTTGGAGATCGACAGTTGTTTGGACCAGACTTAATCACAGAGTCTGAGGAGAAGGTTAAGTTAATTCGAGACACACTCAAGGTAGCCCAATCCAGGCAGAAGAGTTATGTGGATACTAAACGCAAGGAGATAGTCTACAAAGTTGGAGACAGAGCATATCTTCCTGTGTCCCCACTTCGAGGAGTCAAACGTTTTGGAGTCAAGGGAAAGCTAGCACCACACTTTGTGGGACCATACAGAGTTTTGGAACACATGGGAGAAGTTGCATACAAGTTGGAATTGCTCGAAGGATTGTCGGGAGTTCATGATGTGTTTCACATTTCCCAGTTGAAGAAGTGCCACGCTGAGATGGCCGATATTCCTCTGAGAGATACAGTGCCACTGGAACAATTCAGTTGGATAGTGATCTGACCTATGAAGAGAAGCCAGTCAAAATTCTTGAGTTTTCTAGTCGAGTTACTCGCAGCAAGGTGATCAAGTTTTGCAAAGTTCAGTGGAGCCATCATACCGAAGAGGAAACCACCCAAACCTTTTTGCTGACCAACCTGAATCTCGAGGGCGAGATTCATTTTAAGGGGGGTAGGTTTGTAACATCCCAATTTTCAATTTGGATGTTATACATAGATCAACATATGCATATCATATTTATTTTTTGCATTTTGTTGTGATCCTAGAAATCTTAAGCAACTCAAGGACCCAAGGAGAGAGTTGGAGGTTTCCCTAAATTTTCATATTTGAATTTATTTCAAATTTGAAAAGAGAGTCAATTTGTTTTTAATATTTTCTCTCCAACTATTTCCAACAATAAAAATAAATGAGAGAAAATAATATGACTTCTTCAACAGAAGAGAAATATTGGAGAAGAAATTGTAAAATCAAATTATTATTTTATTTGCTATTTTTTGAATTAGAGAAAACTTGCATTTTTGAAAAATGCATTTTAGTCTAAAAAATGTTCATCTTGTCCTAAATATTAGGTTTGGACGGTGAAAATTGTTTCTAGAATTTTCAGAATTTTTATATATTTTATTAGGATTTTTCTTCTGCTTGGAAATTATTTAAAAAAAGTTCCGGACCGACTGGGCCGAAACCCAGCCGGCCCATCCGAGCGCCGCCGCCTTCCCCCGCGACGGAGCCGTTCCCGAGCCGGACTCGTCGGAGTCCGGGGCCACACCGCTGTCGCCGACTCCTCTCCCAAGTCGGGACCCCCCGGGGCCTCCTTTATAAGCCGCCGCCACCCCTCCCTCTCCCCCTCGTCCACCATCGCCGCCACCCGCCTGCAGCCACCGCCGACGCCGCCTAGTTTGCCGCGTCTCCACCGCTACTACCGCGAGCCGCCGCCCGCATCACCGCCCCGCCGCGCCGTCGCCCGCCGCCGCCGCCGCTGGATCTCGCCGCCGGTTTTTCCGGTCAAAACGGTATAAAAACCGTTTGGTTTTTCGCGGTTTAGTTGGTTCATTAGATTAGATCGGTTTATTTTATTAGGCTAGTTTAGTTAACGAACGTTCATTCATTTAGATCGGTTAGCGAACAATTTTCATTCGTTTAGTTCTGTTAACGAACGTTCGCATGGTAGATTTTTCTTTTTAGTTTTATTTTCGGCCAGGGACCTATCCACGAATAGTTTTCTCGTGATTTAATCCCTCATCTTAAAACTAGCGTAACTTTTTGCTCGTTTGTCCAAATTAGATGAAACCAGCGCCTAAATCTTCGTAACGATCTCTTCTTTCCAGTTAACCAACTTGAACATGGTTTTGACAATTTAAAATTTGAGTTTAGTTCAGATTAGTAATCAATCTTGTTTCGTTTGTATCTTGAGTTTCGTAACTCCGTTTGAGTTGTTTCTTTTTGCAAATCGTAGCTAACCACATGTACCTACTGTTAAGATCTAACCGACATGATACTAATGTTGTTAGGTTTTGTTTTATGTTTAGTTAGATGTTTGCTTGTCTCGTGTTTGATTTGGATCTTTTCTCAAGTTTCTCGTTGTTTCGTTTGAGTGATTACTTATGTATGCTACTGTTTGTCTATGCTAGATTACCCGGAGTGCGAAGCTTGTTACTACGAATCCCTAGAGTTTGCATGTCATCAGCAAGGCAAGTTACACTTTGATCATACTCTTCTATACCCAGTTTTTACTATGCATTAGTATTGCCCCTCAAATATTTGCATGAGTAGGATTGGGAACATGTGGTTTGGTTGTAGTACTTGAGGTAGGAATCTAATACATTTTGATCACCCCAGGAATATACGTTATGCTCTATTATTGCTTAGCCATGCATGTAGATAGGGATTGGATCGTGATTCACCTGGAAGTAATGAGAGTTATTAATTTTGGATAACATTAAGGTGGCAACTTTAATACACATCTGGGTGGATTAGTTGGGGCACCTGGAGAATCTAGTGTTGTCCATTAAGGGAAATCCCGGAGTTCCCATGTGATTCTTCCTCGGTTCGCCACCGAGGCTCAAAGGGATCATATGATATTTCATGCCAAGAAACTTCCGTGTGCAGCCACAAGCCATTATGGGCTCTGGCATAGTTGAGTAAGTTGTATGAGCTCTCGAAGAGGTGGACTAGCAAATATAGTGGGAAAGTAGGTGTACCGGTCTGCCCGAAGTAGAGAGTTAATGCTTCAGAAAGACTATATCTCGATCTTCCGATCATGGATGCGGTCGAGTCTTGTGGGGAAAAGTGTGCAACCTCTGCAGAGTGTATAAACTAAGCATGGTTAGTCGTGTCCCCGGTTATGGACATCCTGAGTATCTGGAATTGGATATTATTGTTGATCTCATCACTCTTTAATTAATTGAATTGGGTTTAATGATGATACTTGTTTTAATTGGGATTTGAGTTGGAGGAACCTTCTCAAATATTGGTACCACTTGGGAGTAGTTTAAATAAATTTATTCCTTTGTTGTAGGGAAAATCAAGCTTTATGCAAAATCATAAACTTAGAGCCTCCACCAGCCAAATATTGCATGTAGATATAGTTCTTCCATTCATTACTTTACAGTGTAACTCTGCCAGCATATTCAATGTGCTAACCTATACGGCTGCAACGTCTCATGTTGCAGACTACTCAGATGATGAATAACGTGTGATAGGTCGTTGTCTTGCACTCAGCTATGTCGTTGGAGTTGATTGACTCATTTACCTTCGAAGCTTCCGCGGTTATTTAGTCCTTCAGCCATGATATTTTTGTGTACTCGTACTCATTATGAGGACTCGATGTAATAAGTGTGTGATTGAACTCTGTTATAATTCCTTGAGTACTATGTGTGTTAGCATTACCGATCCAGGGGTGACACTTAAGCACAGAGACTTCGGTCCATTGGGATCGTGGTCGCTACATTTGTCTTCACTTGTGGTGTGAATATTGGCGTTGATCTGCGAATCATTGAGATGCATTAGCAGCCGTGGTAGTTTCAGTTGTATTTGATGGAATGTTGTAACAAGACAATGTTGAGGCAAGAGGACACATGAATCCTAAGTTGAAACCTTTTTTTCTACGAGAACCAAACTTGGAACCTTCATAGCATTACAGTACAATTTCTTTATATTGGAAAATTAAGCCAGAAACCATTCAACTTCGTTTCGCCGACATGTGGGACATCCTTCATCCGGCTCCAACTGCCATGCACCAATATTGAGTGCACAACTACAAGGGAGATTCACCCTGGCCATTGCATCGCAGTAATAATGACTAGTGATAGTGAGCAGTCAAATCACAGAGCCCCACCTTCGCCACAATAATAAGTTGCTTGGACAAAGCAGCCATCACTTCACCTTTCACACAGTAAGTACCTCTTTTTTAATTCTAGAAACCACCACACGTGAATATTGGACGGTAGCAGCAGAGCATCAAGTGTACTCACTACTCAATTAAAAAATCGAAACCAACCAATGAACTACTGGATGGTGAGAATTTGCTGGTACTCCCTCTGTCCAGCTAGGGCCTAAGATAGTCACAATCCAAATAGCCCCTACGTACGCCTACGCCCTCTCCCTAGCCCATGTGCATGGTGGCTCGTAGGACGAGGAGAGGGTTTTGACTACAGTGCCCTCTCCCTCTCCTCGCCCTCGCGGTGGACGTGCATCAGTTCGGCAGTATAGGATATGCAAGTTGCTCAAAGCATACCATCAATTTTGTACGTGAAACAGTGAAAGGATCTTCGAATGATATAATTTTCTATTTTTATAAAATCTTATCAATAGTCAAAGGAAACCTCGAAGAATACATTAGGCCCTATATATAAGGATGAAGAGAGTAGTATTAATCGCAACACATGCATGCGTGAGGAGTACTACAATAAACAAGAATGTCTTGTCGTAGGTGCTTAACTTGTTGGTGCTAAGCACCCTGCATTTAATGTTTTTGCAACTCCGTGGCCCTCCGTCCTTCGGAGTGTAAATAGTTAAGCCAATGACATGTGGGTCTACCACAAGAGGGCCCATATGTCAGTTAATGGAAGAGAGAGGTGCGTAGGCGTATTTGCAGAAGTGAACCTCTTACGGAAGCATGCTCCACTGGCAAACATGATGGCCGTATAGGGTAAGAGCATGGTTAATAATACAGCCAACGGTCCACTATAAGGAGTTGCCATGTCATTTAGAGCCAATCTCATAGCTGACATGTACAATAGTAGTTTTAAATGTGTACTACTTTATTAGTAGTTGGCCCACCTTACAACTTCACAAAGCGTCTGGGACTCGTGTTGCAGCTGGCTACTAACCAAGACCCCGCTTCTCTTATCTCCCCTCTTCTCTCTCCTCTAGCTAGGCAAAAATATAATATTCTAATCCTTATAGCCTTCTTATGTCACCTTATTGTACTTGCACTAAAGTTGATTTAGTAACACCAACACGCTGGCTCAGCTTATTAATTGAGTGTCCCATCTGCTGCAACGTGTATTGTCACTTCACTGACTAGGTGAATAAAGTAGTTCTCTTTGACCGAGATGGGGAATAATGGATCGCCAAGACTTCCTATCTACAGTATGCCTCTACTCTCATCCTGTCCAACAACAAGAACCATTGGCCAAGGCACACCTACTCCCTCCTTTCGGTTTATATGCACGTCAATAAAAAAAATCATCAACCAAAGTAGTAGCAAATGATGAGTGCCCGAAAGTTTTTTTTTCCAAAATTAGTACTCAATAATGGGCTTGTTTTGCTCAAGAAAATTGTGTTTATGAATGTATTAATTGGAATGCATGCGTGCATGCATGAAGAACAAAAGACCAAAACTTTTTACATGCATCGATGAGTTTTCTCTTAATTCTTGCATGCATCGTTTTAATGAAGTTTGAAATATGAACATGTCAATGGGAGGGAGTAGAAGCCTCATACATGCATGCAACACTCACATGTACACATGCACGCATGCAACACTCACGCATCCATGCAGCACACAACACACAACGCATAACACATGCTCACGCTCTCAACCTACTCCCTCCGTCCGTGAAAGACTATACATATAGAGAATTACACATTGACCAAGAGGAACGGAACTCCACATCATCTAGAGCAAGTACTCCCTCCATTTCTTTGTTTGATTCGCATATCATTTAGAGCACGTACTAGGATTCTTAAAACGCAGGAGTAGGAAAAACAAAGGATTCGAGTGGCATGTCCACTTGAATCCCATAGTATTAGCACTAAGTGTTTGATGCCACGGGAGAGAGAAAGGAAGTGAAAAAAAAGTTGGAGCGGATTCTAGATTTCCAATGAAATGTTGTAGTACTACACGTGATTCCATACTAGCAAATTTCCTATAGGATTCAATCCTATGAATCAAACGACTAATGTACTAAGGTCCACGGTCAAGGCGGCACAAGGCGGACGTGACCTCTCACTGCGTCCGCCATTGAAGCTGCGCACTAGCCGAGGGCGCCGCCCGCTACACGCCCGGCTGAACGAGCCTCCTCGCCGCATTTAAACGCCTACACTAAACCCGTATGGAATCCAAGAAACCTACTCCACGTGGAAACCGGTTATTTTATGACGTGGCGGTTGAACCGAACAGGTCTAGACTTGTTTACTACTCAATCCACGTGGAGTAAATGTAATGAAATCCGGCCGTGTGTGCATGATTTGTTTACATATAATCTGAGTGGATTTCTCCAGTGGTCATCACACGTGAGCCAATCGATTCGCACCCTTCCACGCTCCATTTTGTCTTGCATTACTTCCTTTGTCCAGCACGTTGACAAGTGGGCCCCATGCTCATTTATGCCAAGGTGATAGGCAATTATTTTGTCAGAGTCAGCTATCACACCTTTCCGGTGCCACGTCAACGAATCAACTAGAAACAAGTCTAGATTTGTTCGGTTCAACTGCCTTGCTAGGTGTTTGGAGGGGAATTTGCCGGCGCGGGCGGTTCTACAGGTGGCAGGCGGCAAAAAACAGGGGGAAACACGCGAAGCAGCTAGGCGAGGGAGGGAAGCTTCTAAATTAGCGGGGGACGTGGCATTGGCCATTGGGCGGCAACATGCCGTCATCCGTGTATGCAATAAAGGAAACAAAGAGGCATCCTATATCAGCAAGGACCAACTTCCCTACCCATAGCTCATCTAACAGAACTCCCAAGTTAACCGTGCTGAGGCTAGAGTAGTCATGAGATGGGTGATCGGATGGGAAATGGACTCGATATTAACTAATTGGGTGGGTCACTGCAAATGTTTATTTGGCTTTATTAAATGTTTACAATGCTCCGTCCTATTAGTTGAACCTCGAGGTCTTTGTTTTGTAATTTTTGAATTTTTTTTGTTTTTTGAACACATGTTAATTGAAGGTCTATCGCGTTACTTTTTGATAATTTTTGTATGTCTGTTAAATTAACCTCGAGGTACTTGTTCTCAAATTAACCTCTGGGACTTGCACAAGTGCTGCAATATGTCCACGTCAATTGCACGATGAGCCACCAAGCTAGCAGTGGAGTTCCCAACATGCTCAAAGTGCACGCAACATTGAGTTGACAGAAGCATGCCCATTACAAAATATTTTGATGTCTCCTCTAGATTACATGACATTCTTAAGATAAAACTGTCTTATCAAGCACCGTGCATGCTCAAAATAGTAAGAAATAAACATTCAGGTAGTTGATAATAACATGTGAGATTATGAATATATCTTTTTGTAAATATACCAGAACAAAGTGTTTTTTTGCCGCTAGAAAAGAATGTTCAATGTAACTGATTAGCTCCATGCTGGTTTTGACTACTTTAATTTAAAAATGAACCCCGTGTTTTCTCTAGTAACACAGAATTAGTAACTAAGGGTTTGTTTGGTTGGAGACTAGTGTGGCCAAGCCAAAGTGTGGTCAGCCCCACAAGTATGGCAAGACCAACAAGTGTGGTTGAGAAATTGGACGCCAAACTTTGGCAAAAGTTGGCAAAAAAAATTGTCTCTATGACACGTGGACCATAGGGGCAATAAAGTGTGGCAAGCTGAAGTGTGGCAAAAATCAAACACATGCCAACTAAACTATGGCTGCCAAATTTTGGCTTGGCAAACTGTGGCTGGGAACCAAACTGCCCCTAAATGGAGATTGGACACCATGTTGGTCCTACCACATACGTAAGGGCAGCAAGCAAGATTTATTCACGTATAGGGAAGGCTTGTACTTCTTAGAGAAAAGTAAAGAAAGAAATGTGGAAGCTGACTACGACAACATGTGAAGTTCCACTGCGAGGTAACTTGCTCCTTCTCGGTCATTGGGAATCTACGTTCTTCCACTTCTTTTACATGAGCTTTGTTCATCCTTTTGCCAACACGCGGGACATCTAGCATCAAGGTGCACGTGTCATGCAAAAAATGGAGATAAGCAGTGCGTAAGTGAGTCATGCACTTCGATGGCACGTATATCCAACATTTTTTCTCCTTGATGGCACGTGAATCGTGCACGTACTCAATGACGGAGCACGGGATGGTAGCCATGGACATGGTCGGCCCTTTTTGGAAAGAGTACTAAATAACTTTGACGTGTCCCGTCAACTCGCATAATGACAAGAAGCTTGCTTACTACGCCCTCTCCCTCGCCCATGCATGCACGGTGGCTCGCAGCACAAGGAGAAGCTTTTGCTTTATACAAACAGTGGACGTGCAACACTTCATTCGGTGTCAGATTGCCAGAAGTATATATAGTAGTACTACTACTATAGTACCATCATCATTGTTCGACTTCCGGAAGAGGCGAAGAGCCAAGATCAAGGTCACCTACTACTAACCTTTACGAGTAGGGTACTATAGCCAAAGCTGGGCCACCTTTTTAGAGCATGGTTAATTAATATAGGCGTCTCTTGCAGCGGCACATCATTTAGAGCAAGTACTCTCTCCGTTCAGGAATGGGATGCTGGCCAAGCTCCTCCTTCCACCATTTTCTCCACTCTTTCAGTGGCATCCGACAAGCAAGAACAGCAGTTCTCCAGCATAAAAGCCGTCTGGGTGGCCCGCCGAGCCCAGCAGTTAAGAGCTAGGCAGCTCGCTGCTCCACCTAACTTTCCTAGCCCGACGGAGCCAGTTGCCGCCCTAAGCCAGCGCGTGGTTCTGCAACTGGCCGCTCCAATCCTGCTCGAGGAAGAGTTTCGAGTTGCTCCACACCGGCTTGTCGGGGAGCACAGCGGTGATAACCCACAAGTATAGGGGATCAGTTGTAGCCTCTTTCGATAAGTAAGAGTGTTGAACCCAATGAGGATCTAAAGGTAGAACAAATATTCCCTCAAGTTTTATCGACCACCGATACAACTCTACGCACCCTTTACGTTCGCTTTACCTAGAACAAGTATGAAACTAGAAGTACTTTGTAGGTGTGATACAATAGGTTTGTGAGATAATAAAGAGCACACAAATAAAAACTAGGGGATGTTTAGATAAAGACACAACTAAGTTAGTCTTAATAGAGAGCTTTTTGTCACAAGAAACTTATTTCTCCCTAGGCAATCGATAACTAGACCGGTAATCATTACTGCAATTTTATATGAGAGAGAGGCATAAACTAACATACTTTCTCTTCTTGGATCATATGCACTTATGATTGGAACTCTAGCAAACATCCATAACTACTAAAGATCATTAAGGTAAAACCCAACCATAGCATTAAAGTATCAAGTCCTCTTTATTCCCATATGCCATAACCCACTTATCCGTGTTTGTGTTTCCATCACTCTAGCAAACAATAAGCAAACCATGAACATATTGCAAACCCTACAACGAGGGTCCCTAACGCTTGCGCGACACAGAGAGCACCATAGGACAACACCAATAATAAAACATGCAACTCAAACCAATCACGATCATCAATCAACCCATAGGACAAAATGGATCTACTCAAACATCATAGGATAGCCATACATCATTGGGAGATAATATATAGCATTGAGCACCATGTTTAAGTAGAGATTATAGCAGGTAAAAGAGAGGCTACACCGCTACATAGAGGAGGAGAGAGTTGGTGATGACTACGGCAAAGTTGTTGGTGTAGATCGCCGTCATGATGATCGCCCCAGCGGCGTTCTGGCGCCATTGGGAGAGAGGGGGAGAGAGTGCCCCTCCTTATTCTTCTTCCTTGACCTCTGAGGGAGTCCTGGATTAGGGGGTATCCAGACAGCCGGACTATATACTTTGGCCGGACTGTTGGACCGTGAAGATACAAGACTCAAGACTTCGTCCCATGTCCGGATGGGACTCTCCTTTGTGTGGAAGACAAGCTTGGCGATCCGGATGTTAGATCTCCTTCTTTGTAACCGACTCTGTGTAACCCTAGCCCCCTCCAGTGTCTATATAAACCGGAGGGTTTAGTCCGTAGGACAATCAGGGTCATAATGATCATAGGCTAGCTTCTAGGGTTTAGCCTCTACGATCTCGTGGTAGATCAACTCTTGTAATACTCATATTATCAAGATCAATCAAGCAGGAAGTAGGGTTTTACCTCCATCAAGAGGGCCCTAACCTGGGTAAAACATCGTGTCCCTTGCCTCCTGTTACCATTAGCCTTAGATGCACAGATTGGGACCCCCTACCCGGGATCTGCCGGTTTTGACACCGACATTGGTGCTTTCATTGAGAGTTCCTCTGTGTCGTCGCTGCAAGGCCCGATGGCTCCTTCAATCAACAACAATGCGGTCCAGGGTGAGACTTTTCTCCCAGGACAGATCTTCGTGTTCGGCGGCTTCGCACTGTGGGCCAATTCGCTTGGCCATCTGGAGCAGATCGACAGCTATGCCCCTGGCCATCAGGTCAGGTTCGGAAACTTGAACTACACGGCCGATATCCGCGGAGACTGGATCTTCGACAGATTCGGGCCTACGCCAGGAGCACCAAACAGTCACGACAAGCACGGCTTAGACCTGCTGTGAGACAATACTCGAGATATCGCACCCGCAGGGGCTCCGGACCTAAATCCATAGCAGATCGCGTCGTCCAAGGATGGGTGGATGGACCCCGCCCTGGAGGCTGCACACTCATCGGCTATAGAGCCGAACACAGACTCCACCCCCAAGGAAGCCTGTGTCACGGGACCCCCGGACTCGTGTCCGACTGTAGGTTCCAAACCGCGCGCCCCCGAGCCCGTCGAATCTGGTTGGGCTCCGGTAATGGAGTTCACCGCTGCAGATACTTCCAGCACTCACCCTTTGGCGACATGCTGAACTCATTAAAGTATCTCTCTTTGTCAGGAGACTCTTGGCCGAACTATGTCCGGCTCGAGTGGGAAGCAGGCGACGAGGAAATTCGTTGCCCACCCACCACCCACTTCATTGCCACTATCGATGATTTGACTAACGTGCTTGACTTCGACTCTGAAGACATCGACGATGTGGACGACGATGTAGGAGAAGAACAGGAACCACCGCCCATGGGGCGCTGGACAGCCACCCCCTCATATGATATATATATGGTGGACACTCCGAAAGAAACCAATGGCGATGTGGCAATGGAGGATAACCCCTCAAGGAAGAAAGCAAAGCATGGGCGTCATCGGCGTCGCTCCAAGTCCCGTCACAGCAGTACCGGCACAGGAGACGAAAATAATCCAGATGGTGCTGAAGACGAATACAGTCCCGATCAGCCTGCCTTCGAGCAGGCCGGACAGGAAGACAGGCAGATTAGCCCAGATGAACAGGCGACGAACGGATACTCAAAGGAGGACAACCACATGCCTCCCTCTGAAGACGAGGTGAGCCTCGGCAACGATGAATTTGGCGTGCATGAGGTCCCATAGAGCAGGTTCGCTTCCAGTGATGGCTTATGGACACTGCAAGAAGCCTGAAGAAGAAGCAGCAGCAGCTCCAAGCTGACCAAGATCTGCTCACAGACAGATGGACTAAGGTCCTAGCAGCCGAGGAATACAGACTTGACCGCCCCACCAAAGGGTACACAAAGCACAATTTGCTACCTCAACCTGAGAAGGAGGTCCTAAAACCCACACCCCGACGCTAATACATCACGGTCCGGGGCAATACGCAGGAAACGCGAGGTAGCATCCGTAAACCTCGACACAACAGACATAAGTGTCACAAAAATAATGATGACGACCAAGACAAGGGAGTTGGTGCCGGATTCTGCGCCCCCCAATCCGGTCAGCGAAAAGAGAACATCTCAGGCCCATCCGGCCCGAGCAGCATACTCGACCAACCATGGCAAATCCATGGTATCCCTAGAATGGCGGCCAAGCATACCAATAGAGAATGCCGGATCCTCAAAACAAAACGGCTGGTCATGTGTCAGAAACAATGAAAAGAGGTCTCAAACAACGAGGAGCCCAGATCACCAAACATTGCGAGGTCAAAGGAAAATCCTCTGCAAACCAACAAGGGAACGAATGTGTACTCCTCGGGATGCCGACTCAAAAATACAAGTCACCACACGGTACAAAAATACGACCGATCATTTCCGATCACATAGACCGTCCGGACAATATCAACCATGGCAATTTAATTGCACTTACCATCAACCCAATAGTTTGTGGGTTCCACCTCACACGAGCCCCTATGGGCATAAACAGCAGCCCAAACTTGTTGCGCCAGGACAAAATTTACCAGATAGGTATTGACCGCTCGAGGATCAAACCCATTAATAACATCTTCTAAAAGATGCCGTTCCATGTGCAAAGGCCAAGTTTTACAGGCCCACCACCCTGGAGGTTGTCTTCGGATCACCAAACAAACACCATGCCGAAGAGTAAGTCTTCGGCATTGTACCCTTATACAGTAACTACCATATACTACCGGGATGAACCGCGTTGGCTCGACTCAACGTGGTACCATATCAGGCCAAACCCACATGACATGGTCACAATTATGGTCAAGGCCGAACTCCACCCCGAGAGTGGTAATTATATCGCCGCTGAGATAGCGTGTTGTGCCTGTTTATCGAACTTCGATTTGACAGCCAACCCCCCGGACACCAATAGAGGAGTCCGAGCTACTTTATGGCATGATAGCCTAACTCGACCAGGCTCCGATCAGGCACCCGCGGTTCAACCACCCTATGACATGCAACTGCCTCTAAGCATTTTTCTTTACAGGCTCACTTTTGCACAGAACAGGGCTGGCAACATGAAATCAACTCGGACGCATAAGGCGAGAACACACAAGTATCCCCCAAGGAGACAGTCCGGATACACTTCGGATCTGCACACAGCCTCCCCCCGTCCGGCCATGACAGGTTCCGCCAGCATACCTCTTTTCATAGCATAAACCGTACCCATACGCATAGACGTGTCACTCCACTACAACACGTAGACTTAAATAACACTTGTCAGCCGTCGTTCCGCATTGACGCCTTTTTCGTCATAACGGCACCCGCACATAGTGTCATGCCCCATTATGCCAGGGGCTTCATTGTACTCATAATATGGCAACAAAGTCCGGCAACCTTCTCGGTCGCTCGGCACCCCGAACTTATAGCACTATATGTGTCAGCTCCGAATCATGTCTTGGGTCATTAGTTGGGTTTGCCCGGCTCCCATGTTTTGGTACCTTACGTTCCGCTCTATCGGCTAAGGTAGCGCTAGGAGAACTACTGCTATGGTGTCCCGGTTCTTCCGGACGAGCACCTCAGTAGAGAAAGCCAAAAACTGACTGTCATGATATGGCGAGAGCTGGTCAGTTGTTCGAGAGGTTGTAAAATCTTTAAGGATTTATTCCGCATAATGCCATAATAAATGCAGAGTGCGACGAATCGGTCTTCCGAGCAGGCGCTGTTAGAGCCCCTTGTACGGTCTTCCGAACACCAGGGGCTGCGCCTACCATACTCGAATTCCTATGGCTAAGTGAGAGCGGTAAAGCCCTATAGTCCGATTGCCTGGTTCGCGGTAATGAACACCTCCTTCAAGGACCCAAAAATGGGATAAAAAGTGTTCAGGTATGTCCCAAACACCCCCCTACTTTCTACATGGGGGCAGAAGCTGACGACTGGCCAACTCTCAGGATTTATATATACTAAATGGCCACACAGGAAGAAAAAACTTCCATATAACAGGCAATAATAATAACAGTGCCAGTATCCCGCATTACAAAGGACAGCATGACTGCCTTCAGGGAAGTATAGTGTCTTTGGTACACTGTTCCGCCACAAGGCGGGCTCCTTTCAGGACACCCTCATAATATAATTCGGGCTTGTGATGCTCCTTACCCTCCGGTGGTCCCTCAGTCATCAGCTTTTCAGCATCAAGCTTCCCCCAGTGCACGTTTGCACGGGCAAATGCCATGTGTGCACCTTCTATACAGACCGACCGCTTAAGGACTTCAAGCCGAGGGCAAGCACCAACAATCCGCTTCACTAGACCGAAGTAACTGCTCGGGATTGGCTCAGTGGGCCACAGCCGGACAATTAAGTCCTTCATGGCTAGTTCGGCCGCCTGGTGCGGTTCGACCAGCTGCTTCAGCTGATCGACAAAGGGCACCGAATAATTCGGCGCCAAATACTGCGACCAGAAATGCTTCTCTGCGGACTTCTTCTCTTCAGACCGGTATAATTGGGCAGCATCAGATATGCTGTGCAGCAGGTCCGCAAATGCTCCTGGAGAAACAAGAATCCAGTTTGTCGCTTAGGGTTCCTCCTATTACTATATAAAAAATGCTTTGAGCAAAAAAGCCTTACCAGCCGCAATCCTCCTTGCCTCCTGAATGTCCTTCAGAGCACCTCGGGCTTCCTCCCGAGCATCATTTGTGGCTTGGAGAGCGTGGGTGAGTTCGGATTCTTTCCCTGCTAGACTCTGCTCCAAGGTCTCGCTTTTCTTCATGGCCTCCTGAAGCTCTCGTTCAGCTTCAATGACCCTGGCCTCGTGCTTCTCAAGAAGAGCCTGCTCCGCGGCGGCCTTCTTGTCGGCTTCGGCCACAGCCTTCTCCAGTGCCTCAATTTTGGCTTTGCTCCTGGAGCATGCAATACAAGTATTTTCATCAGGCACAACTACTCATTTGTGCTTAACTTATCAAAAGGTTTTGATATACCTTGCTTGTCCTCCAACTGCTTCTTCACTCGGCTGAGTTCTTCTTCGGTCCGTTCCAGACTCTGCTTTAGTCCGAACACCTCCGCAGTACGAGAAGCGGTCGTCACTACAGACGCCTGTTTTCAAACAAAGAGATATATGTCATCACCCGAGTCTCCCGCGAAGAGGAAATTTGATCCCCTGTCCGGTTCTCTCTTTCTCTCACCGGACAGTGCATCAGGGGCTACTGGTCATACTATGACAATCTCCAAAGGTTTCTAAAAACATACCTCAAAGCCTTTTATAAGGCTAAGGCAGGATTCATTCAGTCCGCTCTCAGGGGACTGAATCTTTTCAATCACCACACCCATGAGGGCGCGGTGTTCATCGATGATGGACGCATTCTTTAGCGCTGTCTATAGGCCGCCCTGCAGCTCTGCTTGGACAGAGGTTGCTGGCGGAGCGGGCTTGCCTCCCTCCGTCAAGGGGGGCTGCTCGCCCGATCCTGGAGCTTTAAAGGTCTCCAGGACCATGTTCGGCTGCGGGCCAAATCTAAGATCGCCCCCGCCGTCGACGCTCATCGGAACCATTACTCCCGTGTATCCGGCCCCAGAGGTGTGCCCTCCCTGGTTTGGGCCCTGCTGGGACGACACCTCGGTGTCACGTCCAAGCTTCGGGGAAGGGGCCTCCGGAGGCGTCTCGCTCTCCAGGGCATCTAAGCTCAACGAATCCTCCGAGGAGGACTGCTCGGCGCGAGACCTCGCCGGGCTGCACAAAGTAGGGCGCAAGTTAAAATATTGCACCTTAGTAATCCTGGGCGCTTAGGCATATACGGATTTCGTGTACTCACGATTTTACCAGGGGCTGGGCCCTGGGATCCCACTCCGGGCTGCTATTGGCAGCCGTGGTGGACGCCTCTGATAGGGGATTTTTCCCCTCTTCAGCGATTCGGCCTCCAAGGATGAGGAGGCCGTCCTTTTCTTTCCTCCCCCCATGGAGGACTCGTCTTCTTCCTCCTCCTCTTCGTCTTCGGAGGAAGGATGGGCGCTGGAGTCTTTGGATTTTGTGTCCGAAGGTGACAGAGGCTGCTCCGGGTCTCCTTGGCTTTCTTGGAGGCCTCTTTCTTCGGCACCTTGTCAGGCGTTGGGACCAACATCTTCGTGAGAAGAGGTCCTGCCGGTTCCTCCGGCAGCAGGGCCGGACAGTGTATCTGCCCCACCTTCTTCGCCCATTCCTAGGGTAATTACAGAAAGCATGATAAAGCGTCTCCCTCGAGATATGCCAGCTCAACATGGATAGACAGAACATAGCGATAACTTACCGGACTTGCGGGGCGGGACAGTTGATACCCACGGTCCTCGGCGGAGCCTGGCCACGGTTTACCGAACTTGAAGAGCACCTTCTAGATGTCCTTGTGTGAGGAGTCATAGAGCTCCCGCAGGGTCTGGTGCTCGGCCGGGTCGTATTCCCACAAATTGCTGGCTCGGTGCTGGCAAGGGAGAACCATGCGAACTAACATCACCTGGACTACAGTGACGAGTTTGACATCCTTGTCTACCATGCTCTGGATGCGTGTTTGGAGCACCGACTGCTCATCGGATGAGGACCAGTTCAGGCCCTTCTTGGTCCAGGACGTGAGCCGCATAGGGGCTCCGAATCTGAATTTAGGAGCAGCAGCCCACTTTTTACCGCGCGGCTTGGTGATATAGAATCATTGCTGCTGCCACTCCTTGACGGAATCATTGAAGGTGCCCGTCGGCCATGTGACCTTGGGCATCTTGCTCACCATGGCGCCACCGCACTCAGCGTGCTCGCCGTTAACCACCTTGGGCTTCACATTGAAGATCTTCAGCCATAAGCCGAAGTGAGGCGAAATACGGAGAAAAGCCTCTCACACGATGATAAACGTCGAGATATTGAGGAAAGAATTAGGGGAAAGATCATGAAAATCAATCCTGTAATAATACATGATGCCACGAACAAATGGGTGAAGGGGAAACCCGAGCCCGCGGACAAAATGAGGAAGAAACACGACCCTCTCGTGGGGCTCCGGATTGGGGACAATCTGTCCCGCCGTCGGAAGACGATGGCCGAGGTACCCGGCCTCTCGAAGCTTTTTGATATCCTTCTCCCGGGCAGTAGAGGCCATCCATTTGCCTCCTGTTTCGGATCCAGACATCTTCGGAGAACCTCTTTTCGGTGGAGGAGATGAGTGCTTGGGCGCTAGGGCTCGAGCGAAGGGGAATGGACGAGCGGAAGGGAAAGGCGTGGGTAAAGAAGAAGAGGCCTTATCTCTTTATAGAGGCAATAAAAACTTTTGCGCCTCCCTACTTGCCTGGTGGAACCCGGTCGTTCCCCACTCGTCGTGATTGGCGGTGCGATTGGGCTACCCGTGCCCGTATTGATAAAAACCCCGCGATAAGGGGAACACGATCTCTGCTTCGACAAGACGTGCCGAGGAAGCCGCCTCGCAATATGTGCGGTGGCTGGTTGTGGGAAAACAGTTCTAATAATGACTCGACCATGGTGTGATGGCACGTTATCTAAAATTATCAGCAGATTTTATTTGTGGAATAATCATTCTCTCTATGGTGGTATGTGAAAATCGCCTTGCAGAGCGGGACACAATTTAAGTGTTCAAGCTTTACTTTGGAGTATTCGGAGATGGAACCCACCTTGCAATGCCGAAGACAAACTGCGCGCCGGACTCATCGTCATTGAAGCCTAGTTCAGGGGCTATTGGGGGAGTCCTGTATTAGGGGGTATCCGGATAGCCGGACTATATACTTTGGTCGGACTTTTGGACCATGAAGATTCAAGACTCAAGACTTTGTCCCGTGTCCGGATGGGACTCTCCTTTGCGTGGAAGACTAGATTGGCGATCCGGATGTTAGATCTCCTTCTTTGTAACCAACTATGGGTAACCCTAGCCCCCTCCGGTGTCTATATAAACCGGAGGGTTTAGTCCGTAGGACAATCAGGGTCATAATGATCATAGGCTAGCTTCTAGGGTTTAGCCTCTATGATCTCGTGGTAGATCAACTCTTGTAATACTCATATCATCAAGATCAAACAAGCAAAAAGTAGGGTTTTACCTCCATCGAGAGGGCCCGAACCTAGGTAAAACATCGTGTCCCTTGCCTCATGTTACCATTAGCCTTAGACGTACAGATCGGGACCCCCTACCCGAGATCCACCGGTTTTGACACCGACAACCTCCCCCTAGATGGGAGAAGGGTTTCCCCTCTGGTCCATGGCTTCCATGGCGACGGAGGGGCGAGAGCCCCTCCGATATTGGATCTCTCTCTCTCTGTTTCCTTTTGTTTTTGCTCTCCCAATTTTGCGTTCGCAGAGATTCGTAACTCCGATTGGGCGCCTTACGGAGTGGCCACAAGGACCAGGGGCGCGTCTGAGGGAGTCCTGGATAAGGGGGTATCCGGACAGCCGGAATGTATACATTGTCCAGGCTATTGAAGAGTGAAGATACAAGACTCAAGACTTCGGCCCGTGTCTGGATGGAAATATCCTTGGTATGGAAGGCAAGCTTGGTGATCTGGATATTGTGTTTCCTTCCTCGTAACCGACTCCATGTAAACCCTAAGCCTCTCAGGTGTCTATATAAACCGGAGAGGTTGGTCCTTAGAAGGCCGATCACAATTACAATCATACCATCATAGGCTAGCTCTTAGGGTTTAGCCTCTACTTTCTCGTGGTAGATCTACTCTTGTACTACCCATATCTTCAATATTAATCAAGCAGGAAGTAGGGTTTTACCTCCATCGAGAGGGCCCGAACCTGGGTAAACATCTGTGTCCCTTGCTTCCTGTTACCATCAGCCTAGACGCACAGATCGGGACCCCCTACCCGAGATCCACCGGTTTTGACACCGACATTGGTGCTTTCATTGAGAGTTCCTCTGTGTTGTCGCCACAGGGCTTGATGGCGCCTTCAATCGTCAACAACACGGTCCAGGGTGAGACTTTTCTCCCCGGATAGATCTTCGTGTTCGGTCGCTTCGCACTACGGGCCAATTTTCTTGGTCATCTGGAGCAGATCGACAGCTATGCCCCCGGCCACCAGGTCAGGTTCGGAAACTTGAACTACACAGCGGATATTCGCGGAGACTTGATCTTCGACGGATTTGGGCCTGCGCCAGGAGCGCCGAACAGTCATGATGAGCATGGCTTAGACCTGCTGTCAGACAATGCTCGGGATATCACCCCGGCAGAAGCCTCGGATTTGAATCCGGAGCTGGTTGCGTTGCCTAAGGACGGAAGGCTGGACCTTGCCCCACAGGCCGCACACTCATCGGCGGTGGAGTCGAACACAGGTCTCACCTCTATGGAAGCCTGTATCCCCGGACCCCCGGACTCTTATTCGGTTGTTGGTTCTGGTCCGAACACCCTTGAGCCAGCCGAGCCGGGCTGGGCTCCGGTAATGGAGTTTACCGCTGCGGACATCTTCCAGCACTCGCCCTTTGGCGACATGCTGAACTCATTAAAGTCTCTCTCTTTGTCAGGATGCTCTGGGCCGAACTATGCCCGGCTTGAGTGGGAAGCAGGCGACGAAGGAATTTGCTGCCCACCCACCACCCACTTCATTGCCACGGTCGATGATTTAACCGACGTGCTTGACTATGACTCCGAAGACATCGACGGTATGGACGACGATGCAGGAGAATTAGAGGAGCCACCGCTCACAGGACGGTGGACGGCCACCTCCTCATACGATATATACATGGTGGACACTCCAAAGGAAACCAATGGCGATGAGGCAACGGAGGATAACCCCTCAGGGAGAAAAGAAAAGCATGGGCATCGTCGGCGCCGCTCCAAGCCCCGCCACAGCAATACCAGCCCCGGAGATGAAAGCAATTCGGATGACGCCGAAGAAGAATACAACCCTGACCAGCCCGCCTTCGAGCAGGCCGAATAGGAAGACGAGCAGGTCAGCCCAAACAAACAGGAGACCGATGGATATCCGGAGGAGGACAGTTATATGCCCCCCTCCGAAGACGAGATTAGCCTCGGCGACGATGAGGCCAGCGTGCCTAAGGATCCCGTGGAGCAGGAGCGCTTCAAGCGTCGGCTTATTGCCACTGCGAGGAGCCTAAAGAAGAAGCGGCAGCAACTCCAGGATGATCGAGACCTGCTCACAGATAGGTGGACTGAAGTCCTGGCAGCCGAGGCATACGGACTCGAGCGCCAAACGGCTGACCGGCCACCCCGTGGCCGGGATAAAACGGGATATTAGCCTGAATACCAGCCCGCACACCCACGCCAATACACTACGACCCGGGGCAACAGGCAAGACCTGCAAGATATTCTGGAAAATAAAGCAGGACAGCCAAGATCGATATACGAATCACGAGGGCGCACCCTAGCGTGCGACGATGACCGTCACACCGGATACATCATCAACAAGTCTGGCCGGGCTAAACACAGCAACCCGGGACCAATTTGAACTGCGTAGCCACATAGCCCGGCATAGAGGCGCCGCACACCCCCTCTGCTTCACTGATGAAGTGATGGATCATGAATTCCCAGAAGGGTTCAAACCCATAAACATCGAATCATACGATGGCACGATAGACCCCGCAGTATGGATCGAAGATTTCCTTCTCCACATTCACATGGCCCATGGAGACAATCTACACGCCATCAAGTACCTTCCCCTTAAGCTCAAACGACCAGCCCGGCACTGGCTAAACAGCTTGCCAGCAAATTCCATTGGCAGTTGGGAAAACCTGGAAGACGCATTCCTCGACAACTTCCAGGGGACATATGTGCGACCACCGAACGCTGATGACCTGAGCCACATTACCCAACAGCCCGGAGAGTCAGCCCGGAAATTCTGGACTCGGTTCCTAACTAAAAAGAACCAAATAGTCGACTGTCCGGACGCCGAAGCCCTGGCGGCTTTTAAGCATAATATCCGTGACGAGTGGCTTGCTTGACACCTCGGCCAGGAAAAACCCAAGTCCATGGCTGCTCTCACAACACTAATGACCCGCTTTTACGCGGGTGAGGACAGCTGGTTGGCTCGCAGCGGCACCACGCCATAGTCCGACACTTCGGATGTCCGCGACAACAACGGCAAGCCACGGCGCAACAGACATAAGCAACAGAACAACATCGACAACACAGAAGACACGGCAGCAAACGCCGGATTCAGCGGATTCAAGTCCGATCAGCGGAAGAAGCCGTTCAAAAGAAACAATCGGGGACCGTCCAGTCTGGACCGCATACTGGAGCGTTCGTGCAAATTCATGGCACCCCGGACAAGCCAGCCAACCACACCAACAGAGACTACTGGGTATTCAAACATGCCGGCAAAATAAATGCCAAAAACAAGGACAAGGGGCTACACAGCGACGATGACGAGGAGCCCCGGCGTCCGAACACAGGGGGACAGAAGAAATTCCCCCCCAAGTGGGAACGGAAGCGAGCACTACGGGACGTCTACACAATGGAGCCAGTCGCCCCAAAGTTCAACCCATGGTCAGCTTGTCCGATCACCTTTGATCGTAGGGATCATCCTACTAGCATCCATCATGGCGGCTCGGCCGCATTGATCTTAGACCCAATCATCGACAGATTTCACCTCATGCAAGTCCTTATGGACGGCGGCAGCAGCCTGAACCTGCTTTACCAGGACACGGTGCGCAAAATGGGCATTGACCCTTCAAGGATCAAACCCACCAAAACCACCTTTAAAGGAGTAATCCCTGGAGTAGAAGCCCGCTATACGGGCTCCATAACATTGGAAGTGGTCTTCGGATCTCCGGACAACTTCCGAAGCGAAGAGTTAATCTTCGACATCGTCCCTTTCCGCAGTGGTTACCACGCACTGCTCGGACGAACCGCATTCGCTAGATTCAATGCGGTACCACACGATGCATACCTCAAGCTCAAGATGCCAGGACCACACGGGGTCATAACTGTCAATGGAAACATGGACCGCTCTCTTCGAACAGAAGAGCATACGGCAGCCCTCGTGGCGGAAGTACAATGCGGCCTACTCCGACAAACCAGTCCGGGAACAACTTCGAGCACCGTCAAGAGAGTCCAGAGCACCCCACAACAGGATCATCAAGCATGCCAAGAGCGCGACTAGCAGTCCGGCCTCTGCTCAAGCCCCATCAAAGCAGCATTCGTGCCACTCGTACACAATTACGCACTCAAGATACCATGGGCGTAGGCAGAGGCGCAATAACGACTCAGTCAACAGTGCAGGACACCACTACATACCTCCTTAATCTTTCGCTTTTACCTTTCAGGACATTGCTTTAGCGCAGCCTCTTCAGAAGAGCTGGATTGCCAGACTCACATAGGAGCGAAAACTAAGGAGACAACAGGCGTTGCACGCAGAAGGAAATACCCAGGTGGAATCTATTTACGATCATTATACCAGTTTTATCTATATGTACGCGGCCTGCCCCTGGATAGGACATGTCAAATAGTCCTGTTTATCTTCGCTTAATGCATCCATTGTAAACATACGCTTAAACATATTATTCATCAATGCGAGATCATCAATAGCGTCAGCTTATTATTTGAGCATTTTTTTACAAATGTTTATTCGATATTGCATCCGTACACCCTGGTACATTCAGTTTGCCAGGGGCTTCTTATGGCGCCCCATAATACGGCAATACAAGTCCGAACACTTTCAACAGTGCGGCACCCCGAACTTATAGCACTATATGCATCAGCTCCGAATCATGTCTTGGGTCTACAGTTGGGTTAGCCCGGCTCCCTTGTTTTGGTACCTTACGTTCCGTTATATTGGCTAAGGTAGCACAGGGAGAACTACTGCGATTGTGTCTCAGTTCTTCCGGACGAGCACCTCAGTAGAGAAAGCCGAAAACTGACCAGCATGATGTGGCGAGAGCTGGTCGCTGTTCGAGAGGTCCTAAAATCCTTAAAGATTTTCTGCTTTAGGCGATAAATCGGCTTCGTCCGATCTAGGCGTGTATAGCGCCCCAATTCGGCCTTCCGGATTCTAGGGGCTTCGCCGAAATTTAAAATCGTAGACTTCTATGGCTAAGTGAAAGTTATAAAGCCGCATAGTCCGATTGCCTTGTTCGCTGCGCCGGACACCTCCTTAAGGGACCAAACATTTGGATAAAGAGTGTCCGGATTTTCCACGAACACCCCAGTACTAGTTACGTGGGGGCAGAAGCCGACGATTGGCCTACTATCAGAATTTCATAAACAGCCGCACAGAAGGTAATATTTTAAATAACAAAAGCGCTACATAGAGCAAGTAACTTTGTCTTTACATTACAAACATGACAGAAGTGAATTCATTCTAAAATGGTGTCCTTGGTACATTCATCGGCCACGAGACGAGCACCCTTCCTAAGGTCATCATAGTACATATCGGGATGACGATGCGCCTTGCCATCCGGCGGCCCGTCCTTCACCAGCTTCTCCGCATCCAGCTTACCCCAATGCACCTTGACGCGGGCAAAGGCCCGGCGGGCACCCTCAATGCAAATGGATCGCTTGATCACTTCAAGCCGCGGACAGGCATCCACCATCCACTTGATCAGGCCAAAGTAGCTAGTGGGTAGGAGCTCACCAGGCCACATCCGGACTATGAAATCTTTCATAACCAGTTCGGTCGCCCTGTGGAGTTCGACCAACTGCTTTAGTTGGTCACTCAGAGGCATTGGGTGTTCGGCCCCAGCATACTGGGACCAGAACAGCTTCTCCATTGAGCTCCCCTCCTGGGCACGGTAGAACTCCGCAGCGTCTGATATGCTGTGTGGCAGATATGTGAATGCCCCTGGAGAGCTCCGAATTCGAGTAAGGCAAAAAACGCCTCCTCCACATGTTTGCTTTGCATAAAGAATTTCTAACCCGCTGCTATCTTTTTGGCCTCCTGGATTTCCTGTCGTGCCTTCTCGGCTTCGGCCTTGGCGTCTTTTATACTCACAAGGGCCTTCGCAAGCTCGGCCTCTTTAATCTTCAGATCATGCTACACGGACTCGTACTTCTTGTCGAGGTCCCAGAGCTCTTGGTGTACCTCGCCCTTTCTAGCACTTTGCTTTTCGCGCTCCTTGCGTTCCAAGGCCGCCTTGTCTTCGGCCTCGACAGCGCTTTCTTCAGGGACGCCAATTCGGCGGTGGCCCCTGTTACACAGTCACGGTGCTTTGGCGTTACACTTACCATTTTTTGTCTATCCTTAAATACATAAGAGCAGGGAATTACTTACCCTTGTTCTCTTCGAGTTGCCCCTTAGTGAGGCCGAGCTCTCCCTGCGCCTGCTCCAGGTCCCGCTTTAGTTCGGCAACCTCGGTTGTGCGGGCGACAGTGGCAAGCAGCACAATTTGCTTATTCACACGAATATTTATTATTAGACTCCTGCGGATAATAATTGACCCTCTGTCTGGCTTTTCCTTCCGAACACCAAACAGAGTATCAGGGGCTACTACCTATTGGGTGGTAATCTCATACATTTTTATTGCTTACCTCAAAGCCTGTCAGTAGGCTGGTGCAGGCTTCGGTTAGTCTGCTCTTGGCGGACGAAACCTTCTGAATCACCGCACTCATAAGAGTATGGTGCTCTTCATCCACAGAAGCGCCTCAAAGCGCTTCCCGCAGACAATCCGGTGCCTCAGGCGCAACGGAAGTCTGCGACACAGACGGCTCACCCTCCCTAACGGGGGGGGGGGTGCCCGCCTGAATCCAGAACCATTGAAGGTTCCAGAACTGTGTTCGGCTGGGAGCCCGGCTTACTGGGGCTCTCATCGACAGGATCCGCGGGGATCTTGAACCCCGCGTGTCCGGCATCTGGAAACCCGCCTTGGGGTGTCTCCAGAACAACCTCCCCCTGCTCCGGGAGCCTTCGGGACAACACCTCTGCATCGTCTGCGGGTTGAGGAGTAGTGGCCATCGGAAGCGAATTCATCTCCGAATCGCTCAAGGATCCGGAGGAAGATACCTCGGGATGAACCCTGGCCGGACTGCATATATGTTCGGCATTATAAATACAAAAACTATGAAAGTAAAGTCATGATAAAGTGCGGACACTTACGATCACACTAGGGGCTTCCCCCTGGGCAGCCACCCCTCCTCGCTGAGAGCGGCCGTGGCGGAGTGGTCCGGAAGGGACACCTTTCCCTTCTTGGACGTCCCAGCCTCCCCTTCCGGGGCGGCTTTTCTTTTTTTCCCTCCCCAGTGCGGGGAGGTAGAATTTCTTCTTGCTTCCCCCCGCTACCGCGAGAGGAATCCGTCTCGTCGTCGTCAAACAACGTGGGTATGACGGCCTTGCGCTGAGGGCCTTTTCCAGCCCCCTGGTCCTCCTCCTCAGGCCCCTCGTCCTTTTTGGATGGGGCGTCTTCTTCTTCTTCCTCCTCCCCTTCGTGGGAGGAGTGTGCCTTGTCGTCTTCGGACGAGGCCTCCGGCACAACCTTATGCCGGAGACCCTTCCGGGTCCTCGGGGCCTTCTTATCGGCCTTCTTCTCCGGCACCTTGTACGGCGCCGGGACCAGCATCTCCATCAGGAGAGCATCAGCTGGGCTTTCCGGACAGTCAATCTGCTCCGCTATCTCCACATAATCCTAGGCAAATATGCACAATTACTTAAAACTCCCCCATGAGTATATTGGGAAGGACTGAATCCGGTGATAGCTTGAAAACTCACCTTGCTAGGAGGCCGCGCGGCGTGGAGCCCATGGTCCTTGGATGTGGGAGGAGGTACTTCGGAGGCCTTGAACAGCGCCTTCCACGCGTCTTTGTGCTTCATGCCGTAGAGCCTCTGAAGCACCTGGTGTTCGGCCGGGACGAACTCCCACAGATTGAATGCCCGCCTTTGGCACGGCAGAATCCGGCGAATGAGCATGACCTGGATCACGTTGACAAGCTTGATGTTCTTGTCCTTCATGCTCTTAATGCAGGTTTTGAGTCCGGTCAGCTCTGTAGATTTGCCCCAGGACAGGCCCTTCCTCTCCCAGGACGTGAGCCGCATGGGGGTGCCGGATCGGAACTTGGGGGGCCGCCCCCAGTTGGCGTCGCACGGCTCGGTGATGTAGAACCACCCCGATTGCCACCCCTTCACGGTTTCCGCAAAGGAGCCATCAAGCCAGGTGACGTTAGGCATCTTACCCACCATGGCCCCTCCGCACTCTGCTTGTTGGCCGCTCATGATCTTCGGCTTCACGCAGAAGGTTTGCAGCCACAAGCCTAAGTGGGGCTTGATGTGGAGGAAGGCCTCGCATACGATGATGAATGCCGAGATGTTGAGGATGAAATTCAGGGCTAGATCATGGAAATCTAGCCCGTAGTAGAACATGAGCCCGCGGACGAAGGGATGGAGTGGAAATCCCAGTCCACGGACGAAGTGGGCGATGAACATGACCCTCTCATGGGGTCCTGGGGTCGGAATGACCTGCCCGGCGTCTGGTAGCCGGTGCGCTATGTCTGCGGCCAAGTATCCGGCCGCCCGAAGATTGGCGATGTGCTTCTCCTTGATGGTGGAAGCCACCCACTTGCCTCCTGCTCCGGACATGTTTAGCTGTGCGGAGAAAACTTGGGCTTGGGCGCTGGAGCTCGAGGGGGCAAGAGTGGGCAAAGGAGGAAGAAGGCGTGGGTAAATAATGGGGAAATCTTATCCCTTTATAGAGGTGACGAAAGCGGTGTGCCTCCCCACTTGCCCGTTGGGAATCACTTGCTTCCCAAGCACCACGATTGATGGCGTGGTGGGATTACCCATACCCGTATTGATGAGAATCACGTGATAAGGGGACACGATCTCTGCTTCGACAAGACGTGTCAACGAAACCGCCTTGCAAGATGCGCTATGGCTGGTTGTGGAAAAACGGTTCGAATAAATGACCCCGGCCGTAATGACATGTCACGTTGTCTAAAAAGTTGTCAGTAGATTGCATTTGTGAAATATCATTCTCTCTACAATGGTATGTGAAGATCATCTCGCAGATCTGGACACGGTTTAAGTGTTCGATAACTACTTTGGAGTATTCGGAGATGGAACCCGCCCTACAATGCCGAAGACAAGACTGTGCGCCGGACTCATCATCATTGAAGCCTGGTTCAGGGGCTACTGAGGGAGTCCTGGATAAGGGGGTATCCCAATAGCCGGACTGTATACATCGTCCGGACTATTGAAGCGTGAAGATACAAGACTCAAGACTTTGGCCCGTGTCCGGATGGAACTCTCCTTGGCGTGGAAGGCAAGCTTGGCGATCCGGATATTGTGTTTCCTTCCTTGTAACCGACTCCATGTAGACCCTAGCCCTCTTCGGTGTCTATATAAACCGGAGAGGTTGGTCCTTAGAAGGCCGATCACAATTACAATCATACCATCATAGGCTAGCTCTTAGGGTTTAGCCTCCACGATCTCGTGGTAGATCTACTCTTGTACTACCCATATCTTCAATATTAATCAAGCAGGAAGTATGGTTTTACCTCCATCAGGAGGGCCCGAACCTGGGTAAACATCTGCATCCCTTGCTTCCTGTTACCATCAGCCTAGACGCACAGATTGGGACCCCCTACCCGAGATTCGCCGGTTTTGACACCGACAGCGCCCTCTTTCCTTGTGGGCCCCTCGGGCGTCGTCTCGCGTTGATTCTTTTTCCCAAAAATCACATATATTCCAAAAATAATCTCCATGAGTTTTTATCCCGTTTGGACTCCGTTTGATATGGTTTTTCTGCGAAACAAAAAACATGCACCAAACAGGAACTAGCACTGGGCACTGGATCAATATGTTATTCCCAAAAAATAGTATAAAAAGTTGCCAAAAGTATGTAAAAGTTGTAGAATATTGGCATGTAACAATCAAAAATTATAGATACGATAGAGACGTATCAGCATCCCCAAGCTTAATTCTTGCTCATCCTCGAGTAGGTAAATGATAAAAAAGGATAATTTTTGACATGGAATGCTACCTAGCATAATCTTGATCATATAATCTAATCATGGCATGAATATTAGGACACGGGTGATTCAAAGCAATAGTCTATCATTTGACATTAAGACAATAATACTTCAAGCATACTAATAAAGCAATCATGTCTTCTCAAAATAACATGGCCAAAGAAAGTTATCCCTACAAAATCATATAGTCTCGCTATGCTCCATCTTCATCACACAAAGTATTTCATCATGCACAACCCCGATGACAAGCTAAGCAATTGTTTCATACTTTTAATGTTCTCAAGCCTTTTCAACTTTCACGCAATACATGAGCGTGAGCCATGGATATAGCACTATAGGTGGAATAGAATATGATGGTGGAGGTTGTGTGGAGAACACAAAAAAGGAGAAAGTCTCACATCGACGTGGCTAATCAACGGGCTATGGAGATGCCCATCAATTGATGTCAATGCGAGGAGTAGGGATTGCCATGCAACGGATGCACTAGAGCTATAAGTGCATGAAAGCTCACAAATGAAACTAAGTGGGTGTGCATCCAAATTGCTTTCTCATGAAGACCTCGGGCATTTGAGGAAGCCCATCATCGGAATGTACAAGCCAAGTTCTATAATGAAAATTCCCACTAGTATATGAAAGTGATGACTCAAGAGACTCTCTATATGAAGAACATGGTGCTACTCTGAAGCACAAGTGTGGTAAAAGGATAGTAGCATTGCCCCTTCTCTATTTTTCTCTCATTTTTTGTTTTTTTTGTTTTTTTGGGCCTCCTATTTTTTGGGCCTCTTTTTTCGTCCGGATTCTCATCCCGACTTGTGGGGTAATCATAGTCTCCATCATCCTTTACTCACTGGGGCAATGCTCTAATAATGATAATCATCGCACTTTTATTTACTTGCAACTCAATATTACAATTCGATATCTAGAACAAAGTATGACTCTATATGAATGCCTCTCACAGTGTACTAGGATATGCAATGATCTAGCATAGCAAACATATCAAAAAACAGACAAGCCATGGAAATATCATGCTAGCTATCTTACGATCATGCAAAGAAATATGACAATGAATTCTCAAGTCATTTATATGATGATGATGGAAGTTCCATGGCAATATATCTCGGAATGGCTATGGAAGTGCCATGATAGGTAGGTATGGTGGCTGTTTTGAGGAAGATATAAGGACTCTTATGTGTGATAGAGCATATTGTATCACGGGGTTTGGATGCACCGGTGAAGTTTGCACCAACTCTCTAGGTGAGAAAGGGCAATGCACGATACCAAAGAGGCTAGCAATGATGGAAGGGTGAGAGTGCGTATAATCCATGGACTCAACATTAGTCATAAAAAACTCACATGCTTATTGTAAAAATCTATTAGCTATCAAAACAAAGTACTACATGCATGCTCCTAGGGGGATAGATTGGTAGGAAATTACCATCGCTCGTCCCCGACCACCACTCATAAGGAGGACAATCAAAAAATAAATCATGCTCTGACTTCATCACATAATGGTTCACCATACGCGCATGCTTCAGGAATCACAAACCTCAACACAAGTATTTCTACCAATCCACAATTACTCACTAGTATGACTCTAATATCACCATCTTTATATCTCAAAACTATTGCAAGGAATCACACATATCATATTCAGTGATCTACAAGTTTTATGTAGGATTTTATGACTAACCATGTGAATGACCAATTCCTGTTGACTCTCTAAATAGATATAAGTGAAGCAAGAGAGTGTAATCCTTTCTACAAAAGATATGCCCACGCTCTAACAAATATAAGTGAAGCAAAAGAGCATTCTATAAATGGTGGCTTCCTATGCGAAGAGAAACAGGCAATCCAAACTTCAAATGATATAAGTGAAGCACATGAAGCGTTCTATAAAGCCATACTCAAAAGATTAAGTGAAGTGCAAAGAGCATTCCATAAATCAAGCAAGGACTATCTCATACCAGCATGGTGCATAAATGAAAAAGGGAAAATAAAAAAGCACACGATCCTCCAAGATTTATTCATATCATGTGATGAATAAAAATATAGCTCCAAGTAAAATTACCGTTGATCGTTAGAAGAAAGAGCGGATGCCTTCCGAGGCATCCCCAAGCTTAGTTGCTTGGGAGTCCTTGAATATTACCTTGGGGTGCCTCAGGCATCCCCAAGCCTAGGCTCTTGCCACTCCTTATTCCTTCATCCATCGTGATCTCACCCAAAACTTGAAAACTTCAATCACACAAAACTCAACGAGAACCTCGTGAGATCCGTTAGTATAATAAAACAAATCACCACTTTAAGTATTGTTTCAAACTCATTCATATTTTATTTTTTGCATTGTAGCTACTGCATTATAACTTCCCTATGGCTTATACCACCGATCAAAACGAGCAAAACAATGCATCAAAAACAGAATATGTCTTAAACACGACAGACTGTAGCAATCTGAACATCTACCAAACTTATGAAACTCCAAAAATTCTGAAACATTAGAAAAAATAAAAATATTGTATAGAAGTATTGTGCAAAAGGTTTCAGAAGCATTTGACTTTCTAGTAAAAAATGTAAGATCACGCACTACAGCCGAAGTTTATGTTTTTGCACCGCACAAACCAAACAAGCAATCTAATCATCCTAAAGGCAAATCTTGGCACATTATTGTTATAATAAAATGGATTTATACAAGGGGATAATTTTTGTTGTTGAAAAGTTTCTGTAATTCAAGATTTGCAAAGTTTCCATGGGCATGAACAAAGTTCAAGGAGCTCCCCCACTTCAATGATGCTCGTCCTTCTTACTTTCACTTTTCTTTTTGAAAAGGTTTTAGGTTCCCCTCTTTATTCTTTTTTGTTTTTTATACTTTATACAAGCACTCAACAGAAATAAATGACTCTCTAAAACAACCGGGTTGTCTCCCTGACAGCGCTTTCTTTAAAGCCATTAAGCTAGGCATATAGTGCTCAAGTAATGGATCCACCCGGATCCCAAGGTATATCAAAGCCAATTTTAATTAACAATGATTTGTGACTTAGTAGTGAGCACAAAGTAACATAAATCATGTAATGACAAAGTCTAACTATCTTCCTATGCATCGGCATGTCATAAAAGAATAATTCATGCACACAAAGTAAAGGCCAATGCATAGTATAAATAGTTTGTTGCAATTTTATCATATTGGAAACATAGAGAGCCGGAGATGTAGTTCCTCTCTCATAATAATTGCAAGTAGGAGCAGAAAGCACATGCATATTATATTTATCAAAATCATCATGTGCAATATTAGAATGGAACCCATCAATATAATCCTAATAAGCACAAACTTCTCCGATATAGTATAGTTGGGAGAATTCAAAAAGATAATAGGATTATCATGTGTGGGTGCAATAGCAAGAATTTCATTCTTAACATAAGGAACTATATCAAGTTCTTCCCCATATGCATAATTCATATTGGCATCATGGCCACAAGCATAGCAAGCATCAAGTTCATCCAAAAGTGATATTTCAAACGAATCAAAGGGATCATATCATTCATCCTTCGGTAAGCACGAAGGGGAATTAAACAATGTATGAGTTCAAGAGTTACTCTCATTAGAAGGTGGGCACAGGTAGCTAATCCGCTCTTCCTCCTTTTGTTCTTCGCTCTCCTCCTCGTCTTTTTCATCTAATGAGCTCACAGTGTCATCAATTTATTCTTCCATAGTTTCCTGCTAAATATTAGTCCCTTCTTGGACAGCGGAGACTTTCCAATAAATGCATCAATATCGGCATTATATTCATAATTCTCATAGCAATATTTAAGTATAGCAAAAATTTCAGGCCTATAAACATCATCATTCAAAGCTTCATATTTTTCAAACAAAGATTCAATTTCATAAGCACCCTTAAAAGCAACAAATTCTTCTATTTGTTCCACATCATAGTAATCATATATACCATTAGCATAAGAAGATAAGGTTTCATTATCGTTAAATTTGCATGAAAAGGGAAGGTGTGGAGCCTTCATCCTAGAGCAACAAGTATAATCATATCTCAAGCATAGTTGCCAAGCATACCAATGCAACATATGAATTTCATCCCATAATAGTTTCCCTTTTTGAGTCAAGCGATAATCCCTAAAGTATTCACGTTGATCCAACGTCTCTCCCATTACAAAATTGAATGGGGTTTTCTCAGGATTATTAAAGTAGTACATAATATCTTTCACATAATGAACATCGAGGGTTTTAGGAGGTTCCCCATCTCCATGAGTAGCAAGTACACCTAATATTTTTGGTATTTCGTGTTCCATATCCATAACTAAAGATAGATAACAACTTAGAACAGAAAATATAAACTACTTAGTGATAAAGCAAACAAGCACACACGAGAATATTCACCCCACGCTACTGCTCCCCGACAACGGTGCCAAAAAAAGGTCTTGATAACCCACAAGTATAGGGGATCAATTGTAGCCTCTTTCGATAATTAAGAGTGTCGAACCCAACGAGGAGCTAAAGGTAGAACAAATATTCCCTCAAGTTTTATCGACCACCGATACAACTCTACGCACGCTTTATGTTCGCTTTACCTAGAACAAGTATGAAACTAGAAGTACTTTGTAGGTGTGATAGGATAGGTTTGCGAGATAATAAAGATCATGTAAATAAAAACTAGGGGCTGTTTATATAAAGACACAACTAAGTTAGTTTTAGTAGAGAGATTTTTTTTACAAGAAAGTTATTTGTCCCTAGGCAATCGATAACTAGACCGGTAATCACTATTGCAGTTTTATATGAGGGAGAGGCATAAGCTAACATACTTTCTATTCTTGGATCATATGCACTTATGATTGGAACTCTAGCAAACATCCATAACAACTAAAGATCATTAAGGTAACACCCAACCATAGCATTAAAGTATCAAGTCCTCTTTATTCCCATAAGCCATAACCCATATATCCGTGTTTGTGTTTCTATCACTCACGCAACGCAGACAATAAGTAAACCATGAACATATTGCAAACCCTATAGTGGGATCCCTCACGCTTAAGTGACACGGAGAGCATCGTAGGACAGCACCAATAATAAAACATGCAACTCAAACCAATCATGATCATCAATCAACCCATAGGACAAAACGGATCTACTCAAACATCATAGGATAGCCATACATCATTGGGAGATAATATATAGCGTTGAGCACCATGTTTCAGTAGAGATTACAATGGGTAAAAGAGAGGTTACACCGCTGCATAGAGGGGGAGAGAGTTGGTGATGACGGCGGCGAAGTTGCTGGTGTAGATCGCCGTCATGATGATGGCCCTAGTGGCGTTCCGGTGCCACCGGGAGAGAGGGGGAGAGAGCCCCCTTCTTCTTCTTCTTCCTTGACCTTCCCCTAGATGGGAGAAGGATTTCCCCTCTGGTCCATGGCTTCCATGGCAGTGGAGGGCCGAGATCCCCTCTAATATTGGATCTCTCTCTCTCTCTCTGTTTCCTTCTATTTCTGCGCTCCCTGATTCTGCCCTTTTACCATTTCTTAAATTCCTGGAGATCCATAACTCCGATTGGGCGCCTTACGGAGTGGCCACAAGGACCAGGGGCGCGTCCTACCCCCTGGGGTGTGCCCTCTATCCTTGTGGGGCCCTCGGGCATCATCTCGCATTGATCCTTTTTCCCAAAAATCAGATATATTCAAAAAATAATCACCGTAATTTTTTATCCCGTTTGGACTCCATTTGATATGGATTTTTTGCAAAACAAAAAACATGCAACAAACAGGAACTGGCACTGGGCACTGGATCAATATGTTAGTCCCAAAAAATAGTATGAAAAGTTGCCAAAAGTATGTAAAAGTTGTAGAATATTGGCATGTAACAATCAAAAATTATAGATACGATGGAGACGTATCAGGTGGCATGGGCATCGTCGCTGGCCTTGATGCCTCCGCATCGTACAACGCCCCCAGTGTCTGCGACTGCACCATCTGCCATCGACGCGCTCGTAGCCGCGCATGCAGGCAGAGAAAGAAGCTGCCGTGGATGTCGACGAGGTGACGTGGCTATGCGGATGTTGACGAGTTGACGGTCAGCACGTCCCCGCCCGCTGGCATCATCGAGGAGAAGTAGAACACGGGAGGCCGCCGCCGGTTGTATCCCATGAAGGCCACCGTCGAGGCGACACCGGCGAAAACAGTTGGTGTCTTGCACCATTCTTCTTCAGCCAGATGCTGGAGGAGGACAAAGAGATCGGCCGGTGACCATTTAGATTAGTATATTAATTCTACCTTTAGCTCCAGACTAGCATAGCTTATTTAATGTAAATGTAATAAAATCCGTCATGTTTATATGAAATATGGCTGTGTTTGCACGAATTTGCGTCCATGTTCGCGCTCTCGGGTGAGCGTTGCCCGTCTCTGGAGTGGGACGATGGATTCCGTCTTTGAAAACCCCGCAAAATGCATCACCACCTTTGTGATGGCCAGGACGCGGCAAAAGAACGACGTCCTTCATTCCGCAGGTGATGGCCATTACCATGCGCTCGTCTAGATGGCTCGGTAGCTCATGAAGTAGCACCAACAACATGCCTTGTGCATCTAGTACTCCATTCCAGTCGTAGTTGTTGCATGCGCAACTCGGGTTGTAGTTGTAGGGCAACGATGCGTGTCCATCCATCAATAGTGGTTGGTATGAATGACATCGCCATGTGCATCCTATTTGTACTCAAAATCATGAATGAAGAGTATAAACATGTTTACGTACAACCTGAGTGGATTGCTCCAGTAGTCATCGCACGTGTAGTGTCATGCAAAGCTTAATTTATTATGTTATAGATTCATTTTGTTTTGGTATGTCATAGAATGAGTAACTAGCTACTAAGTTACTAGTACTCAATTTACCTCTCTCCTCGTTAAGTAGTTGCCACATAGGCGAATTTGCTGAGCTGGGCCCGATTTGATTACTCTTGAAGTTACTCCCACTATGGTTAGTCTTAGGCCCCTCCTAGTGCTCCACCTTGTACAGGTGCGAAGGCTGCCATGTAGGCAAAAAGTCTGATGTGGCAAAGTAATTAAGAGGAGATAGATGAGTGTGGTCACCCCAGGAAGAAACAATGCCAAGCGCGTGAACCTAGGCAAAACACTTAAATGGAAGAATCCTACCAATGCATGAAGCTTTTTGCAAAATCATTAAATGGAGGATGCTTAGCACCAACAAGTTAAGCACCTATGGCATTGGGGGCTTTAGTTGCTAAAGTTTTAATGTGCTTAGCACCTCATGTAAGCACCAATGCATTGGAACTAGCCTTAGGCTGGTAGGCAAATCACTTAAATGGAAGAATCCTACCAATGCATGAAGCTTTTTGCAAAATCATTAAATGAAGGATGCTTAGCACCAACAAGTTAAGCACCTATGGCATTGGGGGCTTTAGTTGCTAAAGTTTTAATGTGCTTAGCACCTCATGTAAGCACCAATGCATTGGAACTAGCCTTAGGCTGGTCATAGTGGGATTAACATAGGTAGTAACATAGATGCCGCATATGCAAAAAGGGTGAGGTGGCAAGTAGTTAATGAGGAGAGAGGCAAATAGAGTAACATAATATGTTACTACCATCACATAACACTTCCCAATGCAAAATGAGTCTACAGAGTAATTAATGAACACATCTATGTTACCACACATATGACACTACCCACTATGAAGGTAGTAACATACTAGACTAGTAACATATGCATGTTACTAGTCTAAGTTACTCTCCACTATGACCAGCCTTAGGCCTTGTTCGATTCAACCTCCTCCCAAGGGGTTTGGAGAGGAATGGAGGGGAATTTGGCTTGTACATGATTTAATCTCCCACAATCCCTGTTAATCCCTGTTAAAACCCCTTGAACCACACATGCCCTTAAGGTTAAAAATTATCGGGATTACAGAGGATAGGGTACAAACTTCAGGGATTTTAAGGTGAGGGTTTGTTTCCGACTAGCTCTACAACCTCAAGGTTTATAAATCAGAATTCACTCTCCCCTCATGCACACGCGCGGGTACACTCACGGTGAAGCGCATTTGCACAAGAAAAGGCAGGTAATGTGACAATTTGACACATCTAGTCGTCCACTTAATGTGGGGTCTGGGACCAAATGTCAGCCATACCAGGTGCAACCTGACGCAGTGGCGGGTTATTGATCGAGTTTCTTTTTACTGGTACGTTAAATGAAAAGATGGCTCCAAGCATATTCAATTTAAAATGATCGCTACAGAGAGAAAAACAATTACTACTCCACTAGTCCACTTTGGGACTTGCTTGCTAGGGTTGCTCTCTTCTTCTCACTCTCTCACCCTCTCCAGATCTAAACAAGACGACGGTGTCCACTCTCTTTCTCTCTCTCTCTCCTCTCCAGTTGACACAGATCCGGCCGGATCCCTTCGGCTGGTGGTCGCTGGTGGCATGAGCAAGCCGACACGCACCGTCTTCTCTGACCTGGCATTGGCGTGGGAGGTCCTCCTCACCCTTGCTCCCCGCCGTCGAGTTGGCAGATCCTGCCGCCTGCCTCGCGACATCCCGCTGACCAAAGGTATTACTTATTTTAGAATCGGCCTTGTTCTAATGGCCCAGCTCCCCACGTTGTTGCATCCCTTTTTCATCAAGTTAGGATTGCTCCACACGTCGTTGCATCCTGCATGTGGATATTCTTCTAGTATTACAAAGCTCCCCATGTAGCTAGCTCCGTTGGCTTGTCGAACACTCGAACACCACCTTAATTTTTACTATTAGAGGAAAAGGTGCTGGAGATACTGGCTAACGAACCAATCTCTTGGTTGGAAAGGGAAATAAATATGTTGTCCTAACCGGTCTCTTGGTCGAAAAAGGATAGAAAGTGGGGGGTGTTGGGCCGACAATGCAACCGAGAATGAGCACGTCTAGATTTCTTGTGGTCACATTGGAAAGGTTATTGAAGAGAACAAAACATGCACAAATCCAGACATGCTTTGCATGTTTGCCGCACTCGCCAACACCTCTGCCTCACCACTTTATGCCTCAGTGGATCTAAAACGTGCTTGTGCCTCCCCTGTCCCTATGCCCTTATTGTTGCTGTCAATCTAACATCACAGGTAAAATGAAACAATGCCACTGTTAATGTGATGTCGATGTTAAGTAATGATGTTGTCAATCTATTGCCATTGATAAACTGAATCAATGCCACCATCATTTTGTGAAATGCTTCTATCTTGCTTTATTTCTCATAAAGAGTGTTTTGGGTCGTCACACTAAACTTGTACACCGGTAACATAGCTGCATCTCCGTTGAACTACACAAAATTTAATTGCACAATGGTTGACACGACGATGTGTTTCTCCTTTCCGTATCACCTTTTGTTAGAATGATTGTTCACGTTAACCGTGCACGTATGTACTAATCAATTACTACTCCCAATCTGTCATCACGAAGTAATAATGCAAATGTTATGCATGTTAATATAAGCCCCATTAATCTAGTGCCAGTGTTGATTTGATGTCATGGCACTTCTTAGTTCATGGCACTTTTTCATACTGTCACTATAATGCCATCGATAACATATGAGATGTTGCTGTTAATTATATGCCCCTGCAAAAAATGACACTGCTTAAATAACTCTATTACATATTTGTGCCAACAAGGTTGTCTATCTCCATATGGTGTCTATTTGTGCAAACGGAAGCACAAACCTCAATTTTAGAGAAACCTGATGTCAGCTGACCTCACGGTGCTCCATGTATTCCTACATTCGTAACTAGGTAGAATGACCAGCACAAGATGAAATAAGCTTATTCATACGTTGACTTGCTATTTGCAGTGCGGAACGAGCCTGTCATGTATGGAGGAGCAAACAAGCACTGCAGTCGAGCCATCAACGCAAGATAAAAGAGACTGAGTCATTGATGGCCTGGCCAGCAAGTAGGGGTCGTGCAAACAGCGGTGCATTATTTTAGTGGAACTGCACAACAAAGATATTGGGGTTAGTCAGACAAATTTTCTAAAGCCACGCGGAAGGAATTGCACTCATCGATTGCATAGAATCTCCTCTGTGCCATCATAGGAGATCCCAAGGTGGAAATCAACTAACCACCTATAAAATTATGCAAAATATTCCTCACGCAGGTCAGTATCCCTTTCGTCCATATGATCGTGCTTTGTCATGCCGAGCTATTGATATGTACTACTCTTTTGCAACACCGTTTAAGTACAGCACTTTCCTATCTTTTCACATTCAGGACAATGAAGATGATTTCAGTGGAACTGCACAAAATGATCTGATGTTGAGTGATCTCTATTGCCTCCTCGGTTTGCTGCAATGAGTCAGCGTAAATTGCAAGATGAGCCATCGAGCTAGATGTGGAGTTGCCAACATGCTCGAAGTGCATGCAACATTGAGCAGAAAGAAGCATACCCAGGAAATTAATGTGTGCGCAGGGAGGCCCTTTGCTTAGAGAAGCATCGATTGTTTTTCCTTTATTTCTACACCTTCTCACAACTTTGTATTGGTTATAGTATGGTGAACAATTTAGATGCATAAACATGCTGAACTTTTGTGCTTGTGAATGTTTGTATGCATATCGTATCTTCTGAAGCTTAGTTTAATGTGAATGTTGACTAGCCTGTGAACCTTTACAATCTACTAGTAAGTATATTGTGGGCCTGTTATTTGACACCTCATTTTGCCACGCTACAACTAGTGTGAGTGTCTTCATGCAATACTGCATCCTCTAATTTGGTGGATACCAAGCCGGCCCGAGAAGGAAACTTTTTTCCAAGTTGAAAAATGTTACCAATCAGGAGCCATAAGCTGGAGGTATCTTTTTTTCTTTCGAACGGGCAATAAGCTGGAGAGCTAGGGAGTGTCTCTAGTGGGCTGTCTCTAGTACAAGGCTGTCCAGTACGGAACACGGGCAGCCGACTAGGTCGATACAAAAGTCTATCCATCTTAAAGCCCATTTGTTTTTATTTTTTGCGAGGAGAAGTCCATATTTCTTGAAGAGGGGTGATCCCAGAAAAATCCTCCTTCCTCCTCGCCTCCACTTACTGCAGCTCGCTGGACTCTCCCTCTTCCGTCCCCCCAATCCCCCCGCTCCCCATCTTCCTCGCTTGTACAAAAAACCACCGCTCACCTTCTTCCTCACTCGTACAGAAAATGCCCGATCCTCTTTTTCCTCACTCCTACAGAACCCCAGCCCTCCTTCTTCCCCACTCACACTGCCACTAGCCTCATCTCTCGATACTCTTCTAAAACTCGTGAGCTCGGCGCGACGCCCGCAAGGAAAATGGAATCGGCTGGCCCCAGCGCCAAGAAGATGAGGCTCCCGCCAGCGGCGATGCCGGTTGTAGATCTTGCACCCAGCAGCAAGGGGAAGCGGCAAGCCCCCCCCCCCCCACCCGGATCCGAGGAACCCATAGAATCTCTAGTGGACCACATCAGCGATCTCCCGGACACAATCCTTGGGGAGATCATCTCCCTTCTCCCCACCAAGGATGGCTGTCGCACACAAGTCCTTGCATCTTGGTGGCACACTCTCTGGCGCACCATGATACGTCTCCAACGTATCTACAATATTAGATTGTTCCATGCTATTATATTACCTGTTTTGGATGTTTATGGGCTTTACTTTACACTTCTATATCATTTTTGAAACTAACCAACTAACAAGAGGCCCAGATTGCTGTTTTTTTGCCTATTTCAGTGTTTCGAAGAAAAGGATTATCAAAGGGAGTCCAAACGGGATGAATCCTTCGGGAGCGATCTTTTCGGAACAAATGCAAACCTGGAGACTTGGAGTGGATGTCAAGCAACAACCGAGGCGGCCACGAGGGTGCCCGGCGTGCTCGGGGGGTGGGCGCGCCCCCCACCCTCGTGGTACCCTAGAGCATCCACCGACCTACTTCTTCCTCCTATATATACTCCCGTTCCCTGAAAATATCAGAAGCGACCATGAAAACCTAATTCCACCGCTGCAACCTTCTGTATCCGCGAGATCCCATCTTGGAGCCCACGCCGGCGCTCCGCCGGAGGGGGAATCGACCACGGAGGGCCTCTACATCATCTCCAAGGCGTCTCTTATGAGTTGTGGGTAGTTTACCACAGACCTTCGGGTCCATAGTTATTAGCTAGATGGCTTATTCTCTCTCTTTGATCCTCAATACAAAGTTCTCCTCGATCTTCTTGGAGATCTATTCAATGTAACTCTTTTTGCGGTGTGTTTGTCAAGATCCGATGAATTGTGGGTTTATGATCAAGTTTATCTATGAGATATATTTGAATCTCCTCTGAATTCTTTTATGTGTGATTAAGTTATCTTTGCAAGTATCTTCGAATTATCAGTTTGGTTTGGCCTACTAGATTGATCTTGCTTGCAATGGAAGAAGTGCTTAGCTTTGGGTTCAATCTTGAGGTGTCCTTACCCAGTGAAAACAGGGGCAGCAAGGCACGTATTGTATTGTTGCCATCAAGGATAAAAAGATGGGGTTTATATCATATTGCATGAGTTTATCCCTCTACATCATGTCATCTTTCTTAATGCGTTACTTTGTTCTTCATGAACTTAATCCTCTAGATGCAGGCAGGAGTCGGTCGATGTGTGGAGTAATAGTAGTAGACGCAGAATCATTTCGATCTACTTGTCACGGACGTGATGCCTATATACATGATCATGCCTAGATAATCTCATAAATATTCGCTTTTCTATCAATTGCTCGACAGTAATTTATTCACCCACCGTAATACTTATGTGTTGGGGAACGTAGTAATTTCAAAAAAAAATCCTACGCACACGCAAGATCATGGTGATGCATAGCAACGAGAGGGGAGAGTGTTGTCTACGTACCCTTGTAGACCGAAAGCAGAAGCGTTAGAACAACGTGGTTGATGTAGTCGTACGTCTTCACGGCCCGACCGATCAATGTAACGCCCCGGATTCGATGCGCCAGGTGTCCGCCAGTTATTCGCCGTCGTTGCCATGTCATTTGCTTGCGTGTTGCATTTTGCCATGTCATCATGTGCATTGCATTGCATTGCATGCGTGTTCGTCTCATGCATCCGAGCATTTTCCCCGTTGTCCGTTTTGCAATCCGGCACTCCTATGTCCTCCGGGTCCCCCTCTTTGTCTCTCATTGTGAGCGGGTGCTAAACTTTCTCGGAGTGGCCCGAGGTTTGCCAAGCGGCCTTGGTATAGCACCGGTACACCATTTGTCAAGTTTTGTGCCATTTGGAGGTCGTTTGATACTCCAACGGTTAACTGGGGAACCGTTAAAGCCATGTTTGTGTTGCAGCCCAACACCCTTCCAAAGTGGCCCAAAAACCCAGCAACTCCCCTCCATGCTCTCGGTCGTTCGATCACGATCGTGTGGGCGAAAACCGCTTCCCATTTGGACTCTCCTAGCTCCCTCTACCTATATATTAGTCCCTCCCCTCGAAATTCGCGGATGAACCCTAGCCCTCTCCCTCCTCGCGTCGCCGGACATGTCCGCCCGGCAGCCGGACATGTCCACTTCCGCCGCCACGTCGCCCAGCAAATCCCGGGGCGACACGTCGCCTCCATGCCGCCCCCGCAGCCAATCTGCCGCCGCCAAGTGGCGCTCCCGCCGCCGCCGTTCCCCTCCATCGCGCGGGCCCGCCGAGCCTAGATCCGGCCCGCGCCGGGCCAAGCCGGGCCCGGCGTGCCCCGCGCCCCGCCGCCTCCCGGCTCCATCCGCCGCTGCCGGAGTGCCTCCCCTCGCCGACGACATGCACCTTCGCCGCCGCCATGGAAACTCGCCGGAGTTCCGCGCCCCGCCGCCGTTTGCTCCGTCGCCCGGCCCTCGTCGACCTTCGCCGTCGCGGTGCCGCGTCTCTTCTCCGGATCCGGGCCGCCGCCGCCCGATCCGGTCGGTCCCTGCCGCCGGCGCCGTCCCCGACCACCGCTCCTCCGCCGGAGCGCCGCCGCCGTTGCTCTGCAGCCGATCGGGGAGGTGCCCCGATCCAGCCGCCCCCCCCTCCCCGTTCGCCTCCCTCATGGGCCGGCCCAGCTCCGACCGGCCCAGCCCGACCTCTCCGCCGCCCAGGCCGGCCTCTCCTTCCTTCTGGGCCGAAGCCCAGGGTGAGCAGCCCCTATCCCACGCTTTGTGCATTTCATAGCTATCTTGCGCCCGTTCTGTTTTTTTTTTAAAACTACTAAGTCCCAGGATTTTTAACATTATGTGTGCTTGTTTAAACTGTCATATCTCCCTGCATACTGCTCCGTTTCGTGTGTGTAATATGTCAAATTGTTCGCCTCGACGAGTACTTCATATCATTCCATTGCATCATGTTCATTTGTGTTCATCTTGATGCCCGAATCATCGTTGCAAGAGTGCATGTTGTTGTTAATCTGCTGAAACTGTTATAACATGCTCATTTGTCATTTTTGCCATGTTTGATGTGTGCATCCTATGAGGTTGATGTCTACATGTGTTTTGAACTATGCCATACCATCTTTACAGGGGTGTATTCCATGTATTTTTGTGATCAATGTGGTGACTAGCACAAGCAAGTAAACTAGGCCTCGTGATATTGCTGATTTCAGTCCCTGTTCTGCTGTTATTTTTATGCCATGTAAACTTGATGCTACAGAGAGATCCATGCTTATTTTGAGATACTTCAGTAAGGATGTTTTGTACATATGGTTATGGGCTATCCATCCATGCCCCTGTTTGCAATTATGGAGTAGCCTAGCATGTCATTTTCGTGCTCTATGTTTGCTACAAAATGTTTCCTGGCAGATTGTTTACATGTTATTCAATTTTGCCAAGGTTGTTGTAGTTGATCCATGCACCCTATGAACTTGCTCTTGCCATGCATAGCTTCATAAACATATATTCTTACTGTTGATTGCCTTGCCATGCCATGTAATGCTCTGTGGTGAGTGGTATAAGTTCACCAACATGCCTACTTATTGTTGTTCCTGCCATGTATGAATCTGTCATATAACATGCTATGTTTACATGGGTGCCATCATTTCTTCTGTTCCTTTTTGGCTCATGGTCAATAAGGGACTTTTGTTCTATGCAATTAGTAGGTTCATGACATGCCTTTGTTTTCCATGGTAAGTTCCTGTAGCATGTTGTTTGATATCACTAAACATTGTAACCTGATGTTATTTCTGCAAAGTCTGAAACTGTTATTAGTTGCAATCTTGCCATGTGTGTTTGAGCATGTTCTAGTGTTTTCTGGAGATATCTCAGTGTTCATGTTTTGTTATGCTTTACCTGTACACCATGACCATGCCTTTAGTTTTCATATTGAGGTGATGTAGCATGTTATTTTGATGCTTGCAATATGCCTACTTGCTGTTTTGGACAGATTGTTGCTATTTCTTGTATAGTGCGTATGTGTTGCATCGTTGCTCCGTTTTGAGTGTGCTCTATATGAAACTTGCTTAGAATTGCATGTTGTTTCATATTATCATGTTGCATCCCTGTTTTGAGGTGTTTGCTTGATGTTTGTATGCATTTTGCATCAATGCCATGTTTAACTTGTTTTGCTCATATCTTTTAGGCTGTTGCTCCGAATTAAATGAACTTTATATGTAACTTGACTAGAATTTCGTGTAGATCATCTTGGTGCATTTTAAATTTCTGTTTAACAAATTGAACATAAAGTTTATTCAGATCTGGACGAATTTCGTAATTTGCATATGAGGACTTACCGGAATTGTTATATGTTGTTTCCGGCTTCATTTAAACTTGCCTTGATGTGTTGCTCTTGTTTGCATCATCTCTTGCCATGAGTAGCTTCATATAGCCTTGTCATGCATCATACTTGTTTGTGCATCATGTCATGTTTATGTGTGGTGTGTTTACCATGTCGTGTGCTTCTTCTCGATAGTTCCCATTTTCGTTGCGATCGTGAGGATTCGTTCGTCTATGCTTGGCTCGTCTTCGTGGCTTCATCCGTTCATCTTCTTCATGGACTCATTCTTCTTCCTTGCGGGATTTCAGGCAAGATGACCGCTACCCTGGATCTCACTATTATCATTGCTATGCTAGATGCTTCGTTCTATCGCTATGCTGCGTTACCTATCTTTTGCTCCTCAAGCCTCCCATATTGCCATGAACCTCTAACCTTTGACACCCTTCCTAGCAAACCATTGCTTGGCTATGTTACTGCTTTGCTCAGCCCTCTTATAGCGTTGCTAGTTGCAGGTGAAGTTGAAGATTGCTCCATGGTGGACAGGATTTTTTGTTGGGATATCACAATATCTCTTATTTAATTAATGCATCTATATACTTGGTAAAGGGTGGAAGGCTCGGCCTTATGCCTGGTGTTTTGTTCCACTCTTGCCGCCCTAGTTTCCGTCATACCGGTGTTATGTTCCCGGATTTTGCGTTCCTTACGCGGTTGGGTGATTTATGGGACCCCCTTGACAGTTCGCTTTGAATAAAACTCCTCCAGGAAGGCCCAACCTTGGTTTTACCATTTGCCTCACCTAGCCCTTTTTCCCTTGGGAGTCGCGCTCTCGAGGGTCATCTTTATTTTATACCCCCCGGGCCAGTGCTCGTTGTGAGTGTTGGTCCAACCTGTCAGCCGCCGGTGGCCACCAGGGGCAACTCTGGGTTGGCCTACCGGAAGTTTGGACAATCCGGTGTGCCCTGAGAACGAGATATGTGCAGCTCCTATCGGGATTTGTCAGTACATCCGGGCAGCTTTGCTGGTCTTGTTTTACCATTGTCGAAATGTCTTGTAAACCGGGATTCTGAGTCTGATCGGGTCTTCCTGGGAGAAGGTATATCCTTCGTTGATCGCGAGAGCTTATCATGGGCTAAGTTGGGACACCCCTGCAGGGTATAAACTTTCGAAAGCCGTGCCCGCGGTTATGGGCAGATGGGAATTTGTTAATGTCCGGTTGTAGATAACTTGACACCAGATCCGAATTAAAACACATCAACCGTGTGTGTAGCCGTGATGGTCTCTTTTCGGTGGAGTCCGGGAAGTGAACACGGTTTCTGTGTTATGTTTGACGTAAGTAGGAGTTCAGGATCACCTCTTGATCATTGCTAGCTTCACGACCGTTCCTTTGTTTCTCTTCTCGCTCTCATTTGCGTATGTTAGCCACCATATATGCTTAGTCGCTGTTGCAACCTCACCACTTTACCCTTTCCTTTACCATTAAGCTTTGCTAGTCTTGATACCCATGGTAATGGGATTGCTGAGTCCTCGTGGCTCACAGATTACTACAACAACAGTCGCAGGTAGAGGTTATGCGATGATCATGACGCGAGAGCGATGTTTGCTTGTTTTGGAGTTCTTCTTCTGCTTGTTCTTCGATCAGGGGATAGGTTCCAGGTCGGCAGCCTGGGCTAGCAGGGTGGATGTCGTTTGAGTTTCTGTTTGTGTTCCATCCGTAGTCGGATGTTGATCTCTTGTAAGATGATGTTGTATTCGTGTGGCATTGCATGCCTTTTGTATGTATCCCCATCTATTATGTAATGTTGATGTAATGATATCCACCTTGCAAAAGCGTTTCAATATGCGGGTCTATCCTTGGTGGGACCTTCGAGTTCCTTTTGGATAGGGTCGCATATTGGGCGTGATAATTTGGTATCAGAGCCTCGACCGACCCTAGGAGCCCCCTTGATTGATCGTTTAGCTTGGCCGTTGTTGAGTCTAGAAGAAAACTTTTTCTGAGTCTAGTTATATCGGAGAGTAGGAATTCTTTTTTACTCCTCAGCCCCTTCGTCGCTCTGGTGAGAAATCTTGACATAGGTGTTTTAAATTACTTCTCTCCCCCTTCAAATTTTCTTTTGGATCACGCAGTTGGTTTTTCGATTGTTGGTTCTCAGCTCTTTTGATTCGGTGCATTTCTCGTCAAGTTGACTCGAGCCTCTTCATCTTTGAGTTTAATTCCTCAGTTGTTTTCTTTTCCCACCCGCCCACCCTTCTTCTTCTCGGAACCGGAGTCCGTAATCGAGTATCCATCCTACTCGTGTGAAGTCTTTGCCTTCTTTCCTCAATGATTTTAACTGGTGTTTTCTCTTCAAAATATTCATTGGTTCTCCCTTCCAGGTGCCTTTGTTTTCCCGCCCTCTCACCCTTTTTCTTCCCGGAGTTTGAGTTTGTTTCAAGCATCAATTTCTTTCGTGCGGAGCCTCTTCAGTCTTCCATCAATTGTTTCAACCGGTGAATTCTCTTTTGTTTGACATTCTTCATCTCTTTTTCTCCTACAGTGGTTTCAATTCAAGTTTTTCAGTAGTGATTATATTCTTTCCTCGGCTCAAATGTTTTCCCCTTCCTCGTTCGCCTCTCACCAGTTTATCCTTCCGGAGTGTTCAAGACATCTCAGGAGATTCGCCTGTGTTCGAATTAATTCGAGGTTGCCACCTCATTCAAATATTTCAATTGTTCCGGTGCATCATCTATCTGTTCAACAATCCTTTCCAATAGTGTTTTCTTCAGTGGGCCCTAACCCACAGGTCTTTTCCCAGGATCTTACCTGACTCTTCTAATTATTCCGGAGCCATCACTAATTCTTTTCAAGTGGGAGGTAAGAATGAATTTCATTAGTCACATGCCTTTTCAAGATCGATTTCAATTATTTTCATCTTTGGTTCAACCCTTCCTCTTTGTTTTTCATCCTCCCGGAGTATCCCAGTAATTTTGGTGGTTTTTCTCGTCGTCAGTTGAAGATCAAAGAAGATTTTTTCCTCTAAATCTTGCCCGTTCTCTCGAAGTTTCGTGGCTCTAGCTTCATGTTATCCTCTCATATTATTCCGTTTGTCAGATATTCCTTTTCTTAACCATCCGGAGAATGTCAGAAGTTGTTTTTCCATTTCTTTTCACCGGAGGCCATCATTCCAGAAGAATTCTTCGCCCTCACATTTCAGCTAACGTTATTCAATTATCCCAGCGCTTCGTTCAAATGTCCTTTAATCAGCTCGAGTTCTTCCCGTTCCCTTGCATCTAAATCCCCTCTAGCATATTGGTTCTTCTAATTCTTCCCAGTGATTCAGTCTTTTTCATCAGTCATTTTCTAATTCTTACGGTGGTTTGTTCAAGATTCTTTTCCTTGATTATCATATTAATTCATTCATTCTTTCGAATACTACCGGTGGTTCATGAAGACTCTCTCAAGTTTTGTGCTATCCCTTCTCAATCCTTTTTCAAGAAGAATAAGTAGTATGCTAAATCCATTGCTTGTCATCAATTTAATTTGATGAAGGATAAGCATACAATAAATCTTATTTTTATTTCATCCAAGTGATTAGTCCTTTTCTTCGGAGTTTGTTCTTGATGAATAAATTCTAGTTCCAAGTGTTTTCATCTTTTCTTTTCCGGAGTTCAAATTTTCCTCGGCCATTTCGGCGGAACCTCCATCTAAATCATCGCAAGGCCTTAATCTTGTTCTTTCCATCCTTGAATTCCATCTCATCATCCTTTATTTTACCGGAGTTCTTCATGGTGGTTCTTCATGATTTAATTCATTCTTCAAGAGTTCATCAAGTATCATTCTTCTTGCTTCTCGAGGTGCTAACTCTTTCAATTCTACTGGAGACTTTGCGTTGTTCATCTCACCAAGTGCCATCCCATCTTGGAGTTCATGTTCTATTCCTCCATGTTTCAGCCGGAGTGCTGCCTAAATCCTTTCAGTCTTATTCGTTTCTTATCTCGTTCTAACCGGAGAGGTTTCTTAGTCTATCGGATTCCGTGAGCTTTCAATTCTCGTCATTCTCGTCGTTCCTCTCTTCTTGAGTGCTCTCGATTCTTTGCTTCTTCTCTTGAGTTCTTGGTTCCCTCATCCCCTTTCCTTTCCATCTCAGTCCTAAGATCTCGGGACGAGATCTCTTGTTAGTGGAGGAGTGTTGTAACGCCCCGGATTCGATGCGCCAGGTGTCCGCCAGTTATTCGCCGTCGTTGCCATGTCATTTTCTTGCGTGTTGCATTTTGCCATATCATCATGTGCATTGCATTGCATTGCATACGTGTTCGTCTCATGCATCCGAGCATTTTCCCCGTTGTCCGTTTTGCAATCCGGCACTCATATGTCCTCCGGCGTCCCCCTCTTCGTCTCTCGTTGTGAGCGGGTGTTAAACTTTCTCGGAGTGGCCCGAGGTTTGCCAAGCGGCCTTGGTATAGCACCGGTAGACCGCCTGTAAAGTTTCGTGCCATTTGGAGGTCGTTTGATACTCCAACAGTTAACCGGGGAACCGTTAAAGCCCTGTTTGTGTTGCAGCCCAACACCCTTCCAAAGTGGCCCAAAAACCCAGCAACTCCCCTCCATGCTCTCGGTCATTCGATCACGATCGTGTGGGCGAAAACCGCTCCCCATTTGGACTCTCCTAGCTCCCTCTACCTATATATTAGTCCCTCCCCCCGAAATTCGCGGATGAACCCTAGCCCTCTCCCTCCTCGCGCCGCCGGACATGTCCGCCCGGCAGCCGGACATGTCCACTTCCGCCGCCACGTCGCCCGGCCAATCCTGGGGCGACACGTCGCCTCCACGCCGCCCCCGTAGCCAATCTGCCGCTGCCAAGTGGCGCTCCCGCCGCCGCCGTTCCCCTCCACCGCACGGGCCCGCCGAGCCTAGATCCGGCCCGTGCCGGGCCAAGCCGGGCCCGACATGCCCCGCGCCCCGCCGCCTCCCGGCTCCCTCCGCCGCTGCCGGAGTGCCTCCCCTCGCCGACGACGTGCACCTTCGCCGCCGCCATGGAAACTCGCCGGAGTTCCGCGCCCCGCCGCCGTTTGCTCCGTCGCCCGGCCCTCGTCGACCTCCGCCGCCGCGGTGCCGCGTCTCTCCTTCGAATCCGGGCCACCGCCGCCCGATCCGGCCGGTCCCCGCCGCCGGCGCCGTCCCCGGCCACCGCTCCTCCGCCGGAGCGCCGCCGCCGTCACTCTCCAGCCGATCGGGGAGGTGCCCCGATCCAGCCCCCCCCCCCCGTTCGCCTCCCTCGTGGGCCGGCCCAGCTCCGACCGGCCCAGCCCGACCTCTCCGCCGCCCAGGCTGGCGACTCCTTCCTTCTGGGCCGAAGCCCAGGGGTGAGCAGCCCCTATCCCACGCTCTGTGCGTTTTATAGCTATCCTTCGCCCGTTCTGTTTTTTTCTATAAAAACTGCTAAGTCCCAGGATTTTTAACATTATGTGTGCTTGTTTGAATTGTCATATCTCCCTGCATACTGCTCCATTTCGTGCGTGTAATATGTCAAATTGTTCGTCTAGACGAGTACTTCATTTCATTCCATTGCATCATGTTCATTTGAGTTCATCTTGATGCCCGAATCATCGTTGCAAGAGTGCATGTTGCTGTTAATCTGCTGAAACTGTTATAACATGTTCATTTGTCATTTTTGCCATGTTTGATGTGTGCATCCTATGAGGTTGATGTCTACATGTGTTTTGAACTATGCCATACCATCTTTACATGGGTGTATGCCATGTATTTTTGTGATCAATGTGGTTAATAGCACAAGCAAGTAAACTAGGCCTCGTGATGTTGCTGATTTCAGTCCCTGTTCTGCTATTATTTTTATGCCATGTAAACTTGATGCTACAGAGAGATCCATGCTTATTTGGAGATACTTCAGTAAGGATGTTTTGTATATATGGTTATGGGCTATACATCCATGCCCCTGTTTGCAATTATGAAGTAGCCTAGCATGTCATTTTCGTGCTCTACTTTTGTTACAAAATGTTTCCTGGCAGATTGTTTACATGTTATTCCATTTTGCCAAGGTTGTTGTAGTTGATCCATGCACCCTATGAACTTGCTCTTGCCATGTATAGCTTCATAAACATGTATTCTTACTGCTGGTTGCCTTGCCATGCCATGTAATGCTCTGTGGTGAGTGGTATAAGTTCACCAACATGCCTACTTATTGTTGTTCCTGCCATGTATGAATCTGTCATATAACATGCTATGTTTACGTGGGTGCCATCATTTCTTCTGATCCTTTTTAGCTCATGGTCTGTAAGGGACTTTTGTTCTATGCAATTCGTAGGTTCATGACATGCCTTTGTTTTCCATGATAAGTTCCTGTAGCATGTTGTTTGATATCTCTAAACATTGCAACCTGATGTTATTTCTGTAAAGTCTGAAACTGTTATTAGTTGCAATCTTGTCATGTGTGTTTGAGCATGTTCTAGTGTTTTCTGGAGATATCTCAGTGTTCATGTTTTGTTATGCTTTACCTGTACATCATGACCATGCCTTTTGTTTTCATATTGAGGTGCTATAGCATGTTATTTTGATGCTTGCAATATGCCTACTTGCTGTTTTGGACAGATTGTTGCTATAACTTGTATAGTGCGTATGTGTTGCACCGTTGCTCCGTTTTGAGTGTGCTTTATATGAAACTTGCTTAGAATTGCATGTTGTTTCATATTATCATGTTGAATCCATGTTTTGAGGTGTTTGCTTGATGTTTGTATGCATTTTGCATCAATGTCATGTTTAACTTGTTTTGCTCATATCTTTTAGGTCGTAGCTCCGAATTAAATGAACTTTATATGTAACTTGACTAGAATTTCGTGTAGATCATCTTGGTGCATTTTAACTTGCTGCTTAACAACTTGAACATAAGGTTTATTCAGATCTGGGCCAATTTCATAATTTGCATATGAGGACTTACCGGAATTTTTATATGTTGTTTCCGGCCTCATTTAAACTTGCCTTGATGTGTTGCTCTTGTTTGCATCATCTCTTGCCATGAGTAGCTTCATATAGCCTTGTCATGCGTCATACTTGTTTGTGCATCATGTCATGTTCATGTGTGGTGTGTTTTCCATGTTGTGTGCTTCTTCTCGATAGTTCCCGTTTTCGTTGCGATCGTGAGGATTCGTTCGTCTACGCTTGGCTCGTCTTCGTGGCTTCATCCGTTCGTCTTCTTCATGGACTCGTTCTTCTTCCTTGTGGGATTTCAGGCAAGATGACCGCTACCCTGGATCTCACTACTATCATTGCTATGCTAGATGCTTCGTTCTATCGCTATGCTACGTTACCTATCTTTTGCTCCTCAAGCCTCCCATATTGCCATGAACCTCTAACCTTTGACACCCTTCTTAGCAAACCATTGCTTGGCTATGTTACCGCTTTGCTCAGCCCTCTTATAGCGTTGCTAGTTGCAGGTGAAGTTGAAGATTGCTCCATGGTGGACAGGATTTTTGGTTGGGATATCACAATATCTCTTATTTAATTAATGCATCTATATACTTGGTAAAGGGTGGAAGGCTCGGCCTTATGCCTGGTGTTTTGTTTCACTCTTGCCGCCCTAGTTTCCGTCATACCGGTGTTATGTTCCCAGATTTTGCGTTCCTTATGCGGTTGGGTGATTTATGGGACCTCCTTGACAGTTCGTTTTGAATAAAACTCCTCCAGCAAGGCCCAACCTTGGTTTTACCATTTGCCTCACCTAGCCCTTTTTCCTTGGGAGTCGCGCTCTCGAGGGTCATCTTTATTTTATCCCCCCCCCCCAGGCCAGTGCTCGTTGTGAGTGTTGGTCCAACTTGTCAGCCGCCGGTGGCCACCAGGGGCAACTCTGGGTTGGCCTACCGGAAGTTTGAACAATCCGGTGTGCCCTGAGAATGAGATATGTGCAGCTCCTATCGGGATTTGTCGGCACATCCGGGTGGTTGTGTTGGTCCAGTTTTACCATTGTCGAAATGTCTTGTAAACCGGGATTCCGAGTCTGATCGGGTCTTCCTGGGAGAAGGTATATCCTTCGTTGATCGCGAGAGCTTATCATGGGCTAAGTTGGGACACCCCTGCAGGGTATAAACTTTCGAAAGTCGTGCCCGCGGTTATGGGCAGATGAGAATTTGTTAATGTCCGATTGTAGATAACTTGACACCAGATCCAAATTAAAACGCATCAACCGTGTGTGTAGCCGTGATGGTCTCTTTTCGCTGGAGTCCGGGAAGTGAACACGGTTTCTGTGTTATGTTTGACGTAAGTAGGAGTTCAGGATCACCTCTTGATCATTGCTAGCTTCACGACCGTTCCTTTGTTTCTCTTCTCGCTCTCATTTGCGTATGTTAGCCACCATATATGCTTAGTCGATGCTGCAACCTCACCACTTTACCCTTTCCTTTCCCATTAAGCTTTGCTAGTCTTGATACCCATGGTAATGGGATTGCTGAGTCCTCGTGGCTCACAGATTACTACAACAACAGTTGCAGGTACAGGTTATGCGATGATCATGACGCGAGAGCGATGTTTGCTTGTTTTGGAGTTCTTCTTCTGCTTGTTCTTCGATCAGGGGATAGGTTCCAGGTCGGTAGCCTGCGCTAGCAGGGTGGATGTCATTTGAGTTTCTGTTTGTGTTCCATCCGTAGTCGGATGTTGATCTCTTGTAAGATGATGTTGTATTCGTGTGGCATTGCATGCCTTTTGTATGTATCCCTATCTATTATGTAATGTTGATGTAATGATATCCACCTTGCAAAAGCATTTTAATATGCGGGTCTAAACTTGGTGGGACCTTCGAGTTCCTTTTGGATAGGGTCGCATATTGGTCGTGACAATCAAGCACCGAAACTATGGCACCTCCGAGTTCTAGCACACGTTCAGCTCGATGACGTCCCTTGAACTCCAATCCAGCCGAGTGTCGAGGGAGGGTTCCGTTAGCACGACGGCGTGGTGACGATCTTGATGTTCTACCGTCGCAAGGCTTCGCCTAAGCACCGCTACAATATTATCGAGGAAGACTATGGTAGGAGAGAAGGAAAGAGGGTGAGAGGAGGAAGGAAAAGGGGGCTGCACCCCTTGTCCAATTCGGACCAGAGGGGGGCTGCACGCCTCCTTCCTTTCGGCCTCTCTCCTCTATTCCCGTATGGCCCAATAAGGCCCATATACTCCCCGGCGAATTCCCGTAACTCTCCGGTACTCCGAAAAATACCCGAATCACTCGGAACCTTTCCGAAGTCCGAATATAGTCGTCCAATATATCGATCTTTACGTCTCGGCCATTTCGAGACTCCTCGTCATGTCCACGATCTCATCCGGGACTCCGAACTCCTTAGGTACATCAAAACTCATAAACTCATAATATAAGTATCATCGAAACCTTAAGCGTGCGGACCCTACGGGTTCAAGAACTATGTAGACATGATCGAGACACGTTTCCGGTCAATAACCAATAGCGGAACCTGGATGCTCATATTGGCTCCTACATATTCTACGAAGATCTTTATCGGTCAAACCGCATAACAACATACGGTGTTCCCTTTGTCATCGGTATGTTACTTGCCCGAGAGTCGATCGTCGGTATCTCAATACCTAGTTCAATCTCGTTACCGGCAAGTCTCTTTACTCGTTACGTAATACATCATCTCACAACTAACTCATTAGTTGCAATGCTTGCAAGGCTTATAGTGATGTGCATTACCGAGTGGGCCCAAAGATACCTCTCCGACAATCGGAGTGACAAATCCTAATCTCGAAATACGCCAACCCAACAAGTACCTTTGGAGACACCTGTAGAGCACCTTTATAATCACCCAGTTACGTTGTGATGTTTGGTAGCACACAAAGTGTTCCTCCGGTAAACGGGGGTTGCATAATCTCATAGTCATAGGAACATGTATAAGTCATGAAGAAAGCAACAGCAACATACTAAACGATCAAGTGCTAAGCTAACGGAATGGGTCAAGTCAATCACATCATTCTCCTAATGATGTGATCCCGTTAATCAAATGACAACTCTTTGTCCATGGCTAGGAAACATAACCATCTTTGATTAATGAGCTAGTCAAGTAGAGGCATACTAGTGACACTCAGTTTGTCTATGTATTCACACATGTATCATGTTTCTAGTTAATACAATTCTAGCATGAATAATAAACATTTATCATGGTGTAAGGAAATAAATAATAACTTTATTATTGCCTCTAGGGAATATTTCCTTCATTATGCTATCTCGAGAGAAGCCACTAGTGAAACCTATGGCCCCCGGGTCTATCTTTTATCATATAAGTTTTCCATCTACTTTGATTTGCATCTTTACTTTTCCATCTATATCATAAAAATACCAAAATATTTATCTTATCATATTATCTCTATCAGATCTCACTTTCGCAAGTGGTAGTGAAGGGATTGACAACCCCTTTATTGCATTGGTTGCGAGGTTCTTGTTTGTTTGTGTAGGTGCGTGGAACTTTTGAGGAGCCTCCTACTGGATTGATACCTTGGTTCTCAAAAACTGAGGGAAATACTTACGCTACTTTGTTGCATCACCCTTTCCTCTTCAAGAAAAACCAACGCAAGCTCAAGACGTAGCAAGAAGGATTTCTGGCGCCGTTGCCGGGGAGGTCTTCGCTCAAGTCAAGACATACTAAGTACCCATCACAAACTCATCTCCCTCGCATTACATTATTTGCCATTTGCCTCTCGTTTTCCTCTCCCCCACTTCACCCTTGCCGTTTTATTCGCCCTCTCTTTCCCAATCTCCTCTCTTTTTCGCTTGCCTTTTGTGTGCTCATGTGTTAGATCATGTGATCAACACCCAAAGGGTTTACTAGAGTCAATAATCTAGTTCACATCGCTATGTGATTAATACCCAAAGAGTACTAAGGTATGATCATGTTTTTCTCGTGAGAGAAGTTTAGTCAACGGGTCTGTCACATTCAGATCCGTATGTATTTTGCAAATATTCTATGTCTACAATGCTCTGCACGGAGCTACTCTAGCTAATTTCTCCCACCTTCAATATGTATCCAGATTAAGACTTAGAGTCATCTCGATCAGTGCCAAAACTTGTATCGACGTAACCCTTTACGACAAACCTTTTGTCACCTCCATAATCCAGAAACATATCCTTATTCCACTAAGGATAATTTTGACCAATGTCCAGTGATCTACTCCTAGATCACTATTGTACTCCCTTGCCAAACCAGGGCAGAGTATACAATAGGTCTGGTCCATAGCATGGCATACTTTTATAGAACCTATGACTGAAGCATAGGGAATGACTTTCATTCTCTTTCTATTTTATGCCGTGATCAGGATTTGAGTCTTACTCAATTTCATACCTTTGCAACACGAGCAAGAACTCTTTCTTTGACTGTTCCATTTTGAACTACTTCAAAATCTTGTCAAGGTATGTACTCATTAAAAATCTTATCAAGCGTCTTGATCTATCTCAATAGATCTTGATGCTCAATATGTAAGTAGCCTTACCGAGGTCTTTCTTTGAAAAACTCCTTTCAAACACTCCTTTATGCTTTCTAGAAAATTCTACATTATTTCCGAAAAAATATGTCATTCACATATACTTCTCAGAAAGGCTGTATTGTTCCCACTCACTTTCTTTTAAATACAGGCCTTTCCAAAAGTCTACATAAAACCATATGCTTTGATCAACTCAGCAAAGCGTATATTCCAACTCTGAGATGCTTGCACCAGTCCATTGATGGATTGTTGGAGCTTGCACACTTTGTTAGCACCTTTAGGATTGACAAAACCTTCTGGTTATATCATATACAACTCTTCTTTAATAAATCCATGAAGGAATTCAGTTTTGACATCCATTTGCTAGATTTCATAAAATGTGGCAATTGCTAACATGATTCGGATAGACTTAAGCATCGATATGAGTGAGAAAATCTCATCGTATTCAACACCTTGAACTTGTCGAAAAACCCTTTTGCGACAAGTCGAGATTTGTAGATAGTAACACTACTATCAGCGTCCGTCTTCCTCATGAAGATCCATTTATTTTCTATGGCTTGCCGGTCATTGGGAAAGTCAACCAAAGTCCACACTTTGTTCTCGTACATGGATCCCATCTCAGATTTCATGGCCTCTAGCCATTTTGCGGAATCTGGGCTCATCATCGCTTCCTCATAGTTTGTAGGTTCATCATGGTCTAGTAACATGACTTCCAGAATAGGATTACCACACCACTCTGGTGCGGATCTTATTCTGGAAGACCTACGAGGTTTTGTAGTAACTTGATCTAAAGTTTCATGATCATCATCATTAGCTTCCTCACTAATTGGTGTAGGAATTACTGAAACTGATTTCTGTGATGAACTACTTTCTAATAAGGGAGCAGGTACAGTTACCTCATCAAGTTCTACTTTCCTCCCACTCACTTCTTTCGAGAGAAACTCCATCTTTAGAAAGGATCCATCTTAGCAACGAATAACTTGCCTTAGGATCTTTGATAGAAGGTGTACCCAATAGTTACCTTTGGGTATTCTATGAAGACGCACTTCTCCTATTTGGGTTTGAGCTTATTAGGTTGAAACTTTTTCACATAAGCATCGCAGCCCCAAACTTTAAGAAACGACAACTTTGGTTTCTTGCCAAATCACAGTTCATAAGGCGTCGTCTCAACGGATTTCGATGGTGCCCTTTTTAAAGTGAATGTAGCTGTCTCTAATGCATAACCCCAAAATGATAGTGGTAAATCGGTAAGAGACATCATAGATTGTACTATATCCAATAAAGTACGGTTATGATGTTTGGACACACCATAACATTGTGGTGTTCCAGGTGGCGTGAGATATGAAACTATTCCACATTGTTTTAATTGAAGACTAAACTCGTAACTCAAATATTCATCTCCACGATCAGATCGCAGAAACTTTATTTTCTTGTTACGATGATTTTCCACTTCACTCTGAAATTCTTTGAACCTTTCAACTATTTCAGACTTATGTTTCATCAAGCAGATATACCCATATCTGCTCAAATCATCTGTGAAGGTCAGAAAATAATGATACTTGCCACGAGCCTTAATACTCACTGGTCTGCATACATCAGTATGTATTATTCCAACAAGTCAGTAGCTCGTTCCATTGTTCCGGAGAACGGAGTTTTAGTCATCTTGCCCAAAAGGCATGGTTCGCAAGCATCAAATGATTCATAACCAAGTGATTCCGGAAATCCATCTTTATGGAGTCTCTTCATGCGCTTTACACCGATATGACCCAAACGGCAGTGCCACAAATAAGTTGCACTATCATTATTAACTTTGCATCTTTTGGCATCAATATTATGAGTATGTGTATCACTACGATCGAGATCCAACAAACTATTTTCATTGGGTGTATGACCATCGAAGGTTTTATTCATTTAAACAGAACAACAATTATTCTCTGACTTTAAATGAATAACCGTTTTGCAATAAACATGATCAAATCATATTCATGCTCAACGCAAACGCCAAATAACATTTATTTAGGTTTAACACTAATCCCGAAAGTATATGGAGTGTGCGATGATGATCATATCAATCTTGGAACTACTTCCAACACTCATAGTCACTTCCCCTTCAACTAGTCTCTGTTTATTTTGTAACTCCTGTTTCGAGTTACTAATCGTAGCAACCGAACAAGTATCAAATACTCAGGGGTTACTATAAACACTAGTAAGGTACACATCAATAACCTGTATATCGAATATACCCTTGTTCACTTTGCCATCCTTCTTATCCACCAAATATTCAGGGCATTTCCGCTTCCAGTGAACATTTCCTTTGTAGTGTAAGCACTTAGTTTCAGGCTTTGGTCCAGCTTTGGGCTTCTTCACGGGAGTGACAACTTTCTTGCCATTCTACTTGAAGTTCCCTTTCTTTTCCTTTGCCCTTTTCTTGAAACTAGTGGTCTTTATCAATCATCAACACTTGATGATCTTTCTTGATTTCTACCTTCGTTGATTTCACCATCACGCAGAGCTCGGGAATCATTTTCTTCATCCCTTGCATTACAGTTCATCACGAAGTTCCACTAACTTGGTGATGGTGACTAGAGAACTCTGCCAATCACTATCTTATCTGGAATATTAACTCCGAATTGATTCAAGCGATTGTAGTACTCAGACAATCTAAGCACTTGCTCACTAGTTCAGCAATTCTCCTCCATCTTTTAGGCGAAGTATTTGTCAGAGGTCTCATACCTCTTGACACGGGCATGAGTCTGAAATACCAATTTCATCTCATGGAACATCTCATATGTTCCATGACGTTTCAAAAACATTTTTGTAGTCCCGGTTCTAAGCCATAAAGCATGGTGCACAAAACTATCAAGTAGTCATCATACTGAGCTAGCCAAATGTTCATAACGTCGCATCTGCTCCTGCAATAGGTCTGTCACCTACCGGTGCATCAAGGACATAATTCTTCTATGCAGCAATGAGGATAAACCTCAGATCACGGACCAAGTCCGCATCATTGCTACTAACATTTTTCAACATAGTTTTTCTCTAGGAACATATAAAAAAAATATAGGGAAGCTATAACGCGAGATATTGATCTACAACATAATTTGCAAAATACTACCAGGACTAAGTTCATGATAAATTAAAGTTCACTTAATCATATTACTTAAGAACTCCCACTTAGATAGACATCCCTCTAATCATCTAAGTGATCACGTGATCCAAATCAACTAAACCATAACCGATCATCACGTGAGATGGAGTAGTTTTCAATGGTGAACATCACTATGTTGATCATATCTACTATATGATTCACGCTCGACCTTTCGGTCTCCAGTGTTCCGAGGCCATATCTGCATATGCTAGGCTCGTCAAGTTTAACCTGAGTATTCTGCGTGTGCAAAACTGGCTTGCACCCGTTGTAGATGGACGTAGAGCTTATCACACCCGATCATCACGTGGTGTCTGGGCACGACTAACTTTGGCAACGGTGCATACTCAGGGAGAACACTTTTATCTTGAAATTTAGTGAGAGATCATCTTATAATGCTACCGCCAATCAAAGCAAGATAAGATGCATAAAAGATAAACATCACATGCAATCAATATAAGTGATATGATATGGTCATCATCATCTTGTGCTTGTGATCTCCATCTCCGAAGCACCTCCATGATCACCATCGTCACCGGCGCGACACCTTGATCTCCATCATAGCATCGTTGTCGTTTACGCCGTCTATTTCTTCTACGACTTATCGCTACCGTTAGTGATAAAGTAAAGCAATTACAGGGCATTTGCATTTCATACAATAAAGCGACAACCATATGGCTCCTGCCAGTTGCCGATAACTTCGGTTACAAAACATGATCATCTCATACAATAAAATATAGCATCACGTCTTGTCCATATCACATCACAACATGCCCTGCAAAAACAAGTTAGACGTCCTTTACTTTGTTGTTGCAAGTTTTACGTGGCTGCTATGGGCTTAGCAAGAATCGTTCTTACCTACGCATCAAAACCACAACGATAGTTTGTCAAGTTGGTGCTGTTTTAACCTTCACAAGGACCGGGCGTAGCCACACTCGGTTCAACTAAAGTTGGAGAAACTGACACCCACCGGCCACCTGTGTGCAAAGCACGTCGGTAGAACCAGTCTCGCGTAAGCGTACGCATAATATCGGCCCGAGCCGCTTCATCCAACAATACCGCCGAACCAAAGTATGACATGCTGGTAAGCAGTATGACTTATATCACCCACAACTCACTTGTGTTCTACTCGTGCATATGACATCTACGCATAAAACCTGGCTTGGATGCCACTGTTGGGGAATGTAGTAATTTCAAAAAAATTCCTACCCACATGCAAGATCATGGTGATGCATAGCAACGAGAGGGGAGAGTGTTGTCTACGTACCCTCGTAGACCAAAAGCCGAAGCGTTAGAACAACGCGGTTGATGTAGTCGTACGTCTTCACGGCCCGACCGATCAAGCACCGAAACTATGGCACCTCCGAGTTCTAGCACACGTTCAGCTCGATGACGTCCCTCGAAGTCCGATCCAGCCGAGTGTCGAGGGAGAGTTCCGTCAGCACGACGGCGTGGTGACGATCTTGATGTTCTACCGTCGCAGGGCTTCGCCTAAGCACCGCTACAATATTATCGAGGAAGACTATGGTGGAGGAGGGCACCGCACATGGCTAAGAGATCAAATAGATCAATTGTTGTGTCTAGAGGTGCCCCCTGCCTCCGTATATAAATGAGCAAGGGGGAGGGGGCGGCCGGCCAGGAGGAGGCGCGCCAAGGGTGGAGTCCTACTCCCACCGGGAGTAGGACTCCTCCTTCCCTTGTTGGAGTAGGAGAGAAGGAAAGAGGGGGAGAGGAGGAATGAAAAGGGGGCTGCACCCCTTGTCCAATTCGGACCAGAGGGGGGCTGCGCGCCTCCTTCCTTTTGGCCTCTCTCCTCTATTCCCGTATGGCCCAATAAGGCCCATATACTCCCCGGCGAATTCCCGTAACTCTCCGGTACTCCGAAAAATACCTGAATCACTCGGAACCTTTCCGAAGTCCGAATATAGTCGTCCAATATATCGATCTTTACATCTCAACCATTTCGAGACTCCTCGTCATGTCCCCGATCCCATCCAGGACTCTGAACTCCTTCGGTAGATCAAAACTCATAAACTCATAATATAACTATCATCGAAACCTTAAGCGTGCGGACCCTACGGGTTCGAGAACTATGTAGACATGACCGAGACACGTTTCCGGTCAATAACCAATAGCGGAACCTGGATACTCATATTGGCTCCTACATATTCTACGAAGATCTTTATCGGTCAAACCGCATAACAACATACGTTGTTCCCTTTGTCATCGGTATGTTACTTGCCCAAGATTCGATCGTCGGTATCTCAATACCTAGTTCAATCTCGTTACCGGCAAGTCTCTTTACTCATTACGTAATACATCATCTCACAACTAACTCATTAGTTGCAATGCTTGCAAGGCTTATAGTGATGTGCATTACCGAGTGGGCCCAGAGATACCTCTCCGACAATCGGAGTGACAAATCCTAATCTCAAAATACGCCAACCCAACAAGTACCTTTGGAGACACCTGTAGAGCACCTTTATAATCACCCAGTTACATTGTGACGTTTGGTAGCACACAAAGTGTTCCTTCGGTAAACGGGAGTTGCATAATCTCATAGTCATAGGAACATGTATAAGTCATGAAGAAAGCAACAGCAACATACTAAACGGTCAAGTGCTAAGCTAACGGAATTGGTCAAGTCAATCACATCATTCTCCTAATGATGTGATCCCGTTAATCAAATGACAACTCTTTGTCCATGGCTAGGAAACATAACCATCTTTGATTAATGAGCTAGTCAAGTAGAGGCATACTAGTGACACTCAGTTTGTCTATGTATTCACACATGTATCATGTTTCCGGTTAATACAATTCTAGCATGAATAATAAACATTTATCATGATGTAAGGAAATAAATAATAACTTTATTATTGTCTCTAGGGCATATTTCCTTTAGTCTCCCACTTGCACTAGAGTCAATAATCTAGTTCACATCACCATGTGATTTAACACCAATATTCACATCTGTATGTGATTAATACCCATAGTTCATATCGTCATGTGATCAACACCCAAAGGGTTTACTAGAGTCAATAATCTAGTTCACATCGCTATGTGATTAATACCCAAAGAGTACTAAGGTATGATCATGTTTTGCTCGTGAGAGAAGTTTAGTCAACGGGTCTATCACATTCAGAGTCGTATGTATTTTGCAAATATTCTATGTCTACAATGCTCTGCACGGAGCTACTCTAGCTAATTTCTCCCACTTTCAATATGTATCTAGATAAAGACTTAGAGTCATCTCGATCAGTGCCAAAACTTGTATCGACGTAACCCTTTACGACAAACCTTTTGTCACCTCCATAATCGAGAAACATATCCTTATTCCACTAAGGATAATTTTGACCAATGTCCAGTGATCTACTCCTAGATCACTATTGTACTCCCTTGCCAAACCAGGGCTGAGTATACAATAGGTCTGGTCCATAGCATGGCATACTTTTATAGAACCTATGACTGAAGCATAGGGAATGACTTTCATTCTCTTTCTATTTTCTTCCGTGATCGGGATTTGTGTCTTACTCAATTTCATACCTTTGCAACACAGGCAAGAACTCTTTCTTTGATTGTTCCATTTTGAACTACTTCAAAATCATGTCAAGGTATGTACTCATTAAAAATCTTATCAAGCATCTTGATCTATCTCAATAGATCTTGATGCTCAATATGTAAGTAGCTTTACCGAGGTCTTTCTTTGAAAAACTCCTTTCAAACACTCCTTTATGCTTTCTAGAAAATTCTACATTATTTCTGAAAAAATATGTCATTCACATATACTTATCAGAAAGGTTGTAGTGTTCCCACTCACTTTCTTTTAAATACAGGCCTTCCCAAAAGTCCACATAAAACCATATGCTTTGATCAACTCACCAAAGCGTATATTCCAACTCTGAGATGCTTGCACCAGTCCATTGATGGATTGGTGGAGCTTGCACACTTTGTTAGCACCTTTAGGATTGACAAAACCTTCTGGTTGTATCATATGCAACTCTTCTTTAATAAATCCATTAAGGAATTCAGTTTTGACATCCATTTGCTAGATTTCATAAAATGTGGCAATTGCTAACATGATTCGGATAGACTTAAGCATCGATATGAGTGAGAAAATTTCATCGTATTCAACACCTTGAACTTGTCGAAAAATCCTTTTGCGACAAGTCGAGATTTGTAGATAGTAACACTACTATCAGCGTCCGTCTTCCTCTTGAAGATCCATTTATTTTCTATGGCTTGCCGATCATTGGGAAAGTCAACCAAAGTCCACACTTTGTTCTCATACATGGATCCCATCTCAGATTTCATGGCCTCTAGCCATTTCACGGAATCTGGGCTCATCACCGCTTCCTCATAGTTTGTAGGTTCATCATGGTCTAGTAACATGACTTCCAGAACAGGATTACCATACCACTCTGGTGCGGATCTTATTCTGGAAGACCTACGGGGTTTTGTAGTAACTTGATCTGAAGTTTCATGATCATCATCATTAGCTTCCTCACTAATTGGTGTAGGAATCACTGAAACTGATTTCTGTGATGAACTACTTTCCAATAAGGAAGCAGGTACAGTTACCTCATCAAGTTCTACTTTCCTCCCACTCACTTCTTTTGAGAGAAACTCCTTCTCTAGAAAGGATCCATCTTATCAATGAATAACTTGCCTTAGGATCTTTGATAGAAGGTGTACCCAATAGTTACCTTTGGGTATTCTATGAAGACGCACTTCTCCGATTTGGGTTCGAGCTTATCAGGTTGAAACTTTTTCACATAAGCATCGCAGCCCCAAACTTTAAGAAATGACAACTTTGGTTTCTTGCCAAACCATAGTTCATAAGGCGTCATCTCAACGGATTTCGATGGTGCCCTTTTTAAAGTGAATGCAGTTGTCTCTAATGCATAACCCCAAAACGATAGTGGTAAATCGGTAAGAGACATCATAGATTGTACTATATCCAATAAAGTACGGTTATGATGTTTGGACACACCATAACATTGTGGTGTTCCAGGTGGCGTGAGCTATGAAACTATTCCACATTGTTTTAATTGAAGACCACACTCGTAACTCAAATGTTCATCTCCATGATCAGATCGCAGAAACTTTATTTTCTTGTTACGATGATTTTCCACTTCACTCTGAAATTCTTTGAACCTTTCAACTATTTCAGACTTATGTTTCATCAAGTAGATATACCCATATCTGCTCAAATCATCTGTGAAGGTCAGAAAATAACGATACTTGCCATGAGCCTTAATACTCACCGGTCTGCATACATCAGTTTGTATTATTTCCAACAAGTCAGTAGCTCGTTCCATTATTCTGGAGAACGAAGTTTTAGTCATCTTTCCCAAAAGGCATGGTTCGCAAGCATCAAATGATTCATAACCAAGTGATTTCGAAAATCCATTTTTATGGAGTTTCTTCATGCGCTTTACACCAATATAACCCAAACGGCGGTGCCACAAATAAGTTGCACTATCATTATTAACTTTGCATCTTTTGGCATCAATATTATGAGTATGTGTATCACTACGATCGAGATCCAACGAACTATTTTCATTGGGTGTATGACCATCGAAGGTTTTATTCATTTAAACGAAACAACAATTATTCTCTGACTTTAAATGAATAACCATTTTGCAATAAACATGATCAAACCATATTCATGCTCAATGCAAACGCCAAATAACATTTATTTAGGTTTAACACTATTCCCGAAAGTATATGGAGTGTGCGATGATGATCATATCAATCTTGGAACTACTTCCAACACTCGTCGTCACTTCCCCTTCAACTAGTCACATCAATAACCTGTATATCAAATATACCCTTGTTCACTTTGCCATCCTTCTTATCCACCAAATATTCAGGGCATTTCCGCTTCCAGTAAACATTTCCTTTGTAGTGTAAGCACTCAGTTTCAGGCTTTGGTCCAGCTTTGGGCTTCTTCGCGGGAGTGACAACTTTCTTGCCATTCTACTTGAAGTTCCCTTTCTTTTCCTTTGCCCTTTTCTTGAAACTAGTGGTCCTTATCAATCATCAACACTTGATGATCTTTCTTGATTTCTACTTTCGTTCATTTCAGCATCACGCAGATCTCGGGAATCGTTTTCTTCATCCCTTGCATTATAGTTCATCATGGAGTTCCACTAACTTGGTGATGGTGACTAGAGAACTCTGCCAATCACTATCTTATCTGGAATATTAACTCCCACTTGATTCAAGCGATTGTAGTACTCAGACAATCTAAGCACTTGCTCACTAGTTGAGCAATTCTCCTCCATCTTTTAGGCGAAGTATTTGTCAGAGGTCTCATACCTCTTGACACGGGCATGAGTCTGAAATACCAATTTCATCTCATGGAACATCTCATTTGTTCCATGACGTCTCAAAAACATTTTTCTAGTCCCGGTTCTAAGCCATAAAGCATGGTGCACAAAACTATCAAGTAGTCATCATACTGAGCTAGCCAAACGTTCATAACGTCTGCATCTACTCCTGCAATAGGTCTGTCACCTACCGGTGCATCAAGGACATAATTCTTCTATGCAGCAATGAGGATAAACCTCAGATCACGGACCAAGTCCGCATCATTGCTACTAACATTTTTCAACATAGTTTTTCTCTAGGAACATATAAAAAAATATAGGGAAGCTATAACGCGAGCTATTGATCTACAACATAATTTGCAAAATACTACCAGGACTAAGTTCATGATAAATTAAAGTTCACTTAATCATATTACTTAAGAACTCCCACTTAGATAGACATCCCTCTAATCATCTAAGTGATCACGTGATCCAAATCAACTAAACCATAACCGATCATCACGTGAGATGGAGTAGTTTTCAATGGTGAACATCACTATGTTGATCATATCTACTATATGATTCACGCTCGACCTTTCGGTCTCCAGTATTCCGAGGCCATATCTGCATATGCTAGGCTCGTCAAGTTTAACTTGAGTATTCTGCGTGTGCAAAACTGGCTTGCACCCGTTGTAGAAGGACGTAGAGCTTATCACACCCGATCATCACGTGGTGTCTGGGTACAACGAACTTTGGCAACGGTGCATACTCAAGGAGAACACTTTTATCTTGAAATTTAGTGAGAGATCATCTTATAATGCTACCGTCAATCAAAGCAAGATAAGATGCATAAAAGATAAACATCACATGCAATTAATATAAGTGATATGATATGGACATCATCATCTTGTGCTTGTGATCTCCCACTCTGAAGCACCTCCATGATCACCATCGTCACCGGCACGACACCTTGATCTCCATCGTAGCATCATTGTCGTTTATGCCGTCTATTGCTTCTACGACTTATCGCTACCGCTTAGTGATAAAGTAAAGCAATTACAGGGCATTTGCATTTCATACAATAAAGCGACAACCATATGGCTCCTGCCAGTTGCCGATAACTTCGGTTACAAAACATGATCATCTCATACAATAAAATATAGCATCACGTCTTGACCATATCACATCACAACATGCCCTGCAAAAACAAGTTAGACGTCCTCTACTTTGTTGTTGCAAGTTTTACGTGGCTGCTACGGGCTTAGCAAGAATCGTTCTTACCTACGCATCAAAACCACAACGATAGTTTGTCAAGTTGGTGATGTTTTAACCTTCGCAAGGACCGGGCGTAGCCACACTCGGTTCAACTAAAGTTGGAGAAACTGACACCCACCAGCCACCTGTGTGCAAAGCACGTCGGTAGAACCAGTCTCGCATAAGCGTACGCGTAATGTCGGCCCAGGCCGCTTCATCCAACAATACCGCCGAACCAATGTATGACATGCTGGTAAGCAGTATGACTTATATCGCCCACAACTCACTTGTGTTCTACTCCTGCATATGACATCTACGCATAAAACCTGGCTCGGATGCCACTGTTGGGGAACGTAGTAATTTCAAAAAAAAATCCTACGCACACGCAAGATCATGGTGATGCATAGCAACAAGAGGGGAGAGTGTTGTCTACGTACCCTCGTAGACCGAAAGCGGAAGCGTTAGAACAACGCGGTTGATGTACTCGTACGTCTTCACGGCCCGACCGATCAAGCACCGAAACTACGGCACCTCCGAGTTCTAGCACATGTTCAGCTCGATGACATCCCTCGAACTCTGATCCAGCCGAGTGTCAAGGGAGAGTTTCGTCAGCACGACGGCGTGGTGATGATCTTGATGTTCTACCGTCGCAGGGCTTCGCCTAAGCACCGCTACAATATTATCGAGGAAGACTATGGTGGAGGGGGGCACCGCACACGGCTAAGAGATCAAACAGATCAATTGGTGTGTCTAGACGTGCCCCCCTGCCCCCGTATATAAAGGAGCAAGGGAGAGGGGGCGGTCGGCCAGGAGGAGGCGCGCCAAAGGGGGAGTCCTACTCCCAGCGGGAGTAGGACTCCTCCTTCCCTTGTTGGAGTAGGAGAGAAGGAAAGAGGGGGAGAGGAGGAAGGAAAAGGGGGCTGCACCCCTTGTCCAATTCGGACCAGAGGGGGGCTGCGCGCCTCCTTCCTTTCGGCCTCTCTCCTCTATTCCCGTATGGCCCAATAAGGCCCATATACTCCCCGGCGAATTCTCGTAACTCTCCGGTACTCCGAAAAATACCCAAATCACTCGGAACCTTTCCAAAGTCCGAATATAGTCGTCCAATATATCGATCTTTACGTCTCGACCATTTCGAGACTCCTCGTCATGTCACCGATCTCATCCGGGACTCCGAACTCCTTCGGTACATCAAAACTCATAAACTCATAATATAACTATCATCGAAACCTTAAGCGTGCGGACCCTACGGGTTCGAGAACTATGTAGACATGACCGAGACACGTTTCCAGTCAATAACCAATAGCGGAACCTGGATGCTCATATTGGCTCCTACATATTCTACGAAGATCTTTATCGGTCAAACCGCATAACAACATACATTGTTACCTTTGTCATCGGTATGTTACTTGCCCGAGATTCGATCGTCGGTATCTCAATACCTAGTTCAATCTCGTTACCGGCAAGTCTCTTTACTCGTTACGTAATACATCATCTCACAACTAACTCATTAGTTGCAATGCTTGCAAGGCTTATAGTGATGTGCATTACCGAGTGGGCCCAGAGATACCTCTCCGACAATCGGAGTGACAAATCCTAATCTCGAAATACGCCAACCCAACAAGTACCTTTGGAGATACCTGTAGAGCACCTTTATAATCACCCAGTTACATTGTGATGTTTGGTAGCACACAAAGTGTTCCTCCGGTAAACGGGAGTTGCATAATCTCATAGTCATAGGAACGTGTATAAGTCATGAAGAAAGCAACAGCAACATACTAAACGATCAAGTGCTAAGCTAACAGAATGGGTCAAGTCAATCACATCATTCTCCTAATGATGTGATCCCGTTAATCAAATGAGAACTCTTTGTCCATGGCTAGGAAACATAACCATCTTTGATTAATGAGCTAGTCAAGTAGAGGCATACTAGTGACACTCAGTTTGTCTATGTATTCACACATGTATCATGTTTCCGGTTAATACAATTCTAGCATGAATAATAAACATTTATCATGATGTAAGGAAATAAATAATAACTTTATTATTGCCTCTAGGGCATATTTCCTTCATTATGCTATCTCGAGAGAAGCCACTAGTGAAACCTATGGGCCCCGGGTCTATCTTTTGTCATATGAGTTTTCCATCTACTTTTATTTGCATGTTGACTTTTCCATCTATATCATAAAAATACCAAAATATTAATCTTATCATATTATCTCTATCAGATCTCACTTTCGCAAGTGGTAGTGAAGGGATTGACAACCCCTTTATTGCATTGGTTGCAAGGTTCTTGTTTGTTTGTGTAGGTGCGTGGAACTTTTGAGGAGCCTACTACTGGATTGATACCTTGGTTCTCAAAAACTGAGGGAAATACTTACGCTACTTTGTTGCATCACCCTTTCCTCTTCAAGCAAAACCAACGCAAGCTCAAGACATAGCAAGAAGGATTTCTGGCGCCGTTGCCGGGGAGGTCTTCACTCAAGTCAAGACATACCAAGTACCCATCACAAACTCATCTCCCTCGCGTTACATTATTTGCCATTTGCCTATCGTTTTCCTCTCCCCCACTTCACCCTTGCCGTTTTATTCACCCTCTCTTTCCCAATCTCCTCTCTCTTTCGCTTGCCTTTTGTGTGCTCGTGTGTTAGATCATTTATTTTGTCGCTATGGCTAGTCCTTTGTCCGCTCCTTTGTCTCCCGAGTTTGAAGTTCTTCACTTGAAGCAAAGACAAGGAGAAAACTTAAAAGATGCTTGGTATAGGATGATAGAGTCTTATTGTAACTACACCTTAGAGGTGAATTTCAGGATTTTACTTCGGAATTTTTATGTTGGACTAGATATGTCCCATAGACAACTCTTGGATTGTATTGCCAAGGGTAATTTTATTGAAATTGATCCCAATATTACGCATGGAATCATAGAAGGAATAGTGGGAACATTATCTCAAAAAGGGGGGACGCATCCTACCCAGGTGGAAACACAAGTTTTTGGAAAGATTTGCGAAGTAACAATTTTTTTACAAAAGTCTCTTGAACCCCTCAAGAGCATTAGCGGACATCTTCACCGCATGAATATGTTGATTACTCTTTGCAATAAGCGGTTGGATACTTTAGATCTAAAAATTTCCGAATATGAAGGGAAACATAAAGAACCTCCCAGATTCGAGCATGACTCCGCTAAGAAGTTAAAATTTTACGATGGCACTACTTAGATCTATCTTCGCTTTTATGCCTAGCTAGGGGCGTTAAACGATAGCGCTTGTTGGGAGGCAACCCAATTTTATTTTTGTTTCTTGATTTTTGCTTATCTTTAGTAATAAATATTTCATCTAGTTTCTTTTTAGATGTGTTTTCATGTTTTATTTAGTGTTTGTGCCAAGTAGAACCTATAGGATAACCTACGGTGATAGTTAATTTGATTCTGCTGAAAAACAGAAACTTTTGCATGCACGAAAATAATTTTAGTAATTCACAGAAACGTGATTTTGCGTTGATTCTTTTTTCTGTAGATCAATAGACAAATTTACCAGTACTTCCTATTTTTGTAGGATTTTTAGAGTTCCATAAGTATTCGAGAGTTACAGATTTCTACAGACTGTTCTGTTTTTGACAGATTCTGTTTTTCGTGTGTTGTTTGCTTATTTTGATGCATCTATGGCTAGTATCGGTGGGTATGAACCATAGAGAAGTTGGAATACAGTAGGTTTAACACAAATATAAATAAAGAATGAGTTCATTATAGCACCTTATGTGGTGGTTTTTCTTTCTTGCACTAACAGAGCTTATGAGATTTCCTATTGAGTTTTGTGTTGTGAAGTTTTCAAGTTTTGGGTAAAGATTTGATGGACTATGGAATAAGGAGTGGCAAGAGCCTAAGCTTGGGGAGGCCCATGGTACCCCAATATATTCAAGGATAACCAAAAGCCTAAGCTTGAGGATGCCCTGGAAGGCATCCCCTCTTTCGTGTTCGTCTATCGGTAAATTTACTTGGAGCTATATTTTTATTCGCCACATGATATGTGTTTTGCTTGGAGCGTCATGTATGATATGAGTCTTTGTTTTTTAGATTTCGACAATCATCCTTGTTGTACACACCTTTTGGGATAAACCCACATGATTTAGAATTTATTATAATACTCTATGTGCTTCACTTATATCTTTTGAGCTAGATAGTTTTTCTCTACGTGCTTCACTTATATCTTTTAGAGCACAGCGGTGGTTTAATTTTGAAGAAATTGTTGATCTCTCATGCTTCACTTATATTATTTTGAGAGTCTCTTATAACAGCATGGTATTTTCTATGGTTATAAAATTGGTCCTAGAATGATGGGCATCCAAATTGGGTATAATAAAAACTATCATAGGAAGTGAATTGGATGCTATGATCAATTTGATACTTGATAATTGTTTTGAGATATGAGGATGGTGATATTAGAGTCATGCTAGTTGGGTAATTGTGAATTTAAAGAATGCTTGTATTGAAGTTTGTGATTCCTGTAGCATGCACATATGGTGAACTGCTTTGTGATGAAGTTGGAGCATAATTTTATTTATTGATTGTCTTCCTTATGAGTGGCGGTCGAGGACGAGCGATGGTCTTTTCCTACCAATCTATCCCCCTAGGAGCATGCGCGCAGTACTTTGTTTTCAATGGCTTGTAGATTTCTGCAATAAGTATATGAGTTCTTTATGACTAATGTTGAGTCCATGGATTATACGCACTCTCACCCTTCCACCATTGCTAGCCTCTCTTGTGCCGCGCAACTTTCGCCGGTACCATACACCCACCATATACCTTCCTCAAAACAGCCACCATACCTACCTATTATGGCATTTCCATAGCCATTCCGAGATATATTGCCATGCAACTTTCCACCGTTCCATTTATTATGACACGCATCATCATTGTCATATTGCTCTTGCATGATCATGTAGTTGACATCGCATTTGTGGCAAAGCCACCTTCATAATTTTTCATACATGTCACTCTTGATTCATTGCATATCTCGGTACACCGCCGGAGGCATTCATATAGAGTCATATTATGTTCTAAGTATCGAGTTGTAATCTTGAGTTGTAAGTAAATAAAAGTGTGATGATCTTCATTATTAGAGCATTGTCCCAAGTGAGGAAAGGATGATGGAGACTATGATTCCCCCACAAGTCGGGATGAGACTTTGGACTTTACAAAAAAAAAGAGAAAGGCCAAATAAAAAAGAGAAAGGCCAAATAAAAAAATGAGAGAAAAAGAGAGAAGGGACAATGCTACTATCCTTTTTACCACACTTGTGCTTCAAAGTAGCACCATGATCTTCGTGATAGAGAGTCTCTTATGTTGTCACTTTCATATACTAGTGGGAATTTTTCATTATAGAACTTGGCTTGTGTATTCCAATGATGGGCTTCCTCAAAATGCCCTAGGTCTTCGTGAGCAAGCAAGTTGGATGCCCACCCACTTAGTTTCTTTGGTTGAGCTTTCATACATTTATAGCTCTAGTGCATCCGTTGCATGGCAATCCCTACTCAATCACATTGATATCTATTAATGGGCATCTCCATAGCCCGTTGATACGCCTAGTTGATGTGAGACTATATTCCTCCTTTTTTGTATTCTCCACAACCACCATTCTATTCCACATATAGTGTTATGTCCATGGCTCACGCTCATGTATTGCGTGAAATTTGAAAAAGTTTGAGATTACTAAAGTATGAAACAATTGCTTGGCTTGTCATCGGGGTTGTGCATGATTAAATACTTTGTGTGATGAAGATATAGCATAGCCAGACTATATGATTTTGTAGGGTTAACTTTCTTTAGCCATGCTATTTTGAGAAGACATGATTGCTTTATTAGTATGCTTGAAGTATTACTATTTCTTATGTCAATATGAACTTTTATTTTGAATCATTTGGATCTGAACATTCATGCCACAATAAAGAAAATTACATTGAGAATTATGCTGGGTAGCATTCCACATCAAAAATTCTGTTTTTATCATTTACCTACTCGAGGACAAGCAGGAATTAAGCTTGGGGATGCTTGATACATCTCCAACGTATCTATAATTTTTGATTGTTCCATGCTATTATATGTGACAGCCTGATTTTTGGCCCTTTCTTTTTATTTTGTTTTTCTGAGGTTTTTGCCTGAGTTTTCTTTTTCCGTGGCTTTGTGGTCTGGAAACTGAAGAAGATGCCCTCTTCTTTGCTTCCAGAGTGGCTTGTCATTCCAAAATCCTTCCCTAGACCCTGTCATTCCCATCCTAGCCCAAATCCCAATATTCTTTTTATTGGGAATATTCCTTTTCTATTGAAGGAATAACTCAAATTGCCCTAGGTTGTGAAGCAGCCTATATTTCCATCACTCCAAAAATTCCCACATAATTCTCATAAATTTTTTGGGTCATATCTTGATCAAATATGGCAAAACTTTTCATTGCCATGTTCAAAAATAATTCCCCAATATTCCTTTTTCTATTCTGCCCTTAATGGCACTTTGTGAAGGAAGTGTCATTTATATTTTTCCTAGTGGCTCCCAACCTTTTTGGGCATGTTTATATGTCCAAATAATTGCCTCATGCACAAGTTCAAATTTATTTGCCTAGCCAATCTTCCTTAGTGATTTTTCGAAGTTTCTGTCAAACAGAAAGCTTTGTGAATGAAGTACTAGCTAGGAGTACTCAAATGAGTTGAACTCTTGCACACTCCTTAATGTGCTCATAGTAACCCCTTCCACCCATTTGCAGCCCCATCCAATTATCTATGCGAGCACAGGAGCAAATCTTTGATTCTGACAATATTTTCAGGTTGTGAAGCAAGTGCATTTTCTATTGCTTCAAAAACCCTAATAAATTACCATATCATTATTATACCCATAAAACATCTCTCCACCCAATTTGGCATCATTTCATTGATCCATTTAATCACCAAAATTATTCCAAGTTTCTGGACAGAAATGATGTTTGTGAAGCAAGTGCCATTTTGGCTTGTCCATTTGGCATGAGCCTTTTAGAGTATCTTTATATGTCCATATCATGAGGATTTGCCAAGTTGCATCCCATTCCATAACTCCATGTGAGTGCACCATCATGATCTAGTTTCTGGACCATTTTGGTTAGTTGTGAAGCAACTGCAGTAAATCTTGGTCCATTTCCCCTCAAAACCTCCAGGATCATAGTCCCTCCATAGCTAAACACCCCGGACATAACACTTGACACATAGCATCTCCCTGTTGATCACATTGAGCTGATAAAGTTTACTACAGTAAACTTCAGAGCTCACTACCTTTTAATCGTAGCCATTTTCACCAATCTACCATCGCAGTTGAAACCACCCTTCGAAGGACTTACCACTAGACAACATTTGCCAGCCATTTGGCCCCTCTTGATGCCAGTGCATGCGGTGACCACGACAATGGTGTGCCTATGCATGCGCTCTGTGTGCAGTGGCCGTGTCCAGTGGCTGTTTGTGCTGGACCCCCTCCCCCTCTCGTTGTCTTTGCGCTCGTGAGCATGTCCCTTGGATGCATCTCGTCATCGCTGTTCCGATGGACCCCTCTCCCCCTCCGGCAGCTTCCTCACCGACGCTCGTTGCTGAACGCCCACGAGAGCACAGTGTCGTTTTGGCTCGGTTCGTCGCCATCGTCTTCCTCCCTGTGTCCTCGACCTCTTCTGCCCCGTGAGCTCTGCCCTATGCCTCCTGTCGTCTTCCCCGAGCTCATGCACGAGCAAACACGTCCGCGGTGGTGCCAGCTCGGCCACCTCGTCCCGCGGCTATTTAAGCCCACCCCGAGGCCTCTCGACCTCACCACTGGCCTCCTGCACCTCCTCTAGCCCCTCCAAGCCTCTTGCTCGAGCTCCAGGAGCTCTCTGTGCCCCCATCGCCGCCATGGGTGCCGTGGTGCTCCGGCTAAATTTGGCCGAAGCCGAGCCCTCCTCCACCTCTAGCCACCACCATCGCCTTCCCCACACTCCGGCGAGTATCCCCTGCCCTTTCCCCCATCATTGGAGCCCCTCTAGGGCCGTGCTCCTCGACCAGCCGCCGCCTCTGTAGTCCCCGTCGCCGCGGCCTCCCCTCCGCTCCACCCCTCCCTGGCGGTCGTTTTGACCCTCAATGGGTCTGTTGCGTCGCCCCGCACTCGCCAGTATGCTCCGCGTTGCCGAAGACGGCCGGAGCAGCCTGCCCCATCGCTAGCCGCCAGCCTCGGTCCTCCTCTGTCGCCGCTCCTCGCTGCCGTTCTGTGCCTTCCCAATGCTTCCCCTAACCGGTGGCGAATGCGCCGCTTCTCCCTGAGCGCGCCGATGTGCTGCACGGCGCAGGAGATGGCCGAAGCCGCCCGGGAGCCTCGCCGGAGCACGCGGCCTTGCCTCTGCCCAGCGCCCCGTCGGGAGGAAGAAGGAAAGGGGCGGGGAGGAGAGAGAGGAAGGAGTTGACCAGCAGTGTGGGCCCCGTGGCCCCACCCGTCAGCGACCCAAGGGCCGGCCCCGCGTTGACCAGTCCATGCTGACATGGATAAGTGGAGACGCATTTGGGCGTCTACGTTTTCATCCACCGAAAACGTATTTTGGCAAATGCGCTTTCAGTTTTCTGTCCAGGCCCCTGTTTGAAAGTAATTTTTTTGCAGATAGGTCCCTGACAGAAAACAATCCATACCTTTTTATCTGTAGCTCCAAATGAGGTGATTCCAAAGCCTAGTTCTTTGTTTCGTCGAGCCCGTTCTGTTGGTCATGCTTTCACTATGGTTTGACACTGTGAAAATTACCATTATGCCCTTGCCCTTATTCAACCCCCTCTGAGAGAGTACGTTTTCCGGCGATTCGTTCCGCGAGTTTCTCGCACTTCCTCCCGGTGATTTCTTCCACCCCAGGCAAGCCACAATACCCACTTGCATGATAGTTATGCAGTAGCCATGGTTTTCAACTTGAATCTTTATTAAATGTTTGCTTGTTGAAAAGATGGTTATCGTTGTTCCGGTAATGTTTAGATTTGCATGTTCACTTTTGTGCTATGTTGTCTTGTACTCTGTTATCATGTTCTACCTGCTAGTATTTCCTTTCATATGTTTATGCTTTCTAGGTGTACATGTTGATGTTGGTGATGGTCATGTGATACCCTCATGATTATGTTGATATCATGTTCATGCATTTTATCATGGCTTAGCATATTTGCATTCAAGTTAACCGGATTAAATTGAACTTGAAAAACTATTGGTTGAGTCATGGTGCCGCTGAATCGATGCTGAGCAGTGCAACCACGCTTACCGGTATGGGACGGTCCTTGTCGGTGTCAAAACCGGCGGATCTCGGGTAGGGGGTCCCGAACTGTGCGTCTAGGCGGATGGTAACAGGAGACAAGGGACACGATGTTTTACCCAGGTTCGGGCCCTCTTGATGGAGGTAAAACCCTACGTCCTGCTTGATTGATATTGATGATGTGGGTATTACAAGAGTAGATCTACCACGAGATCAAGGAGGCTAAACCCTAGAAGCTAGCCTATGGTATGATTGTTGTTATTGTTGTTGTCCTACGGACTAAAACCATCCGGTTTATATAGACACCGGAGAGGGCTAGGGTTACACAGAGTCGGTTACAATGGTAGGAGATCTACATATCCGTATCGCCAAGCTTGCCTTCCACGCCAAGGAAAGTCCCATCCGGACACGGGACGAAGTCTTCAATCTTGTATCTTCATAGTCTTGGAGTCCGGCCGATGATGATAGTTCGGCTATCCGGACACCCCCTAGTCCAGGACTCCCTCAGTAGCCCCTGAACCAGGCTTCAATGACGACGAGTCCGGCGCGCATATTGTCTTCGGCATTGCAAGGCGGGTTCCTCCTCCGAATAATTTATAGAAGATTGTGAACACCAGGATAGTGTCCGGCTCTGCAAAATAAATTCCACATTCCACCGTAGAGAGAATAATATTAACACAAGTTCAATCTGCTGACGTATTTCGTGGCGTGACGTCACACCACAACCAAGCCTTTACTTGAATCGTTTTTATTATACCACCTCAGCGCGTTTAGCGAAGCGGTTTCCTTGGCACGTCTTGTCGAAGCAGAGATCGTGTTCCCCTTATTCCGGGATTCCCATCAATACGGACGTGGGTAACCCAACCGCGCCATTGATTGCGGCGCTTGGGAGAAAAGCGAGTTTTATCAGGCCGGTGGGGACGCATAGTTTCGTCCGCCCATATATAAGGGGATAAGGATCCACCTTTTTACCTACGCCTTCTTCCTCCTTTGCTTATCCATCTCCGCGCACTCGAGCTCCAGCGCCCAAGTTCGCACATCTCACCTCAACCTCCTCCAACTATGTCCGGAGCGGGAGGCAAGTGGATGGCCTCCTCCGTTACGGAGGGGCACATCAAGAAGCTGCGCAGCGCCGGATATCTGTCCAGCGACATCGCGCACCGGCTCCCCGACGAGGAGCAGCCCATCCCCACCCCCAGGCCCTATGAGAGGGTGGTATTCCTTCCCCATTTCCTCCGCGGACTGGGCTTCCCACTTCACCCCTTTGTCCGGGGGCTCATGTTCTACTACGGCCTGGATTTCCATGATCTGGCCCCGAATTTCATCCTCAACATCTCGGCGTTTATCGTCGTGTGCGAGGCTTTCCTCTGCATCCAGCCCCACTTCGGCTTGTGGCTCAAGACCTTCAATGTCAAGCCGAAGGTTGTAAAGGGCAGCCAAGCGGAATGCAGAGGCGCCATGGTGGGTAAGATACCCAATGTTACTTGGCTCGAGGGCGCCTTCGTGGAAACCATCAAGGGGTGGCAATCGGGGTGGTTCTACATCACCGAGCCGCGTGACCCTAAATGGGCAGCGGCCCCCGAATTCAGATCTGGCATCCCCACACGGCTCACCTCTTGGAAAGAGAGTGGCCTGACTTGGGGCGATTCGGAGGAGCTGACCGGACTCCAAGCCTGCATCCAAAAGCTGGTGAACAAGAAGCTCAAGCTTGTCAACGTAGTCCAGGTCATGCTCATCCGCCGGATTCTCCCGTGCCAACAACGGGCCTTCAAATTGTGGGAGTTCGATCCGGCTCAGCACCGAACCTTGAGCGGGCTCTTCGACACTAGGTACGAAGATGCCTGGAAGGTGCTGTTTAAGGGCGCCGAGGCTCCCGCATCCGCTACCGAAGATCGCGGATTCAGATCGCTGCGCCAGGCTAGCGAGGTAAGCGATTCTACCCTTTACGGGACACTTGTTTTTCATAGTTTGACTCTATGCGGGATCTAAACTCCCTCTCCTTTGACAGGACTGGCTGAAGAAGGCCGAGCAGACTAACTGTCCGGCCCCTTTGCCAGAAGACCCAGCGGACGCCCGTTTAGCGGGGCTGCTGGTTCCGGCACCCCACGTGGTGCCGGAGAAGAAGGCCAAGAAGGAGGCCACGGGCACTCGAAAGAGTTCCCGTTTTCAGGTGTCCGATGACTCCGAGGCGGACTCCTCCCCCGAGGACGAGGAGGAGAAGAAAAAGGCCTCTCCCCCAGCGGGGGGAGGGAAGAAAAGGAGGGCCTCCCCAACGAGGGAGGCCGAAGGGTCCAAGAAGGGAAGAACTCTTCCCCCGGACTGTTCCGCCAACGCCGGTGACGACGACGAGGATTGGCCTCCAAGGGCCAAGCCCCTGGCGAGATCGTAAGTATCCGGACTCCCGAATGACTTCATGATTTTTCTTTTTGCCACATGGTGTCTTTCTAACGCCGCATACAACCCTGCAGTCCGCCCAAGGACGATCTTCCCGCTTCGTCGAGCGGGTCCTTGGGCTCGTCGGATGTGAACAGTACTTCACTTCCAACCGCCTCCTCTCCCCGTGACGCTGACGACGCCGAGGTGGGATCCCAGAGAGGGACCCACCCGGAGGAGGAGGACCCGGAGGTGCCACAGGGCGACCTCCCGGACTTCGTGCCGGACTCCGCACCGGAACCTGCAGTGGTTCCGGAGTCCGGCGGGCGGCCCCTTCGCAAGAAGGGCAAGACCGTGGCGCCGGCGGCCTCCGTCCAACCGGAGGCGCCGGATAACTTGCTGGAGGCGCTCAACGGCGCTTCCATCGAGGAGGAACACCGCACTGTCATGAGTGCGGTGATTCAGAAGGTCCAGCTCGCCAAAAGCGGGCTGACCGAAGCCTGCAGCAGCCTTCTATCAGGCTTTGAGGTAAGAATATTAATATATGTAAAATAGTACCGCATAGACAGTAGCCCCTGATGCTCGGTTCGGTGTTCGGAAAGAAAAGCCGGACTGAGGATCTAAAAAGATATACGCAAGAGTCATAATAAATATGTCAATATGGGATTGCAGGCTGCGCTGCTGACCTCTGCCGCATTGATTGTGGAGGTCAATGCTTTGAAGCAAAGCCTCGAGCGGTCCGAGAACGAGCTCGGCCGTGCCAAGAAGCAGCTCGAGGACAAGGAAGGTGAGTAACACCTTATTAAAGTTGTACCTTACAGAAAAGGATTTTGGTTGCAAGATAAATTACAAGGATAACGTGGGTACTTCAGGGGCCACGAACGAGGTGGCGACCTTGAAGGAGGTGGTGTCCACGACCGAACGTAATGCGGCCGTGGAGCGCGCCGGGCGAGAGAAGCAGGAGGCGCGGGTGGCGGAGGTACAGCAAGAGCTCCAGGCTCTCATGGAAAAGCATGAGAGTTTGGAGCGCGACTCGAAGACTCGAGAGTCCGAGCTTGCATCGGCTCTTGAGAGCGCCAAAGCCGCTAAGGCCGAAGCCCACAAGGCCCTTTAGGAGATCGAGGCGTTGAAGAAAATAGCGGAGGGTAAGGCATTTTTCATGCAAAGCAAGCATGTGAATGTGAATTACCTGTTACTTACCCGAATTCGGAGCTCTCCAGGAGCGTTCGCAGATCTGCCCCGCAGCGTGTCCGATGCTGCCGCTTTCTACAGGGCCGAGGAGGGGAGCTCGACGGAGAAGGTCTTCTGGTCTCAGTATGCTGAGGCCGGACATCCGGTGCCCCTTAGCGACCAGCTGAAGCAGCTGGTCGAGCTCCACAAGGTGGCCGAACAGGCCATGAAGGGCCTCATAGTTCGGCTGTGGCCCAATGAGGCCATGCCTGGGAGCTACTTCGGCCTGGTGCGGCGGCTGGTGGATGCTTGTCCATGGGTTGAGGTCATCAAGCGATCCGCCTGTATTGAAGGTGCCCGTCGGGCCCTTGCCCGTGCTAAGGTGCACTGGGGCAAGATGGATGCTGAGAAGCTTGTGACGGACGCGCCACCGCCGGGCAAGGAGTATCGCACGCCCGAGATGTATTACAAGAGTGTCCTGAAGGGTGCCCGCACTATTGCGGGTGAGTGCTCCAATAATGTAATATTTGAGTAGACTCGCATTTTGTTATCCTGTGCGCTGAAAACTTTGTTCATATGCGCTAAGCAACGCTTGTTGATTTAAAATATTACCTTCTGTGCGGCTGTTTATCAAATCTGAGAGATGGCAAGTCGTCGGCTTCAGCCCCCATGCCACGAGTGCTGGGGTGTTCGGGATAAATTTGAGCACTCTTGTTCCCATATTTGGGTCCATCTAGGGAGGCGCTCAACACAACGAACTAGGCAACCGGACTTATAATGCTTGAACACTCTCACTTAGCCATAGAATTCTATAATTTTAAATTTCGGCGAAGCCCCTAGTGTTCGGAAGGCCGAATTCGGGGCGCTATCCACGCCTGGGCCGGACAAAGCCGGTTCCTCGCTCTAAGCGGCATAAGTCTTTAGGGACTCGAAAAAACCTCTCGAACAGCGACCGGCTCTCGCCTCATCGTGACGGTCAGTTTTAGCTTTCTCCACTGAGGCGCTCGCCCAGCTCAACCGGGGTGCAATCGCAGTGGTTCTCCCAGTGCTACCTTAGCCGATAGAACGGAACGTAAGGTACCAAAACATGGGAGCCGGGCAAACCCAACTATTGACCCAAGACATGATTCGGAGCCGATGCATATAATGCTATAAGTTTGGGGTGCCGCACTTGTGAAAGTGTTCGGACTTATCACACCATAATGTGGGGAACTTAAGCCCCTGGTGTATTTAGCCGTACCAAAGTGTATGGATGCGGCATGTCATAAATGAACATATGTATAAGAAAGGAATGCAATTAAAAGCAAAAAGGTGCTGCATTGTTTATTCAAGAAATACTGCCATGAATGCAGAACGATACAAATAGTGCGATAAGCAAGGGATGGGACTATTAAACATGTCCCCCTCCAGGGGTAGGCTGCGGAATGGTGTATAAAATAGATTTAGTGCTCGTAATGGAGACCACCTGGATATTCGTCGTAGCCTTTCTCCTTCCCTGGCTGTTGCATCGTGAGTTCGGCCGGTCTACTGCCGGACAGGGCCTCTGGTGAACGGAGTCCTGTGGGTAAGAAAGAAAAAGGAAAAAAAAGGAATGACACACTTGGGAGCCCCTGATGTGGTTAAGCCGCATTCTGGGCCTGTCGTGGTCGTGCCCCTTCCCCTATGCCCATGGTATCTCCAGAGCGTAATGATGTACGCGAAGGACCAGTCTTGCGATCTTGCGAGGGCTGGGGTTGGGGCCGCATTGCTACGCGTGCTCGGAACGTGCCAGGTGGTCTTGTTGTAGGTTACTCCGGGCGCGTTTAGCCGTGTCCGGTCGCTTAACGGCCGGACTCGAGAATTGCCTTAAGAGGCTGCATTGTACTTCTGCCGCGAGAGCCGCTGTATGTTCCTCCGTTCGGAGGGAGCGTTCGGTGTTTCCGTTGACCGTGATGACTCCTCGAGGGCCTGGCATCTTGAGCTTGAGGTATGCGTAGTGCAGCACCGCGTTGAACTTTGCAAACGCGGTCCGTCCGAGCAGAACATGATAGCCGCTGCGGAACGGAACTATGTCGAAGATTAACACCTCGCTTCGGAAGTTATCCGGGGATCCGAAGACCACTTCCAGTGTGACTGAGCCCGTACAATTGGCCTCTACACCTGGTATGACGCCTTTGAAGGTCGTCTTTGTGGGTTTAATCCTTGAGGGGTCTATGCCCATCTTGCGCACTGTGTCCTGATAAAGCAGGTTTAGGCTGCTGCCGCCGTCCATGAGGACTCTGGTGAGGTGAAATCCATCGACGATTGGGTCTAAAACCAATGCAGCAAATCCGCTGTGGCGGATGCTGATGGGGTGGTCCCTTCGATCAAAAGTGATCGGGCAGGAAGACCATGGGTTGAACTTCGGGGCGACTGGCTCCATCGCGTATACGTCCCTGAGTGCACGCTTCCGCTCCCTCTTGGGTATGTGGGTTGTGTATATCATGTTCACCGTTCGCACTTGTGGGGGGAAACCCTTCTGTCCTCTATTGTTCGGCGGTCGGGTCTCTTCTTCATCATCGCTATGCAGCCCCTTGCCATTGTTTTCGGCAATTAGCTTGCCTGCCTGCTTGAATACCCAATAGTCCCTGTTGGTGTGGTTGGCTGGCTTTTCGGGGGTGTCGTGTATCTGGCATGAGCAATCGAGTATTCGGTCCAAATTGGACGGACCCGTAGTAGTTCTTTTGAATGGCTTTTTCCGCTGACCGGGTTTGGAGCCTCTGAATCCGGCATTGACTGCCGTATCCTCATTATTGTCGCCGTTAATGCGGCGTTTGTTCTTGTTGCGACGCGACCTGCCATTGCGGTCCTTGGTATCCGGACTGCCAGAATTTTTGCTGAGGTTGTTGCTGCGGGCTAGCCAGCTGTCCTCTCCCGCGCAGAAGCGGGTCATTAGTGATGTGAGGGCTGCCATGGATTTTGGCTTTTCCTGTCCCAGGTGCCGGGCAAGCCACTCGTCGCGGATGTTATGTTTGAAGGCCGCGAGGGCCTCCGCATCCGGACAGTCGACGATTTGATTTTTCTTAGTTAAGAACCGTGTCCAGAATTGTCTGGCCGATTCGTCTGGCTGCTGAATTATGTGGCTTAGGTCGTCAGCGTCTGGTGGTCGCACATACGTGCCCTGGAAGTTATCAAGGAATGCGGCTTCCAGGTCCTCCCAACACCCAATTGATTCTGCTGGCAAGCTGTTAAGCCAATGCCGAGCTGGTCCTTTAAGCTTGAGTGGGAGGTATTTGATGGCGTGAAGATCGTCACCGCGGGCCATGTGGATATGAAGGAGATAGTCTTCGATCCAAACCGCGGGGTCTGTTGTGCCATCATAGGATTCAATATTCACGGGTTTAAACCCTTCGGGGATTTGATGATCCATTACTTCATCTGTGAAGCATAGTGGGTGTGCGGCGCCTCTGTATTGGGCTATATCGCGACGGAGCTCCAACGAGCTTTGTCTACTGTGTTCGGCCCGGCCGGACTTACTGTGTCCGGCGCGACGGTTGTCGTCACGTATCATGGGGCGCCCACGCGATCCGTAGATCGATCTTGATTGTCTTGCCTTATCCTCCAATATATCTCGCAAGTCCGGAGCGTTCCCCTGTGGCCTTGTGCTTTTCGAGCGATGCCGGGGTACGGTTCTAGTGGAGGGCCTAGAGGCCTCTCTGTCGCGGCCACGAGGTGGCCGGTCAGCCGTATTGTGCTCTGGTGATGCAGGTTTATATGCCTCCTCCTCTAATCGGGGGAGCAACTTGCGTTTGGGGTAGCTTTTGGAGGGGCGTTCGAGCTCATGCTCTTCGGCCGCAAGGACTTCAGTCCATATGTCAGCTAGCAGATCCTGATCAGCTCTAAGCTGTTGCTGCTTTTTCTTGAGGCTGTTTGCCGTGGCCATAAGCCTGCGTTTAAAACGCTCTTGTTCGACGGGATCCTCGGGCACGACAAATTCGTCGTCGTCGAGGCTTGCCTCGTCTCCGGAGGGAGGCATGTAATTATCATCCTCGACCTCTTCGTCTGCCGCTCTCTCATGAGGGCTGGCATCTCCGTCCTCCTACGCTGAATCTTGCTGGAGGGGGTTGTCTTCGGCACTATCTGGGATATTATTATCTCCGGTGTCGGAATCGCCATTCTTGCTGTGGCGGGGTTTAGAGCGGCGCCGCTGACGCAGGCGCTTGGGCTGTTTCTTGGAGCGGTCTTCCTTCGTTGTTCCTTCGCCATTCCCATCCTTTGGGATATCCGCCATGTATATGTCGTATGACGAGGTGGCTTTCCAGTGCCCAGTAGGCGCTGGTTCTTGGTCGTCTCCGGCATCGTCGTCCATACCGTTGATGTCTTCGGAGTCGAAGTCTAGCATGTCGGTTAGATCGTCGACAGCGGCTACTAAGTGGGTGGTGGGTGGGTCTTGAATTTCTTCGTCGTCCGCATCCCAACCGTCCTGACCGCAGTCCGGCCAGGGCTCTCCTGATAACGAGAGATACTTTAGCGAACTTAGGATGTCGCCGAAAGGTGAGTGCTGAAAGATGTCCGCAGCGGTGAACTCCATAATCGGCGCCCAATCGGATTCGATTGGAGGGGGCGCGGGAGGTTCGGAGTCCGGCAAGGAGTCCGGCACCTTGGAGTCACGAGCTTCAGAAGGGACAAAGTCAGTATTCGGCTCTATCGCCGTAGAGGTTGCAGCCCCCGAGGCGGTGTCTAACCACCCGTCCTCGATCTGCACAGCCGGCTCCGAATCGAGGGTCGGAGCGGACTCGTGTGCGGCCTCCAGGCACTGTCCGGCAGCAGAGCTAAATCATGCCCATCGTGACAGTGCGGCGCGCTCGGCTGTGGCTCGAATCCATTGAAGATCATGTCTCCGCGGATGTCAGCCGTGAAGTTAAGACTTCCAAATCTGACCTGACGGCCAGGGGCGTAGCTTTCGATCTGCTCCAGATGGCCAAACGAATTGGCCCGCAGTGCAAAGCCGCCGAATACGAAGATCTGTCTGGGGAGGAAAGTCTCACCCTGGACCGCGTCGTTGTTGATGATCAAAGGAGCCATCGAGCGTATCGGTGACGACACAGAGGAACTCTTAATGAAAGCACCAATGTCGGTGTCAAAACCGGCGGATCTCGGGTAGGGGGTCCTGAACTGTGCGTCTAGGCGGATGGTAACAGGAGACAAGGGACATGATGTTTTACCCAGGTTCGGGCCCTCTTGATGGAGGTAAAACCCTACGTCCTGCTTGATTGATATTGATGATGTGGGTATTACAAGAGTAGATCTACCACGAGATCAAGGAGGCTAAACCCTAGAAGCTAGCTTATGGTATGATTGTTGTTATTGTTGTTGTCCTACAGACTAAAACCATCCGGTTTATATAGACATCGGAGAGGGCTAGGGTTACACAGAGTCGGTTACAATGGTAGGAGATCTACATATCTGTATGGCCAAGCTTGCCTTCCACACCAAGGAAAGTCCCATCCGAACACGGGACGAAGTCTTCAATCTTGTATCTTCATAGTCTTGGAGTCCGGCCGATGATGATAGTTCGGCTATCCGGACACCCCCTAATCCGGGACTCCCTCAGTCCTAACTGGGTCTATTGTCGTGCCTCTCGCCGGTGCCTCCAAGGCTCCAACGAGGGAAGGTTATGGGTGCGTGCTACCCTGATCAGGTAGGTGGACATAAGCCTTGTGTGTCCGTTGTTGTTGTTATGTGCACATGTCCCCGTTTGGGACGGTTTATTGTTTTGGGCCACGACGGTGGTCGTTGTGTCTTGAGGTAGACACGGGGCCACCCATGACTTAGCCCAGTGGGGAGTGAGTCAGAGTGGCCGGCAGAGTGTCATGGCAGTAGGACGGTTTTATCGGAACGCTGTTGGTCCACCCGAATGGGAGTGCGAGGCCATGGGTTCCGTAGTGTGGGTACAGTGTACTAACCTCTGCAGAGTGTATATTAAATCTATTGACAGCCGCGCCCGCGGATAAGGGCCCAGGTCGAAAGTAGGTCACACCATGAGTCAACAGTAATAAGAATAACTTGATTAATGACAACTCGTGGTTGTGATCACCGTAAGGATCACGGGCCATTTATTGGTCGGGTTGTGATTGCCGTAAGGATCATGGTTTGAGACCAAGTGTTGGTCGTGGTTGTGATCGCCATAAAGATCATGATGGTATCGAGGATACCGAGTTGTTGTATATTCGTGATGTTGTGCGAGAGTCGTGGGTAAAGATCAAGCTCCTTGTGGTCATTTAATGATTACTACGGTATTGTTTATACCAAGCTTGATTTGATCCTGAGATGATCGTGTGATGTCCGAGGTTGGTAAGTGATGCATGTGTTGGTTATGAGGTAACCCGAGCAGAATAAGTGGTGCATATAGTGTCATCATGTTGCATGCTAGTATTGTCGGATTAAAATGTTCATGTTGTGTTAGCTGTATCATGTTTATGTTGGTCATGCCATGTTATTCTGATGATCTCATGATAATTCCTGTTTAACCTGTAATTGCCATGTTGTTGTCTGTCTTGAATGCTTCTGGTTATTGTGAGCTTGCAAGTACATTCAATGTACTAACCTGGCGTGTCATGCCAGTTTGCAGGTCATTCCGGATTTGATTGCTTGCTTGTCGTCGTTTCCGTTCGTGGGAGCTAGGATAATCGTTCCAGCCAGAGTCTTTGCGGAGTGGAGTTCACCACCGTCGTTGTTGTTCCGCTGCTAGAGTTATTCCGCTGCTTCGAGTTGTTATGCTGATTGCATAGAGCAACTGAGGATGGCGTAGTGTCGCCGTGCCAATGTAACCCTTGTACCCAAATAGGTTGTAATAAAAAGTTGGTTTGTTCTATGCTAAGAAGCGCTGTATTCCAGAAGACTTCTCCTCGATCTCTGGGTTGGAATACGGGGCGTTCCGGTTTCTCTGAGCCGGGGTGCCACATTATATTACCCATTTTGGATGTTTATGGGCTTTAGTTTACAATTTTATATCACTTTTGGGACTAACCTACTAACCGGAGGCCCAGCCCAAATTGTTGCTTTTTTGCCTATTTCAGTGTTTCGAAGAAAAGGAATATCAAATGGAGTCCAAACGGGATAAAACCTTTGGGAGCGATCTTTTTGGAACAAATGCAAACCTGGAGACTTGGACTGGACGTCAAGAAACAACCGAAGCGGCCACGAGGGTGCCCGGCGCACCCCCCCACCCTCGTGGGCCCCTTGAGCGTCCACCGACCTACTTCTTCCTCCTATTTATACTCCTGTACCTTGAAAACATCAGAGGCGACCATGAAAACCTAATTCCACTGCCGCAACCTTCTATATCCGCGAGATCCCATCTTGGAGCCTTCGTCGGCGCTCCGCCGGAGGGGGAATCGACCATAGAGGGCCTCTACATCATCTCCAAGGCCTCTCCTATGAGTTGTGAGTAGTTTAACACAGACCTTCGGGTCCATAGTTATTAGCTAGATGGCTTCTTCTCTCTCTTTGATTCTCAATACAAAGTTCTCCTCGATCTTCTTAGAGATCTATTCGATGTAACTCTTTTTGCGATGTGTTTGTCGAGATTCGATGAATTGTGGGTTTATGATCAAGTTTATCTATGATAAATATTTGAATCTCCTCTGAATTCTTTTATGTGTGATTAAGTTATCTTTGCAAGTCTCTTCGAATTATCAGTTTGGTTTGGCCTACTAGATTGATCTTTCTTGCAATGGGAGAAGTGCTTAGCTTTGGGTTCAATCTTGCGGTGTCCTTACCCAGTGACAGCAGGGGCAGCAAGGCACGTATTGTATTGTTGCCATCGAGGATAAAAAGATGGGGTTTATATCATATTGCATGAGTTTATCCCTCTACATCATGTCATCTTTCTTAATGTGTTACTCTGTTCTTCATGAACTTAATACTCTAGATGCAGGTAGGAGTCGGTTGATGTGTGGAGTAATAGTAGTAGATGCAGAATCATTTCAATCTACTTGTCACGGACGTGATGCCTATATACATGATCATGCCTAGATAATCTCATAACTATTCGCTTTTCTATCAGTAATTTGTTCACCCACCGTAATACTTATGTTATCTCGAGAGAAGCCACTAGTGAAACCTATGGCCCCTGGGTCTATCTTTTATCATATAAGTTCTCCATCTACTTTTATTTGCATCTTTACTTTTCCATCTATATCATAAAAATACCAAAATTATTTATATTATCATATTATCTCTATCAGATCTCACTTTCGCAAGTGGCCGTGAAGGGATTGATAACCCCTTTAGTTGGTTGCGAGGTTCTTGTTTGTTTGTGTAGGTGCGTGGGACTTTTGAGGAGCCTCCTACTGGATTGATACCTTGGTTCTCAAAACTGAGGGAAATACTTATGCTACTTTGATGCATCACCCTTTCTTCTTCAAGGAAAACCAACGCAAGCTCAAGACGTAGCACACCGCTCCTCTTAATCTCGACTGCCTTCAGATATATGTCCTTCCTGAATTTGAACTCCTCAAGGCCATCGTCTCCTCCCACCAGGGCCCTGTTCAACGCCTCTACATCCCGACAGGCTACCTACTGTCCATACCCAGCATGGTGGGCGCCTGGCTGACATCCACTGAATTCGAAAAACTCCAACACCTTGAGTTCTACCATTACTACGAAAAATACATACCACCACCCCAACTCCATGTATTTGTGCCCACACCACCGTTGTCCATCTCATGATTTTCCACCTCTCTCCACACCCTCACCATAGCTCGGTGCCATCTACCAAACAATCTGGTACTAATGATTCTAGTCCCACTGCTAAAAAGACTTCCGCTTATGGTGGTTGATCTGTTGGAGGCCTCACTACACAGCATCATCCAATCCGGTTGCCCTACCCTGGAGCGCTTGCTGCTTGTTTTCGGATTAGAAATCCGTATCCATTATCTCCAAATAAAGTCGCCTCACCTTAAAAGCATTGGAATTTTTTTCGAAGGACAGCAGCTCATCATCGAAGATGCCCCTTCACTTCAAAGGTTGCTCCTTGATTATTGTTATAAACCTTTGCAAATAACTGTCGTCTCTGCGCCTAAACTTGAGGCCTTGGGTGTAATTCATGATCTGTTTGAACATCACGACATGGTGTTTGGCTCCACACTTATTCAGGTGTTGTATATTATCATATACACTTTTGTAATCACAAGCTGCATTTTTCATTTGTGCGCATAAGTTTTATATCATCTTGGATATGCTCAATGAAGAGTTCGTCCATTGATAGCCTACCGATGGTGTTGGATTCTGTCAAGATCTTATATATCGAAATGTTTAGTATTGATCTGAACAAAATTATTGGCTTGCTGCGATGCTTTCCATGTCTGCAGAACTTGTATATAGAGGTGATTATTTCATGCACATTGAAAGACCATGTATATTGTACTAGAATTACCATTTGGCTGTCGCTCTATTGACATACTTTTTTTAGACCTTAACTGTTTTCAATCTTCATGTCTACGTAGGCAGCAAACACATGGAGAAAAACATATAACCAATCGGTGGCGTAATAAGTACCGAGATTTTCTCAGTTCTCATGACATTCGCTTGAGGACAATAACGATGGAAGGTTATGCATCCAATCAGGCAAACCTGATGAACATTTAATCCTTGGACTTTTGTACCGTTTGTAAGGATGAGTTAGATGTTGTTGCCCTTTTCAACTCGGCTGTGACAGTCATATTTTCTTTGAAACAAGGCAAATGGCTTGCCATTTCCTTTATTAAAGAGAGAAATATTGTAATAAATCCCAACCAAGGGAAATACCATCACTCTCGCCGGTTGCTTGAGCTCATTGTGCATTACAGAACCCAAGTAATTAGCCCCCTCCAGCACCCATAAACTTATTTTGAACTAGTACAACAAATGGGTTGTAAATTTTCATAAGAAAGGTTGCATGCCCGTGACAGATTTGGATTCTGACGTTTGGGACCCACGAGGAAAAAGCCTATCCAAGGTGATGTCGACTTACTAGTCAACAAACGATTCTGCCTACCAGTCGTTTGATTGACATCCTACATCTGTCATGTATCTTCTATCTCTTGTCTTCTTCCTCTAGCCGCCCAAACCAAACAACTCCATCGGTTCTGTCTGCTCCCGCCTCCTATGGCTGGCTGCGCCTCTACCTCCCTACCATAGCCTCAAATGTTTGCCAGTCCATCCCTCTATTCCCCCACACGTCCTGTTATTCTCCAGCGACGTCATCCCCAACACGCACCCACACCCGAACCAGTCAACCCTCGTACTCCCCTCCGCCTGAGACTAGACTGGCGCATCTTCCACAACTCCTGTTTGTTCTGTTCGAGGCCTCGTTGTCGTCCTCCACCTTGGTTCGCTCGTCGTGCATGGTGCGCCGCCGTCTGGCGTTGTCAACACCGTCAACAATCGAGAGGAATAAGGATATGACTATACGTGGAGAGGATGAGAGTAGAGACCCACCAGGGTCATGGTAGTACGCAAGCAAGTGCCTCGTTATTACAAGCCCAAAAATGGTTCCTCCTAATGGTTGAACATCTGGGACCCATGCCATTGTCAATGTAGTCAATAAACGAGAGAATTACACAACGAGCGGCTCACACCAGGGACCCAGCAGGTAGCGTAATTGTTATTTACTTTTTTAGGAACAAGGAATTGTTATTTGCTAGTTTTATAGACGGATCAGGGTAACAACAGGGCTGTGCGGGGGCTGTGGCCCGTCTAGCCAAGGTTTTATTTTATATTTACCACATAATGAGCCAAGTTGTGTTTTTTTCTTTCTGAAAATGGCTAGCCTAGTTCTATTTTTTTATAGAAATATCAAACGGAGGCCTACTTACTTTCTCAGCCCTACTGGGTTGCAAATCTTTCAAGATGAGAGCGATGTATTCGCTTGCCCAGAAAATGAAGTAGTAAGAAATGGGATGTAAATTTTAAAAACACAGCAAACCGGCAGTTAGTTTCAAATATCGTTTTTTTAAGATTTCGATATTTCGAATTTACTTGTTTTTGCGGGGGAAATTATGTTGGATTTTTAATTGATATAAATTTATTATTTTTAAATTAGTTTGAATGTGATTCGAAATTTCAGGATTAAAAACAGTTCGGACCGCACCAAAATATGAAAAAATCGTTGAATTTTTAGCAATGTCCAGAATATGGGCCGTAATGGTAATATAAAGAATATGGGCTTCAAAAAACCCTTAAGAATTAGCCAATGGGCGGTACATTTATTAGGGCAGATTGGTTGTATGTTGTTTTCCACATATTTGAGGCTGACTTGTGGGCCTACTAGGTTGATGCGTATGCTTTCCTAAAAAAAGGTTGACACGCATGCAAGGCCGTGTCAACTTAGTCAACACACGAGAGCAGTGACTGTTGGGTGTCCATCCAACGGCCGTCGTGCTTCTTCAATCTCTGCTCTTTCTGCTCCAATCGCTCAAACCAACGCCAGCGGGACTGCCTACTCCCTCCTCCCGTGGCCGGCTGTGCTGCCGCACATGCCTCACCGCCCCACCCTACTCCCATAGATGGCCTGGCCATCCTAATATTCTCCAGCGACGGTAGCCTCACACTGCAGCTGAACCAGTAAACCCTCGCGTGGGAAACAATTGTCGAGTCTTCCCTGGCTCCAGGTCATTCCCTTCCTAGGCCTCGCCATCGTCCAACGCCTTGGTGCTCTCGACGCGGCGTGGTCAACGTGGTCAAGGAAAGACTTCCATCAGAATAGGACTATACGTGGAGAGGTTGACAGCTGGGTCCACGGCCGCAGCAAGGAAGTGCCTCCTTATTACATGCAAAATAATGATTCCTCCACCTGACAGCAGGGACCCACCTAAAGGGCCACCGTATTTTGCGAAAAAAACGTTTCCCCCTAACAGCTAGGACCCACCAGCTACATCTTCGCATGCAAGGAAGTGCCTCCTTATTACACACAAAAAATATTCCTCCCCCTGGCAGCTGGGACCCACCACATATATCTTTGCACGCAAGGGAGTGCCTCCTTATTCTCCATGACGGCTGGGACCCACCCGGTCGAACCGTACGTAGGGTTGTCTATCTGGTCGCGAACGTGTACGTACATACTGGTCGATCGGTCTCTCTGCAACGATGAATCATGGTCGAGCAAGCAACGACACGTGTAGTAGTAGAGCCCCCGACATAGCAGTAGTCCCTTCTAAACTGTGTACACGTACGTAAAGCCAGATGCCAAAAAATACGGTCACGTACATACATACAGGCAGGGTTTCGAATGCCTACTCGTGCATATGTACGGCCAGGGCTCGTGTACATGGAGAGGCAGCGGACGCCAGCAATGGCGTCGTGTTCATCGGGAGGCAACCGGCTTGGATGGAACAGCTGAAACAAGTTCTGGCGTACCGCAAAACGAAGGAAACGGCCTTCTGTTCGACCGCGTACGGTCGAAACGGGGTCCCGTTCATCGGGAAGGGTCTGGCATACCGCAAAACGGAGGAAATGGACTTCTGTTCGAGTGCCTACGGTCGAAATGGGGTCATGTTGATTGGGAGGGGTGTGGCGTACCGCAAAATGGAGGAAACGGACTTCTGTTGGAGCGCCTACGGTGAAACGAAGTCTTGTTCATCCACCGTCTACTGCCTCGCTCCAGCCTCCATGGGTTACTGTTCATCCACCATCCACTTCCTCCAGCCTCCACCTGGTACTTTTCATCCACGGTCTACTGTTCATCCAACCTCCACGGGGCCATGTTCATCCACCCCCAACCGGATAGGTGCGGTGGCCTCCTCGGGGTCCTGTTCATCCAGTGGCAACGGCCTACTACCACGGGGTCCTGTTCATCCAACCCCCACCGGGAACTGTTCATCCACAGCCAACCAACCGGCTTGACTCGCCACATCTTGACTCGTTCTACATACCGCGCGCACGGTAGCAACGGTCTCTATTCATGGAGAGGCAACCCAACACGGGTTGGCTGCATCTCAGATAGGGGCTCGATCGGCTTCAGTAAGCAGCTGCAGTGCCAGTGATCGATCGCTCTGGTTCAGTTAGCAGCAGCAGCGAAGGAATCGCTCTATTTCAGTCAGCAGCAAATGAATTGCTCGGTTTAGTTAACAGCCAAGGGATTGATCACTCGGGTTCAGTAATGTAGCTAGTAGTGCAATCGCTCGGGTTCAGTAAGCAAACGTCTGGCACACACACGCGTACATGAGAGAAACACGCAAACCTCCGTGCATCGCTCGGCCCCGACCACCCACCGTAACCGGGAACTCCCCAATATTTTCCTCGCCCTCACTTCTACCATGATTTTTTCTGTCATGGATGGCCCAAAGAATGTCATGTAGGTGTGTCCCCGGCCCGGCCAGGATGAAAATCCCATTTTCTGTCGTGATTTTTTGTAACAGAAGTAGGAACCCACCACATCTATGATGATACGTGCTTTTGTCACAATTATCGTCATATAAGTGTCATAAGCATGACAAAAAAATTCGTTCGGGCCAAAATGTCATGGATGTGTCTTTTTTTGTAGTGTGACCCACAAGTATAGGGGATCAATCATAGTCCTTTTGATAAGTAAGAGTGTCGAACCCAACAAGGACCAAAAGGAATTGATAAGCGGTTTTTAGCAAGGTATTCTCTGCAAGTGTTGTAGAGTAATAGAACAGATAGCAAGATAGCAAGATAATTGATAACAAGTAACCAAAGTAACAAGATGCAACAAGGTGGTCCAATCCTTTTATTGAAAAGGACAAGTCGGACATACTTAGTGAGAAAAGTGTTCTCAAGGACACATGGGGATCTCGTATAGTTAACTTCATCCCGATTTGTTAATTCGCATTCACTACTTTAATAAATTGTTGTGTGGGTGGACTGGTGCTAGGGTGCTTTTCTTACTTCAACCCACTTATGATTATCCCCTCTTGCAAGCATCCGCAACTATGAAATATGAATTAAGATAAATCTAACCATAGCATGAAACATATGGATCCAAATCAGCCCCTTACGTAATAGTGCATAAACTAGGGTTTAAGCTTCTGTCACTCTCGCAATCCAACATCTACTTACTAATCCCACAATGTCTTCCCCTAGGCCCAAGCATAGTAATGTGTCGTGTAGTTAATGTTCACATGACACCACTAGAGTAAGAACAACATAACATATCATCAAAATATTAGACAAAAGCCAACTAAACATGATTACTTATAACTAGAATTCTCCCATGTCCTCAAGAACAAAATTAACTAATCATGAATCATATTCATGTTCATCATCAAAGGAGAATAATACATTATTAACAATCTGAACTTATAATCTTCCACCAAATACACCAACTAGCATCAACTACAAGATGTAATCAACACTACTAGCAACCCCTAGGTACCAATCTGAGGTTTTGGGCAAAGATTGAATACAAGATATGAACAAGATGGTGATGGTGAATATGTTGATGGAGACGTGTCCTCCCATGATGAGAAGAACGTTAGTGATGATGACGGATTTGATTTCCCCCTCCCAAAGGGAAGTATCCCAAGTGGAATCGCTCCACCGAAGAGCAAAATTGCTCCTGCCTAGGTTCCGCCTCAAGATGGTGGCGCTTCATCCAGAAAGTCTTTCTCTTGTTTTTCTAGGGAAATTGGCTTCATATAGGAGAAGATGGGCCTCAAAGCCCTGCTGGTGGTCCCACAAGCTCAAGTGGCATGCCCCAGGGGGCGCCACCTGAGCTTGTGGCTCTCTAATGGGTCCCCTCCGGGAGTTTTTTTCTTACAGTATTTTTATATATTCCAAAATAAATCTCCATGAAATTTCAGGCCATTTGGATCTCCAAACAATAGCTATCTCTGTTGTAGCCTTTTTAGGTCCATAATTCCAGCTGCCAACAATCTCCCTCTTGTGATAGAACTTGCAATTTAAGAGATAAAGGGCATTAGAATAGCACCTAAAAGTTAAATATAACTTTAAAACAATATGAATAACAGTAGGAAAAAATGATGCAAAATGGACGTATCAACTCCCCCAAGCTTAGAGTCAGCTTGTTCTCAAGCGAATATCGAACTCGATAATCATGGCCATAGGTTTATAGAGAGAGGTGTTGATAATAAAATACGGACATGGTAGCATCATGACCATTATCATAACAACAAGTATCAATCATAAAACTTTTCGTGATCAAGTGACAATTCATTCACAAGCTAAAGTGTAAACAATTGATGTGGCTTGAATCTGCGTTGGTATTTCCCCAAAGAGGAAGGGATGATGTAGAACAACGGTAGATTGCTTACAAATAGATCTAGTATGAGCATTGCAAATCCTGTACCAAGCATCTTTTAGATTCTTCCCTCCCCTTTGCTTAAAATTGAGAACTTCGTTCTCGGGGGTGCACGCAATAGAGGAAGAACTAGCCATAGTAACAAGGTGGGCAAGCAAGATCACAAGCAAACAAGATATCTAACAAAAAAGGCGAATGGAAAAGAAGGCAAATAAAAAGGCAATTTTTTGTGAAGTAGGGGAGATGAAAATGAGAGGCAAATGGAAAATAATGTAAATTGTAAGGAGATGAGATTTGGGATTAGGAACCTGATAGATGTTGATGATGTCTCCCCGGCAACAGCGCTAGAAATTCCTTTGATGTGGCTTGAATCTGCGTTGGTATTTCCCCAAAGAGGAAGGGATGATGCAGCACAGCCACGACAAGTATTTCCCTTAGTTATGAAACCAAGGTTATCAATCTAGTAGGGGAACCAAGCAACACTATGTAAACAGTACCTGCACACAAAGAACAAATACTTGCAACCCAACGCGTAAGAGGGGTTGTCAATCCCTCCACGGTAAAAAGATAGATTAAATTGTATGAGATTTGATAAATAGATCCAGCAAAACACAAAATAAAATAAGTAAATAAAAAGTGCAGCAAGGTACTAAGTTCATGGAGAAACGGAGTAATGCAATAAGAACGATGGCATGATGTAGACAAGATCTATTCATGTAGGAATAGACCCCATCTTTTTATCCTTAATAGCAATGATACATACGTGCCTCGCTACCCCTTCTATCACTGGGTGAGGACACCGCAAGATCGAACCCATCACAAAGCACCTCTTCCCATTGCAAGAAAAATCAATCTAGTTAGACAAACCAAACCAAAGTTTCAGAGAAGAAATACGATGCTATAAATAATCATGCATATAAGAGATCAAAGAAGACTCAAATAATATTCATGGATATAGATCTGATCATAAACTCGCAACTCATCGGATCCAAACAAACACACCGCAAAAATTCATTACATAAAGTAGATCTCCAAGAACATCGAGGAGAACATTGTATTGAGAATCAAAAGGAGAGAAGAAGCCATCTAGCTATTGCCTACGAACCATAGGTCTATGGTGAACTACTCACGCATCATCGGAGGAGAATCAATGAGGATGATGAACACCTCCATGATCGTGTTCCCCTCTTGCAGAGTGCCGGAATAGGGCTCTAGACTGGATCTCGTGGTTCTGGAACTTGCAGCGGCTGGAATTGTGTTTCGTCGACCCCCCTAGGGTTTCCAGAATATCTGGGAATTTATAGAGTTGAGAGGCGTTGGAAAGGACTCCTATGGGCCCCACCACCCACCTAGGCGCATCAGGGGCCTCTGGCGCGCCCTGGTGGGTTGTGGGCCCACGGGCCTCCCCTCTGGTGCTTCCTTGGCTCCCAAGTTGTCTTCAGGTCCAAAAAAATCTCCAAAAAGTTTTCTGGCATTTAGACTTTGTTTGGTACTGATATTCTGCAAAGTAAAAGACAAGCAAAAACAACAACTGGCACTGGGCACTATGTCAATAGGTTAGTCCCAAAAAATGATATAAAGTTGCTACAAAATGAATATAAAACATCCAAGAATGATAATATAACAGCATGGAACAATAAAAATTTATAGATACGTTGGAGACGTATCAGATACTAGGGATCAAGCCCTAACAAATTGACTCAGTTACATGACAAGCCTCATCTAAATCCATCACCTTCCGGCAAGCCTACGAAGGAATTACTCACTCTTGGTGGTGAGCATCATGAAATTGTTGATAAGAAGGGTTGATGATGACGACGGCGACGAGTCCCCCTCTCTAGAGTCCCGAACGAACTCCAGATCAACCCTCCCGACGAAGAATAGGAGGTGGCAGCAGCTCCATATCATAAAACATGATGGAACTTTCTCTCCAAAAAATTCTCCATGATATGGTACTTACGGACTTTGAGGTAAGGCAAATGGAGGCTCGAGGGGCCCACAAGCTCAGGTGGCACGCACTAGGGCGTGCCACCTAAGCTTGTGGCTCTGTGGTGGCCCCCCACTCTAGTAGATCTTTTTGCCAATAATTTTTATATATTCCAAAAAAAATCTCTATAAAATTTTAGCCCAATCCGAGAACCTTTATTTCTACACAAAAATAACACCAACGTAGTTGTACTAAAAATAGTGTTAGTCTGTGTTAGTTCCATTCAAATCATGAAAATTAGAGTCCAAAACAAGAGCAAAAGTGTTTGGAAAAGTAGATACATTTGAGACATCTATCAGTGCAAGGTGGCCCAATCCTTTTATTGCAAAGGACAAGTTGGGCGTACTTCTTATAGTGAACTAAGCGTTCTCAAGGACACATGGGTATCTCGTCTAGTTAACTTCATCATGATTCCTTAATTCTCATTCACTACTTTAATAAATTGTTATGTGGGTGGACCTGTGTTAGGGTGCCATTCTTACTTGAACAAACAACCCACTTATGATTACCCCCTCTCGCAAGCATTCACAACTACGAGAGAAGAAATAAGATAAATCTAACCATAGCATGAAACATATGGATCCAAATCAGCCCCTTACGGAATAGTGCATAAACTAGGGTTTAAGCTTCTGTCACTCTCGCAACCCATCATATACTCAGTAATCCCACAATGCCTTCCCCTAGGCCCAATCATGGTAATGTGTCATGTAGTGGATGCTCACACGACACCACTACAAGAAGAACAACATAGCACATCATCAAAATATTGAACAAAAACAAACTTCACATGATTACTTATATTAAGAATTCTCCCATGTCCTCAAGAGCAAACGAAACTACTCACAAATAATAATGATGTTCATGATCAGAGGAGAATAATATATGATTAACAATCTGAACGTATGATCTTCCACCAAATAAACCAACTAGCATCAACTACAAGATGTAATCAACACTATTAGCAAACCCCAGGTACCAATATGAGGTTTTGGGCAAAGATTGAATGCAAGATATGAACTAGGGTTTAGAGATGAGATGGTGTTGGTGAAGATGTTTATGGAGATGAGTCCTCCCATGATGAGAGGAATGTTGGTGGTGACGATGGATCGATTTCCCCCTCCCGGAGGGAAGTATCCTTGGCAGAATCGCTCCGCCGGAGAGCAAAAGTGCTCCTGCCCAGGTTCCGCCTCCAGACGGCAGAGATTTGTCCCGAAAGTCTTCCTCTTATTTATTTTTTATGGAATTGGGCTTCATATAGGAGAAGATGAGCCTTAGAGGCTTGATGGTGGTCGCACAAGCTCAAGTGGCACACCCTAGGCTCGCTGGTGGGCCCCCTCAGGGAGCTTTTTCTTCCAGTATTTTTTATATATTCCAAAATAAATCTCCCATAAAATTTTAGGTCATTTAGAGCTCCAGAGAATAGCTATCTGATGACCCACAAGTATAGTGGATCTATCGTAGTCCTTTTGGTAAGTAAGAGTGTCAAACCCAACGAGGAGCAGAAGGAAATGACAAGCGGTTTTCAGTAAGGTATTATCTGCAAGCACTGAAATTATCGGCAACGGATAGTTTTGTGATAGGATAATTCGTAATGGGTAACAAGTAACAAATGTAGAAAAGGTGCAGCAAGGTGGCCCAATCCTTTTTGTAGTAAAGGACAAGCCTGGACGAACTCTTGTATAAAGCAAAGCACTCCCAAGGACACATAGGAATTATTGTCAAGTTAGTTTTCATCATGCTCATATGATTCGCATTCGTTACTTTCATAATTTGATATGTGGGTGGACCAGTGCTTGAGTGATGTCCTTACTTGGACAAGCCCCCCACTTATGATTAACCCCTCTCACAAGCATCTGCAACTATGAAAGAAGAATTAAGATAAATCTAACCACAACATGAAACATGTGGATTCAAATCAGCCCCTTACGAAGCAACGCATAAACTAGGGTTTAAGCTTCTGTCACTCTAGCAACCCATCATCTACTTATTACTTCCCAATGCCTCCCCTTACGCCCAAACAATGGTGAAATGTCATGTAGTTGATGTTCACATAACACCACTAGAGGAAAGATAGCATACATCTCATCAAAATATCGAACGAATACCAAATTCACATGATTACTTATAACAAGACTTCTCCCATGTCCTCATGAACAAACGTAACTACCGACAAAGCATATTCATGTTCATAATCAGAGGAGTAATAAATATCATTAAGGATCTGAACATATGATCTTCCACCGAATAAACCAACTAGCATCAACTACAAGGAGTAATCAACACTACTAGCAACCCACATGTACCAATCTGAGGTTTTGAGACAAAGATCGGATACAAGAGATGAACTAAGGTTTGGAGAGGAGATGGTGCCGGTGAAGATGTTGATGGAGATTGATCCCCTCTAGATGAGATGACCATTGGTGACGATGATGGCTTTGATTTCCCTCTCTGGGAGGGAAGTTTCCCCGGCAAAACAGCTCCGCCAGATCCCTAGATTGGTTCTGTCCAAGTTCTACCTCAGGATGGCGGCGCTTCGTCCTGAAAGCTCTCCCTTGATCTATTTTTCCAGGTCATAAGACACCATATAGCAGAAGGGGGCACCGGAGACCTACCAGGGGGGCCCACAAGCCCTAGGGGCACGCCTAGGGGGGTAGGGCACGCCCCCCAGGCTTGTGGCCACCTGGTGGGTCCCCTCTGGTATTTTCTTCGCCCAATATTTTTTATATATTCCAAAATAATTCTCTGTAAATTTTCAGGACTTTTGGAGTTGTGCAGAATAGGTCTCTCAGATTTGCTCCTTTTCGGTCCAGAATTCCAGCTGTCGGCATTCTCCCTCTTTGTGTAAACCTTGCAAAATAAGAGAGAAAAGGCATGTATTGTACCATAATGTGTAATACCAGCCCATAATGTAATAAATATCCATATAAAAGCATGATGCAAAAAGGACGTATCACTATCTCTGTTGTGGCTCTTTTCAGGTCTAGAATTCCAGCTACTGGCAATCTCCCTCTTATGATAGAACTCGCAATTAAGAGAGAAAGTGCATTAGAATAGCACCTAAAAGTGAAGTGTAACTTAAAAATATAAATAAAAATAGTAAAACGTGATGCAAAATGGACGTACCACTAACTACCTGCACTTCCCCCGAATCCGCTGTAGATGAACGTGGCCAGGACATGATAGAATCCCCTCACTCGCTGGTGTGCCCACTTCGACCAAACACTGACCGCAAAGGCACACCTAAAATTAGGGTTTTATATGAGTTTATGGGAAAGGGGTCCCGAAGGGCTTGAATAAGGTGGGCGGATCAGGATTGAAGAGCTTACTAAGAAATGCGAGCAATGTCGCGATGTCGTTGGTGTTGGGAAACGTAGCATGCAATTTCAAAAATTTCCTACGCTCACGCAAGATCTATCTAGGAGATGCATAGCAACGAGAGGGGAGAGTGTGTCTATGTACCCTCGTAGACTATTAAGCGGAAGCGTTTATCACGCGGTTGATGTAGTCATACTCTTTGCGATCCGATCACGGTCCAACCGATCTAGTGCCGAACGGACGGCACCTCCGAGTTTAGCACACGTGCGGTTTGATGACGTCTCCTCCTTATTGATCCAGCAAGCGGGAGAGGATAAGTAGATGGGATTAGAACCAACACGATGACATGGTGGTGATCATGGTGGTGGAACATCGACAGCGCTTCGCTAAGCGTCGCCGGGACGAGGCGGTGGAACTACGGAGTAACGGGAGAGAGAGGGGCGCCAAGGGCTTGGTGTGTCCTCTTGGGGCACCCCCTCTCCTCTATATTTAGGTGGAGGGGCGTGGTAAACATCCCCTCCAAGCTCTAGGGCGCAGCTAAGGGGGAGAGGACTTGGACTCCAAGTCCAATCCTATTCCTACTAGGACTCCTTCCTTTTTTGCCTTTCCTAGCCACATGGGCTTTTGAGGACTTCGTGCGCCTAGCCCACTAAGGCCAGGGAGCCTACCCATAGCCCATGCTAGCCCTTGGGTCGTGGTGGAACCACTTGTGGACATCCGGAATCCTCTGGAACCTTCTAGAAGCTTCCCGATACAATACCAAAAAAACTTCATCTTTTTCCGGAACCCAAAATATGACTTCCCATATATAAATCTTTACCTCTCGACCATTCCAAGACTCCTCGTGACGTCCAGGATCTCATCCGGGACTCCGAACAACATTTGGCCACCACTCATCAAATATCCCAATACTACTCTAGCGTCAATGAACGTTAAGCGTGCGACCCTACGGGTTCGGGAATTATGTAGTCATGACCGAGACACTTCTCCGGTCAATAACCAATAGCGGAACCTGGATGCTCATATTGGCTCCTACATATTCTACAAAGATCTTTATCGGTCGAACCGTTATGACAACATATGTTATTCCCTTTGTCTATCGGTATGTTACTTGCCCGAGATTTGATCATCGATATCTTCATACCTAGTTCAATCTCGTTACCGGCAAGTCTCTTTACTCGTTCCTTACATCATCCTGCAACTAACTCATTAGCCACATTGCTTGTAAGGCTTATTATGATGTGCATTACCGAGAGGGCCCAGAGATACCTCTCCGGTACTCGGAGTGACAAATCCTAATCTTGATCTATGCCAACCCAACAAACACCTTCAGAGATACCTGTAGAGCATCTTTATAATCATCCAGTTATATTGTGACATTTGATAGCACACAAGGCATTCCTCCGATATCCGGGAGTTGCATAATCTCATAGTCGAAGGAATATGTATTTGACATGAAGAAAGCAATAGCAATAAACTGAATGATCATTATGCTAAGCTAATGGATGGGTCTTGTCCATCACATCATTCTCTTAATTATGTGATCCCGTTCATCAAATGACAACACATGCCTATGGTTAGGAAACTTAACCATCTTTGATTAACGAGCTAGTCTAGTAGAGGCTTACTAGGGACACGGTGTTTTGTCTATGTATCCACACATGTATCAAGTTTCCAGTTAATACAATTCTAGCATGAATAATAAACATTTGTCATGATATAAGGAAATATAAAATAACTACTTTATTATTGCCTCTACGGCATATTTCCTTCAGTCTCCCACTTGCACTAGAGTCAATAATCTAGTTCACATCACCATGTGATTTAACACCAATATTTCACATCTTTATGTGATTAACACCCATAGTTCACAAAGCCATGTGACCAACACTCAAAGGGTTTACTAGAGTCAATAATCTAGTTCACATTGCTATGTGATTAACACCTAGAAAGTACTAAGGTGTGATCATGTTTTTCTTGTGACAGAAGTTTAGTCAACAGGTCTGCCACATTCAGATCCGTATGTATTTTGCAAATTTATATGTCTACAATGCTCTGCATGGAGCTACTCTAGCTAATTGCTCCCACTTTCAATATATATCCAGATTGAGACTCAGAGTCATCCAGATCAGTGTCAAAGCTTGTATCAACGTAACCCTTTACGACAAACTCTTTGTCACCTCCATAACCGAGAAACATTTCCTTAGTCCTCTTTAGTTAACTAAGGTTAATTTTGACCGCTATCCAGTAATCTACTCCTGGACCTCTATTGTATCCCCTTGCTAAACTCATGGCAAGGTACACAATAAGTCTGGTATATAGCATGGCATACTTTATAGAACCTATGGCTGAGGCATAGGGAAGGACTTTCATTCTCTCTCTATCTTCTGCAGTGGTCGGGTTTTGAGTCTTACTCAACTTCATAACTTACAACTCAGGCAAGAACTCATCAAAAGTCTTATCAGGCGTCTTTATCTATCTCTATACATCTTGATGCTCAATATGTAAGTAGCTTCACCGAGATCTTTATTTGAAAAACTCCTTTCAAACACTCCTTTATGCTTTCCAGAAAATTCAACATCATTTATGATCAACAATATGTCATTCACATATACTTATCAGAAAGGTTGTAGTGCTCCCACTCACTTTCTTGTAAATACAGGCTTCACCGCAAGTCCGTATAAAACTATATGCTTTGATCAACTTATCAAAGTGTATATTCCAACTCCGAGATGCTTGCACCAGTCCATAGATGGATCGCTGGAGTTTGCACACTTTGCTAGCACCTTTAGGATCGACAAAACCTTTAGGTTGCATCATATACAACTCTTCCTTAAGAAATCCATTAAGGAACACAGTTTTCACATCCATTTGCTAGATTTCATAAAATGCAGCAATTGCTAACATGATTCAGACAGACTTAAGCATCGCTATGAGTGAGAAAATCTCATCGTAGTCAACACCTTGAACTTGTCAAAAACCTTTTGTGACAAGTCAAGCTTTGTAGATAGTAACACTACCATCAGCGTCCGTCTTCCTCTTGAAGATCCATTTATTCTCAATGGCTTGCCGATCATTGGGCAAGTCCATACTTTGTTCTCATATAAGGATCTTATCTCAGATTTCATGGCCTCAAGCCATTTTGCGGAATCTGGGCTCATCATCGCTTCCTCATAGGTCGTAGGTTCATCATGTTCTAGTAACATGACTTCCAGAATAGGATTACCATACCACTTTGGTGCAGAACATGCTCTGGTTGACTTACGAGGTTTGGTAGTAACTTGATCTAAAGTTTCATGATCATCATCATTAGCTTCCTCTCTAGTTGGTGTAGGCATCACGGGAACGGTTTTCTGTGATGAGCTACTTTCCAATTCGAGAGAAGGTACAATTACCTCATCAAGTTCCACTTTCCTCCCACTCACTTCTTTCGAAAAAAACTCCTTCTCTAGAAAGGATCCATTCTTAGCACAAAGATCTTTCCTTCAGATTTGTGATAGAAGGTGTACCCAACAGTTTCTTTTGGGTATCCTATGAAGACACACTTCTCTGATTTGGGTTTGAGTTATCTGGCTGAAGCCTTTTGACATAAGTGTCGCAACCCCAAACTTTAAGAAATGATAGATTAGGTTTCTTGCCAAACCACAGTTCATACGGTGTCGTCTCAACGGATTTAGACGGTGCCCTATTTAATGTGAATGTAGCTGTCTCTAATGCATAAACCCAAAACGATAGTGGTAAATCGGTAAGAGACATCATAGATCGCACGATATCTAATAAAGTATGGTTACGATGTTCGGACACACCATTACGTGTTCTAGGTGGCATGAGTTGTGAAACTATTCCACATTGTTTTAAATGAAGGCCAAAATCATAACTCAAATATTAACCGCTGTGATCAGATCATAGAATCTTTATTTTCTTGTTACGATGATTCACCACTTGACTCTGAAATTCCTTGAACTTTTCAAATGTTTTGGATTTGTGTTTCATTAAGTAGATATACCCATATCTGCTCAAATCATATGTGAAGGTCAGAAAATAATGATACATGTCACGTGCCTTAACAATCACCGGATCGCATACATCGGTATGTATTATTTCCAATAAGTCATTGGCTCGCTCCGTTCCGGAGAACAGAGTTTTAGTCATCTTGCCCATGAGGCATGGTTCGCAAGTATCAAATGATTCATAATCAAGTGATTCCAAAAATCCATCCGTATGGTGTTTCTTCATGCGCTTTACACCAATATGACCTAAACGGCAGTGCCATAAGTATGTTGCACTACCATCATCAACTCTGCATCTTTTGGCATCAATATTGTGAATATGTGTATTACTACGGTCAAGATTCAATAAACCATTTATGTTGGGTGTATGACCATAGAAGGTTTTATTCATGTAAACAGAACAACAATTATTCTCTGACTTAAATGAATAACGTATTGCAATAAACATGAGCCAATCATATTCATGCTCAACGCAAACACCAAATAACATTTATTTAGGTTCAACACTAATCCCGAAGGTAGAAGGAGTATGCGATGGTGATCTTATCAACCATGGAATCACTTCCAACACACATTGTTACCTTGCCCTTAACTAGTTTCTGTTCATTTTGTAACTCCTGTTTCAAGTTACTAATCTTAGCAATTGAACCAGCATCTTCACGAGAGAAAAAGGGCAAAGGAAAAGAAAGGGAACTTCAAGAAGAATGACAAGCAAGTTGCCACTCCTGTGAAGAAGCCTAAAGCTAGACCTAAGCCTGAAACTGAGTGTGTGACCCTGCGGGTTCGGGAATTATGTAGTCATGACCAAGAAACTTCTCTGGTCAATAACCAACAAAAGAACCTGGATGTTCATATTGGCTCCTACATATTCTACAAAGATCTTTATCGGTCGAACTATTATGACAACATACGTTATTCCCTTTGTCTATCGGTATGTTACTTGCCCGAGGTTCGATCATCGGTATCTTCATACCTAGTTCAATCTCGTTACCGGCAAGTCTCTTTACTCGTTTCGTAATACATCAACCCACAACCTACTCAATAGTCACATTGCTTGCAAGGCTTATTATGATGTGCATTATCGAGAGGGCCCAGAGATACCTCTTCGATATTCGGAGTGACAAATCCTAATCTTGATCTATGCCAACCCAACAAACACCTTCAGAGATACCTGTAGAGAATCTTTATAATCACCCAGTTACGTTGTGACTTTTGATAGCACATAAGGCATTCCTCCGGTATCCGGGAGTTGCATAATCTATAGTCGAAGGAATATGTATTTGACATGAAGAAAGCAATAGAAATAAATTGAACGATCATTATGCTAAGCTAACAGATGGGTCTTGTCCATCACATCATTCTCCTAATAATGTGATCCTGTTCATCAAATGACAACACATGTCTATGGTTAGGAAACTTAACCATATTTGATTAATGAGCTAGCCTAGTAGAGGCTTACTAGGGACATGGTGTTTTTCTATGTATCCACACATGTATCGAGTTTCTGGTTAATACAATTCTAGCATGAATAATAAACATTTATCATGATATAAGGAAATATAAAATAACAACTTTATCATTGCCTCTAGGGCATATTTCCTTCAGTTGGTCACTCTTCGATGGCAGAAGAATCTAGATCATCGGGGCGAGAGCTCTACAAGCAGTAGGTTGGGCCTTGAGGGAGCAATGCGGGCAGAGGAAAGACTATTGGTGTCGTGGCGTATGTTCAGTGTTGTCATCCATAGTTCACCACTGGAGACAGAGCTTGCGATGCTTGGCAGGCTGCGGCGATGGCTGGTCTCTGGGAGGTGGGGGATGTTGCTCGAGGTAATGTGCGGTCTACCGTTCACAAATGAGAGAGAGAACAGAGCCGACCTGTCATATGTTGCCTCGGCCTTACCTGTCATAAGCTACCTGAGTTGCCTCGGTCCACCTGTCAGGATTTAATGCGTCACCACTATGGGGAGAGAGAGAGAGAGAGAGAGAGAGAGAGTGGCCCGACCCCACCTGCCAGGATATAACATGCCCCGTTCGCCAAGAGGTAATGGTTAAAGGCTTTTACTGGGCGACTGTGCTCCGTTTGGGCTTTTGTGAGTAGAGGGGGTGAAGGAGGAAGGAGAAAAGTGAGCAATGTTAGATGACTGGGGTAAAACTGAGCACAACTAAGCAACCAGGGGCATGAAAATAGAAAACCCTAACTTTATACCTCTTGATGATGCCGATAAACCTTTTTGGACTCTTGAATCTTATAGGATTTATCCTACTATATTCTTTTACAACAAAATCAAATGGGGTGGGGTTTCTACCCCTGGTCGAGGCAAATTTGGAAAATTAATTGTTCCACACAGATATATTGTGTTTGTTTAGTTGATGGTTCATATCAAAATCCTTACAAGAGACAATTTGAGTAAAAGAGAACACTTAGCTGATTTAACATGTCTCTTTTATAATGAGTATGAATATGTCGATCACTTGCTTTTTGGTTGCATTATTGCAAGACATGTTTCGAAAGATATTGCTGAATCTTTTCACTTTTATCTCTCTTGACAATATAAATGAATTATATTCTTTGTGGGATAGTGATAATAAGAAATCTGTTATAGGTATGGCTTGTGTCACCTTCATCTGAAGCTTATGGGCTATGAGAAATGATTTGTGTTTTCATGGAGTTGTGTGGAAAGATATCTGAATTTTTCCGAGTAGAATAAGTGTGGTCCTTCATAGATGGATGATTATATGCTTGGATTCTCAATCAAAAATAATGAAGGACTGCCTGCTATTGCTGGATTGAAGAAGAGGAGAGTTCCTAAGGATCGCCTAGTGATGAATAATAATGTGGGTGCAGGGATTGATCAATAGAGATTCCATCCAAGAGCCCATTCCAGCTGACGCTGATGATTATGTAATAGATAGCTTTTGTTGCTGAATTTCCTTTGCTCATGTTGTTTTTTTAGAGAAAAGGCATACGCCCGACTTTATAAATAAAGCCAACCGGCAGAGTCACATCACAACCATCCAAACATCACAAAAGCAGAGCAATAGTTAAGAAGTACGAATACATGGCAACCCAGCCAATCATGGCACGCAGGCCAGCCTCAAAACCAAAAGAGCAGGAGATTAAGCCATCCTCCTAGATCGCCGCAGCTGGGAAGAAGCCGTAGACTGTATCTTAGATAGCATGTCATCGAACGCCTCTAGGTCCACCTCCTTAGTCAATAATCTCCACTGCTGCAATAAGACATTGGCTTTAAATAAGCAACTCACAGGGTTAGGCAGAAAGGTGTGCTCAATAGTGAACTTGTTCCTAGTAGTCCACAGCGACCAACAGATTGCTGCCCAACCAACCCAAAATACCTCTTAGTCCGACCGGATAAAGCATTAACATAGCGCCGCAGATCCTCGAAGGAAGAGGGATTCCAATTAACATGAAGCCAATGTGTCGTGGAATTGTCACGTCAGATGTCCTCGTGAAAGGACTTAGTTGTGGAGCCATCGCAACTAGGAAGCTTGAAGGGGTTAATCGGGACAAGGGACACGAGAGATTTTATACTAGTCCGGCCCCTTACGATGAAGGTAAGGCCTACGTCTAGTTGGGTTGGTATTGATGTTTCGATGACCAGGGAGCGAGATACGCTATGCCCGGCTCTCGATGAGTTGTTTCTTACCCTAAGCAGCCAGCAGGTCGTCCCCTTATATACACGGGTTGACGCCCTGTGGCGTACAGAGTCCCGGCCGGCTTATAAACAGTGTCCGGCTCGGTGACTAGTTATATCTACCTTATGATACAAGTCATGCCATTATGGCAGTTTACTACAACGGGCCTTAAGTCACATGTGGGCTTTAAGCCCTTTATTGAACCGCCATCTTCATGCTTGGTTTTGGGCTTCTTTCTGGTGAGTCTTCTTTGCGTAACCCGGCCCCTCCTGGGCAGCTTACACAAATAGTTATATCCCCAACATTAGGCCCCAGATTGATTTGAACCTGTTCATGTCAATCTTAGAATACCTTAAAACATAAATCTTCAGTCTTCTGACTATGCAAAAGGTTTTCTTTAACCCGCCCTGACGTCATCTTTTGGATCCGTGTTAACCCGTCGTGACGTCATCTTTTCTTAAATTCCTTTTTTATTCCACCATATCTTCCAACGGATCTCTGCCTTTATTGACTGTTCTGAAAACCGAGGCGTCGGGGCCGCTGGATAATAACTCTTATCTCCACATTTCTCGCGGCGTCTCAGTTTTCCTTTCCTTATAAATAGGCGCGACCTAGGTCTTCCCATTCTCCTCCTTCCAGTCGTCTTCTTCCTCTTGCTGCTTCTCTTCCACTCGAGCTCCGCCGCCGCCACCGCAGATCTCCTTGTCTGCACCAACTCAGGCCGCTGCATCAACCTGGTTAGATCAGAAAAACGCAACACCCTTCCGCAGCAATCTTGCATCGGTAAATCTCCCCTTTTCTGCTCCTTAGATCTACATTAAGGCCTTCGAGTTCTTCGTGTTCTTCGCTGTTCAGTAGTTCCTTTCATAGATTTCATTGTCCCCGCTCTTCTTGATCTTGAAGATGATAAAAACTGATGCGGTAGATGTTTTACACCTACTTTGAAATGCAAATGAACCCCTTTCTGTCGCATAGAGGCCCCATTCGAGCCCTTGAGCTTCATCCGCTCCAGTCTTAGGTCTAGAAAATTTCCTTTTCAGAACAGTTGTTTGATCCAAAATAACAGTGGTAGATTATGAAACCTGTTTGTATCACCCGGAAAACTACTTCTGTCGAATACACTTAAACATAGATGTCCATGTAGCTGGCTTAAATAAATGACACTGATCTATGAGCCTTGCTTGCTTCTCATGACCTTAAGAAGTTTGAACTGCTTTTGACACATGTAGCGGCTTAAATACTGTTGCATAGTTATCCTTATATCATTAGGCCCCTTCTTAAGCCGCCACCTTGAATAATTAAGATATTTGCTCCCTAGTTAAAATTGAACCGGAACTTCTTATTTTGTTGTAGGCCAACTATTGTCATGACACCTAAGGCAACCAAGGCCCCTGTGACCTGCAATTGGGTCCCATCCATAGTCACTAAGAGCAAACTGTCTGAATTTGTGAAGTCTGGCCATCTACCAAAAAAGGAGGTCATGTCTTGTCGTGCCCCTGACCCGTCTGAAGAAAGGCCTCAACCGAAAGAAGGGGAGGTAATAATTTTTACGGATCATATGAACCGGGGATTTGCTCCTCCCGGCTCAAAATTCTTCAGGGAGGTTTTGAATTTCTTTGACCTTAGACCTCAAGACATCGGACCCAATTCCATGTCAAATATTTGCAATTTCCAAGTCTTTTGCGAGGTGTACCTTGGAGAGGAGCCAAGTCTGCTATTGTTCAAAGAGCTTTTCTACTTGAACCGGCAGAATGAACGTGCCAACGGGCCTAGTCTTGACCTTGGCGGCATTTCAATTCAGTGGCGGAGAGATTGCCTTTTTCCTTACGCTGAACTGCCGAGTCATCCAAAAGATTGGAACCAGATGTGGTTCTATTGTCAGGATACTTCACCGGCTGAGGAGAGCCCTCTGCCCGGCTTCCGCACCCTCCGCCTTGAGTCCAACCATCCGCTAGCGGACAAACTGACGGTTGTCGAGCATCTGCCTCTCAATCCCACCATCAAGAAGATCAAAGATCTTTTGGGAAATGGTTTGAACGGCATCGATCTGGTCCGAGTCTGGGTCACTTGGCGAGTACTTCCATTAAGCCGCCGTTCCGGCTTAATGTGTACTTACACAGGCGAAAAAGATGATCCACCGCGTCATAGTCCTGACGACTTACCAGATGATGTGGTGGATGCTACGACCCAGTCGCTGCTGAAGGAGGGCACTATAACTAGTAATGCCTTCGGCTTACTTCCCTTCTGCAAGAAGAACCCGACCCCTGCAGTAAGTTATCAATCTTAATAAATACTCTTTGCTATGTTATACCTTATTTGTATTCATAATTCCTTATCTTTTTCCACAGGCCGATGACAACTTCTGGAAGGTCAAATATGACCATGAGGCTGCCAAACAAGCCAGGGCAGCCAAGAAAACCGAAAGGAAAGCCACCAAGACGGGAACCTCAAAGAAGAAGAAACCCAGCACCTCTGACTTATTCAAATTGGATGATACTTCCTCGGATGATGAAGAGGTAACCTTTAAATCTTCTTAATTCCTTTGTCATTACTTGACTGACATTCTATTCCTTCAGGAGGATACGGGGAATAGCCAAGCGGCTGACGAAGAGGTAACTATAATCTCCTCCGACTCAGAGCCTTTGCCAAAGCAAAAATCCAAAGGGTGACCCGGAAAGTAAGACTTTCACATCCTCTAGCTTATCAAGATCCTCAATTTCTTTTGAAGCAACAACAGCTTGAAAACCAGAGGCAGACCTGGACCAGCAAGGATGCAGAACTCTCCTTCGGCTTACCTGATGTAACTAGGAAGCGTCGGAATGAGGTTATCTCTGATTTACGTTCTGTTTTACCCTTGGTGGGTTTAATTCGTCAACCTCTCAATTCATCTGACTCCAATTATCAGGATTCTTCTCCTTCCTCTGGTGAGTCTATGCAATCAAACATGCCGGCTTCCAAAACTGCTCCCGGGTAATGTAACCTTATTTACTTTAGGTTTTACCTTACTTATGCTTTAGTATTCATCCTTCTACCTTTATCGACAGCATGCAAGTGAAGCCCAGCAAGAGGGCAAGGAAGAATAAGCCGTCCCAAGACCCGATTGTTACTGAACCGACGCCTGACATGTCTGCTCCTGACAGTTCCACCCATCAGCCGCCGCCTGAACCGACTTCTGACATTCTGGTGCCAACCTCTGATCCGCCTGCCGAGGACACTATCAACCGCTCTGATAATCCAGAAGCTCTTAGTCCGGTTAAGACGACTGACCCGGAAGTTGTTATTCTGAAGAGTCAATTTGTTGAACCGGGGCGGCCTACTGTCCTTGCCAAATGTTCTGCCAAGGAAGAACTTGCCGAATGCCGAAAGGCTAAGCAGGACATTACTAATTACACTCACTTAAGCATTGGTGACATAGTCTCGGGCTATCTGAATCAAGTGCATAATAGCCGTGACCTGGAAATTGACATGGTGAAACAAATACAGCACAAATCTGAGGTATAACTTATGCTATTTTCCTGAATCTTACTTATTGTACCAGCCCGCAAGTCTATTGCTTATGAATGAATATGATGTAGACTTAGAAACCTACTTACTATTGGTTTGTCCGGTTTAAAGAGAATATATTTAACCCGGTTATAGCATTATACCTTGAACTTGCGATACACATTAGCCCCCAAGTGCCAAGTATCTTTACTTGTAAAATGCTTGGGACTTAATATGCATGACCCGGATTTGTAGGGTAAAAAATTCTTTAACATACATTAGCCCCCAAGTGTCAAGTATCTTTACTTGTAAAATGCTTGGGACTTGAATGTTATCTTACCGTGATCCTTACCATAATCTGATATCAATGCAGGCCACCATAAGTCAATTTGAGTCGGAGCTTGCTGTCCTGAAGAGCCGGCTGGAAACTCAAGAACTTGAAACTTATAAGGCCAACTCCAAATTTGAATTCAGTGTCTCTGAAAATGAGAAGTTGAAGAAAAATTTTGAGTCAGAGAAGAAAGCATGGGCTGATGAGAAGGCTTCACTGGTGACTCGGGCCGAGACGGCAGAAGCATCTCTTGCAGAGGCAACAACCGAGCTGTCCGACTTAAAACGGCAGATGTCCCAAATGGTCTCAGCCATCTTCGGTAAGTTACTGTACAAAACCTCAAACATTGTAATCTTTCAATAACTATTGTAATCGTTATCTCCGGCTCACTGTTGTATTTGCAAACACACAGGCCCCAGGAGCACCAACCTCAAGCAGAGCATGCTAATCAAACTTAAGGCGGTTTACACCTTAGTGGAACAACTGTACTCTGGGTCACAATGTGCCTTGGCCGTTGTAGCCTTATCAAATACCACTCCCCGCCTTCTGCAAGACGTGCTGAGGCATCTCGTTGTGCTACCTCAGCGAATTCAGGACTTAAGGCGGGCATCTTCAAGAGCCGGGGCCGTGGCCGCATTGAGCCAGGCAAAGGCATGGATGCTAGAGCTTGATCTGGCTGACCTCGCTCTTGGATACCCGAGCCTGAAGGAGGACAGTACTGTATTTGACGACCATGATTTCATCGCTTGTGTCAAAGTCATACGTCCCGTGGCTACCCTTATTGGGAATGATACTGATCTTACCAAGTATTCGCCGGGCTATGACAGCGAGAACCAGAGAATTCCAAGCATTCCATATGACCAAGTCAGCCTGATCCCTCCAATGCATAAGCATACTTTTGCCCCTGAAGTGGATCCAGCCAATTTAATAGACGATGAGGCTGAGTTTGAAGCTTTGAGTGGCATTGACTGGGCCTCATCAACATTCCAGGACAAAGCAACCGACGGAGAGGCGGAGAAGGATAAGCCGGAATCTTCAAGCCCACCGAAGGAGTGAATCACCGGGCGTTTTGTAAAAAACAATGCTTCATTTATTCAGGCTCGGGGAGTCTTGTAATAGGATAGAAAAAACTTCTCAATGTTTGTCATGCCTTTGCACATGTTCCCAGCGCTTAACACTTTCGTAAGCCGCTATCGCTATATATGTCTGGCTTATGTTGATCGTTTATTTCCTTGATGTTTAAATTTGCTTGCCTTATCCTGCACATAAAACAAACAAAATTCCCTTGGTGGTTTATCGCGTCGGGGGTCACATAAAATATTGATAACCCGGAACACGAACCAAAGACATCATATACAAGCCGGTTTACGACTATATTTGTTAAACATAGCCATAATAGCATACCTGCGATCCCTTTTGATAATCTTTCCTGCTTATATGATGTTCACCTGGTACTTAACAACCTGGGGGGACCAATATTAAACCGAAAGAGACAAAAAACTATCTCATAATGCTTTCCAGAAGGTCTCAAGATAGTCAAAATAATTATGCTTATGCTGGATAATAAACAACATTCACAGGCTTCTGATTCGAATATGATCAGTAAACCGTTCCAAAGGGGTTAAGCTAAGATTCTGATACGATCATATAGCCCCCAGTAGCTTTGGTGATGCCGATCAAGTGGGTATCGACAGCTATGTTCTCTTTGGTTCAAATACGACCTATGTTTGAACAGGAAGCCCCCAAGTGGCCATAAGAGTTGTTTAATGACGTTGATTCGAATACGATCCACGTCAGACCCAAAGGGGTTAAGCTGTGATTCAAATATGATCAAGAAGCCCCCAAGTAGGTTTGGCAGTATGCCGATCAAGTGGGTATCGACAGCTATGTTCTCTTTGGTTCGAATACGACCTATGTTTGAACAGGAAGCCCCCAAGTGATCATGGCTGGATTCAGATATGATCATAAGCCGGACCAAAGGGAAAGCCGGATTCAGATATGATCCGCTCCCTGTTGGTAGTTTTCACCACCTGATAATGAAGACATATAAACATTTTTGTGGAAAAAAGGACAGAGTTCCTGCTTTATTTCTTTATATAATATGTACATCGTCAAAATATATACATCTTGAGAGCCGGTGGCTCAAGTATAGTAAGGCCGGAGATGGGCGATATTCCACAGCCGGCGGGTCTCCTCCTCCGATTTACGTGAGTCTTTGTGCTCTCGAACATCAATGAGGTAGTATGACCCGGCATGATGGCCACAATCCCCTTCATGGATATCACGAAGTATTTCTTGGCCTTCTACAGGTGACACACAGTGTTGAAACACCCTAGTGACGCTTAGGTGATGTAACTCGCTATTAACAATTGTCATAGATTTGGAGCGCCTGACGATTTGTCTTGCCAAGGTCTCATCCTCAGGTAACTCTCCCCGGGTCATATAAGCCTAATACAGCACTGTCCAATCCGGGATAACATGAAGAGTTGCCACCAGCTGTGCCTACGGGTTTGGCACCGCTAGTTCTTCCTCGGTAGGCACCTTGACAGAAGGGTTATGTAAAATATCGAGAAAGGTGTTAGGCGGCACCGGCTTATGTTGAGATCCCAACCGGCTTAAAGCATCAGCCGCCTCATTCTTCCTTCGATCAATGTGCTCCACTTGATAACCCTTGAAGTGACCAGCCACCGCATCTACTTCATGATGATAAGACGCCATAAGGGGATCCTTGGAATCCCACTTGCCTGACACCTGCTGAGCCACGAGATCTGAGTTGCCCAAACACCTTACCCGGCTTAAGTTCATCTCCTTGGCCATCCGGAGACCATGGAGTAAGGCCTCATACTCAGCTGCATTGTTAGTACATGAAAACATAAGCCGGAGTACATAACAAAATTTGTCACCTCGAGGGGAAGTTAAAACAACTCCAGCCCCCGAGCCTTCTAGCTGCCTGGACCCGTCAAAGTGAATAGTCCAATATGTGTTATCTGGCTTCTCCTCAGGTGCCTGCAGCTCCGTCCAATCATTGATAAAGTCCACCAAGGCCTGAGATTTAATAGCAGTACGTGGCATGTACTTCAAATCATGAGGCCCAAGCTCGATAGCCCACTTGGCGACTCGTCCTGTGGCCTCCCTATTCTGGATGATGTCTCCCAAAGGGGCAGAACTTACCACAGTTATAGGATGACTTTGAAAGTACTGTTTCAACTTCCGGTTGGCCATAAACACTCCGTAAATGAGTTTCTGCCAATGTGGATACCTTTGTTTAGACTCAATGAGCACCTCACTGATATAGTAAACCGGCCGTTGAACCGGATGCTCCTTGCCAGCTTCCTTATGCTCCACCACGATAGCAACACTGACGGCTCGTGAATTGGCAGCCACGTATAACAGCAACGGCTCTTTATCAATAGGAGCTGCAAGAATCAGTGGTTCAGACAACTGTCTTTTTAAGTCTTCAAAGGCAGCATCAGCAGCATCACTCCAGACAAAAGTGTATGTTTTCTTCATCATCTGATATAACGGCAGGGCCTTCTCACCTAACCGGCTTATGAACCGGCTTAAAGCGGCAACATGACCCGCCAGTCGCTGAACATCATTGATGCACGCCGGCTTAGCCAGAGAGGTAATCACCTTGATCTTCTCTGGATTAGCTTCAATACCCCTATTGGAGACCAAAAACCCCAAGAGCTTGCCTGCGGGTACACCAAACACACACTTGGCCGGATTAAGCATCATCTTATAAACCCGGAGATTATCAAAGGTCTCTTTTAAGTCAGATATCAAGGTTTCCTTCTCTCTGGATTTCACCATGATGTCATCTACATAGGCATGAACATTACGCCCAATTTGGTCATGTAGACAGTTCTTCACGCACCGCCGATGAGTCGCTTGAGCACTCTTGAGCCCAAATGGCATGGATACATAACAGAAGGCTCCAAACAGAGTGATGAAAGTCGTCTTCTCCTGGTCCTTAACTGTCATTTTGATCTGATGATAACCAGAGTAAGCATCCAAGAAACTCAAACATTCATAACCCGCCGTAGCATCAATGATTTGATCAATACGGGGGAGAGCAAAGGGATCAGCCGAACAAGCCTTGTTTAAGTCCGTGTAATCCACACACATTTGCCAAGTGCCGTTCTTTTTAAGCACAAGCACCGGGTTAGCCAACCACTCCGGGTGAAAAACTTCAACAATGAACCCAGCCGCTAAGAGCCGGGCAACTTCCTCTCCAATGGCTTTCCGCCTCTCTTTATTAAAATGCCGAAGAAACTGCCTGACCGGCTTATACTTCGGATCAATATTGAGAGTGTGCTCAGCGAGTTCCCTCGGCACACCCGGCATGTCAGAAGGTTTCCATGCAAAGATGTCCCGGTTCTCATGGATGAACTCGATGAGCGCGCTTTCCTATTTGGGATCCAAATTGCTGCTGATGCTGAATTGCTTGGCAGAGTCCCCTGGGGTAAAGTCAACAAGCTTCGTCTCGGCGACCGATTTAAACTTCAACGCCGGGTCATGCTCTGTAGTTGGCTTCTTTAGGGAGGTCATATCTGTCGGGTCAACATTGTCTTGATAAAATTTGAGCTCCTCCGCGGCACAGGCAGACTCAGCATAAGCCACATCGCCTTCTTCACACTCCAAAGCCACCTTTCGACTCCCACGTACAGTGATGGTACCCTTGTGACCGGCATCTTGAGCTGTAAATAAACGTAACATGGCCGTGCCATGAACTTAGCATAAGCCGGTCGCCCAAATAGAGCGTGATATGGACTCCTGATTTTAACCACTTCAAACATTAATTTCTCGGCCCTGGAGTCATATTCATCTCCAAATGCCACCTCCAGTTCAATCTTGCCAACTAGGTAAGCCGACTTGCTAGGAACCACTCCATGGAAAATAGTGTTGGATGTTCTCAAATTCTTATCAGTCAACCCCATGCGTTGAAAGGTCTCGTAGTAGAGGATATTGATGCTGCTACCTCCGTCCATGAGTACCTTAGTGAATTTATATCCACCAACCTGAGGTGCTACCACTAAGGCTAACAGACCCGGATTATCAACTCGTGGAGGGTGATCTTCTCTGCTCCATATGATGGGTTGTTCTGACCACCTCAAATAACGAGGAATTGCCGGCTCAACAGAATTCACGGCCCTCTTATGAACCTTCTGGTCACGTTTGCATAAGCTAGTGGTAAACACGTGATAATGCCCACCACTCAACTGCTTCGGATGGCTTTGATAACCCGACTGCTGCTGCTGTTGCCCTCCTTGACCAGACTGCTGCTGATTATTACCGCCTGGATGTCTCTGAAAGCCGGAGTTTGAACCACCGCCCGGGCCATAAAAACTGCCAGCCCCTGAGCCACCACCAGATCCATGACTACCATCAAAAGTGTTGGAATTTTTAAACGCCTTCATGATCGCACAATATTTCCACAGGTGTGTGGCGGGGCACTCCCGGGTGCCGTGTCTCGGGCAGGGCTCATTAAGTAACTGCTCAAGAGATGGGTCTGACCCGCCGGATCGAGGCGGCTTACCCTTACGTCTCTGATTGTTACCTTGCGCATTGGCATTGGCCATAAACTCCGGGTTACCATCCGCCTTACGCTTATTGCCTCCTTGATTCATCGGGTTATGTTGTTGACCCTTTCCATTGCCGTTCCTTTTTCCCTTCCCTTTCTTCTCATCATCAGACGCGGGATCCTTGGTACTATCAGAATCGGCATATTTGACTAAAGCCGCCATCAGCGTACCCATGTCGTTGCAGTCACGTTTAAGGCACCCTAGTTTCTGCCTCAACGGCTCAAAGCGGCAATTCTTCTCCAACATAAGGACTGCAGAGCCGGCATCCATCTTGTCAGATGAATGTATTATCTCCTTGACCCGGCGTACCCAATGAGTGGTGGATTCACCCTCCTCCTACTTATAGTTCGTCAAGTCCACAATCGACATAGACTGCTTACAGGTGTCCTTGAAGTTCTGGATAAAACGGGCTTTTAACTCTGCCCATGAGCCAATGGAATTGGGTGGTAAACCTTTTAACCAAGACCGGGCCGTTCCATCTAACATCATGGTGAAGTATTTAGCCATTGCCGCGTCACTGACTTCCAACAGCTCCATGGACATCTCATAACTCTCGATCCATGCTCCGGGCTGTAAGTCGGCCGTGTAATTTGGCACCTTCCGAGGTCCCTTGAATTCCTTGGGTAGACGCACATTACGCAAAGCTGGTACCAAACAGGGAACACCACCGGTTCTAGTGGCTACTTCCGTCTCAACAGAAGTCGTTGGATACTCCGGGAAATCCTGATGAGCTGCCTGTTGAGCCGCCAGCTAAGCCACCCGCTCGTTCTCCTGACGTACTCGATCTTGCACCAGGTTATAGCCACCGGGTTGATTACGGCATTGGGCGTTGCTTGACAAAGCTTCGGACTCCATGTGCCTGCTGTAACTCGGGCTCTGGTTCTGACGAGGCGGTGCTAACCAAGGCGATGGAGTTGAATGGATCATGTCCCGGCTGTAAGAGTAGGTCTCTTGTTGAGCCAAGGCCGTCTGAAGAAGTTCTCTGACCCTCCGGGTCTCCACCGCTGTCGGGTGATCGCCGTCCATGGGAAGAGCCGCCAAACGCGCCGAAGCCGCGATTAAGTTCTCCATGGGGTTGGAAAAGTGACTCGGCGATACCGGCACATAACGCGGTGGTGCCATGCTCACATGAGGAGGTGGCATCTCTCGAGGCTGAACTGGTCCTCCTGCTCCGGCTGTCATAAACTGATTGGTCTCGGGCGTGTTACTTGGGCCAACTCCGGGTGTAACAAAAAGAACTCGCGGGTCGTAGTTCGGAGGTAGATGGGACTGGGTTTTCTGATGTCTCCTCCTCATCACCTCATTGGACGCGTTTAGGCTCATCGTGAGCTGGTAAGCTTCTGACTGCAACCGCTGCGCCCGAGCGTCGAGAGCCGTCCGCTCTGTGGCTAGTCTAGTATCCTCAGCTGCCAAGGCCTCCTTGGCCTGAGCTATCTCCTCACGCACCCGTGCCACCTCCGCGTCATGCTCATCTTTATTTGCAGGAATAACCATGGCGGTTAACAGGGCCGTAAGCTTGTCCATGAGGTCTATCAGCACCTGAGCCAGCGGGCGCACGGGGCCACCTGCCCCGGCTGTCCCTATCCCGGATGTTATTGTTGCGGCAGCTGTAGAGTTAGAGTCGGGCTAAGTCCCAGCCATAAAGATTCCTGCCCATCTTGGCGGCTCACAGGGGTCCGGAATACTGGTGCCATCAGAACAGCCCCCGAGCACGCCGTCTTGTACTTGGTACAACGAATCTGTTGAGCCGGCGGACGAATCACCGTCTGAGAGGACGGCCATCTCACCCCCATCTCCAGATCCTTCAGAGAGTTCCTCTCCCTGGATGCAGCCCACGAAGGCACGCTTCATGACAGGTTGAACTCGAGTCTTCCTTGCACGCTGAGCCGTCTCGACGAGGTCGGTGCAGTTGTCCGGCTTAGGGCCTGGCTCACCGATCCGGCCGATGAAGACGTGGATTCCGTTGAAGGGGACCCGGTACCCGTACTCAATTGAACCGGCGCCGGGACCCTAGCCTTCATCGTCGATGTAGATCTTGCCACGATGACTCTTGGTCATCTGGCCCACTACGTATCCCTTGAGCCCTTCGAAGTTGCCCTTCAAGAACTCAAATCCACCGTGCGCTGGCCCCACGGTGGGCGCCAACTGTCGTGGAATTGTCACGTCAGATGTCCTCGTGAAAGGACTTAGTTGTGGAGCCATCGCAACTAGGAAGCTTGAAGGGGTTAATCGGGACAAGGGACACGAGAGGTTTTATACTAGTTCGGCCCCTTACGATGAAGGTAAGGCCTATGTCTAGTTGGGTTGGTATTGATGTTTCGATGACCAGGGAGCGAGATACGTTATGCCCGGCTCTCGATGAGTTGTTTCTGACCCTAAGCCGCCAGCAGGTCGTCCCCTTATATACACGGGTTGACGCCCTGTGGCGTACAGAGTCCCGGACGGCTTATAAACAGTGTCCGGCTCGGTGACTAGTTATATCTACCTTATGATACAAGTCATGCCATTATGGCGGTTTACTACAACGGGCCTTAAGTCGCTGTGGGCTTTAAGCCCTTTATTGAACCGCCATCTTCATGCTTGGTTTTGGGCTTCTTTCTGGTGAGTCTTCTTTGCGTAACCCGGCCCCTCCTGGGTGGCTTACACAAATAGTTATATCCCCAACACAATGTCTAATACAACTCCAAAACAATTTGGCCAACGAGCAATGAAAAAATATGTGCTCAGTGTTTTCAAATGCCCCACATAAGGTGCATTTATTAGAGCCCGGACCATTCCTCTTCCTAATTTGACCAGCCGCAGGTAATTTACGACGGAATGCTTGCCACATGAAAATTTTGATCTTAGGAGGAATACGGGCCAACCAAATATCCTTGAATTTCACTGTATGGGCGCCTGAGATAAGTTTGGCGTACGCAGACTTAACTGAAAAACGGCCAGAAGAAGAGTGAGGCCAGACAACCGAGTCGTCTTCCTTCGAGAGCAAGGGGAAGAAGTCAGTAAGACGTTGTCAATCATCCAACTCCGCAGGAGAAAGGGATCGCCGGAATTCAAGGTCCCAGTTGTTAACCGAGAGCTCAAAGATAGAGATCTCCGGATCAGAGCAATACAAAAACAAGGTCGGGAAGGCCACCGCGAGAGTGGTGCCTCCTACCCACCAATCTAACCAAAAGCGAGTGGACTTACCATCCCTGACTACAAACTTAACGAGGGACTAAAAGATCGGGCGAACTTTAACAAGCTGACGCCAAAACTATGAGCCACCCGAGGGAGTAGCAAACATGGGGCTCGAGGACAGGAAATTTGTAGCTTTTAGAAGAGATAGCCAGAGAGGGCGTTCCTCGAGGGACATAATTTTCCACCACCATTTTATCATGAGGCGTTTGTTCATAACCGCCGTATTAATGATACCTAAGCCCCCCATGTTCTTAGGCCTATAGATGAGATCCCACTTTACCATCCTATATTTGCGCTTATTGTCAGAGGAATTCCAGTAGAAAGCACCCATGTGCTTGTCAAAGCCCGCGTGAATCCCTCCAGTCAGGAGATAAAAGCCCATTAGAAACATAGGGAGGGAAGACAGGCAGGCATTAGTAAGGGCAACTTTGCCTGCCTGGGAATTATAGCGACCTCTCCACGGCAAAACCCTATTCCCTACTTTGGTCACTGCCGGGGCAAAGTCTTTAGCCAATAACTTAAGAGGGGAGATTGGGAGGCCCAAATATTTGAAAGGGAATGAACCAAGAGAGCAGTTCAGAAGATGCGCCACTCTCTGAGCTTCAGAGTCAGTCACCCCAGTCACAATAACTTCGCTCTTCGAAAAGTTGATTTTTAGACCCGGCAGCGCTTCAAAGCATAAAAGAAGGAATTTTCAGATGCGTGAGACTAGCCTCATTAAGTTCAACCATAATAATGGTGTCGTCCACGTATTGAAGATGAGTGACGCCATTGGGAATTAGGTGAGAACTGACAGGCGTAATGTGTCTAGCAAGAGTTGCCCGAGATAGGATATGGAGAGAGCATCCGCTACGAAGTTAAATAGAAGAGGAGAAGCCGGGCCTCCTTGCCTAAGGCCCCTGCCATTGGAAAAGAAATTACTTATCTGCCCTCTGACCGACACAGCCGTATGACCTCCCGAGACCAGCTGCATAAGACGATGAACCACCGCACCCTCGAAACCTTTAGCAAGAAGGACTTGGCGAAGGAAATTCCAGCTCGTCGAATTGTAAGCCTTCTCGAAGTCGAGTTTGAGAACCACTGCCTTAGCACCCGTGATTCCAAGTCATGGACAATCTCATGCAAGCATAGTACACCATCCAGAATAAATCTACCCTTTATGGACGCAGATTGGAAAGGACTAATGACACGATGGGCGATCGGAGAGAGCCTAGTAGCCAGACCCTTGGCCGGGAGCTTTGCAAAATTATTGATTAAGGCAATGGGCCTAAATTGGGAAATCAGGTCAGCCCCTTTGACTTTAACAATGAGAGTGAGCACTGCGTAATTCAATCTAGAGATGTCAATAGTTCCCAGCCAAAAACCTCGCCTGAATGAGGCCCTTTAACTGAGGCCAGAACTGCCTAAAGAAAGGAATGGAGAAGCCATCAGGCCCAGAAGCCGCATTAGAGTTGGTAGAGCGGATCGTTTCAAAGATCTCATCTTCAGAGAGAGGGATCATCAATCCCTCGTTCTCATCGCTCGAAATTTGCTCGTGGGGGGACCAAAAAGTGGAAGCCAGCCTAAAACCCACCTCAGGTTTAGCGGATAGAAAGGTAGAGAAGAAGTTGACCACATGTTGCATAATCGCAGACTGATCACAGACCCTGACACCATTGATAAGGAGGCTATCAATGAGACATCACCGGTGCCTACCATTAGCAATAGCAAAGAAATAGGACATGGGCGGGTCACCCTTTAAAGTCCAATTAATAGTGCCTCTTTGCTTCCAATAAACTTCCTCTTGACGATGGATAGCTAGAAGGGCCTCTTCTAAGCCGTACCGAATCTGCCACTCGGCGGGGGAGAGGCCCATGCCGTCTGTGCGAGCATCAAGCGTGCCTATTTGAGCAGCCAACCTAGCTTTGTCACGCCTTGACTCAGCAGAGTGATTTTTAAACCAACCATGAAGGAATCTACGAAGAAAGTAGGAGCACTGATGCCAATCGTCCATCGGCCAAATGATCGACGGTTAGAAGATAGGAAAGTTGAAATCTTTTGCGCAATCAAGTTAGCAAAACCCTCAACCAAGAGCCAGGAAGCATCGAACTAAAACGTCGAAAAGGAAACCGAACGCATACCGTCATCAAGAATCAGAGGGGAATGGTCAGAGCCCACTATGGCCGGGGCTCTGAGAATAGCCCAGGGGAACAACAAGTCCCATCTATAACAAAAAAAACCCGACCGAGGACAAATCGAATGGGAGAGGTTTGGCGATTCGTCCAGGTGTAACAGGCCCCAACCCTAGGGATTTCACGTATCGCCGTGTCTCTAATGAAAGCATTAAACATGTCGGCCAGTGACCACGAGAAGTTAGAAGAACTCTTATCCGAAGGATAGCGCATCAGGTTAAAATCTCCTCCCAATAAGTAGCGGCAACTCACAGGATTCTATTTTATTTCAAAGTCCATCCAAAAAAATATAAGACATAGAATGGTCAGCCGGACCATACACCACCATGATTTCTAGTAAAGAATTAAGGGTATGATGGGACACCACCGTGCTAGCCCAGAAAATCCCATGATCAAAAGCAACAAAATCAAACAGGTCTCTCTTTGTGCCTAGGAGGATACTACCCGAATGTCCAACAGAAGCCACATAATTCCAATCAAATCTATCGATCCCAGAGATGGTGGAGAGCTCATTTGGGGAAAAGGAAGGTTTGAGAGTCTCAACAAGACCAATGATATCAATATTTTCAGAACGGACCAAGTCTTTGAGCTGGTCCCTGCTCCCCTAGCGCCGAAACCCCTAATATTCCAGAATAATGCCTTCATCTAAAAGAAAGGTTCTTAATGCGAAGGCTCGACTTGCTAGGAGCCATTCAGGATTTAGCTTGTTTACCAGCCCCACGCTTAGACACAGCCGAGGGAACCTGACTCCTATCAGTTCCCTCCCCACCCCCACCGGCCACAACCAGTGGGGCGGTAGATCCCAGCCCAGCCTCCTTGGCTTTAGTGATGTCAGCCTGAGCTATTTCATTTGCCCTAATAATACCAAGCAAGGAGGAAGGAGTACCCAAACTAGCATCATAAGAAATACCAACATCTTCTAAAATACGAAGCAAATGATCATCAGATTGAGACTGAAGCACTAAACGAACTAGAGAATGAACAGGGGGGTTGGGAGAGGGGGAGCATGGACGCGAACCTGAAGGAGGCAGATCCCTAGCCGCAGTGCGCCGAGCGGCCCGATCAGCAACACGCTCGCCACTGTTGGAGACATGACCGCTCTTGCGGGCCGTGGAAGCCGGCGAGCACAATGGCGCAGGGAGAGCACGGCAGGGAGACACCACAGCAGAAGACGGGCCCGAGGCCGTACCCAAATCAGCATCCAACCTACGGCAGAGCCCAGCCGCAGACTGCCTTGAGTCACCTAACGCCCTGCTGCGGGCGGAGTACTTCTTGACCGACGACTTCTTCTTCTTCTTCGAGGCCAAGGGACTGGCCGGGGGCAAATCTTCGATGCCCGAGAGGGAAGGAGAAGCAGGGCGAGCTGGTAGGTTAGAGCACACCGCCGAGAATGGTGTTCCCTTCACCCCACCAGAAGCCGAGGCCCCTCCAACAGAATTCGGCAGCGAATCTTTGTCCCCCCCTAGCCGGAGCATTCTCCTTCAGCATATCCTGATCTTCTGGAGAGAGTCTGTCCCACTCCGACTGGGTAAAGCGATGATCATTGTCGTGCATAGAGTCCTCCGGTAAGCCGTCATCGTCCTTGCTCTTGTCATCGTTGCCGGAAGCAGGAGGCGGGGGAGGAGGCGGAGGCGACACCGGACCCGAGTCTTCCTCCACCCGGACCCTAAGCCGGAAGCCTCCAGCCGAGGGGAAGACGTCTATGGAGCCACGGATACACAAATGATCCACACACCACACCCGCAGACGGACCGACCCAAGAATAGCCAACGAATCTTGATCAACCTCAATGGGTTTGCCGATAAGCACCCCGAAAGCCACCAGAAAAGCCGTGGAACGCAGAACAGGAGGGACATCATCAACTAAAACCCAGACTTCAGACAGGGAGGAGATCGCTTTGGAGCCATTAGACGTTGCCTTGACCGAAACTACCAGTTGATTGAGAGGTAGCGTAAAGCTAGTGCAGGAGGATATCATGTTGTTAGTTGTCTGCTTGTGAATCTTATCAGGCTCAACTACTTTGACTATAGCCCGAGCGTGGTAAACAGTTGTGTGTTTTGCTTGCCTTGTTTTAAATATAAAAATAAGGCAGGAGAAAACCCCTTTCTCAAATTAGACAATGCAGTTGGATGTGCTTTCGTGTTTTTAGAGCATCTCCAACAGGCGCCGAACGTGCGGCGCGCTAAATTCTGGTTTACGACGCGCCCTTCACCAGATTTGACGCGGCGCGCAGCGCTGGCTCCAGCAATCGCGCTAAAATGCAGCGCGCGCGCGTAGCTCCAGCGGGCGCGCTAAAATGCAGCGCCGCGCTCTCGCATTAACATTTTTTTAATAACTTTGCATAGATAAAAAAGCGATACATAATTCATAGCATAGATAAAAAGGATACAAAAATATTTTACATAGTTCCAAAGCATAGATAGATAGAACTACGATGCAAGTAGATAGAAAAAACTACGGTGACTCCCAGCCGTCATCATCATCACCATCATCATCCTCGGTGGTGTTGTTCGAGGTATCGAGCCACATGTCATCCCAACGCAGATCATTGGGGGAGAAGATCGACTGCCCATCGTTCTCGACAATATCACACTACGATAAGGCCAGTGCCTTGCGTCGACGCCTGTCGGCACGCTCCGCGCGGCGCCTTGCCATCCTCTCTGCCCAGAAGGCGTTCTCGGCGGCAACGTCCTCCGGGTGGCGACGAAGCCACTCCGCCATGGCTCGCTCGTCCTCCTCGGCGACGAGGAGGCGGCGCTGCTACCGAACATGGTCCGCACGGTCCTGGTCAGTGATGAGACGAGACGGAGGGGCGACGCGCTGCGTCTGCTCGCGCGTGAAGACGTCCCGGAAGTTCATCTGCGACGGGGGCCTCTCCAAGCACCACGCCGCCGCGTTGTACGCGCAGGCCGCCTCGTGTGCGGTTCGGAACGAGCCGAGGCCGAGCCGGACGTCGTCGGACCGGATCTCGACAGAGTACCAGTCGTTGGGGCGCTCGCGGACGCCGCGGCGGCCGGAAAAACCCCGGCGACATGGTGGCGGCGGGGAAAGCGGCGAGAAAGAGGGGCGAGGTGGCGAGGAGAAGGGCGCGTGTCAGTGTGGTTGAGCGCGTGGCGAGTGCTGGATTATACAGGCGCGCGTGAAGCGGCGCGCCAAATCTACCGCGCCAGCTGCCGCTTTCTTCCCCGCACGATAGTTTGCCGCCACCGTTGGAGCTCGCGAAATCGGGCCGCGCGCGCTAAAAAACGATTTTACCGTGTGGGCACGTCTTTTGGTGCGCCCGTTGGAGATGCTTTTATAGGTGTAAGTTTCCTCCATGCAGAAGAGAAAGAGACCTGCTGAAAATGGCGCCTGAACCAACTCAATCTGGACCATCAGATTCATCCGTAGCTCTAGGCTTCTCCTTGTACCCCACGCCCACGCGTCCACCGTCCACGCCCCACTTCTTCTGGCACGCGTCTTCACGCCCCGCCCGAAAAGCGCAACGCGCAGATCCCCTATACGCGATACCCCAATCGAAGAAGAGAGGAAAAAGAGAAAGCTCTGCGGCGGAGCCATGTCCGGCGCGGGGGAGTACCAGGAGATGGCCGCGTCGGTGCCGCCGGCGCTCAAGGCCATCACGCTCACCCACGTCCGCTACCACCGGGGCGACAGGGTCGGCCTCTTCCTCGCGTGGGTCTCCCTAATCCCCGTCTTCATCAGCCTCGGCGGCTTCATCTCCCACTTCATGTTCCGCCGCGAGCTGCAGGGCATCTGCTTCGCCTTGGGGCTCCTCGTCTCGCAGGTCCTCAACGAGCTCATCAAGCACTCCGTCGCGCAGTCCCGCCCGGCCTCGTGCGAGCTGCTCGAGACCTGCGACTCCCACGGCTGGCCGTCCAGCCACGCGCAGTACACCTTCTTCTTCGCCACCTACCTCTCGCTCTTCGTGCTCCGGCGGTCGCCGGCGAGCCGCGTCATGGCCTCCTTCTCATGGCCTCTCGCGTTCCTCACCATGCTCTCCAGGGTGTATCTCGGCTACCACACCGTCCCGCAGGTCAGAGCCCCTGAATTTCGGATCCGATCTGCGCGGACGCGATGGGCTTTTGATTATTGATTCATGCACTTCTAGCCAATGATTAGGCATTACAATCAGATAATTTAAGACTTCTTCTAAATGCAGGATTTGCAAAACACTGGGATAGAGAAGACATACTAATTGATATCCTACAGGAATTGAAAGAAATTAAAAAAAAGTGATCTAACCTTTCTATAAATCAATCATATGGGATTGGGTGGAAAGCAATCCGTATGAATTTTGGCGCTTTCATTCCTTTGATCCAAAGGGCATAGGAAAAGTTCGTATGGTTGAAATCATAGGGATTATTCACATAGGAATTTGCATGTGTGTTTGCATTTGAATTTCAACTGGTTCGAATCCATCAATTGAAGCATTCGGATCTAAAACTCAAGAATATTTCTTTGAAAACACAAAAATTACAGCTAAAGTGCTATCCTTATGGCCTCAATAGGTGAATGAAATTCATATGGTTAATCTGTTGGACCTATCTGTTTGCATATGAATTTGAACCATAGGACAATTACATTTTGGGTGGATATGTACTTGAAAGTTGGGTATTCTCTCTTCATAGTATACTTGTTCCCGAATCAGCAGTGTGATTCGGCTTAATGGCATCATCCTTGAGAAAAGTTGGTGGTCTCCCTGCATACCTGCTTTGTTTGGAACATTGTTTGGTTTTATTGCTTTTAGAATAAGCGAAATGTCATGACTGCCACTAAAAAACTGACAGATATTTCAATTTGATGGGTTCATTAGGTTTTCGCGGGAGCAGTAGTCGGCCTTGTATTTGGTGCTATCTGGTACTGGTTCGCCAACACCATTCTTGCTCAATACTTCCCAATGATTGAGGAGAGCGCAATTGGGAGGTGGTTTTATATCAAGGATACTTCACATATTCAAGATGTGCTCAAGTTTGAGTATGATAATGCAAGGGCAGCAAGGAAGAAAGTCGCTACTGATTGAGGATGTAAGCCACAGCAAATCTTAACTTTTTGATCATCTGGCACATCTTGCTCCAACATGAATAACCATATCTCTACATCACAAGTACTCTGTTCTGCTCTTACATGAAGTATAAGCTGTGATCATCCATTAAAATGTGCTTCAGATTAGCAGTTTACAAATAGCATATGTAATTAAGTCAGATGCATATCATTTTACCTAGTTATTTTTATGGAAGGGTTTTAGGTTCTTTGTGATATGACTATTCACATTATCTGCAAAGTTCAAAAAGGCACTAGGCATAAATTGTTCATTTTGGGACCTACTTGCGCCTACCTCGCTTATGCGCTGCTTAGGCGCGCGCCTAAGTATCCCGTACAATACTGTACTGACACCATAGGACAAGCCAGCAGGACATAGCTGGGATCGCTGGGGAAGTAGTTTTCAGCTGGGAAAACATAGGAATATCAATACATAGCTCTCCATGTAGCAGATTACAACCATGTGCCCATCTATATACAACTAAAACGTAAATTGGAGCGGGATATAATCATTGAACAGATAAGTACCTTGTCAGTATATCGCTCTCATAGCCATGTGCTCATGTATATACTAATAGCAGATTATAGCCATACATCGCTAATAGCACAAGCACATCACAAATACACAACACAAGTGCACAGCACAAGTGCACAACACATTAGCACAGCCAACAACAGCAGCTAGCAGCTAGTGGCAGCAAATTTGAGTAGCAGTAGCTAGCCAGCCAGCTACAGAGCATGACCAACAACAGAGGGAGCAGCACCAGCAGTGAGCAGCAGCAAAATAGCAGCACCAACAGCAAACCAAGACAAAAGAGGAGAGGGAGGCACCGAGGCAGATAGCTCAAAAGGGGAGACGGGGAGGGCTCACGGGGTTTGCCTGCCTGAAGAGAAGAAGAGCACGAGGAGGGGCGTGAGATCCGTGGCGGGGCAAGGTCGGCGTCCAGTAGCCGGCGGCGTGAGGAGAGCGCGAGACGAAGGAGCTCCGACCAAGGCGAGGATGAGCTTGAGATCCGTGGCGGCGCGAGGAAGGCCCGACGACGCAAGGAGAGGAGAGCCAAGGCTAACCTAACACGAGCCATAATTTTGGGCTTTTGGCTCTCGTCCCGCGCCTGCCTGCCTTGCCTTCTAATTCCTGCTGACCCCCTTCCCGCCATTCTGCGCCATTACACGTGATTTCCTGGCATTCCGCGTGTTAGAGTACGTAATGGGCCTAATGGGCCCATTAGTCTTAGGGTTAATTAGAGATAAGGGTCGCTTGCTTAGGGGTCAAGTAAGTCTTGCTTGGGAGTCAAGTGAACCTCTCTATATAAAGAGAGGAGATGTATCAATCTAATCAAGCAAGAATTAAGAAGGAAATCCCTTCCCTCTTGCCCGGCCGTGGGTAGAAAGGCCCCCGGCCGGCCCTCTCGCGCCCTCCTTCTAGCAGCGCCATAACAATTTGGTATCAGCTGGCTTCGGTTCGATCATGTCTTCACCGCCGCCAAGCCCGTCTCTTCCGCTGCCGGTCACCTTGTCGCCTCCGGCGACCACCACGACCGTCGCCCCGCTCCTGCCCGCGTCGGGATCCTCTGTCGCGCCCGCCCCCGCCGTCCTCACCTGGGAGGAGGTGTCCGGGGTGCTGCGGGACCTAACCCAGGCGGTCCAGGAGATCCACCTGTTCTTGGCCGGGTCCTACGGGCCGCATCCGGTTGCGCCGCCCATCGCCACCCCCGCGCCGTCGTGGCTGTCGTGGCAGCCACCGCACCAGGCGGCCTTCGCTGCGCTCGCCAGGCCGCTGCAGCTGCCATCCATCGCCACCACCGCCCAGCCCTGGCTGCAGTGGCAGCCGCCGCTCCTGGCGGCCTCCGGCGCGCCCGGCGCTCCGACGCAGCAGTCGTTGCCGCTGCCCGGCGTGACAGCGCAGCAGCCGCTGCAGCTGCAGCGGCCACCGCCGGTCACCTCCGCCGCCCAGTATGGGATGCCCTACGACGGGAGTGCGACGACCTCGTTCCCATCAGCGCCGCCGCCATCCCAGGGCGTCCACATCCAGCAGATCAAGTCCCTGCTGTCGCCGTCACCGCTTCCGTCTTGGATCGCTACCCGCCACGTGTCGGCGGCGGTGAGGCTGCAGGCTGCTGCGCGCGGCCTCCTAGCGCGTCGGCGTGTGCGGGAGATGCGTGGTCTGCAGCTGCCACTCCTCCAAGTTGCCCTTCGCTGCGCAAAGGACCTCGATCTCGTTCGCTGCGTCGGGGATCTTGGGCATGCGGTTTCCCCCACGGGCGGCTGGCACGTTGTTTTCCCCGCGGGCAGCGACCTCAAAGTTTGTGACATCGGCGGTTGGGGGGGGGGGGGGGCGCACCCCTCCTCGTCATTCTCAATCGCAAGCCCTCCACTCTTCCCTATGCGGTGCAGACCAACAGCCGTCCGGCGGGGAGAAGGCAGGGTGTCACCGACAGGAGCGCACCGCGTAGCACCACTGCTTTCCGCCGCCGACCGCCGCGAGGGCGCCTCTGCTGGTCGCTCTTGCGACCACTTCCAGGTGGCCATACACATGCACTCCTTTGGTCCAGGTGGTGTCCATGGGATCCAGGTGGCTGTACACGTGCACGTCCGACGTGCGGATGGTGTCCACTTTTTGTTAAAGGGTCCAAAATAAAGCGTCTCAGTCCATTTTAGGTTGAGAATAATAAAACAAGCCGAGATGTAAAAGGCTTGTTTTTAGGTGTTAGGTTTGTGTTGCGTCGAGTCATGGTTATAAGTTGGTTAAGCTGCAGCTTGAGGACAAGCTGCATGTCCAGGTGGGGTGTAGTGTTAGAGTACGTAATGGGCCTAATGGGCCCATTAGTCTTAGAGCATCTCCAACAGCCGCGCTAAACTAGCGTCGCGCCGCAAAATAGGTCGTTTTAGCGCGCGCGCAACGCGTCGGGGCGCTCCAGCGGGCGCGCAAAAACGGCGCGCGTGCTAAAACGGGTTGGGAGCGCGGTCAAAAACACTTACCCGCGCGGCGTATTTCGGGCGCCCACTACAGCGCGCGGCACACTCGAGCGCTCGCGCCCGCTCTTCCTCTCGCGCTTCCACCCCCGACCGGCCGCGCCGCCGCCGCCGCCCGCGCACCCCGGCGACCGTCTCAGGCTTCCCCGGCCTATCTCCGCGCTTCCGCCCATCCCCTCCTAGTACCGCCGGCGCCCGCGTGCCTCCGTCGTCCGAGGAACAGCGCCCGAGCGCTCGCTGCCGCGCCGCGCCCGCAAGGTGTTTGACAAAACGCCTACAAGGTATGTATTGCTCAAACTTCATGAATTTGGTGCATGTTTTGAATTGTAGTTTTTATAGTATAGTATTGAACATTGTAGATGAGTTCGTCGTATGATTCTTCCGAAGAAGAATTTGATATGGAAGAGGAGGATCTTGCAATGATCGTAGCTATGCATATCAATAAAAAACCGAAGCACGGTGGTTCGGTTATGGGTCGGGAGAAAATTTGGAGAGATAGGATTGATGCCCATAACAGATTGATGAAGAACTATTTCGTGGAGAATCCCACATACCCGGAGTCGTATTTTCGTCGCCGGTTTAGGATGAGCACCGACTTGTTCAGGCGCATTGCAGAGAAACTAGCGAGCCATGACCGGTTTTTCCAGCAAAGGAGGAATGCCGTCGGAGAGCTCGGGCATAGCACTTTTCTGAAGGTGACAGCCGCTTTGCGTATGTTGGCATACGGTATCCCGGCTGATCTAGTTAATGATCATTTGGCTATGGGTGAGAGCCAAGCCATCATGTGTGTCAAGCGCTTTGAAGTGGGAATTGTGCAAGTGTTTGGCGAGGAGTATTTGAGATCTCCCACTGCTGAAGACGCCGCAAGGCTATTGGCGATGAACAAAGCGCGCGGCTTTCCTGGCATGCTTGGCTCAATAGATTGCATGCATTGGAGTTGGAAGAATTGTCCAAAGGCATGGCATGGGCAATTCCACGGCCAAAAAAAGGGTTCCACTATAATCCTTGAAGCGGTGGCCGATCAGGAGACTTGGATTTGGCATGCATTCTTTGGAATGCCTGGATCTTTGAATGATATCAATGTTGTCAACCGGTCACCACTGATGAATAAGATTGCAAACGGTGAGTTGTCACCTGTGCAGTTTGTAGCAAATGACCGTACGTACAACTATGGCTATTATCTAGCGGATGGCATCTATCCAAAGTGGCAAACCTTCGTGAAGCCGTTGAAAAAACCGGAAGGTAAGAAAAATCTTGATTTCCACAATGCTCGGGCGGCGGCTAGAAAAGATGTGGAGAGAGCATTTGGGATTTTGCAAGCCCAATTTGCTATTGTGAGAGGACCGGCAAGATTTTGGGATCAAAAAATGTTTTGGTACATCATGCATGCTTGTGTGATCATGCACAACATGATCATCAAGAATGAGCGTGGCCAAGATTTAGACTACTCACAGTATGAGCTCTTTGGACATCCCGTGCGAGTGCGGCGGAGGGCTGAAAGGGTAGCCCGTTTTGTTGCCTCCTATCATGCCATTCGGCGTCCCGCAACGCACAAGGAACTTCAGAATGATCTAATTGAAGAGTGGTGGGCATGGCATGGACGGCAAAGAGCATGATGATATCTGCACTCGACATTGTATTGTTCATGAACTATTTGTTGTGTTGTAATAATTTATTTTGAACTATTTGTTGTACTGAACGATAAACTATTTGTTTGAGTTGTAATGATTTATTTTGAACTATTTGTTATTGATTTTTATTTTGTTTGTTTGATCATTTTTGCTCATCTTCTTTGAAATGTACATGTGGTTTGTGCGGCGCGCGCGCTGTATTTTTGCGCCGCATTATAGCACCGCTGCTGGAGCCAGCGCAGGCGGGCGCGCAAAACCAGCCGCAGCGCGCGCGCTAACAGGTTTTTTGCGCGCGGCGCTTTAGCGCGGCTGTTGGAGATGCTCTTAGGTTAATTAGAGATAAGGGTCGCTTGCTTAGGGGTCAAGTAAGTCTTGCTTGGGAGTCAAGTAAACCTCTCTATGTAAAGAGAGAAGATGTATCAATCTAATCAAGCAAGAATTAAGAAGGAAATCCCTTCCCTCTTGCCCGGCCGCGGGTAGAAAGGCCCCCGGCCGGTCCTCTTGCGCCCTCCTTCTAGCAGCGCCATAACACCGCGCGCCTAGTCGTGCTTCAGCAGGAAAGGTGCTCGGCCTAGTCACGCGTTTCCGAATGCACATGGCCAAAGCAAGGCGTTATGCCAGCACCTTGTGCGTAGGCGCGCATAAGCGCACGATTAATAGTGCCTTTTTGAACTTTGATTACCTACCAAACCGTTGCTCATCATGTTCTTACTTCAGTGCAGGTTTCTGCTCATGGATTATATTGTTGGTCTATCTCAGGGAGGGTAAGAACTTGTGTGGCATGGCAAGATGTTTGCTTCGCTGAAGCTGCACGCGAACCCATGTACTCCTAGCTGGACTTTTATTAGAAGAGAAGCCCGTTGGAGTTGTGGTGTTTTTTCGCTTTTCCTGGCCATAAGCCATTGTTCTTTTTAACCCCAGACCCTTGTATTATTTTGGCGATGAGTTGATTTTCGTGTACATTTGGACAAAGACCACAGTTTTTTTGTACTTGACTGAATTATATCTGTGCCATATGTCCATATAGATGGTGTGTTTTTTGTTTACATGGGCAATGGGTGTGGTGTACACTGTAATCATCACCAATGGGCGGTCTGTTAACATACGCAATTCCTCCCCTCCCGATATTTATGGGCCAGTTATTTTGGTCGATTCCGGGAGAATCGGCCCCCTCCCCGATGAACTAGAGCGTGAACTGAAGGGTGCGCATCGTTCAAGATGCAGTCGTTTCTGTGCTTCCAAGGACGTGAGGAGCGTCGTGGATGCCAGCCCTTTACGTATCGGCTTGGGCGTGACTTGTCTGCCGCCGTGCCACCAGTCCAGAAGGGCGATTTCATTGTCCAGAAGTCTGCAGGTCATGCGCATTCAGGAGAGGATCTCAAACCAGACGTGGCGCGAAAAGGGGCAACTGAGAAGAATATGGCGCATCATCTCAGGCTCCGAGCGAGGCGGTCTGCCGTCCAGCATCAATCCAAGCTAACGAGCCCGCGAGAAGAATATGGCGCATCATCTCAGGCTCCGAGCGAGGCGGTCTGCCGTCCAGCATCGATCCAAGCTAACGAGCCCGCGAAAGAATTTCACTTTTGGGGCTTCTAGGTGCTGCAGGTGATCGAATCGTGAAAGGAAGCCATGTAGGCAGATTTGGCAATGTAAGTAACAAACGCATTCCACTTCCACACAAGCCTGTCGGGCACGTCGGAGAGCGCCATGGCCTCGATCAGGCGCCACAGTAGGAGGTACTAGCCGATTCGCCATGAATGTCTCGCGCCCATAGGTGTCCCGGCAAGCCCTCGGCGACCGTCCTGGCCTTTCTACACCTTTTGGGAATGCATGCGTAGAGAAGAGGGGCGATCTCGCGAACAAAGCGTCACTTGCGACTTGAGATGGTCTAATTTGTTTTATCTGTACGAACGAACAGGTAGTTAGCTAGTTTTCCTGTACAAGTTGAATGTGTTTGGCTTTTCGAGCAAAATAATGTAAAAACATTTACCTCGAAAGTACTCTTCTAGTCCCGAGCTTAGGTGAACAATAAAATCAAAAAAATATTGAGAACAAAATTAAAAATTCTGATTTTTTTTTTAGTGACAAACATTGACAAAAGTTTTCAGCGCTTGCGAAATTTCAGCGTGAAACAACAATTGTAGAAGCCGTGGCAAAAAAGGAAAAAGACCGCTCCCATTTACCTTCTTTTTTTATCTCCCCGGAGACCAGGAGTATATATTGTTTGATTTCTTCCATATGAAGTACTCCCCCGATCCAATCTTAGTAAGGCTGCCACACTTATTATGGATCGGAGGGAGTACTAAGTATAAAACTGACTTAACACAGTGACAGAACACTCCTCGCTAATATAAGTATAAAACTTGCTTAACACAGAATGTTGATCAGTTTGCCAGTGCACACATTCGATTTGTTTCTAAAAGACTGATGTTCTACCATCCAAACACACGAAAAAGGAACAAATTGTAACGCTGGTCTGGTTACAAACTCTAACTCAACAGCTTTTTGCACCGAGAAACCAAAGCCACTCTAAAATTGCTCAAACGATGAGATATTTAGGCAAATAGTTTCGGTTGGGTGTGTGATATACACATACCACAGCTCCCAGAGAATCACAAGCAAAGCAGGGTAAAAGTATCGCATATATCCGTTTGCCAGGATTCAGAAAATCTCGCCGAGTTATACCATAGAGAGCAGCAGTACCAAGGGCATGCACCATGAAGCACCAAAACGCTATACCTCTGGCTGCTGACTTGTAACATCTTCTTGGTTAGAGGCGTCATCAGGAATACTGACAGATGGGCTTTGTTTCTGACTTGTAACACCTTCTTGGTTAGAGGCATCATTAGGAATACTGACAGATGGGCTTTGTTTCCTTTCTGCCTGTAGCGACCGGCACAGGGACTCGAGTTTGTCCTTTTGATTCTTATATTTGTCTAGTTGCTTCTTCACCACCTCACGCTGCACGCGTGACCAAAAATAGGTTCTAAGTTAGCAACATGCGTGCCAACTTGCACAAAATTCTCCTAGTATGCAAGCTAAGGTAGATGAAACTGCGTAACCATAAAAATTAAATAAGGTGATACCACACACGGGTATGGTATTAAAGGAGATTAATATGAGCTATCAAAGCATGTGGCTATTAGCTTCAAACAAATAAGATCAGGTAGGTGCGCTTGTTTTCGAACATCCTGACTAGTTTGTATAATGTATGCATTACCTCCTCAATGAACTTCACAAGAGCAATATCTGAATTCTCACACTTGTTCTTCAGGGCTTCATTTTGCTTCCTAAAGTCTTTTATCGCCTTCACCATCTAATGTGGAGATAACAAAAAAAAAAAAAGTTATGTAGGTAGAGCAATTAATAAGAACAAAGGTTCAAAGCAGAATAGCAGATACAGCGATGAGTGTGAAGTGAGATAGGTAAAAACCTGTTCCATCTCCTTCTTGTAAGTTTCGAACACTTCATTGCTTTTTGACAGGGCATCCTGAAATGATATAATGGAACACAACATTTACACCTATAATCCCCATTAAAATGGATAAGCTGGAATGCTGTTTATGTGCTCATCTACTGGGGGAGGGGAAATCCACCATTAAGATAAACTGAAGCGATAGAATTAAGAATTAAGAGTAGGATTTTCTTTGCAAAAGTACCTGAAACTGCTGAAATTTTTCACCATCAGCAGCTAGCTGCACCCGCAGGTTCTTCTCAGTAGTGACAAGTTGAGAAACTTGCTCAGCATACAATACCATTTGGGCATGTTCTTGAGCTGCTTTCGCTTGATGCTGTTGAATTTTCAGATCAGCAAGCTCAAGTTCCAGCGTCTTTTCTTTCAGCTGCATATGTGATGAGCCAACGAGAAACAAAAGTTCATAGAAAGTACAATAAACAACACATAAATCATTGTTGTGGACTTGTGGCAGTATTGGATCCTTGCAGATACTGGTCAAGCATACCTGATGAGCATATTTCTGCTGAATGATATTATATTGATCAGCAAGATCTTTGAGTTTATTTCTCAGCCTACAAAATAGCAGCCATCATTACGTATGTAACTTTGTTGTGAATCGATGTTGTTTCAATTATTGAAACTCTTAAAACTGAAGACATGCCTAAGCTTAGTAGTCTTACGAATTGTTCTCTTCAAACTGAGCAATGCATTCATTTTTCTGCTCCTCAAGCTTGACACTGACAGCCTATAAAATATCATAAATATAATGGTAATTAAAGGATAAAAAGTACTCCATTTAATGACTAAGTCAAAGCCAGGGATCAAGCTGGCCAGGAACGCAAAACAGGCTATCCCCCTTTCATGGGGGGCAGCCAATCCCATAGAGTATGTATTTTAGGTAATGAAATTAGAAAGGACATTTATAAATATTTATTTCAGATTACTGTCATGTATTGTATCATTGACCTTCATAGCATTCTCGAATTTATCGGACATCTCCATCCGAAAGTTCTGCCCCTCTGTTGACACCCTTTGGCACTCTTCCTGAACCACAGACCTAAAATATATCACAGTTGAACAAAAGTGCAAAATACTAATGAATACAAGTTTCACATCTCAGAACTAACTGAACATACCTTTAACATTTTGTTTTGACGCTGAAATTCTCTACAAAGAGATTCTAATTTTTCTTTAACTGCAATGGCTGCAAGAGACAAAATGCAAACAGCGCATCTTAGTAGGTAGGAAGGATTTTAAGAGTACCATGTGCATACATGAGTAAAAACCCAGAGGAATCATGTATTGAGTTAGATCTATTTTGCTTTGTTGTAATGACATGTATGTTATAGAACATTATACCAACCAAAAAAAAGTGAAGCTGTAGTGTTTGGACAGTGAACCCTTAACTGTTGAAAAAACAGGCACGTAGTCGGGATCATGGTTTCACATAATACAAACTTGCCTACATCCCTCTCTGCTACCACTCTATGGAAATATGATTTCTAACCAATACACTTCCAGGCAATGATTTCTACTGCGGTCAAAATAATTTTGGGCCTCTTCTGAATACATCTCTCACGCGTTCGACTTGGTGTCTTGAGCATTGCTCTTCGAGGTGCTGCGTAGGTTTGGCTTTGGGCCTCGCTTGGACGCTTCCTCGAGTGGGTTGCCATCCCGCTGTCCTCGAGCAGCACGACGGTAATGCTCAATGGTGAGCCAGGCCGCCGATATGGCACCACAAGGGGTTGCGACATGGTGACCCGCTACCCCCCATGTTTGTGTTGGTGATTGACACCCTCAACAAGTTGTTTTGACCAGGGCCAGGGAGTTCGTGGTGCTCCATAGTCACGCGCCTCGCACTTCATTTGCCGGCGTCTCGCTTTACGCGAACAACGTGATCATCTCCAGTCACCCGGATAGGGGGGAGTTGCTCGCTGTTCGCAGCTTAGCGCTCTGCGGGCACACGTCAGGGTTGCACAACAACTTTGCTAAATGCTTGGTGTCCACGATAGGTTGTTCGGACGAGGAGGCCTCGAGGCTGCATTGGTGATGGAGTGTCAGCTGGCTCCATTCCTGACCAAGTACCTCGGGATCCCCCTCGCCCTCCGGAAGTTGTCAAGTGTGGCTCTCGAGCCATTGGTTGACACGATCACGGATCGCCTCCCTACTTGGAGGGCATCGATGATGGCGAAGGTTGGGCGCCTAACCTTGGTCAGGTCGGTCCTAGCCACCATGCCATTGCACTAGGTGGTGGTTCTTGGCTTGAACAAGCGGCCCCAGAAGCAGATTGATAAGATCCTCAGGGGGTTCCTTTTGCTTGGCATGGCGACCATTGCCACGTCAACTGGCATTGGGTGTGTACGCCCCTTCATCTGGACGGCCTGGGTGATTTGAACCTGAGGAGGGTGGCGATCAGTCTCCGGGTCCACTGGCTCTGGAGGATGCCCATTGATCCCAACCGCCCCTGGAAAGGCCTCGACCTCTAGTTCTCCTGGGATGAACATGCAGTGTTCACCACATCCACCAAGATGGTGGTTGGCGATTGAGCTACTGCCTTATTCTAGGAGGACTGCTGGCTTGATGGTCAGGCAATCTCGGAGATAGCGCCCAAGCTGCACCAGCTGGTCTCCCTGACTCTTCGGGATGCCCGATCGCATCGACGCTGGATCTCGGATATCGGGGGCGGGGTGGGGCGCTGGCTCTATGCCATCTGTCGGTCGGCCCGCCTGGTGCAGCTTGCTCCCCACATGGACGCCCTCCAGCGGCGTTGGACGGCGGATGCGCGGTACATGTCCAAGAGTTGCTATGACGCTCACTTTGAGGGCGCAATCGGACCTCGCTCGTCAAGTTCTACCTATGGCTCGCTTGACCAGATCAGAGCGTCTTGAGCGTCGTGGTTTGCAGCACACATCGAGTTTTGTGCTATACGACGAGTCCAAGGAGACAATGGCCCACCTCCTCTCTGGCAAGTGCTCTCCTGGTTCAGGTCGATTGCTATTGGCCCAGCCGAGGGGGCGGACTTTGTGGGTTGGTGGCAACTGGCAAGAAACTTGCCTCTGGGTTCCTACCTCGGGTCCTCGGCTCGGAAGGGCGCGTCCTTAGTCATCCAGTTTGTGGTTTGGTGCATCTGGAAGCATCATGACGCAATCATCTTCAACAATTCTTGGTTCAACCTCGACCGTCTCCTCAGCACAATCAAGCCGGAGGCTAGGCAGTGGGCTCTGGCGGGCGTGTCTGGGCTTGCGGCTTTGCTCCTGAGGGGAGCGGCGACTAGCGTCTAGGGGCGTTGTGTTGTGCATTGGTTGTGGCCTTGCTTGGGCTATTGTACGTCGGGTGCGTCCTTCTTGGAGCTTGTAATGACTATTCTCTCTATCAATGCAACGCAAGCTTTTGCGTTTTCTCAGAAAGAAAAAAAAGAACACATGAACGGTAAACACAGGAACAGAAAAATACACAATAACTAAATGACATGACATATTGAATCCTGCATGAATTGAAAACACATGAACACGTAATAGAAACTATTTGATTATCTGGTTGCACCATAAAAAAACACATGAGTTTTCTTTAGGGATTATTAGATGCGTTGCCATAGCCCACAATTGCCAGACACAGAAAAAATTCTAGATCTCTAAGCCTTGGCTAGGAATTCTACGGAATTGGGGTGTATGACCTATGGAAACCATAGGAATTTTGGTGTTCACAGCTTTTTAGTTTTCTGATCCCATGTGCCTCTATAGGAAAATTTTCTAGGGGATGAAAATCCTTCCATCTAAAGGAGCTACAAAGAAACTTAACTGTGATTTTCATGTTTTCAACAAAAATGCTAATGAATTTTAAATCCTTTAATGGAATATGCACAATTGAGCTGTCTCCGTTTGGGGGATGTTCATTGCTAACCCAAATTTCAAATAAATGAATACATTTATATAGTGATGGAACAATCATATAATGCATCTTTCCTATATAGTGGACAATTGTCCATGGAAGAAGCAGAATGGAGATTTCGCTATGTTCTTCTTGCTAAATGTGTCTGGTCCACCAGATGTTCCATGCTATAATTTCTGATGAAAGACCAAGACCAAAATAATACTCCCTCCGTAAACAAATATAAGAGCATTTAGATCACTAAAGTAGTGTTCTAAACGCTCTTATATTTCTTTACAGAGGGAGTACATTTTAAGGTAGGAAGGATTTTACGAGTGTGCATACAAAGGGAAAAAAACAGAGTAATCAGTATTTAGTTACATAGGTTTTGTTTTGTTTAATGAGAAGAATCCAGAAGTTTTCAAATTACACCAAAGTTGGCCTCGGTCATTATGTATTGAACCGAGGAAAAAGCCTCTGTAACAGTTGGTCGGTAGTAAAAAGTCATAGCAAAACCGGTAGCGACTTGTACTAGAAAACAAGTAAGTGTATTCCCCCTAAACAATAAAATATGTTGACATGGGGAGGAACATATTGACTAGTTATATCATCCGCAATTGCCTGAATCTCAAGACGTTCCTCAAACCAATCATATACTTTATTGAGAAGGTAACTAACCCGAGTCCCCCTCTAAGAGCCGTATATGAAAATTTCATCTCGTACGGCTCAAGCAGAAACACACAAATTTTCAACAAATATTAGAAAAAAGGTTCAAAACTTCACCAGCCACTGAATTGGGTCGATTTGCCTTGAAGATATCAAATAAGAAAAATCCGGAATATCTTCTTTGTGATGGCATATGAGAAGAATCCAGAAGTTTTCAAATTACCACATGTTATATATTAACATGGTTATTAGATAACTTTATTCCAAACAAAGGACAGCTGAGGAGTTTTTGACAGTGGATCCTTAACTGAGAGTAACCAATGGATTTATCCATTACATTGGAGAACTAAGCATCGAGGTCACATTTTTTGGATAATAGAAACTTGCCTGCATCCCTCTCCGCTACCACTCCATGGTACCTCTGGGCAAGTTGCAACAACTCCCTGTCCTTCTCTAGCTTACTGTTCCGCTTCACGACCTTACGCTTTGGCTCGCCACTATCCTACAAAGTCATGGAATCAATCCAGTTTAGCACACACTTATCTTCCCACCAACACCAATATAGCAGGCAGAGAAATCTAAACCATATCCATTTCTGCATTGACAACCTTTTGGTTGGCCAGCGGTTCCGATTGCTCTACCACAAAGCTCTCCTTCATTGCATCTTTGGCACCTGTGCGAACAGCATCAAAACGAAGGTGAGCGAACATATTACAGACTTCAATGGCGATGGGCGAAGCCGCTTAAGTTGCCTCATTCACCCTAAACTGTAACTGACGGTTTGATTAATTAGATGACATCAGATCAGGAAGCTGCCAGTGCGTGGGAGAGAGAGGGGGAGATCACCTCCTATGTCCGCGGCGGGCCCCTGCTGCTCGGGGGCACGCTCCGGCTCCGAAGCGGCGGCGGCCATAGAGAGGCTCCGCAGGGCATCGGCGGCGTCGGCGGGGCTGGATGGAGCGCCTAGGGTTTCCTCACCGTCGGCGCGGGCAGCGCCCTCGTGATCAGGGCCGAGGGCGGGATGCAGGGGATCGGCGGCGGCGGGGGCGGGGGTGGAGGAGACTGGCTGGGCCTGGTCGGCGGAAGAGCTCTCGACGAAGCCATCGGGGAGCGCGTCGGCCTCGGGGAGACGCGTCGCCGGCGAGGCTTCCATCGGTGGAGAGAGAAAGAGGGAGGGAGAGATGGTGTCGCCGCGCAGTCCCTTGCGCTGGTGTCCTGTGTTTCGTGTAACTCTGCTGCTGCGAACACGCGTTCCGCACAAAGGCCGGTCATAACTCCGTCACTCTCCATGTACGCTACTGGTAAATCCGCCGTATAAGATTCATGTTCAGAGAACAGAGATGGATTCATTTATGTTTGTTCTAGTTTCAGGAATCAAATCTGAATGATCCTCGATTCAGATGTAGGGCTACTGGGCTGTTCGCATTCAAACTTGGTTCATACGCAAAAAACAAAATAAAAAACAAACTTGGTTCGGAATACTAGTACTCCCTCCGTCCGAAAATACTTGTCGGAGAAATGAACATAACTCATGGTAATATAGTTTCTACATGCTTGCAGATGATAATCTTAGCCAAAATATGCATACATTTGCATAATAAGTGCAAAATTGGTTTCGGTCATATAAACAACACAAACAAACACAGAAAGCAGCTAGTACATCCTTTGGCCGTGTGCATGCATCTTCAGATGCAGTGACCTGAAAAGTTTACTCTGTTCTACGTATCATCTAACACAAATGTTAGTGTCCAGTGACCATTTAAACTCATCAATACCACTTCCTGTATTGCCCACGCTGCGCCACACGCAAAAACTCAGTCTGACACTCTGTAAGATACACTCAACACCTCATATGCGTACGTTAGCGTCCAATAGCCTCCATCTCCACAGGCTCGTAGAACATGGCCTGTGAACTCTTACTGATTGCTCAACTCATTGGATGCACATAGTTTCAAATGGAAAGTTATGAGCTCAAGTATCAACTTGCGGATCGCAATGCTCCTCTCGAGTTTGTAGGATATGCGGCAGAGGGGCGGTTATCTTCAGCATCTGCAAAGCCAACCATAAAAATATAAGGGAAACACACACATGGTGTTCAGTCATTATCGTTTGTTGCTCAGTGAACCTAAAAGGAAAGGGACTAACAAGAAAAATATCATGTCAACACTCCTATGAAAGAAAGGATGAATAGATGATCAAACATTCAATTGCATAGTTCGTTCTGCCAGCCAGATCACCTAAAGTGTACAACTAGAAACTATCCAACAATACTTACGTTTATATTTACAATTCTAATGTTAGATTGAAAACATTGAAATATTTCTTGCACGACTATAATTGCATCGACAAAAATAAGCAGTATTGATCTTTCTATGTTTCTCTCCATTGATGGGGATTTTTTTTTCTTCCCTTCTTATAAATAATGCAAAAACTTGCTTCCTCATGCACTGATAGAACGGAAGAATCGTTTTGTAAATGAGACTCGACAACACCCATGACCATGTCTTCGTGTAGATCTGCGGTCACCTGCCGCACATCAGGCCACTTACCCCCACAGACGCAGTCACCGCATAGTTAGTATAAGAATTTAGATTCTCAGAGGAACCATTGAAGCTTCTTTTAACATCATTTTGCATCTTAGTAATATGATTGGTAGCATATCCTACCTGCTTTGTTCAGTCTAACAATCTAACAAAACAGTAGCATATACAGTTATACAGGATTGAACCTATTTCTTCATTCTTTTAGGGAAAGAAAATACTCTTTGTCATTTGTTAAGATTTACTCATAGTTGTACTGAAAAATAAAACCCTACAATCATGTCTTATTCAGAAATAAATCACAAAATTACTTGTAATTCATTCCTCATTCAATAAAACAGCTCTTAAGGCCCATAAGCTACTGCGCATGTTAGGCGGAGAACACTACCCAATTTAGAAAGATTAATTTCTCTTTACCTTATTCGTGGTTGGATGAGAAAGGACCAGCCAATGAGCATGCAAGTGATACCCACAGTCTCCGGGAACAGGCTGTAAAGGCCTCTCATAACCTCTAAGACGAATTGGTAAGGTTAGTTAAACTAGATAAAAGAACAGGGGGGTCATACATGGACGTACTTCGCAGCACAACTAAAAGATGAAAGAATTACCCGTCGTATGCAAAACAAACATCCGTACTAGTAGATTCCAGGTCATGAAATTTAGGCTGCCCACCAATACCATAGAGAGGATCATCTGGAAAAAAATCATGCACTGTCTGAACTTTGGAATCTATTTAATGAAAATAGGATCTGCCATGCCTTTATTTAGATTTTTTTTTAATGATATGCAAAAACGCTTTTAGCTAAGCCTGGAAGGAAGAGCTCAAGTAAAATCGTGCCCATCACAATAACAAGAGTGTTTTGGCTTACCAACAAGAGGGTGTCCAATGTATGCAAGGTGTATTCGGATTTGGTGAGGCCGTCCTGAATGAATTTCAACCTGCACCAGTCAAGGAAAAGAAACAGTGACATGTATAAGAAATCATAATCTAAGCCTTATACACATCAGTAATTTGAGGGAACGATGTCATGTGCATACATAAATGAATATGTAAAAGCAGGACACAGAACCCCATCATACCTGGACCAGCGTTTGATTTTGATGCACAAGTCTCTCAAGAACACACACTTTGCTCATGGCTGGCTTTCCTGAGAATTAATAATGAAAGATAAAAACACATAAGGCCATGTCCAATGCAGCGCTAACAGCAGGCACTAATCACGGTCATTTTGCCAGTTTCAGCCTTATTCCTTGTATCAGCGTTGGCATCGCTGCTGGAACTGGAAGCGTTGGCATCGCTGCTGGAACTGGAGACGGACACTCCGAGCTATTCATGCAGGCGGAATTTTTCGCCAGGCAACAGCACTACACTGTGATCTCCATTTGATTTGTTAGCTTGTTTGTTACGATCTCGACTGTATTCATCTAGCGGGACACAGGTACTATACCGGTACTCCTTGGCATATTAGATTTGTGCGCTACATGTCTGCCTTAATAAATGCCATCTCCAGCATGCAGCTTTAAAAAAAAAAGGGCAACCTGGTGCATGTAGCTCCCGCTTGCGCAGGGTCCAGGGAAGGGTCCGACCACTTTGGGTCTATAGTACGCAGCCTTTCCCTACATTTCTATAAGAGGCTGTTTCCAGGACTTGAACCCATGACCTCATGGTCACAAGGCAGCAGCTTTACCACTGCGCCAAGGCTCCCCTTCAGCATGCAGCTTTAACTAGCAACATTTTTCTTTTCTTTTTTAGAGCCCTTAATTAGCGAACAGAATTGTCTGAGAAGCTGAGAGCTCTGGAGACTTCCGCTAAAACCGGTAAAACAAATGCAGCCAACTTGGTTGTTCTAGGGATATATAGGCACTTGCAAAATTTGCATTGGAGTTAATGGACGCTTAAATCAAAATTTACTACCTAAGTGTCTGTAAACTAATTGCCTGGATAGAAGATCGAGGCTCTTACGCTAGACGCTTACTGCACTGGAGATGCATTAATAAATCAAGCAAGATTTGTTCGATATAACCTATATTGTCGATTTTAGTAAGCCCATTCTTGGTTCGGTAAACTTGTAGTACCTGAGGAACATGCCACATAAAGTCCCTCTGCAACTCCAGGGTAATGAACCAATCCTATGGGTTGAGTAACCACATCCTGCAGGTGCAAAGAAAAAAAAATCATACCATAAATATTGGTTTGCAAGAATGGCCAGTACACATTTTTTAAGCAAGATATCTGTTAGGACAGTGTAATTCACAGGCGTGAATGGGAAAGCACAGCACCTCATTGTGTTCAAGTATACCAGTTACTAATGCTCGATAGAATTTTGAAATTTTCCGTTCTTTGCCCACCTCAGTTCCATCCCTATAAATTAAATTAATCACTTAAACCAATACTGGTGTGCTAACGATACTGATATACTCTTTCCAAATTTAAAAGAGAAGATTGCACACCTTTTCTTCTCTGCATTTGCAGCACCTTCTGCAAAATAAGATGCAAGTTGAACTTTGGCAAGCTTTGTCTTGGCACAAAGCAGTAGACCTAGTAACATGGACCATGCAGGTCATCAGCAAGAGTGAAGACTTTTTTACATATGGCAATGCAGCGGTAACAATCATTTTTCTGTGAGACACATTTTATAAGCAAAAAATTAGTAGGAAAATGAGGCTTCATTGCAGAAGAGCTCTTTGTTAGAGGATGGTAAAGAAAAGAGCTCCAGAAACAGCAAATATGCATTTCTCCTAGATTCCTGGTTTCACAGGCAAGGAACAAAATTCACATCTGCTAGGCCTCAACTGGTCAGAATGAACTAAACAAAAAGCTACAAACCTGACGTGCCCCTTCCTAATCGATGAACAGGTACAGGATGTAACTGCACATTTTTTCTCTTAGAGCAGCTTGATGGGGGCATCTTCCACTCTTTCCACTGAAGTTGTGCTAGAACAGTGCGCTGCTGGAAGAGTCCTTTTGGCAGAACTTGCAAACCGGAAGGCTTATTAAGGGCTACCTGAAAAAATATTCCTGAGCTGATTTACGGCTATGATTATATAGCTTTACGTGTTACAACTAATTTTAATAACCATACATAGGAATGAAGGGGGATTCATACTTGCTGAAAATCAGTCAAGATTTGCAACTACCATAGCTAACAGAAAAACATGACAATGGGAAAAAAGTATGTGGCTCACAAAAAAAAGAGATGAAAAACAGATGGGACTTGAACCTTGCCAGCTAGCTAGACTGAGCAACAGTTAGATAGAATGTGTTTTTACGCAATTTAGCAAGAATATCAATGAAGTGCATACCATGTCGTCATCTTCATAAAGCACTTGAAGCAAATGTGGTGCAAATGGCTCCTTCCATGCGAGGCGATGATATACCAACTTAGAACCCTCCCTGAAAAAGGGGATCCAAATGAAATACATATTAGTTTCGAAAGGTAGCTACTAACATAAAGGAAACGATGAAGGAAAATAAGAATGATAACACTCTTGTTGCAAATGTGTACTGCAAACAGCATAAGAGGATACCTGAGAATCATATCTGGATCAGTGACAACTTGGCCATCAACCGTTATCTGCAAAAAAATCTCATTGCCTCCATTTGTATTTCAACACGCGTGACTTACAATGCAGAAACGTACTACTAATTAGCTACAGGATACCACATAAATTTTCTTATGCATGCATTTGAAGCTCAAAAGGGCAAAGAGAAAAAGCATCAGGATGAAGGATTCATAAACCTAACAGCTAGCACTTCATAACAACAAAAAACGACTGATTGCAAACAGCATGATTAATTTACCCACACACACACAAAAAAAAAAACAGCATGACTAATTAACAACTGGTTGCTGCGTATGCTACCTGTCCATTGCGAATCCTATGAATCCACCTGCAGAGGCGTGCAACCACCACAATCAAATCAACACGGCGTTCAGTCCAGAGAAACCAAATACAAAAGGAGAAGGCAGCCACGGAGATTAACAAGTGAGCTTGGGCATCAGATACGTACCCTGGCAATGGCGCCGAGCTCTTGTAGTTCTCAGAGTAGAAATTGGTCAAGGTGGCGGTGGTTTCCGCATCTGCTCGCATGTGGATAAACCAGAGGAAGTTAAAAAGCAAAACAGGAAGAGAGCTGGGAGACGGAGGGGAAGCTGACCAGCGCCGCGGAACGTATCGGTGTAGGAGAGTCCTTCGTTGAGATCCGGCCATGCCCTCCCGAAGACGTAGTTCGCCTGCAGCGGCGGAGTCTCTCCGGCGGCGGCGGCCATCGCGTCGGCCATCAGGTGGGAGAATACAGCTTTAAGAGTGCAATTTGCATATTGGTCCCCAAGGTAGTTTTATTTTTAGATGAGTCCGCTAGGTTTTTGCTTTTTCCTGGGGACGAAACGTTTGTGCTCATAGTTTCAAATCGAGAGCTTCATGTTTTGCGAGCGATTGCGGCGATTGAGGCGATTGCGTGGCTCGAACGCTAGGGTTAGGGTTTTGCGAGCGGTGGTGGTGTGGATCGCGGTGGGACGGGAGGGGACGACGGCGTCTCCGAGCGTGTTTTGAGCCGGTGTGCAGACCTCTCTCCGTTGAGGAAGTCATGGCGGAGAGGAAAAAGGAAGGAGAGGCAGCATCGAGGAGTGCAGCGGCTGCTCATGGAACGGCGGCGGCGTCGGGGACGAAGACACAGAGTACGGCGACCACGCCGCGACCGCCGGCGGAAAAGGAGGCGGCTGAACCAGCGATAAGGACGCCACTGGGCTCCCATAGCAGGAACGCTTCCGTGTCCCTAGGCTTGACGGCTCGGCTGGGAGGCTTGGTGCTGACAGAGAAGGAGGCCAGAGGGTTCGTCTTCAAGGAATCGGAACAGGAGCAGGTTCGGTCGGCGATGTGGTCGGCGATCGGAAAGCTTTCACCCGAACAAGAGTGTGGTGGAGAAGTCCATGTCAAGGGCTTGGGGACTGCATAAAGAAGCTCAGTTCAAGATCATTGGGAGGAATTTATTTGCGGTGACTTGCGGGAGTGAGGGAGATTGGAAACACGCCCTAAACAACGGCGCATGGCAATTTGATTTCAATGTTTTGGTGCTCAAGGATTATGATGGAGCAACTAGGCCATCGGAGATGATGTTTGAATATGTGAATGTCTGGGTCCGGGTTGAAGATCTGCCCGTGGATAGACGATCGAAGGCCTTCCGTGAAGCGCTTGGGAACTGGCTGGGCAAGATTGTGCGGGTGGATGTGGAAAAAGATGGCTTTGCAAAGGGCTCAGAGCTGAGATTCAGAGTTAAAACTGCCTATCTATGATCCACTCGTGAGGGGCTTCTATTTGAAGAAATCTGAAGACGACCTGGAGAAAACATGGTTTGATTTTAAATATGAAAAGATCCCGCACTTCTGCTTCGAATGTGGACGGCTTGTGCATGGCGAGAATGGTTGTGTCCCGACGGTGGATCCAGATCAGTAGTGGGGGGGGGGGGATGGCTCCGGGCATCCCCAGGTCGCTCTTGCGGGCCTAAAGATGGATCTCACCGCGGTCCTTCAGGCAGTGCTAACAGTTTTGGAAGTGTGAGATCTAGTGATGGAGAAAGGAACAGAAGGAAGACATGAACAATCCGCGATCTTCCAACTAAGCGTAATCTGCAAAATGAGTTCACCACTCCAACCGTCTCCCGCACTAGCGGGGAGGGCAAAGGTGTTTATGAGGACACCGCTAGCCCCAACAAGCAGAAGCAAGGGATGGAGACAATGCGGGAAAGGGATCTTCAGGATGACCTAGAGCAGAAGAGGGAGAGAGCTCTGCGCTCCGAACTGCGATAGCGACAACAGGAGAAGCATGCAGAATTAAGGTTCAGGTACATGCAGTATGGCCAGTGGGATCATGATGGTGTTGGAACATCAAGCCAATTCGGGGGGAGACAACATAAGCAAGGGTACTATGTGAGGAAGCCTAGGCCAGAGTATACGGCGGAACAACGTTCCCCAAGCAGCCCAAGACTGAAGGAAATATGCCCTAGAGGCAATAACAAAGTTGTTGGAGGCCGCCTTGCCGTCCACTGGAGACCGACATCACCGAGGTCTACGCTGCCAAGTGCCAACTGCAATATCGCTGGATCGGAGGGGTATGATGGAGAGAGACGTTCATTGGAGAGTCCGGTTCGTGGCGGACCTGGCGGCCGTGCGACACGTCACGCTCGATGACGGTGAGCTATGGCTGCGCGGGAAGGCGCTCCGGATCATGCTCATCGACTTGAGGGGGCACACGGAGGATGCTCGCTACCTCAGACCCGGTGAGTGGATCGACATCGGGAATATTGTCGCGTTTCCATGCCACTTTGCTAGGGTTTGTGATAGACTTCCGGCGAGTGACGTGATTTCCGGCGAGGGTGCGCCGCCGCATGGCCCACCGCAGGTGTGCACGGTACACGGGCATGGGCGCATGGATCTGGGCATGCACCGCCGATTGTCACATATGACAGATGGACCCGGGGTCCTAGGGCGTGGACTGATCCGCCATGGGTCGGATGCGCGACACGTAGACGAGGGAGAATCGGACCGCCATGAGAGAGATGGATCTAGGGTTTTTGGGGGCGCCGCGGGTATTAAACGTGCGGTCGCCACCCCTCCTCCCATTTTGGATCTCGACGAAAGCCTCGCCCACTTCTGGAGCGCTCCGCCTTTCGTCAGATCTAGGGTTCATCCAAATTTCTCCTGGTGGGAAGGCAAAATCCATGGCGACCTCCGCTCCTTTGCCCAAGTAGTTGCTTCTCAATCCCCCACAAATCCTCCTGCTAGATCCAAAGAGAACTCGCCTGTGGAGATGAGAGGGGACGGATTTGGTGCGGGCCGCCAGGGCCGCGGCGCTGGGCGTTTCGATCGTGGTCGTGGCCGCGGCTTCGATTGCCATGTTTGGAAGCGCAAGACGAAGATGGAGAGCTCCTCCACGACCAACGACAAGTGGGAGGAGGCGCCTGGTGGCCTGCAGGCAAACCGAACCCGGCAATCCCGCTGGGATGGGGATGATGATGACCTGCAGGAGTCGCAAGAGCCGGCAACGACCGAGGGGCAGCAGGCAGCTCCACCCCACCGTCAAGAAAAGCGTGGAGGGGACAGCGACAATGGCAAGGTCCCCCGCATCTTCGACAAGAACAACACCTCTACAATGAACCGCGAGTATTCCTCCTCTGGTACTATTGCTCCTCCCTGTGATGTTTGTCAGATCTGCCATTTGACTGGGCACTTTACTGTTAGATGCCCTCAAGCTTTCTATGAGAGATGTAAGAAGAGAGGTCACCTATCCATTGCAATGAATTCTTCCCTTGGGATCACACACCTGTGATGTGTGCATTTCAATCTAAGGGTCAGGGTTTCTTTTACGTTCCTGATTACAGTGTGGATAGGCAAACTAGGGAAAATGTTTACAATATTGTGGTCACCATTACTGATCACTACAAAAAAAAGACACATCCGTGACATTTTGGGCCGAACGAAATTTTTTCTGTCATACATATGACACTTCTAGGACGATAATTGTGACAAAACCCGGTATCATCATAGATGTGGTGGGCTCCTACTTCTATGACAAAAAATCATGACAGAAAATGGGCTTTTCGTCCTGGGCGGGCCGGAGATGCAGCCGCATGACATTCTTTGGGCCGTCCATGATGGAAAAAACCATGGTAGAAGCGAGGGCGAGGAAAATTTCGGAGAGTTCCCGGTTACGGTGGGTGGTCGGGGGCCGAGCGATGCGCGTTTCTCTCATACACGCACGCACGTGTGTGCGAGGCGTTGGCTCTAACTGAACCCGGGCGAGGCGTTGGGCTCTAACTGAACCCGAGCGATTGCACTACAGGCTACGCGTTACTGAACCCGAGCGATTGATCGATGGCTGTTAACTGAACCCGATCGATTGGATGAACAGTGAGCGTTGCGGGAGGGGGGGGTGGATGAACAGTGAGCGGTGGCATTGCCTCTGGATGAACAGGACCCCATGGTGTGGAGGGCTGGATGAACAGAACGACCCCGTGGAGGGCTGGATGAACAATAGAAGGTGGAGGGGTGCCCGTGGAGGGGTGGTTGAACAATAGCCGGTGGAGTAGCGCACGGTGGAGGCTGGATGAACAGGAGCCCGTGGAGGCTAGAGGAGGTCGACGGTAGCCCGTGGAGGCTGAAGGAGGTCGACGGTGGAGATGAACAGTATCCTGTGGAGTCCCGTTTTGCGGTATGCCACACCCCTCCCGATGAACAGGACCCCCGTTTCGACCGTAGCGCTCCAACACAAGTCCGTTTCGTCCGTTTTGCGGTACGCCACACCCCTCCCGATCAACAGGACCCCCGTTTCAACCGTAGCGCTCCAACACAAGTCTGTTTTGTCTATTTTGCGGAATGCCACACCCCTCCCGATCAACATGACCCCCGTTTCGATCGTAGGAGGTCCGTTTCCTCCATTTTGCGGTACACCAGACCCCTCCCGATGAACAGGATCCCGTTTCGAACATGGTCGATCGAACAGAAGGCCGTTTCCTCCGTTCTGCGGTACGCCAAGCCTCACTTCCATCGCCTGTTCCATCCAAGCCCTCCCGATGAACACAACGACACATTCCGTTCTAATCCAGCCGGTTGGATCCCCATGAACACGATGACGACACTGTTTCTCCGTTTCGACCCAGCCATGTACACGAGCCCTGGCCGTACGTATGCGCGAGTAGGCGTTTGAGACCCCGCCCGTATGTACACATACGTGGCCGTATTTTCTTTCTTGCACACTGGCCACTGTACGTACGTGTACATGCTACGTGCGCGCCTATACTACGACACGTATGCGCCTCTACTACGACACGTGCGCGCCTCTACATAGACGAGTATATATGTACGCACACGTTCGCGACCAGAATGACAACGCTACGTACGCTTCAACCAGGTGGGTCCCGACTGTCAGGCACTTCCTTGCGTGCGAAGATGTAGCTGGTGGGTCCCAGCAGTCAGGGGGGCGAATCATTTTTTCAGACGCACTTCCTTGCATGCGAAGATGTAGCTGGTGGGTCCCAGCAGTCAGGGGGGAAATGTTTTTTCGCGAAATATAGTGGCCCATCTGGTGGGTCCCTGCTGTCAGGTGGAGGTATCATTATTTTCCGCATAATAAGGAGGCACTTCCTTGCTGCGGCCGTGGACCCAGCTGTCAGCCTCTGCACGTACAGTCCACGTCCGATGGAAGTCGTTCCTTGACCACGTTGACCACGCCGTGCCGAGAGCACCAGGGCGGTGGACGACAGCGAGGCCTAGGAAGGGGACGATGCGGAGCCGGGGAAGACGTGACAGTGAATGCCCACACGGAGAGGAGTATGAGGGTTCACTCGTTTGGCTGCGGTGTGAGGCTGCCGTCGCCGCAGGGCCTAGCCAGCGGTGGGAATAGTAGGGGGCGGTGAGGCCTCCACGGTAGCACAACCGGCCATGGGAGGCAGGAGCAGGCGGCACGACCGGCGCTGCTTTGGGCGCCTGGAGTAAGAAGACCAGAGATTGAAGAAGCACTACGGCCGTTGGATGGACATCGTACGGTCACTGGAGCTAGAATCGTTCATATTGACTAAGTTGACAAAGCCCTCCGTCCCCGTCAACTTAGTAGGCCCACAAGTCAGCCTCCCACCAAGGTGGGTCCTAGCTAGCAGGGGGAGTATTCATTTTTTTACGCGTAATAAGGAGGCACTTCCGGTGGGTCCGAGCTGACAGCGAGAGGAATGTTTTTTTTGCGAAATACGATGGCCCGTCCGGTGGGTCCCAGCAGTCAGGGGGGAAACGTTTTTTTCGTGAAATAAGGTGGCCCGTCCGGTGGGTCCCTGCTGTCAGATGGAGGAATAATTATTTTGCGCGTAATAAGGAGGCACTTCCTTGCGGCCGCCGTGGACCCAGCTGTCAGCCTCTCCATGTACAGTACTCTTCCAATGGAAGTCGGTCGTGGACCACGCCGCGCCGAGAGCACCAGGGGGTGGACGATGGCGAGGCCTAGGAAGGGGACAACACGAAGCCGGGGAAGATGCAGCAGCGGAAGCCCGCGCGAAGAGGAGTACGAGGGTTCACTGGTTCGGCTGCGGTGTGAGGCTGCCGTCGCCGCAGAATAACAGGGGGTGTGGGTGAGTGGAGGGATGGCCTGGCCAACGGTGGGAGTAGTATGGGGGCGGTGAGGCCTCGGCCGCAGCACAGCCAGCCACGGGAGGCAGGAGCAGGCCGCACGACCGGCGCTGCGTTGGGCGGCTGGAGCAAGAACACCAGAGGTTGAAGAAGCACTACGGCCGTTGGATGGACATCGTATGATCACTGAAGCTAGAATCGTTTATATTGACTAAGTTGACAAAGCCCTTGGTACGCTCCAACTTAGTAGGCCCACAGGTCAGCCTCCGAAACGGTGCGTCCCAGATGTCAGGGGAGGAATCATTTTTTGGGCGGCCGAAGCTAAGAATATCCGAGATTGAAGAAGAAGCACGACATCCGTTGGATAGATATCCAACGGCCACTACTGCTAGAACCGTGTGTTGACTATAATAAGTTGACAAAGCCTTGCATACGTGTCAACTTATTTTTTTAGGGGACGCGTCAACTTAGTAGGCCCACAAGTGTGTGGCAGAGAACTTATAGCCCATTTGCGATTTGTAAGAATGTACAACCCATTTTTGAATTCTAATAGAATTTACTACAGCCCATTTACAATTTGTTAAAACTACAACCCATTTTATAGCTAGGACAACGATTAATAATTTCAACCAACCATTGAAGACAGAATTCAATAAAATTTCCCACATATTGATGGGATCCAAAATATTTTTATCCCGAAATTTCTAGTCAGATTAAATATAAATTTGTATTACGTAAAAATCCAACGAAACATTGCGCACACAACAATGAAAATTTAAGATTTTCAAAATCCATAAATAATATTTTATAAACTAATTTCGTGTTTGGTGCATTTTTTTATAGTTACTACCCAGTTTTTATAATTACATCCCATTTATTATTTTTTAAAGCCCATTTTCCTGTTAAGCCTAATGCATCCCTCCTAGGAAAGATTTGCAGCCCAGCGGGGCGGAGAATAACAAGTTGACCTTGCCTGGGTATTCCTCAAAAAAATGTATAGCTGGGCTAGCCATTTTCATCTTGAAAAAATTAGTATCTGGGCTGGATATCTGGCCTGGACTAGACGGGCCACAGCCCGCCCAGTTAATACCCTGCTCTCCTCTGAACAACAACGAAATCATCGCCAAGAAAAACTCTGCAGTGCTCACGCCTCAAAAACACAAATACTACTCGAGATGCTTGGTCCCAGATGTCGGCCGCACCTTGTGCAATTCTCTCGTTTATATTGACTACATAGGTTGACAATGGTGTGGGACCGTGATGTCAGGAAACCAGGAGGAAGCCAAAAAAATATAGTTGTACATAATAAGGAGGCACTTGCGTACGTACGGCTATGGCCCTAGTGGGTCCCTAGTGTCATCCAGTCAAAATAAAGTCATCTCCTGAATCCTCATGTTCGTTAATGATGTTAACAATGCTCGATGCCACGGCGAGCGCAACAACTCGAAGGACGACGGAGAGGGCCTCGCGGGCCATACAGATGGTCTGATACACTGCCCGCTGCTCATTCAGGAAGCCAGGATCATCGGACACCTATGAGCACCTTCGAGAAACTGAGACGGCATGAAACGGTAAGGCCGCGCTTGGGAGCTCTGGTTTATTTCAAACCTGTATTAACATACAAGTGTAATTTACTCGTCGTCGGAAACAACGCGTAAAATACAGGCGTAATGAAACCGAGGGCCCGAGGTCTGTAAGTAAAACCGGCGGGTTACACGTGTAATTTGAGAGACCAGTGTATATTTTACGAGCACTGCTATATGGACGACATTACCAGACGATACATGCACGACGTGCGTATCATGCCATCCATGGGCAAGGCTGAAACAGCAGCTAACGGCTGGATTAGCAATCGTCCGAGTGTCGTTCAACGTTTTTATCATGCGTGAAGTACTTCCGATATTTTACTAGTCGAAATCGACCAACCAAGCGCTTCGCCCGAGACCATCTGCTTTTATTTACAAGCGTCAGTTTTACAAGCGGTTTTGGTTGGAAAACGATGATCCAATCACGGCCTAATATCATGAGTTGGTCAGAAGATCATATGGTTTCACGTCTAACCTACCCGACTTGTCGTATAGGCTATGAATGAAACATAAGATGGTGAACTTCTTAAGCACGGAAACAACAGAAGAGGATGATCTTCTTAATAAGAAAATCATTGGCATTAGATCGACATGCAAAACAATACGAAGCATTATTCTCAAGAGGCACGGTGAACAGCTCGTGATGCCGCATGCCACAACATTCCAAGTTCAACTTTGCAATCAAACACAAGGCCTGGCATTACATAGACAATATTCAGAACAAACTCTTAACACAGGAATATCTCAGCAGAGTAACTATTTACTTCTAAACTGAACACAGGAATAGGAAAAAACAATCGACGCTGCTCACAGCAAGGGCGTCCCACTCAAAAATATCAAATGCATGTCTTCTGGCTAACATCAATGAGCAAATTTTGACAAGGTTTTCCAATTCCAATATATTAAACTAACGTCTTCTTGCTAACATCAATGATTAAACTTTGACAAGCTTTTCCCATTCAAAATATGTAATGCCTATGATCGTGGAGTCCTATCATAGCTTATTGTACTTGTTTGGGCACTTTTTGCCCAGTGCACTCCACGTGTTGTTAAATTGCCAATGCTCTCTGCACACTAGTCATGTCACCAGCGTTTAATAATACTCTATAAAGCTTCTCGGTCATTCCTTCTGTAATGTAGTGCAAACAGTGACTGCTTCTTTCTGCAAAGTGGAACGACCAACTGGACCCAGTAATGCAGCAGTTTGCCTTGGACACATTGGCTCCTTTTCTGCAGTTCAACTAAAATCGAAGTCGGAATAAAAACGAACTTTAATTTTGATATCCCTGTAAGCAACAATAGGTATAAGGGAAACAATTACTGAGAAGTAACGGTTGATGACTTGTACTCCCATAAGAAAAGCATCTACTGATCTACTTTATCTTAATGGGAAACAAAGCAGGAGAGTAGCAATTCTCCATCAGTGTGATTCATTCATATTGACTGAGACATTATCTTAACAATGCCTTGTTTCAACATGTATAAAGAACGACAAAGCAGAAAAGTACCATTCCTAAAACAATGCAACTAATTCATTTTAACAGAGACATTATCTTAACAATACCTTGGTTAAACATGTAGAAAGAACTACAAAGCAGGATAGTACCATTCCTAACAAGTGTTGCAGTTTTGAACTAAGATTCAGTAGTTAATTAATTCTGAGAGTGGCATGGCTTAATTTTACCAGCGGCATTAGATTAACGAAAAACATAAACAGTTCCAGGGGAGAGTGGGTGCAACAACAATATATGCTTCCATCTACTTATAAAGGGAGTGATGCAGAGTTTGTTGTAACAAAGCAACAAGCATCATGTCTGGGTTGGTCCCATTTTTGTTCACTACTTAATGGGAAAAGACATCAATACAATAGCTTCAATTAAACATTTATTTAAAATAGTACCAATACAAGTAGCACAACATCTGAAAGCACACTGCACAATCATGTGGATGAAGGCATGTACTGACCTTTCATGAGAAGACCAGGATAAAATACGAATCTGCCAACACGAATAGGAAATCCAATCTCGTTTTGTGCAGTTGCACTGAAATCAAGCAAAGTGTTTCGCGTAGCGAAGCAAAATATCGCAATAGGAACAAGTTGAATAGATATCCCTGTTTAAACAGAGGCAAAAAAGGAATCAATTACTGGCTAATAAAGGAGGATGAAACATGCGACCACAAAAATGGTAATCCCGCCAATCCCTAACAAGTGTTGCGGTTTTGAAATAAGATTCAGTAGTTAATTCTGAGAGTGGCATCAATTACTGGCTTATAAAGGGGGTGATGCTGAATTTGTTGTAACAAAGCAACAAGCATCATGTCTGGGTTGGTCCCATTTTTGTTCACTACTTAATGGGAAAAGACAGCAGTACAATAGCTTCAATCCAACATTTATTTAAAATAGTACCAAAACAAGTAGCACAACATCTCAAAGCACACTGCACATCATGTGGATGAGACCAAGATTTGAAACAACTCGCCACGAAGACTGGAAACAATTCTCGATCTCCTTTTGTGCAGTTCCACCAAAATTAAGCAAAGTCACCGGTGTGACATTCAAGTTGAACTGCACAAAACACTCTTAAAACATAAGTGTTTCGAGTAGCGAAGCAAAATGTCGCAATAGCAACAAGTTGAATCGATACCCCTGTTTTAACAGAGGCAAAAAAGGAAACAATTACTTGCCAATAAAGGAGGATGAAACAAACGGTGACAGAAAGAAGCATCTAACTTATCTTGGATGGAAAACAAAGTAGGATAGTAGCATTTCTAAAACGGTTGCATTGATTCATATTAACAGAGACATTCTCTTGAAACAACATTCGTTAAAAATGTTATTTACTTTTAACAGTGGCATTGCTTTAATTTTTCGGCGGCATTCTTAGATTAACAACAACAAATAGCTGTATGGGACATGCCAGCACCATGTGCGTCCACACGTATAAATGGGTGATGCAGAGTATGTAGCCAAGCAGCATATATGCGTTAGTCCCATATTTGTTCTCTTTGAATCTTTTTCCTATGTGAGGGCAGCAAATCTAGTCCCGCGCAAACTACCCTACCCCCCAGTTTCTTTCCCTTTTCAACAAAGAGATCAGTTCCTTACAGATGTGTGTACTAGGTTACCCCCTTTTCCCCCTTTCGACCAACAAAGCGGCTGGATAGCCAGTCTATACTACTTTCCGTCCCTCCTTTCCTTATTGAACCATGTCCTAGATTCTTGCTCCAGCCCACCGCACCCTTCTTTCCTCTTTGAACCAAGACCTACATTCGACTACAGATCGAAAAAGATCCACATGCAGCTAGAGCAACGACGGTTTCAAAGAAACTTATACCTTAGGGTCGTCGGGATGTGGCAAGGCGTGCGGCGGGAGGCCGGATCTTCCCACACGACGTACGGAAGCGAGGAAGAAGGGGTCGGTGGCCCTACAAGCGCTGGGTGAAAGAGAACAGCGCATCCGGTAGTGGATTGCCTCCCTCGCCGATGGCGATAGAGTGAACGCTGCACATCCTCCCCTTCCCGGTGCGACGGGATACAGACGCCTCCTTCACCAGCTGTGAGGGGGGAGAGAGAGACAAGAGGCCAACACAGTCTTGTTTAGATCTGGTGAAGAGAGGGTGAGAGACTGTGAATATAGCAAACCCTAGCAAATGAACACTGAGCCTCCAGCGTGTATACATATATGTAGTGCGGCAAGAGTGTGGAGAGTGCAAACCCTAGCGAACAAGTGCTGAGGCGCCAGCTTATATATATACTACTGTAGTACGGACTGAGCTCCGGTGCCTTCACTGCACCTACTTTTGGCTGTATGACAGGTGAGCCAGCCACATTTTGGGCCCACCTGTCATAAACCCAAAGGCAGGTGCACTAAGTCAATGAAGCTGCGTCCATATAGTACTCTTGTGTATACGACTAATATATAGTGGAGTGGTTTTCTTATTCTCTCCATAACAATCGTTTTAAATTGTGTAAGTAAGAAACGAAACTCTTTATTTAACGTACAATGAAGAAAACTACTACTCCCTCCGTCTAGGTGAGTAAGTCATCTTAGGCTGTGCACTGTGACCAAGGAGGAGGGGAAAACGAGAAACGTTAATGTTTATTTGCTAATTAATAGTATTGCATGCAATGAACTAACCACTGCATGTCGTGTTTGATAGTCTCAAGTCATTAAAAGCATGCACACCCTTTATCTCTTATTGGTTGAAATGTCAAGAAACAAAAAATGAGGTAGAAGTTAATGCACCGCGCCTAAGTGTTTTGGAATTATTTGGTTTTTGTAAGATGACTTACTACACACCTAGACAGAGGGAGTACTACTTCCGATGAACTAACAATCCATGCCCACGCGTCCTGGTCGCACTTACTGTCCTTCACGTGCGGTACACTACCCTCCCTTAAGTGAACAACCACACATGCGCCAATTTTTTTTAAAACAAACATGCGCCAAATTATCGGAAACATGTGAGAGTGTGTACAAATAAAGAATTTTAATTTCAATTATCGGAAAGGTTTCAGAGTATTACAAAGTTTGACTTCAGTCAAATCTAATATGCGGAGTAAATAAAAATGGAGGGCTACTACGTCCATCTGGGTTTTTAGTCCACACCATTTTTTACATCAAAGTTAATAGCTGGACAAATAAAATTACAGGGGAGCTGGAGACAAAGTTGTGAGAAGGCTTAGAAATCAATACAAAACTTATGCTCTTAGTACCAACGTCGATCCTTCTTCGAGGAAACATTTGGTTCATAGCCAATTGTGTGATAAAATTGCACCAACGTGAAAGACGACTGCGTCTCCAACGCAACCAAGGTGAACCGACGAAGGATATCATCTTTGTGCATAACAAGCAAAGAGCACTAATGGAAGACATCTTGTTTTTCATTGAAAACCGATCAGCTTCACCAGCCGACGCAACCATGAGGCGCAACCATGAGCATCGATAGGTTATCGTGGTGATGCATCATCCATTTCGCATCAAGTTTGGGTGAGGCACCTATGAAGTTCGACAAATCCTCAATGTGGTCTGTTTCTTCTCAGTAATCAAGCTCGAGGAAGGAAGAACCATGTGGCAGAGGACAGTGAGGCGGAACAACAATTGCCATCCAATTTTGTGCAGTTGCACTAAAATTGAGGAAGACATGCCCGGGTATGGAGATACGCAACACTGTTTCCAAAAATATAAAAAAGGGATATAGTGTTGTTACTTTGTTTTACAAGATTAGCAATGACATCTCAATTGTCAATAAGAATTAATGAAAAGTACACCAACAAACAGAAGCATCATAATTATCTTGATGGGAACTAAACCAGGATACCCGAGAAAAAAACCATTTCTTCATTTAACCAGTGATAGTACTACCACCATATGGACAATGACCGCACAACCACCATGTAATTTTTGTCGAAACAACATGTATACCTCCACCAAGGCATAAATCAGGACAACTTTTCGAGTGGCATTTCTTCTATAATAGTACTAGTAGGTGATGTTGGACCAGCCGACGAACCCTAGCTACTATACGTGGGGAGCTAGGGAGTAGTCGCATAGAAGAAAACACGCACACAGCGACCTGGGGAGCTAGACCAGTACAAGAAGTTATACCTCAGGTGGGCGAGATGTCGTTTAGGCGGGCGGGCAGGATCTGCCCACACGATGGCAGCGAACAAGGGCGTGGAGGACCTTCGTCCGCGCCAGCGCCGACTCCGAGAGGACGGTGCGCATCAGCTTCCTCCATCGCCAACGGCGACAACATCAACGCTGCACCTCCTCACCTCCCGCAGCAGACGGGATTCGGCCGGATCTGTGACCACCGGTGAGGAGAGGGATCGAGTGGACACTGTCATCTTGTTTTGATATGGAGAGGGTGAGAGAGCGAGACGCGAGAAACTCTATCAAACAAGAGGCTATAATGGAGTAAAACAATCTCTCCATAGCAGTGGTTTTAAATAGAATACGCGCGTTCCCAGAAAAAAGAAATGAAAACTGGCTGACAATTTTTTAAGGGTCTATCTAGGACACATCTAGATGTGACATAGTTATGTCACATCTAAGTTGATGTCCACTCTGTTTGTGGTCTATTTTTTTTGTCCTAGTTTTTTTTGTTTCTTGTTGATACATTATATACTTGTGGGAGCTTAGATGTGATATCCTTAAATAACATCTAGATGTGAATTAGATAAACTGATTTTTTAATGTACCAAGAAAGAAAACTCGATCAAAAACACGCCCCCGCTTCCAGGTCGCGAGAGTCGTCGCGCACACACACATAGACATAGACATGCATATCCATGTTTACGTAAAATTCCATTTCCATCTCCATCTCCAATCATATTTGCCCAACTGGCACATTATTTACGTTGCTAATTATATACACAACAATATTAATGTACAACATCTCTTGTTTGCGGATGTCCGGACCGCTGCCACGGCCCGTCCTGACCAACCCGAACCCTCTTCATCACTCGTGCGTGCTTCCCGCCTGAAACAGTCAATGCCGCATTCATGCCCGGCCAGAGCAGACGCGACCTCTCACTGGCGCCGGCATTGAAGCGGCGCGCCGACCGAGAGAGCATCGCCCGCGCCGCTTCCGGGTGCATGCGACTGCTCCGTGTTCAAAGGTCGCAATAGCCGGCTACAACATGCATGTAAAAAGTTCTTGGGAGTCCGTGCTACAGCTAGTTGTCCTCCCCCAACTCATCAATCTCTTCCAGTAGTGCTAGTACTCCATGGTGCGATCCATCGACAAGCAGGCGAGAAAGTTATCGTATACTTGGTTTGCGGTGAGTGGCATGCCGAGCGACCGTGTGGGGTCGAGCCGTGGAGGAGGGTGAGACACGAACACGACAGACGTGATTTGAACATTGGTTTTGCTCGGTGGCGCGATCCAACGAAACGAAATGTTGGTTTCTCTCCATTTCCATTTTTTCTCCGGAAAAATGGAAACTTTCAACTCCATTTTCATTCCTATTCCAAGGTTGCCCCATTACAACATTCCATCAAATACAAAGGAAAACTAACACGCATGCTGATGCATCTCAATGATTCATAGATCATAGCCAATATTTACTTCACAACTAAAGAAAAAAGTTGTGAGAGCGTGTACGAAAGAAAAACTACTGATGGGGTCACTACGACTTAAACCCTAAACCCTAAACCTAATTTAATTTCCTGGCCAGGTAGAACCTGTCGAAGGAAAGACGGCTGGCACCCTCGGATCATACAATGCTTTTGTGCAGTTCCACTAAAATCGACCTGAGCATCCCTGATGGCAAAGATGTTGAAGAAGTGTGATTAGAATAATAGTACTGGCACTAGTTCATGAGACATAAACTCATCACAAGTAGAAGCCGGTAGAAGTAGAGAAAGATCGACATGGAGATGGAGCTACGGCGGTGGAGCAAGCCGGCTCCAAAAGGAAGATGGACTACCTGGGACGTCGGGCTGTAGCTAGAAGGGCGGTTGGGACGCGGCATCGGCTCATACTGCGGTGAACCCCGATTGGGACGCACCGACTATGGGTTTTCTCCCTCGCCGATGTCAACCGCGTCTACGCAGAACATTGTTCCCTTCCTCCAGCTGCGGGATCAGGCCCGTCGTTCTATGCTTGTGAAGAGAGCAACCTAAGAAAGCAGGCTTGTAGCTTAGGCTCCTGCTAGTGTATATATAGTGGTTTTCTTTTCCTCTCCATATCAACCATTTTATATTGCGTACGTGTCATTGAAGAGTGAAATGATGGTTGCTTCTTCCGACTAACTTATTGTGTGATTTGGCTGCTCCTTAGTGGCCCCTACACGTACTCCCCCTACGTGTATGCAATAGTCACACGTACACATGGACGCAAAAACGCACACGACGCCCTAATGCATGCATGTCCGAGCACACGATGGAACACACATGGTCACGCTCAAGTGCTCAACCTACACGTGCATGCACACACATACTCAGTCAGGGTGAGCTAGTGACCATATAAACACCGGAAAATATATATATTGAGCGCAATGAGCATATTATGAAGTCCATTGACCGTATTTTTTACAAATATACAGTGACAGACAGTGTATTTATCTCGTTTGAAATTAAGCCATATTAACCGGAGAGGAGGCAGTATGGACTAGCATTACTTTGCTGTGTCCCGTCAACTTGCCGAACTAGGAGAAGGTTGCAGGACGGGAGAAGCTTGTGCGCGGTGGCTCGCAGGACAAGGAAAAACTTTTGACTAATGCAAGCTCTCCCTCGCTCAGGCGGTGGATGTGCAACAGTTAATTCGGTGTCAGGTTGCTAGAAGCATACACTATATTACTAGTGCTATTATTGTTCGACTTCTCGAATAGGCGAACAACCAAGCGCAAAGTTTACTAGTAGTACTAGTACTACTACTATAGTCTATAAAGGTATGTATTATACTAGTACTAGGAACCGGATGGAGGAGCGTCTGCACTCTTATTCTAATTTTAAAATGTGATAAAGCAATCTTCAACACATTTGGTTCGCTTTGAGGGTTCTCGCATGTGATAATGGAAGTTGATTGCATGGAACACTCGCCACAATTCTCGCTTAATTCTGGCTCATATCCTGTTACAAATAGGAGCGCTCGGTAATATTTCCTCTTTTTTTGTTATTCAGCATGTAAACATGTCAGCAAACCTTGCGGCGCATCTTCGTGCGAACTGTGCTTGCTGCACTTTGAATGTGTCCGAGAGCTGGCTTGATGAAACACCTCGCTTCCTACTTCTTTTTTGCGGGGTACCTCGCTTCCTAGTGACCAGTGTCTTGGTTGATCGTCCTAAGAATGCTTATATATGAATAAAGCTCTGTCATTTACCCGCAAAAAGATTAAGCCATATTAACCGGAAAGGAGGGAGTATGGACTAGCACTACTTTTTGGTGTGTCCCGTCAACTCGCAGAACAAGGAGAAGCTTGCAGGACAAGGTGAAGCTCGCTTACGCCTTTTGACTAATGCAACCTACCCTCGGTGGACATGCATTAGTCCATTCGGTGTCAGATTGTCAGAGGCATACACTGTAGTACCCAACATGCGGAGTACCATCATTGTTTGACTTCACAAAGAGGCGAAGAGCCAAGCGTAGTAGTACGAGTAGTACTACTACTAGAACCGCATGGTGGAGCATCTGTACTCTTATTTTTTTTATCTCTAATAAAGTACATGTTTATTTCGGAGAAGGGCGGAAAACGGAAGCCCAACATGTAATGAATGATATCGATCAACCAACCATGCTCGAATATATCTTGGCCTCCGTGCGAGCCCGTCTGTGTGTTCTCGCTCCTCGTCTATCTCAAGGAACAGCGGGTTGGCTCTTTGCCGTCAATTGAGATCGGTTTGCTCACACTCCTGTCCCACATGTTAGTGATATGCCAAGAGGAGGTGCGTTGACCGACTGGCCATACGCATACTTGGTTTTGCACCTTCATACTACTCCTCCCTCCGTCACAGTTTACAGGGCACGCTTCATTATGATGCATTTCTCTCAATGCATTTCCACCACCAGAGAGACTTTAGACGTGTTCGGTTTAATGCTCAATTAATTAGGGCGTGATAACCACAATCAAGTCCACAATCTTCTCTCCATGTACTCCCTCCTTTCCGGTTTATAGGGCTTATCTCAAAATTCTACTTTTTCCATTTTATAAGGCTCAATTTGGTTGTTTTCCATCACATGTTCAGATTCCAAGGTGCATTAAATCATTGCATGCAAGTATTAAGAGAAAATTGACCAATGCATGTACTTTATGCATGCATGCATTGCAATTAATCCATTGATAAACATAATTTTTTTAGGCTACCAATGCTATTTTTCAGGCCGATCGCTAGTCGCCTTGGTCCCATAGATTTTTTTTCTTTTTTCTGAAGCGCGCTCTGTAAACAGTGACGGATGGAGTAGTATGAGCGGATTCAAAGAAGAGCGTATTGATGGTTGCTTCTTCCGAGCAACTTACAGTAGGAAAGGTGGGGCTTATGATTTGACTGCTCATTACTCACTATTGATGCGGCGCAACGACCGACTGAGTCTCCCATGCGGTTTTGCACTACCCCCTCGGGTTCTTAAATATACTCCGGAGTATTTGTCTTTCTAGAGATTTCAACGAGTGACTACTCAAATATTGGTCTTTTTAGAGATTCAAATGGACTACTACATACGGATGTATATAGACATATTTTAGAGTGTAGATTCACTCATTTTGCTCCGTATGCAGTCACTTGTTGAAATTTCTAGAAAGACGAATAGAGTATTTAGGAACGGAGGGAGTACACATACGAAGCAAAATGAGTGAATCTACACTCTAAAATATGCCCATTTGAAATTTGTAAAAAGACAAATATTTAGGAACGAAGGAGTATAATTTTGTGCATGGCACATGGACCCGGATGATGAAGAGGCTTCTAGCAATTCTATCAAGCTTCCATCATTTGTTTACATAATTGACGTACTATACAAATAATTTTCCAGCGACATGAAATTGTACAATGGTGTGACCTTTCAGCTTTTGTTTCGTGTGTCTTGCCATCGATGCTCTTTCGGTAACAATAAAAAACTAACTTCCTTGCTAATGCATGTCAATTATTAGCAGATCAGAGCTAATAATTACATCACAACTGAAGACAGAGTTGTGAGAAGGTGTTAAATTAAAATTGATCCATGCTTTCATTGGCAGCAACGTCCCCCCCAGCTCTGTCTAATCAACAAGGCATGTTGGGAAAAAAGTAGCTGTCTGGAGCATGCAACATTCCGATCATTTTGTGCAGTTCCACTAAAATAGAGCTGAGCGTCCCTGTTCCAAAGATATTAAGTGTGATTACGATAATAGAGGACTACTGATGAAACAATAAACACACAAATAGAAGCCGGTCACCTTTGCAGTCTCTCTTAAGAGTAACTAGTTGGAGAAGATTAGGCTCGGAGTTGGATGAGGAGGATAGAGCAAAACCGATCTCCCTTTGTGCAGTCACACTGAAATGTAGAGACATTGCTTGTGTGACATTTTAGTACAACTGCACAAAACACTCTTAAGAAAAAAGTGATTTGTGCAGTTCACCAAAAGGTCGCAATAGCAACGAGGTGAAATGGACAGCCCTGTTTGCAAAAAATAGGTAGAAAGGAAACAATTACTGGCCAATAACAGTTGATGACACATGCGACGACAAAAAAGAGGCATATTCCTTGTCCTAAGGGAAGATAACAACATGGTTGTGTTTGTCTAAAATAGTGTGAGGACGAGATTGCAATATGGAAAGTACGCTGGACGAGCTACGTTTTGGGCAAAGAACTATGGAAGATCCACATGCAACAACATGGGAAGACGGGCAGTGGAGCAAGGCCGGAGGGGATACCTGGAGGTCGTCGGGATGTAACTAGGTGAGCGGCGGCGGGCGGAATCTGCGAGCAGGTGGTGTAGGCCCTGCTGCGCCGGAGCTTGGTCAGAGAGAACGGCGTGTACCGCAGATCGGGACGTGCTGCCTCGGCATCGTCGAACAGAGAAACAATGCACTTCCTCCCTTTCCCCCGGCGGACGGGATGCGGCCGGATCAGTGACCAACGGTGAGAGAGAGAGAGAGAGAGAGAGAGAGGCCACCACACTCCCTTTCCCCCGGCGGACGGGATGCGGCCGGATCAGTGACCAGCGGTGAGAGAGAGAGAGGCCATCGCAATCTTGTGTGAGATACTCTGAAGAGCGAAAAACCAGGCAGGCAGGCTCCCTTGTATATAGTTGAGCAGACTACCCTTTTTTCCATAAAAATCATTTTATATTCTGTGTACGTGCCATTGAGCGCTATAACTTTATTTAAAAATAACGCGACAACGCATCAAGTCGAACTTTGTTTCATGCACACGTGGTACACGACCTCCCTAGGTAAACAACCGCTACAGGCGTTCAAATTAGCACGTGGGCTGCCATTTCGTAAAGAAATGAGCTCCACCGTGTACCCGCACGGGTGTGGCTGGGCACGAAGCATGAGTACATGCACGGTGCACCTATTCTCTTCTTGTATACGTACACCACCTACGTGGGTTTGTGTGAGAGAGATACAAACCTAGAGAGATATAGTGTGTGGGTTCTTGAGAGTTTTTTGGGGGGGGGGGTCAATCAAAAAATGTAACATATGCAATGTGTGTGAAATAGAGTCCTGGATATAACATATATATAGAGGGGGCGATCCACGAGAAGAGAGTGGAGGTATCATCGGCTTGAGGTGTCCATAGAATCGAAGAGAGGGATGATGTGTGTGTGTGTGCGCGCGATCGATAAAGAGTGCCATCAAATTTGTGTGTGCCCACGTCAAAGATATAGAGTGGCTGGCCTACTGGAACGTGAGAGGGGGCATGTGCAGTTTGTCTCTGTGGCATGGATACCTACCTGCAGCGCTCGACTATCGGTGTGTGGTGGGGGAAGAGGGAGGCCAATTAACTATAGAGGTATAATGGCTGGTATATGTGTGGAGGAGGAGAGAGGCCTACCTCATGTATTAAGGAGATTGATCTGCCTCATGTACTAAGGGAGATCGATCGGCATCCATGCATATGTGCAGGAGAGGAATAAGGTTGGGAGAGAGACAGAGCTAGAGTGTTGGAGGGGGTGGTAGCGGAGTTGCTTCTAACAAATGGTGGGATAGGCTTGCTAGAAAAACGGAGGGCACGCCCGCAATATCAATAAGAGAGGAGATGGTTGCTTGTTGTCTATGCACGTGCGTGTGAGAGACGGGTCAAGAGGCATGCACGAATGATGAGGGGGACGATATGGCTGTGGTAAGCAGACGTAACTACATAGGAAGATCAATCGCCCTTTGTTAGAGAAAGGAGAGACATAACTTGTGAGGTACGTTGATCGATGGGGGGGGGTAGTTAAAGTCGATCTAGGTATATGTTGGGAGATCGATCGGTATAAATGCATGTGTGTGTTAGAAGCAAATGAGGCACGAGGAGAAGGATAGAGAGAGAGGGATGCATCTAGGAGGTGGTACGAGAGGCATACTATATCGAGGGGAAGGAGTGTGCGAGTACGAGATCGATGAATAGAGTGGTGGGAGTGAGGCATGGACGGTGACAAGAGAAGAGGGGAAGCTTGTGTTTGTGCTAGGCACACCTAGCTAGAGAGGCATATCGATCGATGTGTGCCGTAAAGAAGGAGCTCGGGGGCCTACACACACCGTGGGTGAACGACCTAAAGTGAAAAGACGAATTTGCGCGATGGAGCTAGAGAATGCTGAGGGAGGGTGAGAGGGATGCAGGCGTGTGCATGCATGAGAGAAAGTTAGCGCTAGCTACAAAGATAAGAGGGTTGTGTGGATGTAAAAGACGAATAGAGATCATATATACTTCATTATAAAAAGCGAATTCAAATATTTGAAGAATTTATCATAGTGTTTTAAACCGACGCATGTGTGAATATATATAATGGTGATACACATGGTGTGGTTATGAACATGTTATACTACATATAATATATTTTATCTCTACTCTTATAAAAAACGGAGTTGTTGATGATGGTGTGCCTGCATCCTGCAATATAGGTCATCCGATTTATATCTGGCGGATAGCAAGGAAACTATGATGGTTGAAGTTGGCAACAATCATGAATGTAGATTCTTATTGAAATGGAGAAACGAATTCAAATTTAGTTCGAATTGTAGCGATAGTATAGACATTTGGAATGCACTAAAATGTTGGTATGAGTAGGTTACATGCATTATACAGCAAGCAAAAAAATTTAATCGAACATAACATGGATTCATACTCCCTCCTTCCATCTATATAGGGCATAATGAGATTTTTAAGACCGCCTTTGACTATTGACAAGATCAATAGTACATGACATGCACAATGTGAAAATTATATCATTGAAAGAACCTTTCACAAATGAATTTAACGGTGTGCTTTGTGTAAGTTGCATGTCATATATTATTGCTCTAATATTTGGTCAAAGTTAGCATCGAAAAACGCCCTATATAGATGGAAGGAGAGAGTAGCTTTGAATAGCATTTGTATAGTAAAACGGGGCAAGACTCTCTCTTTGTGTGGTGTGGATAGTTTTATTTTTTTCGTTTTCTTTTTGGTTGAGGGAAGTGCGAATTGATTCGGTACGTACAAGTACAATATTACTACACGTTAGGCTTGTCCCTAAAATTCAACCCGTGTCTTGTTATATCCCAAATATTCAGATATCACGCTCCCAAAACTGGCGCCTTCACAACCGCGCCTTGCTATCCCGAAATTACAACGCGCGCGAAAACTCCCTCCAGCTGCCAAATCCCGACACACAAAATCCCCCTTCTAACCCTGAGCCGAAAGGGCCGCTAGTTCAAATCAGTGGGGGGTACTTTTGTAACACACCCTACATTTTGGACAAGCGCGTCCCTAAGTCATGCTTCACCTCCTCCCATCGCCCCCTTTTCGCCATTCGAAATCCCAGGCCGCTATAACCTCTCCGCTCCAACCGCGAAACCCCACCCTCCTCCGTCCGCCACCTCACCGCTGCCCAGCCGGAGCCTCTTAATTCCCCGATGATGTCGTCCACCGCAACAGCTCGATGTCCCTCGTCCACCTCCCCGGATGAGGATCCTCGTCCATCTCGTCGTCCCGCCGGTTCAGCCGCCCCGTTCTTCACCTCCAAGGAGCTGCTTCGACGATCGCCTCGTCTATCGCGGCTGCTCCATCCCCACAACGCCTCCTTAACCTGCTCCACCGAAACCACATCATCCTCACCGACTCCTCGGATGAAGCCGAGGCCTACTCGGTGCCACCAAAGAGGTTGTACACTCATCGCATCGCACCTTCTCCTTAACTCGACCTCCCGGCGACGACGGTGCTCCATCTCACACCCCCATGGAGCAGCTACCTTGAAGTCGGCGCCGCGGGCGAAATCTTCACGGCGGCTCTCCCCCAGTGCGAGGCCCCTTCGACGGTGGCGTCCATACCTTTCGGATCTGCTGCTGCTGCTCCGGCTCTCGCTCCCTCGCTCATGCTGCTGCTGCTGCTCCAGCTCTCGCTCGATCGCTCGCTCGCCCAGCTGTTGTTGCTGCTCTCCCCCTCGCTCATGCTGCTGCTCTGCTCCGATTTAGCCACACTTCAGTTGACTAAATCGACTTTTGGGTTAGTCGATTTTCAGGGGTTGGGGGGGGGGCTCGCTGGAGTTAAGGAAGAACCAGCCGCAGCGGGGACGGGGGCTCGCCGGAGAGGTACCCCACTATCTATCTTAGGGTTCAGGATGGGGGGCAGGGGGCCTAGAGGGCTGGTCGGGGCGGCGCTGGGGAGTTGTTTCGGGGCGGCGAGGCAGCGCTGGGGCCGACGGTTCGGCCGGTGGTGGCTGGCGGCTCAGGGGGGTGCAGGTTGAAGATGAACTACAGGCCCTCCCTAAACTACATGGCAAGTGCCTATCTGCTACCATTGCGTTCAGTTTTGACAGTAGCATTCAGATTCCACAGTAAATTTCAGTTTCGACAGTTAAGTTCAGAGTCAACAGTTTTTACCTCATCTGTTATAGTCAGGTGGTTTTTGGTGATGTAAATTTTACATCATCTATTGGAGATGCTATTAGAATTCCACTTGAGATTGATGATGTTTATCTTGTGCTGCTTCAGCCTTGACGTCTTACGGCTCACCGGAGCTGCTCCAACGACAGAACGATCCATCACAACAGAGCAGTGCCTTGGACGCCGTCTATAGATTCCTCAGATCTTCCTCCACACCTCCGACAACCACCTCTGCCTCAACTGCTTCAGCGACCAACCCAATTATTCATGCATTTTGTTGAAAGGAGTGAAGCAAAACATCCACCTAGACCTACTTTTCAAAATCGTATGCATGAAAACAAGACCAAGTGCATTAGTGCCAGAATAACATTCTAACTGTACACGCTTTCATATGGTTTCACTTTATTTTGGCCATGTTTCTTTGCATTCCTCTGCTATTCCAATTCCTGTAAACCAAACACCCAAGTTGACAGAAATCCTGTGTTTACAAATGCTCTGTTTACCATGTGCATTTTCCTATCCTATTCCGGTGTTTTTTCTATCCCTGCGTTTTAAGAATCATGCAAGCCAAATGATCCCTTACAGAATTACTTTAGTTACAGGTACGTGTCGAAGGGAACTTTGTGTGGTTTGTCGTGCTCTTGCCGCGATGTCGTCCACCTCAACTGAGATGCTCCATCGATAGAAGCATCCACCAAACCAGACATCACGACTCCTGACCGTCTTTCGCCGCCTCAGATCTCCTTCCCTGCCGTCGGCACGCACCACAACGGCATCACCATCATCGACCCAGTAGATGAACCTGAGGAGTACACAGGTCCACAAGAGAGGTCGCACTCTTTTGTTTCTGCTTATGTTATGCATTGCTTAAACTTACCTGCTACTTTATCATCCTATCCAGCTCTTGGACTCCCAAGTTAGGTCCAAATTAATGTTCAAACTTGAGTTCTAAATTAGTTGTGGGGCACATATCGAGGCAACAATGAATAGTCTGTCTGTCTAATATCTGGTTCACCTAGGGTATGCCTATGTTGTTCATCTTGGGTGGGAAACAAATAGTAAAGCAATCATCATCTGTCTTTTTATTAATTTAAAGCAATCATCAGCCCGCTATCATTATTTTTGGATCCATCCACTGGTTGTTACCATCACTCTAAATTTCTGCATGCTCTCCTTACATAATCTCACCATATTTTTTTCGTATGCATGTCAGATATTGTACACAGTCATGCTGAACATGTAGAGAAAAAGAGAAGAGTTTTGCGCGACAATACAATGTCATGCAGACATCGCTCCATGGTGGGTTCAATGGCAAACCCTCCCCACCCCTCTCCAGATTGTAATCCAGAGGAAGATATCTGTTCTGAGGCGGATTCAGACGCCGCTGACCACTCCTATTTACCCCCCAAGGTGTTTGCTCTACCTTGGCATGATGATGTTAGTCATATCATGCATATGTTGCCTTGCAGTGCCTACTTTTGACATCATATATGTCATCTACTTAGTTTAGACATGTTCTGTAATGCCACTTGTTTAGTTTCTATATCATATATGGGAATTATGCAGTCTCATGTCTTTTATTCAGCCATAATATATGTGAAATGTGCAATGCCATCCTGTTTAACCAGGCATCATATATTTGAATGATATCTTGCCCATCCTTTTCTTCATTACATTTCCATTTGTCGACAATGTTTGTACATTAAACTACTCTTCTTATGAATCAGCCATTTGGGTGGGAGATGGAAAAATCTGGAGTGAAAACAAGGCAATGTTTGTACATTAAACTACTCTTCTTGTCGGCAATGTTTGTACATTAAACTACTCTTCTTGTCGAAGCAGATCTCTTGTTGGGTCCCGATAGCTCCTCAAAGATGGATCCAGAGACAGATGACCAGTCCTATTCCCCCACTGAGGTGCATGCTCAAACTTGGCACGGTTATACTGCTCATATCATGCATATGGTGTCTTGCATTGCATAGTTTAGACATCATATACACAATATTCAACACCATGGTCTTAGTTCAGACATCATATCGAATGCCCTCTGTTTAGCATATAAATCACATATGTGAATTAAATGATGCGATCCTGATTACTTAGATACCATGTAGGTGAATTATGTCATGCGATCCTGTTTAGTTATTCATCATATCTTTGAATTATGTTATGCTATGCTATCTAGTTTAGATAGACATCATATATGTGAAATTATGTCTGCTATCCGTTTTAATTAAACAATATACATGTCAACTATTTCATGCCTTTGTCCACACTATCTATTGCATCTGTCTCTCATACAATGTCTGTACATTCAACTATGTTTCTTGTTTATCAGCCATTTGAATTGGAGCGGGTGATGCCAGTATCCATCGGACTAAAAACACGGTCTTCAAATAAAACGGTGCTACCTCTTGGTGGAGATAGCACCCCGGTTGTACATGCACAAGAACTAGCCCTACCACACATAACCCAAACTCTCGCAGATTGTACCCCTACTGCGATGGACAGAGAACCAGCTTCACCCAATCTAACCCCAACCCCAGCACATAGTAACCCAGTTCATGTTGACACAACACCATCTCCACCACAGAGCTCCCAAACAAGAGCAGTTAGTAAGGCAGATCTAGTGCCCAAAGGGCCAGTACTACCACGGCGAACCCCAACTCCACCAGTTAGTACGCCTATTCCTGTGGAGGAAGCACAACCAGCTAGTCATAGTTTAGCAGCTATCACATTTGATGTTGTTAAATCGTATGTGCGTATCTTCCCATCTTGGAAATATTATACTGAAGATGAAGGAAAATGCCAGTTGCAGGTGTTTGTCCAGGAGTTATGTGTAAGTAATGTTATTCATGGCAATTACTTTGCTTTGTCCCATACGTCCTACCTCCATAATGGTTATAATATATCAAAATTTCCCATTTTTCTCTATAGAGAAGGACCGATTTGGAAACTCAGGATGAGGTAACCTGTGCTAATACCTCTGCTATCTCCAAGAATGCTTGGTGGCAGTATTGGAATTACCTGAAGAAAACGTACTTCACCGGCAAAGAAACTCATCAAATTCCCTTATGTTCTCCTGAGACACATTTACTGGACGATGACTGGGAACGCCTTGTTCTGGACTGGTTCCGAACCAAGAATGTGGTAAGGTCTATGAGCTCATTTTCTATTTTAAGTATTATATTCCTGTGTCTTACTGTACTCTGTTCATGTAGAACAAGTGCCTAAACCTGAAGAACAATTGTTCTAATTTAAGATTCCATTGCTATCATAGTTCAAAAAAGCGCTAGGTGTTAATTGTGCGTTTTGCCACCACCTTGCGCTTTACTGACCAATGCGCATGCTTATGCGTAGTTATGCACAGATTAATCATATTATGCGCAATGCATTTTGCCAACGCCTAGAGCCTAGGCACGCTTAATCGCTCGCTTAGGCGCGCCTTTTTTAACTATGATTGCTTTGATCTTGTATCACTGTATTTACTCATACAAACTTATTTTTAAATTGAAGGATCCAATCAAAACTCCAATGGCATAGCAGGTATGTTCATGCATGTTTCTTTAACAGGTTTGGTCTTATCAATAGCTCTGTTGATTTCAATTTCAATTGGGTATACAGTTGACTTTCATATCATGCACATTACTAGCATCACAACAGAGCCAATAGTGTTGTTGTACATGTAGACCCGTGGTACCCATCTGAAATCTTATTGTGCCGTGTAGTTTCCCATGCTTTGTATTCTTTCACTGCTGCTTTCTCTTGAACTGATATGATTTGAACCATGTCTCTATTTTGATTTGGCAAGACAATGCAGTGACCATAGGACATAGATATATGTTTGTTTGATGCTTTTATTATGTACTAGTACTTGGAAATAGAAGACTTGGTAGTTTAATCCTGTCCACCTTACTAATGAACTAGTTCACCGAAATGAGTTTCATATACTAGTACATGCTAAACTTGTTATGTGTCTGCTTGTTTCTTCTTTTAGAATGCTGACAGAATATTGGGGAAGAGTGCATTATTAAGCAATGGTAAAGGAAGTAATGCAGATAAGGTTCAGGATAGTGACACATCCTTGTTGGTCTCCAACAAAGCTGATAAAACAGCTAAGGAAGACTATCTTGAAGACAGCGAGACAACCCCAAAGTCCTGTCTTGGTAGTGTTCGAGTTACTGGCCACTACCGCTTGCACAAGCTATTCAAACTCACTATCTGAATTAGTTCGGTTTCTTGAGTCTCAACTACAAGCTGAAAGACATCGATCAGCTGTGCTGCGACAAGAAGCGGAAGGACTGCGGAATGTTGGGGAACGTAGTAATTTCAAAAAAAATTCCTACGCACACGCAAGATCATGGTGATGCATAGCAATGAGAGGGGAGAGTGTTGTCCATGTACCCTCGTAGACCGAAAGCGGAAGCGTTAGCACAACGCAGTTGATGTAGTCGTACGTCTTCACGATCCGACCGATCAAGTACCGAACGCATGGCACCTCCGAGTTCAGCACACGTTCAGCTCGATGACGTCCCTCGAACTCTGATCCAGCCGAGCTTCGAGGGAGAGTTCCGTCAGCACGACGACATGGTGACGATGATGATGTTCTACCGACGCAGGGCTTCGCCTAAGCACCGCTACGATATTATTGAGGTGGAATATGGTGGAGGGGGGCACCGCACATGGCTAATAGATCTCAAGGATCAATTGTTGTTGTGTCTAGAGGTTCCCCTGCCCCCGTATATAAAGGAGCAATGGGGGAGGGGGCGGCCGGCCAAGAGGGGGCGCGCCAGGAGGAGTCCTACTCCCACCGGGAGTAGGACTCCCTCCTTTCCTTGTCCAAGTAGGAGAGGGGGGAGGAAGGGAGAGAGGGGAGGAAGTAAAGGGGGGCACCCCCCCTCCTTGTCCTATTCGGACTAGAGGGGGAGGGGGCATGCGGCCTGCCCTGGCCGCCCCTCCTCTTCTCCACTTTGGGCTCATGCGGCCCATTAACCCCCCGGGGGGTTCCGGTAACCCCCGGTACTCCGGTATATATCCGATAACCCCCGAAACCATTCCGGTGTCCGAATATAGTCGTCCAATATATCAGTCTTCATGTCTGGACCATTTCGAGACTCCTCGTCATGTCCGTGATCACATCCGGGACTCCGAACTATCTTCGGTACATCAAAACACATGAACTCATAATATAACTGCCATCTAACTTTAAGCGTGTGGACCCTACGGGTTCGAGAACTATGTAGACATGACCGAGACACGTCTCCGGTCAATAACCAATAGCGGAACCTGGATGCTCATATTGGCTCCTACATATTCTACGAAGATCTTTATCGGTCAAACCGCATAACAACATACGTTGGTCCCTTTGTCATCGGTATGTTACTTGCCCGAGATTCGATCGTCGGTATCTCAATACCTAGTTCAATCTCGTTACTGGCAAGTCTCTTTACTCGTTATGTAATGCATCATTCCGTAACTAACTCATTAGCTACATTGCTTGCAAGGCTTATAGTGATGTGCATTACCGAGAGGGCCCAGAGATACCTCTCCGACAATTGGAGTGACAAATCCTAATCTTGAAATACGCCAACTCAACAAGTACCTTCGGAGACACCTGTAGAGCTCCTTTATAATCACCCAGTTATGTTGTGAAGTTTGGTAGCATACAAAGTGTTCCTCCGGTAAACGGGAGTTGCATAATCTCATAGTTGTAGGAACATGTATAAGTCATGAAGAAAGCAATAGCAACATACTAAACGATCAAGTGCTAAGCTAACGGAATGGGTCAAGTCAATCACATCATTCTCCTAATGATGTGATCCCGTTAATCAAATGACAACTCATGTCTATGGTTAGGAAACTTAACCATCTTTGATTCACGAGCTAGTCAAGTAGAGGCATACTAGTGACACTATGTTTGTCTATGTATTCACACATGTATTATGTTTCCGGTTAATACAATTCTAGCATGAATAATAAACATTTATCATGAAATAAGGAAAGAAATAATAACTTTATTATTGCCTCTAGGGCATATTTCCTTCACGGAAGTCCATGGAGCATTCAGATGCATACTTTTTGGTGCAACAACAAGCGTTGGAGGATTTTAGCGCCAAACAGGACAAAGCTAATAAGCTTGCTAAGCTTATTGCCAGCATGGTGGATACCCAGGATAACGTTTCTTGAGCTCTTCTGAAGTTGTTTCAGTTATGCTCTTGTTTTGCTGCCGCGTTTATTTGCACTGGTGGCCAATTTTGACAGCCAATGTATGTAATATGCTGCTTTGTTCCCTATATTTGCACTGGTGGCGAACTTTGATGCCCAGTGGATGTAATATGTGTAATAGAGGTAATAGGCTAGTGTTAATTGCTTGCTTATTTATTTCCTTATTGTCTTGTTTAGTTGTTTGTTTGTAGTCACTGCAGTTCTTTTTCTGTGTTTTTCTAGTGGCCACAATAGCCTATTTTTGGTAACTAGGCCAAAATAATCATGGCAACACATGGACTATTGTAACCATGGGCCTCCTGCAAGCCGTATGATCCATGGGCCTTCTTGCGGCCGTAGGATCCATTGGCCTTCTATACGGGCCGTAGGATCCACTGGCCTTCTATATGGGCCTTAGGATTCATGGGCCTTCTATGGGCCGTAGGGTCCATGGGCCTTCTACGGGCCATACGATCCATGGGCCTTCTATGGGCCATACTATCCATGGGCCTCATACGGGCCGTAGGATCCATGGGCCTTCTACGGGGCATATCATCATTTTGCCAATCATGGGCCGTACTATTCGTGGACCATAACGGGCCGTTAATAGGCCGTATTTGATAACTCTATGAAAACAGCCCAACGGGTTTTTTTGACATGAGAACGGCCCAACATATTAACGATCCGCAAACGGGCCGACTGTAACGACGGGCTGAATTTGGCCCACAAGCAGAAAATGACAGTAACGGGCCGTATGTAACCGAATGCTGCAAATGAGCCCAAGAATCAATGGGCCCTGAGAAGGCCGAAAGATAACTTGGGCTGGAAACAGCCCAATGGAATAACGGGCCGTTAATGGGTATAAAGTGATACACTGTTCATTACGGGCCAGTTTCACCACGGGCCGTTAATGGGCCAAGAGTTATAAAGGGCCTCATATGGGCCGAAAGAAGTCATGGACCACACATGGGCCGGAAGTTAAAACAGGCTGGAATCATATTGGACGGCCCAGATGAGGCTACTCGGCCTAATTCGGACAGGTCGTAACGGGCCCTGGGTTAGCGGGCTATAAATGGGCTATATGTGAATAGGCCGTTAACAGGCTTTCCGTGGGCCGGCCCGCCACCTTTTAACCAAGTCAAACGGGTCGGCCTTTTCACAGGAATGGGACTCTGTTACACCGTGCCACGTGTCGTCGTATCATAGGCACCTTTGGTCCAGTGAGTGGATGACATCTGTCCCAACGGTGAGCCGACACGTGTTTGCTCCAGCCAATGATGATTTTACACGTGGAAAATCCCCATTGGTCGGGGTTGTTAACGGGTTATCGGATCCAAAACTGGACCCAATAGCTTAACGGCGTTCCATTACGGTGGATGCCACGTGTCGGTCACCCTTGACGAAAGCACTTCTGTGACGCGCGATTTATCGTCATGGAAGTGGACACTTCCGTGATGATAATTTTGGTAATGTCATGGAACACTTCTACGACAGCACAGGTATGACTATCTTGATTCTGTCATAAAATCGTCATGGATGTACATGCATGACAAAAAAACGCGACCTACTGTGACAAACACGTATCATCACGAAAGTGTATTTTTTTGTAGTGGATGGCTCTGCTCAAACCAAAGATATCGAGCACGAGCTGAGTGTGTACGTTGGACAAGGGTGGCGTTTGAAAGGATCAATATAGTTGACTAGAGGGGGGGGGTGAATAGGCAACTAACAATTTTTAGCTTTTCTTTACCAAATTAAACTTTGCGTCAAAGTAGGTTGTCTAAATATGCAACTAGGTGAGCAACCTATATGATGCAACAACAAAAAGTACACAAGCAAGCAAGGGATACAACACAAGTAAGCTTGCACAAGTAAAGGCACGAGATAACCAAGAGTGGAGCCGGTGAAGACGAGTATGTGTTACCGAAGTTGCTTCCTTTAGAGGGGAAGTACGTCTCTGTTAGAGCGGTGTGGAGGCACAATGCTCCCCAAGAAGCCACTAGGGCCACCGTATTCTCCTCACGCCCTCACACAAGGAGAGATGCCGGGATTCCACTATTGGTGCCCTTGAAGGCGGCGACCGAACCTTTACAAACAAGGTTGGGGCAATCTCCACAACTTAATTGGAGGCTCCCAATGACACCATGAAGCTTCACCACAATGGACTAGGGCTCCACGGTGACCTCAACCGTCTAGGGTGCTCAAACACCCAAGAGTAACAAGATCCGCTAGGGATTAGTGGGGGGAATCAAATTTCTCTAGGTGGAAGTGTAGGTCGGGGCCTTCTCAACCAATCCCGAGCAAATCAACAAGTTTGATTGGCTAGGGAGAGAGATCGGGCGAAAATGGAGCTTGGAGCAACAATGGAGATTTTGGGGGAAGAGGTAGATCAACTTTGGGGAAGAAGACCTCCTTATATAGTGCGGGGAACAATCCAACCGTTACCCCCCAAAGAAGCCCCGCAGAGAGCGGTATTACCACAAGGGTGGGCGGTACTACCGCTGTAGCCAGTGGTACTACCGTCCCACCTCGCGGTACTGCCACACAGAAGAGGGGAGCAAGGAGCGAAGGGAGGACTTGGACTCAGAGCGGTACTACCGTGGTGGTAAGGGCGGTACTACCGCCTCTACTGCCGCAACTAGTGCCGCAAAATTTGACATGAGAAAAGAGCCCTCGAGTCGAGGCAGTAGGAGCACGGAGCCGCAGCGGTCGGCAGAGGGCTTCAGGCGGTACTACCGATGTGGAGCGGTATTGCCGCTTGGAGCACTCGGGCGGTACTACCGCTGTGGCCCGTGGTACTACCCTCGGGACCAAACGATGCATATAAGACGGGGAATGAGCTCTCCATTGAAGCAGAAAGGCTCAGAGGGTGTGACAAGGATGTGTACGTGTTGATTCCACCCTAGCCTTACCAAAGCGGACCCCTCTTGATAGTACGGTGACTCCTACGAAACTAGTCCACCAAAATAGAAACAGAAGAGATGCACCATCTTGAATAACACTCCGAGGGGAGGGAATCGTCTCGTGCCAAAGGATGAATCTTTGAAAACTCCGCACACGATTAGTCCACAAAAGCATTGTCATCAATCACCAAAACACCTTAGGGATAAATATGCCCTTACAATCTCCCCCCTTTTGGTGAATTGATGACAATATGGGATTTGCATAAACGGGAAAAGACATAGGACATAAGCAAATCCCACAACTCTAAAATATAGACGGGCTCCCCCCTAGATGTGTGCTTTCTAGATAAGTGCTTTGGACTGCACGGCACACATACTAGGATCAACACTCCCCCTATATTTTATAGACCAACAACCTAAGCAGGATACATGAGAGCAGGGTATATCACAGGATAAGCATGCAACTCATAAGAACGGACTAGATAGACATAGATAAAGATAAGATAAAGATAAGGTAGCATATGTCTCACACCATATGTTTGGAACTTAGGTCTCACTTGCACAAAACCAAACAAAGCAAATGGCAAGAAAACACAACGACACCACAAAGACACACTCGCAATTCAAACAACGACACAAATCCCTAAACTCTCTCCCCCTTTGGCGTCGAGACACCAAAAGGGCAAAGAGTGTTGCTACGGCTCCAGGTGATAGCAAGCTGAGGATCTCGAAGATCATATCCCAGCGGGATAGTCTGCACCGCCGTCATCGGTCAAAAACTGCTCGGTGTCTGAATCTGTCCACAGACAGTGCTGCTGAATCCACTCCTCCTCCTCAGTTATCTAGCCCTCAGATCCACTGTTAACGGTCGCACCCAACTGACGCATGAGCTCCTTGTGACGTCCCTTGGCCTTCTTCTCAGCCACATGAGTCATGTACTGACCATGAGACTCCATGTATAAAAGTTTCTTCATCTTGAGCTTGAGCTTCTTTGGCCAAGAGGGCTCTGCTCCAGAAGGCTCATAGTCAGCGTCATCATCAGCATCAGCCTCATCCTCGGTCTCCATGGCAGCAGCAGCAGATGGACCCCCAGTTTTAGGGGCCAGGGTGCCCCAATTGTCCTTCTTCCTCAGACGCTTGATCTCATGAGAAATCAAATCTCCAATTTCCAGCATGACCCTAGGATAGGCATGTTCCCAGGCCTTCTCAATGAGTAACATGATGAGCGGTCCATAGATCGGGCACTTGCGCTCAGAGATAGCAGGCAGAAGTTCAGACCACATAACAAGAGAAATGTCCAGGGACTCGCCAGTGTTTGCTTCCTTCTCATGCTGGCAGAAGAGAAGCATGTCCACGAGATAGGAGTGGACCATATCCAGATTCCCGATACGAGGGAAGAGAGTCTCTCGGAAGACATGGTGAAGGATGTCCAGAAAGGCTGGCAGCTCATAGGTTTCCTTCTTAGTCTCGGGGTGAATCTTCACAGAACAGTAGGGCCAGAGGGCTTGCTTGTGAGTGGAGGTGGCATTGCGGTGAGGGCGGAAGTCGACTGGAGTCTCAAGTCCGTGATCTTCCACCCCAAGTAACTCCATGAAGGCCTTCCACTTGACAGAAAGCAACTTGCCATTTTTCATCCAAGTCAGAGTCCTTTCCTCATCAGTTCCTAGATGAACACTGGCATAGAATTGAGCCACTATATCTGCATCAAAGTCCTTGTTGAACTGCATGATTCTGAGAATGTTTAGCTGAGAGCACACATCAACATAGAGATTCTTCTTGGCCTTGATCACATCAAAGAAGATGGCAAACTGAAAGCGGTTCCAGAACGAACGGTTGACCAAAGTGGGTTCTTGGTCTTCCACATAGGGGTTCAGCGACGCATTACCCAGAACTCCTTGGCATTCATTTTAGGCACAGTTTTGCCCCTCGGCTTTGGCTTGACAGCAGACTTCTTCTTGAGTTGAGGCGGAGGTGGAGCACTTGAGGAAGCACCCGCTGGCGGCGGTGGAGCACTAGAGGAACCACCTGCTGACTCAGATGTGCGGTAGCGCTTTGACGTTGCACGACCGGGGTTGACACGGCGGGCTTGCTACTCAGGATATTCATCACCTGGAACCAAACACAAGAACACATGAAACAACCAGAAAGAACAAGCATAAGCCAACAAACACAACAAACAAGATCAGGAAATGGCAGGAACATGAAGGAACTAGGCAAACAGCGGTAGTACCGCGATCCATAAGCAGCAGTACCGCCCGAGCGGTAGTATCGCGCCACTGGGAGCGGTAGTACCGCTCAAGATGGGGAAACGATGGTTCCCTACTGTCGTGGTCAAATCCGGCACTACCGGCCTGCCAAATTCAAAAATACTCCTACCAAACATGAATCCAAATAGTCTAGTTGCCTTCTCCAACCTACTCAAGCCTAGAATTAGCCAAAAAACGAGAGATGCAACCACTATTGCCCCTAAGACACTAGATCTGAAATCTAGACAAAAGGAGAGGAGGAACGGGGGCATCCATGGCAAGAGGATGAGGTGGGGATCGACTCCACTGAAGGAAATGGAGAGGGACGGCCCGGAGACGATGGCCCGCCGGAGCCCTCCCGCGGCGAGTCGATGTTGGAGAGACGTAGAGGAATGAGGGAGCGGAGCGAATGGGTATGGGGGAGATGAAACCTCCCCCTGCCTCGACATAACCCCCTGGTCCCGCCCCTCAACGGTAGTACCACGTGGGTGGGCGGTAGTACCGCTTGTCAACATAAGCAGTAGTACCGCGCACCACCAGCGGTAGTACCGCCCAGCAAGACTCAACACTAGACACCAAACGGCTCGGCTCAAAAAGACGGGAAAACAACAGGCAAAAAGAGGGAATAAAGACTCGGTAACAAGAACACTGGCAAGAGGACAGGAACCACACCTCTTCAAGAAAGGGCGGTGGCCGAGGCCACCTATGTTTGAGTCAAGAGGTATGGCACCGCGAAGATTTTAACCTTGGGCCCATGACCAAAACTCGTCCTTGAAGCACAAGTACCATCAAAAATGGTTAATGTGAGAGACACGATCAATTTATGCATAATGGGGTGAGGGAGAGTTCATTGAGAGAACAACACTCCCCCTATGTACATGCCTACACCTAAACTAGATAACAAGTTGAATGTAGTGGGGTGTGCATGGGTTCAAGACACATTGCTCGAATCAATGATATTTAGCTCGTGCCTTAACTCGCAAAATCTTGCTTCATCCAAGGGCTTCGTGAAAATATCTGCAAGGTTATCATGAGTGTTGACATACTTGAGCTCGATCTCCCCTCGCCTAATGTGATCCCGGATGAAGTGATACCGAATCTCAATATGCTTTGTCTTGAAGTGTTGCACCGGGTTGAGAGCAATCTTGATGTCACTTTCATTGTCACACCAAAGAGGCACTTTGTCACAAATGACACCGTACTCCTTTAAAGTTTGCCTCATCCATAAGAGTTGTGCACAACAACTACCGGCTTCCACATACTCCGCTTCGGTGGACGAGAGAGACACACAACTTTGCTTCTTGGAAGACCAACTCACCAAAGAGCAACCAAGAAATTGGCACCCTCTAGAAGTGGACTTCCTATCCACTTTGTCTCCCACCCAATCAGAATCCGTATATCTTTCAAGCTTGAAGTTTTCTCCTCTTGGGTACCATAAGCCAAAGTTTGGAGTATGATCCAAATATTGGAAGATTCGCTTGACTGCCACAAAGTGGCTTTCCTTTGGTGCGGCTTGAGACCGTGCACACATTCCCACACTCAACATGATATCCGGTCTAGATGCACAAAGGTAAACCAAGGAGCCAATCATGGAGCAATATACCTTTTGATCCACCGCTTTACCATTGGGATCAATGTCAAGTTGGTACTTGGTGGGCATTGGAGTAGAAGCCGGCTTGACATCACTTAGCTTGAATCTTTTTAGCATGTCTTGAGTGTATTTGGCTTGGTTAATGAAGGTACCTTATCTTCTTTGCTTGATATCGAAACCAAGGAAGAACTTCAACTCTCCCATCGAAGACATCTTGAACTTAGAGGTCATGAGAGTGGCAAATTCCTCATTGAAAGCTTTGTTAGGGGAACCAAAGATAATATCATCAACATATAGTTGGCACACAAACAATTCCCCTTTGACATTCTTAGTAAAAAGAGTGGGATCGATTTGCCCAACCTCAAATCCACGATCTTGCAACAACTCGGTAAGGTGGTCATACCACGCACGTGGGGCTTGCTTAAGGCCATAGAGCGCCTTATCGAGTTGATACACATGATCAGGAAAGTAGGGATCCTCGAACCCGGGGGGTTGCTTGACATAAACCAACTCATCAATAGGACCATTAATAAAAGCACTCTTTACATCCATTTGTTGTAACCTAAAGTTGTGATGGGAAGCATAAGCAATCAACAAACGAATGGATTCAAGGCTAGCAAGGTGAGCAAAGGTTTCACCATAGTCGATACCCTCGACTTGGGAGTAGCCTTGTGCTACCAATCTTGCCTTGTTGCGAACGATGGTCCCATGAGCATCTTGCTTGTTCTTGAATATCCACTTGGTTCCAATGACATTGTGGTTCCTCGATGGCCTTGGCACCAATCTCCACACCTTGTTGTACTCGAAGTTGTTGAGTTCTTCATGCATGGCATTGAGCCAATCCGGATCTTCGAGCGCCTCATAGACCTTTTGGGGTTCAACACAAGAGACAAACGCGTGATGTTCACAATAGTTTGCTAATTGTCTACGAGTGCTTACCCCCTTTCTTAGGCTTCCAACCACATTCTCTATGAGATGACCTTTGGTGGTGAGCCTGGAAGCAATCTTTGCGGCACGATGCTCTAATTCCACCTCGGATGTGGAAGGAGGAGGGTTAACTTGATTATCCTGAGCGCCATCTTGAGCTTGTTCTAGATCTTGAGCTTGCTCTTGATCTTGAATTTTCTCGAGGGGGAGAACTTGACCTTAGGCATCATTTGGTGGTTCACCACCATCTTGAGGTTGATCTTGCCCTTGGTCTTGTTCATGAGGTTGAGGGCGTTCACTTTGTTCTTCGGAAGCGTGTGGGTCTTGGGTTGATGATGGCTCCACTTGAGTGGAGCATTGTCCTTCTCCTTCGGCCACAAGGGGTTCCTCAATGGGTAGGATATGACCCACACCCATTCTTCTTATGGCTTGGGGAGGAATTTCATCACCTACATCACAAGTACCACTTTGCTCCACTTGGGAGCCGTTATTTTCATCAAACTCCACGTTACACGTCTCCTCAATGAGTCCGGTGGACTTGTTGAGGACACAGTAAGCATGAGAGTTTGTAGCATAACCAACAAATATGCCCTCATAAGCTCTAGCCTCAAATTTAGGCAAGCAAACACCTTTCTTGAGAATGAAACACTTACACCCAAACACCCGGAAGTACTTGAGGTTGGGCTTGTTACCGTTAAGTATTTCATAAGGAGTCTTGTTCAAGCCTTTGCGGAGATAGAGCCGATTGGATGCATGACATGCTGTGTTGATGGCTTCAGCCCAAAAGTTGTATGGAGACTTGAACTCCGCCATCATGGTCCTTGTCGCATCCATCAACGTCCGGTTCTTCCTCTCCGTGACACCATGTTGTTGAGGGGTATATGGTGCAGCATATTGATGCTTGATCCCCTCATCACTAAGAAACTCATCCAAGGTGTAGTTCTTGAACTCGGTGCCGTTGTCACTTCTTATTGCCAAGATCTTTGCATCATGTTGACGTTGAGCTTCATTTGCAAAGTCGATGACGGTTTGTTGAGTCTCACTCTTCCTCTTGAAGAAAAATACCCAAGTGTACCTTGAATAATCATCCACATCACCAAGCAATACTTTCTACCTCCAAGACTATCAAAGGATGGAGGCCCAAAGAGATCCATGTGAAGGAGCTCCAAGGGTCTCTTCGAGTAGATAATAGTCGTGGGAGGGTGAGACTTTTCATGGAGCTTTCCTTCGATACAAGCACTACAAGCACGATCTTTGGCAAAACTAACATTTGTTAGTCCACGGACATGGTCCCCCTTGAGAAGACTTTGCAAATATCTCATATTGATGTGGGCTAAACGGCGATGCCAAAGCCATCCCACATCAACTTTAGCCATTAGGCATGTCGCGGTCTTAGTGGGTTGCTCCGAAAAGTTAATCACATAGAGACCGTTCTCGACATGCCCAACAAAGGCTACTTTAAGAGTCTTGCTCCACAAGAGGGCCACGGTATCAATATCAAAGAAAGTGGCAAAGCCCATGAGTGCAAGTTGACAAACGGAAAGTAGATTGTACGCAAGGGACTCAACAAGCATGACTTTCTCGATCATTAGATCATGAGAAATGACAACCTTGCCAAGACCCAATACCTTAGAATATGAGGCATCACCCCACTCGACATTGGTGGGCATAGATGGGATCTTGTGCATGTCCACCACCAAGTCCTTGCTCCCGGTCATATGATTTTTGCTCCACTATCGAGCAACCATGATCCCCCACAGGAAGCAAACACCTACAAGAGATCAATGCTTGGTTTTAGGTACCCATTTAGTAATGGGTCCTTTGATGTTAGTAACAAGGGTCTTAGGAACCCAAATAGACCATTCAATGTACTCATAAGGAGAACCAACAAATTTATCATAAACATGCCCATCACTAGCACGGCACAACACATAAGAAGGGTTAAAGTCGCCGGCTTTGTTGGAAGAGGTGGCTTTGCCCTTTTTGACATCACCACCCTTAACATTGTTCTTATTCTCCTTAGGAGCACACTCTCCCTCTTTCACAAAAGTTTGCTTGAGAGGAGGAGGTCATTTGGTCTTGTCGTTCTTCTTCTTGTTCTTGGACTTGGGTGCGAACCCAACTCCCTCCTTGGCCACAACTTCCTTTTGATTGCTCAAAAGGTCGTTGAGGTTCTTCTTACCTTGTATGAATGTCACAAGGCCTTTCTCAAGTTGCTCCTTCAACTTGGCATTCTCCACCAGAAGATGCACATGCTCACAACACGGGTTAGTGGCATTTGCACTATCAATTAATACCATATGAGGAAAGGTGGCCTTTTCTTTGGTTAGCTTAGCTTGGAGTTGAGCATGAGACTCTTTGAGGCTAGAATGAGCACCCTTCAAGACCTTGTGGGCCTTGTCAAGTAAATCAAACTCCTCCTTGAGTCTAGCATGGTCAACGCCAAGTTTAGCCTTCTCGGAAGTTAGCACACGAGACACAACAAGAGCATGATCAAGATCTTTCTTTAACTTAGCATGGTCATCATTGTGTGACTCCTCAAGAGCCAAACGATGCCCATGCTCTTCCTCAAGAGCATTAGAGAGATCCGATATCTCGTCGGCATAGTCACGACTGAGGGAGTCCTGGATTAAGGGGTCCTCGGACAGCCGGACTATATACTTTGGCCGGACTATTGGACTATGAAGATACAAGATTGAAGACTTCGTCCCGTGTCCGTATTGGACTCTCCTTTGCGTGGAAGGCAAGCTTGGTAATTCGGATATGTAGATTTCCTTCTCTGTAACCGACTCTGTGTAACCCTAGCCCCCTCCGGTGTCTATATAAATTGGAGGGTTTAGTCCATAGGACAACAACAATCATAATCATAGGCTAGCTTCTAGGGTTTAGCCTCTATGATCTCGTGGTAGATCAACTCTTGTAATACTCATATCATCAATATCAATCAAGAAGGAAGTAGGGTATAACCTCCATCGAGAGGGCCCGAACCTGGGTAAAACATCGTGTCCCCTGCCTCCTGTTACCATTAACCTTAGACACACAGTTCAGGACCCCCTACCCAAGATCCGCCGGTTTTGACACCGACATTGGTGCTTTCATTGAGAGTTCTAGTGTGTCGTCACTGTAAGGCTTGATGGATCCTTCGACCATCTTCAACGATGCGGTCCAGGGGGAGGTTTTTCTCCTCGGACAGATCTTCGTATTTGGCGGCTTTGTACTGCGGGCCAACTCGCTTGGCCATCTGGAGCAGATCGATAGCTACGCCCCTGGCCATCAGGCCAGGTTTGGAAGCTTGAACTATACTGCCGACATCCACGGAGACTTGATCTTCGACAGATTCGAGCCCATGTCAGGAGCGCCGGACGGTCACGACGGGCATGACTTTGATCTGCCATCGGACACTATTCGAGAGATCGTGCCTGCGGTGGCGCCGGGAATCAATCCAGAGCAGATCGTGCCCTCCGAGGACGGGTGGATGGACCCCACCACGGGGGCCAAGCACTCATCGGCGCTGGAGCCGAACACTGATCCCACCCCCTGTGAGGGTGGTGTCATCGGGCCCTCGGACTCGTCTCCGGCTACATGATCCGAACCATGTGCGTTCGTGCCTATCGAATCTGATTGGGCACCGGTCATGAAGTTCACCGCCTCGGATATTTTTTAGCACTTGCCCTTGGGTGACGTGCTGAACTCATTAAGGTCTCTTTCCTTGTCGAGAGATTCTTGGCCGAACTATGTCCGGCTCGAGTGGGAAGCAGACGACGAAATTCATTCCTCACCCACCACCCACTTAATAGCCACTGTCAATGACTTAACCGACGTGCTTGACTTCAACTTCGAAGACATCGACGGTATGGACGACGATGCAGGAGAAGAACAAGAACCACCGCCTATAGGGCGCTGGACAGCCACCTCATCATACGATATATATATGGTGGACACCCCCAAAGAAACCAATGGCAATGAGGCAACAGACAATAACCCCTTGGAGAAGTAATCTAGGCACCAGCGTCATAGGCGCCGCTCCAAGCCCCGCCATAGAAAAATAGCAATACCGGCACAAGAGATAACAATCCGGATGGTGCCGGAGACGAAAACAATCTTGCCCAGCCAGGCTTCGAGCAGGCCGAGGAAGAGGATGGGCAAGCTAGCCCTAAAGAACAGGCAACAGATGGAGAATCAGAGGATGATAATTACATGCCTCTCTCCGAAGATGAAGTGAGCCTTGGCGATAAAGAATTCATCGTGCCTGAGGATCCCGTTGAGCAGGAGCGCTTCAAACACCGGCTTATAGCCACTGCAAACAGCCTGAAGAAAAAACAGCAACAACTTCAAGCTGATCAAGATCTGCTAACTGACAGATGGACCAAGGTCCTGGCTGCCGAGGAATACGGACTCGAGCGCCCTACCAAAATTTACCCAAAGCGCAGGTTGCTACCTCAACTCGAGGAGGAGGCGTTAAAGCCCACACTACCAGCGCATGATGCGGCTGACCGGCCACCCCGTGGTCGCGACAAAGCAGCGTACCAGCCCGAAGTCTAGACCGCACCCCGTTGCCAATCAAACGATAATACTAAGGCCCGAGGCTACACGAAGGACCTGCGAGATGTATTGGAAAACAAAGTAGGACAGTCAAGATCGATCTATGGATCATGGGGGCGCGCCACAAGACATGACGATGGCCATCACGCCGGATACAATAAACCAAAGTCCAGCCAGGCCGAATACAATAGACCGGATTCATTTGAACTACGTCGGGATGTAGCCCGGCATAGAGGCGCCGCACACCCCCTATGCTTCACTGATGAAGTTATGGATCATGAATTCCCAGAAGGGTTTAAACCCGTAAACATTGAATCATATGATGGCACAACAGACCCCGCGGTATGGATCGAAGATTTTCTTCTCCACATTCACATGGCCCGCGGTGATGACTTACATGCCATAAAGTACCTACCACTTAAGCTCAAAGGACCGGCTCGGCATTGGCTGAATAACCTGCCAGTAAGCTCCATTGGCAGTTGGGAGGATCTGGAAGACGCGTTCTTGGATAACTTCTAGGGCACTTACGTGCGACCACCGGATGCTGATGACTTAAGTCACATAACCCAACAGCCCGGAGAGTCAGCCAGGAAATTCTAGACTCGGTTCCTAACAAAAAAGAACCAAATTGTCGACTGTCCGGATGCCGAAGCCTTAGCAACCTTCAAGCATAACATCTGTGACAAATGGCTCGCCCGACACCTCGGCCAAGAGAAGCCAAAATCCATGGCAGCCCTCACGACACTCATGACCCGCTTTTGCATGGGAGAGGACAGCTGGCTGGCTCGTAGCAACATCACACCCAAAAACTCAGGCGATTCAGACGCCAGGGACAACAACGGCAAGCCATGACGAAATATACACAAGCGTTGCAACAATGGCGACAAAGCCGAAGACATGACAAACAATGCCGGATTCAGAGGCTTTAAATCTGAACAGCGGAAAAAGCCATTCAAAAGAAACAGTTCGGGTTCGTCCAGTTTGGACCGCATACTCGATCGCTCATGTCAAATTCACGGCACCCCCGATAAACCAGCCAACCACACCAACAGGGAATGTTGGGTGTTTAAACAGGCCGGCAAGTTGAATGCCGAAAACAACGAAAAGGGGCTGCATAGCAACGACGACGAGGAGCCCCGACCGCCGAACACAGGAGGACAAAAGAAATTCCCTCCCCAGGTGAAAAAAGTAAACATGATATACACAACCCATATTCCCAAGCGGGAATGGAAGCGTGCACTAAGGGACGTCTATGCGATGGAGGCAGTTGCCCCAAAGTTCAACCCATGGCCCTCTTGTCCGATCACCTTCGATCGCAGGGACCATCCTACTAGTATCCGTCATGGTGGTTCGGTCGCATTGGTCCTTGACTCCATCATCGACGGATTCCATCTCACACGAGTCCTCATGGATGGTGGCAGCAGCCTGAACCTGCTCTATCAGGATACGGTGTGAAAAATGGGCATCGACCCCTCAAGGATCAAGCCCACAAAAACTTCAAGGGTGTCATACCTGGTGTGGAGGCTTGTTGTACGGGCTCAATCACATTGGAAGTGGTCTTCGGATCTCCAGACAATTTCCGAAGTGAGGAGTTAATCTTCGACATCGTCCCCTTCCGTAGTGGCTATCATGCACTGCTCGGACGAACCACATTCACCAAATTCAATGCGGTACTGCATTATGCATACCTCAAGCTCAAAATGCCAGGACCCCACGGGGTTATTACAGTTAATGGAAACACACAACGCTCGCTCCGCACGGAGGAGCACCCTGCGGCCCTCGCGGCGGAAGTACAAAACAGCCTTCTTAGGCAAACAACCAATTTGGCGACAAAGAACCCGTACACCGTCAAGCGAGTCTGGAGTACTCCGCAACAGGATCATCCGGCACATCCAGATCTCGACTAGCAATCTGGCCTCCGCCCTAGTCCCAATCAAGCGGCGAAATTTGTGCCGTGCGTACACAACTACGCACTTAAAATACCCTGGGCATAGGAGGAGGCACGGCCATGACACGGTCCACAATGCGGTTCGACCGCCCCGGGACACACGCATTTTGCACCCATTTTTTCTTTCAGGTCCCTATCTTCAGGAGGCTCTTCCGAAAGACTGGCTATCGGACACATAGTGGGATGGACACACCAGGAGGACAAGAAGCTTTGGCGTACAAGGGAATCCTCAGTGGTCTCTGATAACGATCGTTATACCTGTTTTACATACCCGCATACCGCCCGCTCCTGGTCAGGATGTGTCAAACAGTCCTATACTGCTTATCGCACTACTTGTATATGTATGCTTTGACGTATCATTTGAATAACAAGGGAAAATAGTATACAACGTCAGCTTGCTATTATGTTTATTTACCCCTTTCCTTTACTGCTTATTTATTATACCCGTGCATCTTGGCACGACCAGTTTGCTAGGGGCTTGAGTACCCCATAACCTGGCAAGACAAGTCCGAACACTTTCGACGGTGTGGCACCCCGAACTTATAACACTATATGCATCAGCTCTGAATCATGTCTTGGGTCAATAGTTGGGTTTGCCCGACTCCTATGTTTTGGTACCTTACGTTCCGCTATATCGGCTAAGGTAGCGCAGGGAGAACTGCTGCGATTGTGTCCCGGTTCTTCCGGACGAGCACCACAGTAGAGAAAGTCGAAAACTGACTGTCATGATAAGGCGAGAGCTGGTCGCTGTTTGAGAGGTTCCAAATCCTTAAAGATTGTTTCGCTTCAGGCGAGGAATCGGCCTCGTCCGATTTAGGCGTGTATACACTACAAAAAAGGGACACATCCGTGACATTTTGGGCTGAACGAATTTTTTTTTGTCATACATATGACACTTCTATGACGATTATTGTGACAAAACCCGGTATCATCATAGATGTGGTGGGCTCCTACTTCCATGACAAAAAATCATGATAGAAAATGGGCTTTTCGTCCTGGGCGGGCTGGAGACGCAGCTGCATGACATTCTTTGGGCCGTCCATGACGGAAAAAACCGTGGTAGAAGCGAGGGGGAGGAAAAATTCGGGGAGTTGCCGATTACGGTGGGAGGTCGGGGTCGGAGCGATGCACGTTTCTCTCGTACGTACGCGCGTGTGTGCGAGGTGTTGGCTCTAAATGAAGCCGAGCGAGGCGTTGGGCTCTAATTGAACCCGAGCGATTGCACTGCAGGCTACGCGTTACTGAATCCGAGCAATCGATCGATGGCTGTTAACTGAACCCGATGGAGCGGTTCCTTCTCTACTACTGCTAACTGAAGCCGATCGATGCTGCCTTTGGGATTAACAGTGAGCATTGCGGGGGGGGGGGGGTGGATGAACAGTGAGTGGTGGCGTTGCCTCTGGATGAACAAGAACCGTGGTGTGGAGGGCTGGATCAACAGTAGATGGTGGAGGGGTGGCCGTGGAGGGGTGGTTGAACAGGACCCCGTGGTGTGAAGGGCTGGATGAACAGTAGACGGTGGAGGGGTGCCCGTGGAGGGGGTGGTTGAACAGTAGCCGGTGGAGTAGCGCGCGGTGGAGGCTAGATGAACAGGAGCCCATGGAGGCTGGAGAAGGTCGACGGTGGAGATGAACAGTATCCCGTGGAGTCTCGTTTTGCGGTACACCACACCCCTCCCCCCCGTTTCGACCGTAGCGCTCCAACACAAGTCCGTTTCTTCCGTTTTGCGGTACGCCACACCCCTCCCGATCAACAGGACCCCCATTTTGACCATAGGAGGTCCGTTTCCTCCGTTTTGCGGTACGCCAGGCCCCTCCCGATCAACAGGACCCGTTTCGAACGTGGCCGTCGAACACAAGGCCGTTTCCTCCGTGTGCTGGTACGCCAGGCCTCGTTTCCATCGCCTGTTCTGTCCAAGCCCTCCTGATGAACACGACCACGCATTCCGTTCCGACCCAGCCGGTTGACTCCCCATGAACACGACGACGACGCTGTTTCTCCGTTCTGACCCAACCATGTATGTATGCGCGAGTAGGCGTTCGAGACCCTGCCCGTATGTACGTACGTGGTCGTATTTTCTTTCTTGCACCCTCGCCGCTATACGTACGTGTACATGCTACGTGCGTGCCTCTACTATGACACGTGCACGCCTCTACATCTACGACACGTGAGTGCCTCTACATCTACGATACGTGCGCGCCTCTACATCAACCAGTATGTACGTACACGATCGCGACCAGAATGACAACACTACGTACGCTTCGACCATGTGGGTCCCGACTGTCAGGGACTTCCTTGCGTGCGAAGATGTAGCTGGTGGGTCCCAACAGTTAGGGGGCGAATCGTTTTTTTTGCCCGGACGCACTTCCATGTGTGCGAAGGTGTAGCTGGTGGGTCCCAGCAGTCAGGGGGGGGGGGAAACGTTTTTTTTCGCGAAATATGGTGGCCCGTCCGGTGGGTTCCCGCTGTCAGGTGGAGGAATAATTATTTTGCGCGTAACAAGGAGGCACTTCCTTGCTGCGGCCGTGGACCCAGCTGTCAGCCTCTCCATGTGCAGTCCACGTCCGATGGAAGCCGTTCCTTGACCATGTTGACCATGCCGCGCCGAGAGCACCAGGGCGGTGGACGACGACGAGTCCTAGGAAGGGGACGACGCGGAGCCGGGGAATACGCGGAAGTGGATGCCCACGCATAGAGGAGTACGAGGGTTCACTGGTTCGCTGCGGTGTGAGGCTGCCGTTGCCGCAGAATAACAGGGGGTGTGGGTGAGTAGAGGGATGGCCTGGCCAGCGGTGGGAGTAGTAGGGGGCGGTGAGGCCTCCGCCGCATCGCAGCCGGCCACGGGAGGCAGGAGCACGAGGCATGACCGGCGCTGGTTTGGGCGGCTGGAGCAAGAAGACCAGAGGTTGAAGAAGCACTACGGCCGTTGGATGGACATCGTACGGTCACTGGAGCTAGAATCGTGCATATTGACTAAGTTGACAAAGCCCTCCGTCCCCGTCAACTTAGTAGGCCCACAAGTCAGCCTGCCACTATACTGGGTCCCAGCTAACAGGGGGAGTATTCATTTTTTTGTGCGTAATAAGGAGGCACTTCCTTGCGTGCGAAGATATAGCTGGTGGGTTTGAGCTGTCAGCGGCGGTAACGTTTTTTTCGCGAAATACTGAGGCCCTTTCGGTGGGTCCCCGATGTCAGGTGGAGGAATCATTATTTTGCGCGTAATAAGGAGGCATTTCCTTGCGTGCGGCCGTGGACCCAGCTGTCGGCCTCTCCACGTACAGTCCACTTCAGATGCATGTCGGTCGTTGACCACGTTGACCAGGCCGCGCCGAGAGCACCAGGGCGGTGGACGACGGCGAGGCCTAGGAAGGGAACGACACGGAGGCAGGGAAGACTCCGCAGTTGTTTCCCACGCGGAGGGGAGTACGACTGAACGAGGGTTTACTGGTTCGTCTGCCGTCGCCGGAGAATAACAGCAGGTGTGGGTGAGTAGAGGGATGGCTAGGCCAGCGATGGGAGTACGGTGGGGCGGTGAGGCCTGCGCGGCAGCACAGCCGGCCGCGGGGAGGAGGGAGCAGGCAGTCCCGCCGGCGCTTGTTTGAGCGGCTGGAGCAGGAAGAGCAGAGATTGAAGAAGCACGACGGCCGTTGGATGGCCATCCAACAGTCACTGCTTGTGCGTCAACCTTTTTTTAGGAAAGCCTCAAATCTGTGGAAAACAGCATACACCCATCTGCCATTATTTCTAATAATTTACAGCCCATTTGCTAATTCTTAAGGTTTTGTTTGGAGCCCATATTCTTTTTGTTAGCATTACAGCCCATATTGTGGCCACGGTTAAAAAATTATACGAAATTTTGCATATTTCGGTGCGGTCCGAACTGTTTTTAATCCCGAAATTTCGACTCACATTCAAACTGATTTTAAAAATAAATGTATATCAATATAAAATCCAACAAATTCTCCACGCATAAAAATTAATGTAATTTAAAATCTCGAAATGAAAAAAAGATATTTGAAACTAATTGCCGGTTTGATGTGTTTTAAAAATGTACAACCCATTTCTCATTACTGATAGGCCATTTTCTCGGCCAGCCGAATGAAGCTCTCCTCGTCTTGAAAGATTTGCAGCCCAACAGGCCTGACAAAGCGACTTACTTGGCAAATCACAAAAAAACTGGGCTGTGGCCTTGGACCCAGCTGTCAGCCTCTCCACGTACAGTACTCTTCCGATGGAAGTCGGTCGTTGACCACATTGACCACGCCGCGCCGAGAGCACCAAGGCGGTGGACGACGGCGAGGCCTAGGAAGGGGACGACGAGGAGCCGGGGAAGACGCGGCAGTGGATGCCCACGCGGAGAGGAGTACGAGGGTTCACTGGTTCGGCTGCGGCGTGAGGCTGCTGTCGCCGCAGAATAACAGGGGGTGTGGGTGAGTAGAGGGATACCCTGGGCCAGCGGTGGGAGTAGTAGGGGGCGGTGAGGCCTCCGCGGCATCACAGCCGGCCACGAGAGGCAGGAGCACGCGGCACGACCGGCGCTGCTTTGGGCGGCTGGAGCAAGAAGACCAGAGGTTGAAGAAGCACTATGGCCGTTGGATGGACATCGTACGGTCACTGGAGCTAGAATCGTTCATATTGACTAAGTTGACAAAGCCCTCCGTCCTCGTCAACTTAGTAGGCCCACAAGTCAGCCACCCACTATGGTGGGTCCCAGCTAGCAGGGGGTATTCATTTTTTGGTGCGTAATAAGGAGGCACTTCCTTGCGTGCGAAGATATAGCTGGTGGGTCCGACCTGTCAGCGGGGGGGGGGACGTTTTTTTCGCGAAATACAGAAGCCCTTCCCACGTATAGTGCACGTACAGTGCGTAATAAGGAGGAACTTTCCTTGCGTGCGACCATGGACCTCGTGGGTCCCAGCCGTCAGGCTCTCCACGTACAGTCCTCTTCCGATGACTCTCGTATGTTGACCACGCCGCGCCGAGCGCACCGAGGCGGTGGACGACGGCAAGGCCCCAGACTGGAACGACCCGGAGATGGGGAAGACGCGGCAGTGGAGTCGCAGACGGAGAGGAGTGGGAAACTTGACTGGTTCGGGTGCGGGGTGGGCCTACACTCGGCAGAGAATAACAGGAGGTGCGGAGTGGAGGGATGGCCTGGCCGTCGGCGGGGTAGCGTTTCGCTGAGGAGCGCAAAACAACGCCGCTGGACGCCGAAGGCTGGAGCAGGCGGTTCCGGCAGCGCTGGGGGAAGAAGACGAGAGATTGAAGAAGAATGCCGGCCGTTGGATGTAAATCCAACGCCTTCTTAGGCTTCGACCTACTGGCCCACATGTCAGCCAGTCCATTTGTTTTTTTAGTCCATTTGGTGGGCTGGGTGAAACAATGATGTAGCATCTATGCAGCCCGTTTAAATCCCATTTGCATTTTTCTCGAAATCCGCGGACTTGCTGGGCTGGGTGAAAATATCATGTTGGGCTAGACGGAGAAATGTTATAAAAACATAAACACATGATTGCACGTCAGTAAAATCTTTGCAAGCTTATGTACGCAATCACTAGGAGTTAACTTGGCAAGTTATATATAAACAATTATTATTATTATTTTGTAAGAACTTTCAACTTACGAAATAAAATATCATTTTAATTTGATGAGTTAATAGTACGTGGGGTATTATTATTTTTTAGGCTAGACGTGGGACAGTTGAGTTGGTTCTAGGGGAAAGTACTGGGAGAAAACTCAGTTTACATCGAAAAAGAAAGTGGGAGAAAATTCAGAGACCTGCTGGGTCCACCTGAGGAGAGGAATATGTTGGGAGGAAGGAGATTCAAAGCACGGCAGCCGAGTGAACTAGTTTTTTTACGGACAAGTGAACTAGTTTACATACATTAGCAAATAGCCACTAAAAAAGCAATCAGGTTAATGGGTTCTTAAAAGAAATATTTCGGACAAAACAGATAATTACGACACATAGGCTAATGCATGAAACACTCAGATGATAAAGGTGCTTATAAACAGATAAAGTACAACATCTAGACCTTCCTGGCACGCTTGATCATGACGCTGCGGCTGTCCGTGTACTCGTCGGTTACGGGAAGCAGACACGCCCTCATGTCCAAGATCTGCCTGTACATGTCGTAGCATGCGTATGCGTCCTTGGCCGCGTAGGTTATGTAGGCTAGATTCAGAGGTACCTCCCACGTGTTCAGGTCGTCTTCTTTCATGTTGGCGTATCAGGGGTCGATGATGGTCTCAGCGAGGTCAACCACGGAGTCCTTCTCCTGCCCGTTGCTGATGATCTTGTATTGCTTCTGGATGTCGACAAGCTTGTTGCACCAGATGGCCGAATCGTCGCGTTCTTCCTTCTCTCCACCGTAGCGAAGGTGCAGTCGGCGCTGCCGATGAAACGGGCGAATGCTCCAGAACCTGGTGCAGCCATAGGACTGAGGCGAGGCAGAGCTTCACCGAGTCCGTATCGTTGGTGTACATCACATTCAACTTGGTGCAGCCATAGGACTGAACGGCGAACTAACTCCTTGCTGAAGTCCATATCCAGCAGGCTCACCCCTCGGATCGCCATTGGAGTCTCTTCGAGTGAACGAGTGTGTAGGCGGCGGCAGCAGTTCGTTTTTCAGCTCTTGGGGAACTGGATTCAACAGTAAGCTGAGTGTGTACAGGCGACAACAGTTACTACCCCTCCCTCGTCCGCTGCACGCCCGGCAGAAGATGCACCCTCGGCGCATTCAAACGCCTCCATTAAGAAACCTACTCCGGCCACACGTCGGTTCACGAGCGGGTCTGTATTGGTACTGTAATAACAGGAGTTAGTGGTCACTTTACTTAAATTTAATTAGCTTTAATAGAAATTTATACTTAAAACAAGCAATGCATTGGCTCGTTCTATCAGTGCCACGGGATCAACATGCACAACAATTAGAATTATTATTCTCAGGACGCACACGATCAGCACATTTGTCGCACTTTCACAAAGATAATACTACCAAGTTTGAATTGTTTGTTATGGTTGCTGTCCTCTGCATCATCATGCCGTGTTTCCCAGCTTGCAAGATTCAGAACCAACAAATAAGATCCAAATAATAAGTACAACAAAGATGCCTACACATCTCATTGATTCCCAGCTTGCAAGATTCAGAACCAACAAATAAGATCCAAATAATAAGTACAACAAAGATGCCTACACGTCTCATTGATTCCCAGCTTGCAAGATTCAGAACCAACAAATAAGATTCAAATAATAAGTACAACAAAGATGCCTACACATCTCACTGATTCCCAGCTTGCAAGATTCAGAACCAACCCATTAGAGCCTTTTGATAAAGTGAATATCGGGATTAAATCCATCTTGGCTAGCCATGTCATACAATCGAAGAACTTGGCGAATGCTCTTGACCGTCACAACATCTGTAGTAGAGTATTCCTGTTTGCACAGCATGTTTGCATAGCACAAACAAGGAGACAGGAGAGCATGATTTCGCTTTAGTTGAACCATTTTGTGCAGTTCCACCAAAATTGAGAGATGTTGCTCTTGACCGTCACAACATCTGTAGTAGAGTATTCCTGTTTGCACAGCATGTTTGCATAGCACAAACAAGGAGACAGGAGAGCATGGTTTCACTTTAGTTTAACCATTTTGTGCAGTTCCACCAAAATTGAGAGATGTTGCCCACGTGACATTTTAGTTGAACTGCACAAGACACTCATTCCAAAAAAAGTGTTTTGTGCAGTTCACCAAAAGGTCACAATAGCAACAAGGTGAAATGGATATCCCTATCTGCACAAAATGATAGAAAGTAAACAGTTGCTGGTCAATAAGAATATACGAAACATATACAAAATGAAAAGAAGCATCTTAATTATGTTCATGGCAATCACGCAAGGACAGTAGAAATTTTAAAACGTCAGCAATGCTTCATGTTACCAGAAGCATTACGATCAACAATGAGATTCCTCAGATATGGGATTACTTTAATGGTGGCATTGCTTGTTTACCAGACACAGTAAATCAACAGCAGCTAAAGAGTTGGTTTAAGGGCATGGGACCGTGGGGACACCAGGACACTCAGCAGCGTAAAGGAGCAACTTACTTATCATACTGGGGAAAACAGCAGGAGTGCCATTTGTAACACAGTTTAATTGCATCTTATCACTGGAGGCATTAGATTAACAATAACACTGGTTAGACATGTCCCTAAGGTAACAGTGTGATCGCTTCATTTTACATGCGCCCTTACAGCAAAAGGTTGGTTTACCCGCAAAAAAAACAGCAAAAGGTTGGTATAAGGACATGCGACAGTGGACGCATCAGCACAATGTACCTACAAGGAGGCATAAAGTGGTGATGCCGAGCTTGTTCACGCTATGTGAGGGCAGCAAACCTAATCCTGGAGACCTTTTACTATGTGAGGGCAGCAAATCTAATCCTGGAGGCCTTTTACTATGTGAGGGCAGCAAATCTAATCCTGAGACCTTTTACTATGTGAGGGCAGCAAATCTAATCCTGAGACCTTTTACTATGTGAGGGCAGCAAATCTAATCCTGAGACCTTTTACTATGTGAGGGCAGCAAATCTAATCCTGGAGACCTTTTACTATGTGATGGCAGCAAATCTAATCCTGGACATACTCTGTTGACTTGTCCACCAGCCGCCACTTTCTATCCTTTTTTCAACCAATAATAGATCTGTTCCTTATCCAGTTTGTACTGCGTTTTCCCATTATTTCCCTTTTCAACCAAGAGACCGGTTGGGTATCCGGTCTCTACTACTTTCACCATATTATTTCCTCTTTGAATCAAGTCCTAGATTCATGCTACAACTTTCCCCCCTTTCTTCGTTGTTTGAACAAAGCCCTAGATTCGAATGCATGAAGTAGCTTTACCTCTAATAATACTAAAAATTTAGGTGGCTTTGGAAGAGCTGATGGGAGTAGAAAAAGATGCACATGCAGACACGTGGGGAGCTGGGGCAGTAGAGCAAGGCCGCTTTCGAAGAACTTATACCTGAGGGTCGCCGGGATGTCGGCGGCGGCAGGTCGGATCTGCGGACAATACGGCAGGGAGGAAGAAGGGTCGGAGGACCTCCCGAGCCGGCGCTGTGTCGGAGAGAACGGCACGGGCAGAGGATCGGGCCCCTCCGGCAGCTGTGGGTTTCCTCCCTCGGCGGCGATGACCGCGTGAACGATGCACCTTTTAGTCCTCTACACACACCGGCCGAAGGGATCCGGCCGGATCTGTGACCAGCGGTGAGCAGAGAGAAAATGTCGCTACCGCTGTCTTGTTTATATCTGGAGAGGATGAGAGAATGAAGAGAGCAACCCTAGTAAAGCAAGCGCTCAGGCCCCTGCGTCCATATATAGTGGAGTGATTATCTTTTTTCTCTCCACAACAAGCGTTTCAATTTGTGTACGTGGCATTAAAGAAAAGAAACTCTCTATTTAAGGTGACTACTCTACGACTCCTACTTACTACTACTACAGTACTACCTCCGTCCTGGTTTATAGGTCCCTTTTATAGTTTGTGCCAAATTTTGACTAAAGATTTAACTAACAAAATGTTAATGCATGTCAAGAAAAATTATCTCATTGGATTCGTATTTGAACATAGTTTTGAAAAATATAATGTTTGGTGACATGCGTGAACATTTTCTTAGTTTAATCTATGGTCAAAATTTGGCACGAAATACAATGGGGACCAATAAACCCGGACAGAGGTAGTATTGTTCACTTGTGCTCCCCGCCCCTCCATTCATTGAACAACCCCACGGGTGAATAAACATACAGTAAGTACTGTATTTATATAGAATGAACAAGCTCGAACTATTTTCGCGTAGTTAAAAGTTGAGGGCGGGGCTTTTCCCGGGCAGTACGCGCGGCAGTTTTCGGGTAGGCGGTTTGACAGAGAGGCGAGGAGGGTGAGTGAGTGGGGCTGTGCGATTTGACGGCGTGTTACTGCTGGAAAGACTTGTGATATGACCACTCACTATAGTCATGAATTACTGGCGCTCCGACCGGGGTGATGCCCCCCTTCCGTTCCGCGCTCTAATCTGGTGCATGACACGTCGACCCGGATGCTGGCTCTCCCACATGTCGGAGTAGTAAGAAGGAGCAAAGAATGATGCGGTATATACTAGTACTATACTACTCCCTCCGTTCCTAAATATAAGTCTTTGGAGAGATTTCACTATGGACCACATACGGAGAAAAATGAGTGAATCTACACATAAAATGCATCTATATACATCCGTATGTGGTCCACAGTGAAATATCTACGAAGACTTATATTTAGGAACGGAGGGAGTACTACTCAGGTCGGAGGAGTGCGAACCACGGCAGCCCAGTGAACCAGCCGTGCGAACCACGGTAGCCCAGTGAACCAGCAGTAGAAAACAATAATGTGGTGATATGGCCATAAAAAACAATGTGCTACGGTCCACACTGTAGCATGTACAGTGACACTCCTCTTTGTTTGGATCCCTGAGTTAGAGCTAGTTTGGGTTGAAATAGCCTCAAATTATCGAAACAAGAGGGGTTAGTTTGAGCTAGTTTGCTCTAACCCAGCTAAAAAAACTAGCCCGGTGGAGAGGTTCTAATTGGGTTAGTTATCCTGGGCCCACTAAAAGAGAACTAAAAAAATCTCACCTGCCCGCACCAGATCGCTCCCCTAAAAAAATCTCACCTGCCCGCACCAGATCGCTCCCCCCTCTCGCACGACTCCTCTCTGTTCCCCATAGGGCCGCCCGCCCAAGCACCGCTCGCCCTCTCTCTCCTCCGGCCGCCCTCTCCTTCCGGCCTCCGCCGCCCTACTCCGGCCGCCCTCTCCCTCCGACCTTCGAAGGTCGCCCCGCTCCCCCTTCACCAGTCGTTTTTCTCCCTCTGTCGTGCGCGGCGGCGGCGCATCTACCAGGGAGGTCGCGAGAGGGGTGAGTTTGTTCGTTCCTTCTCTGTCTCACGGCCATATCATTGATCTTGCTTGCTCTAGCGCTAATTCTGATTTGGAAAAGTAGATCCTGATCAAACTTGCTATAGATTTGTGGTGCACGCATGGAATTGTTTGATGCTGCTTGAGGAGGTAATAAATCTTTCTAGAGGCCCAAAGATTCAGGTCACCTTTCTAGGTATTTCAATTTCAGGCTTGCATTATTTGTAGAGGCCCAAAGATTCAGTTCACCTTTCTTGGTATTTCAATTTCAGGCTTGCATTGTTTCTAGAGGCCCAAAGATTCAGTTCACCTTTCTAGGTATTTGAGTTTCAGGCTTGCATTATTTCTAGAGGCCCAAAGATTCAGTTCACCTTTCTAGGTATTTCATTTTCAGGCTTGCATTATTTCTAGAGGCCCAAAGATTCAGTTCACCTTTCTAGGTATTTCAGTTTCAGGCTTGCATTATTTCTAGAGGCCCAAAGATTCAGTTCACCTTTCTAGGTATTTAAGTTTCAGGCTTGCATTATTTCTAGAGGCCCAAAGATTCAGTTCACCTTTCTAGGTATTTCAGTTTCAGGCTTGCATTATTTCTAGAGGCCCAAAGATTCAGTTCACCTTTCTAGGTATTTTAGTTACAGGCTTGCATTATTTATAGAGGCCCAAAGATTAAGTTCCCAGTCGGCGGCAAGCGGCCCTGCTACCCATGCCGGTGTCGACCTCAACTCGCAAGGGCCGGCGTCGGAGGGGTTCCCGGGGCTTGGGCTCTACAGAGCCTTCCTCCAGAGCGACGATGGCGAGCTCCTCCCTCGGTGCGTGAGGGGCTCCGGGCTCCCTCCCTATCGTGAACAACTTCCGTGATGAGTTAGCTCATTCTTTGTTTCATGAAGTGTTTTTTTATTTTGTGAAGCTTGATTGACGACTTGTATGTTTAAGTGGGATATCTCATTTGTATGGACAAAGTAAAAATTATCATGTTTTGCATGCTTGATTGTATAGATGGTTCGTTTATGTCAATTGTGAGCGGGAGGAGGCCACAGAAGAGCCGGCCACACCAAGAGGGTGCTTGGATCCAAGGGACTTATTTTAGTCTGACTAAAAATAGGGTCCAAAGTAGTCAAATGATTGAGATAGAGCATTTATTGTCAATCTAACCCTGCCATCCATACACCTCTTTGGTTTAGAGTTAGTTCAGGGTTAGAATCTAACTCTAACCTCTAACTGAGTTAGAGTTCTCCTCGTCTCGGTTCATCGCCATCATACTTTCCCCATTCCTGTGTTTTCAGTATCCTGCGAATCAAAGAGGCCCTTTTTTCGGGAAAAATCAAAGAGGCCCTTAGACTGGTTTAGGTCCGGTCATTTTTTATAAACGTGTTATGTCCAAAATTTAATGAACGTGCTCCGGTTTCCACGAAAATAATCCGGTTTCATGTAGTAATTCATTGATTTATTTATTCTTCTGCGGGGGGTTTGCATGTAATTCGTGAGGTCTGAAATGTAAAGTACCCCGGCATATGCTCCGAGTCGTGCATGCACTACGACCCAGATGCTCTATGTCCCACATGTCGGCGAATGGGAGCACGTGGAAATAGCCTAGGAGTACATATAGGAGGATAAATGCGTGAAAAATATGTACTGTGAAGCGTAGCCGCGGTTCGAAAAAGTAGACCTAAAGTGATGACAGCTATAGGTCGCACGCACCCAACTAGTGGTGCTAGACATACGACTAATTTTTCCCTCAAAAAAAAGAGGCACGAGTGCTCAGTACTCCTATTCTATAAACACGAGTCCCATCTGGCAACAGCGTCCGTGCTACAGCTAGCCCTCCTCCCTCGTTTCTCTAAGAGCATGGTTAATAATATAGCCAACTACTGGCTATATGATGTTGCCATGTCACATATAGTCAAGTTTATAGCCAACAAGTACAATAGCTAGATATAAATATGTACTACTTTGTTGATACATGGCCCATTCCACTCTCTCACAAAGTACCTAGGAGCACGTGCTACAGCCGGCTGTTAACTAGTAGCCCGCTTCTCTTCTCTCTCCTCTTCTCTCTCTTCCAAGTAAGCAAGAATATAATATTTAATGTCTTACAGCCTGCCTACATCACCTTATTGTACTTGCTCTAAACTCGGCTGACGCCCGGTGGGTGGGGTGGGTTTGCTCAACTGCGGCCCCACCTCACAGTGAAAATGTTACGACTGGAATAAAAAATGCCATATACTCCCTCCTTTCATAAATATAAGCCTTTTTAGATACTACTTCAAATGGAATACAACATACAGATGTATGAAGACATAGTTTAGAGTGTAGATTCACTCATTTTGCCCCGTATGTAGTAGTCACTTGCTGAAATCTTTAGAAAGACTTATATTTGGGAACGGAGGGAGTACTATACTAATAAAACATTAAGGCCACGAGGCGATGTAGTGCTGGTTACAGGAGGCAAGAAGAAGAGATGCATCCATCAACGACGTCCACCTCCTCGACTCAGGGCGCTGGCCCATCGAACGACGCCTAAGTAGCAGCGGCTTTCGTGGCCAGGTCGACGTGCTTCTGAACAATGGCGTCCAAAGATTCCAGCCACTGGAAGAAGGCCAACGTCTTTCTGTCCTCGTTTGCCTTGTAGTGGCCTATGTAGACGATTTCCTCATAGACGTGGATGTGCAGGTTGACGGTTTCTTGCATGGCGAGGCGCTGCGCGGTGAGCGCGGCCTCGAGGTGCACATTCTTCATCGCGACCTCCGGCACCTACAGGGCCACCAGGGCTTGAAAGAGTTCGTCACCATGTAGGCCGATGAGGGTGGCAGGCAATGAGGAGCCTGGGCGCGTGGGCTGGAGCAGTACGGCAAGGTCGTCCGTGCGCTTCTTGACGGCGGTGAACTTGCGGATGGAGTTGACCATCATGTCGTCCATGCGAGAGGCGAAGCCGGCGTCGGTGAGGGCTATGATGCCTGCGGTCACCAGCACCGTCTGGAAACGCTGCACGGTGCAGGGCCGCAGGCCAGCGCCTTGGATGATTTGGCACAACCGACTGCCGCTCGCGTCCATCGCCTCCATAGGTGCTTGTGGCTTCTGGTCACTTGGTCTTGGATTGGAGTGAGCAGTGTTGCGCAGAGACTTGGGAGTAGATGGATTGGAGTGGTGGGGCGCCTTTATTATATGAGAGTCCAAACTCTGTTGCATTCACATCGTGTTGGCTCTAGTCTGCTTCTCCAATTAATTCCCTCTGCATGTAATTAGGATGCATCATTGACCGTTCAACGTCTCGGGAACCGCTACCCTCTTCCTCCTTGGAATTCAAGCACCTATGGACCCGTCGACGACGAGGTGCCTATGGTGACTTCATAAATTTCAAGATGATAGTGCCGTGCGTGTGTGCGTTCATAGGGGTGAGTGTATGCGCGTGTATATGAGCGCTTGCGTCTGTACTGTGTCAAAAAAACGTAAATGCGTGTCAAAAAGAGACTAGTCAGTATACTCAATATTGTGCACCTCGAGAGGAAAACGATAGAACTAGTACGTATTTATTTACGGTGCAGATTCACTCATTTTGCTCCATATGTACTCCGTCTCGGTGTAGTCTAGTCACTTGTTGAAATCTCTAGAAGGGCAAATACTCCTTTCTGGTTTACAGGGCTATACTAGCAAGTAGTTGTACGTACTAGTACAATAGTGGGCTCACATAGCAATTTTGTCTCATGCAAGAGCCTGGCTATATGCGTGCTCCAATGTTCGCAACTGCAACGTTCGGTTTGCGCTTGGCTCTTCGCCTCTTCGAGAAGACGAACAATGATGTTACTACTACTGCTTCTACAGTGTCGAATCCACTGCTGCATGTCCGTCCACCGCGAGCGGGACGGATAGCTTGTTGTGGAAGTACTACTACTAAGCAAAAGCCTGTCCTCGTTTGCGAGCAACCGCGCGCATGGGCGAGGGAGAAGGCGTGTAGTAAAATCAAGCTTCTCCTCGTTCTACGAGTTGACGCGACACATCATAGCACTGGCCCCACATGCTTGCCTCTAAACTTGGCTGAAAGACCCGCAGTGTACAATATATTTGCTGCAACCTCTAACATTTACCCACCACAAATTAAAATATATGTGGCCGTATGCATCGTTCTGATGCAGAGGCCGGGGAGTCCCCCCTTTTCGAAAAAAAAAACAAATTAAAATATATATTCCTGTCTTGACCAGATGAGCGTGCAAACTACAATCACCAGGGTGACAGGTAGGGCCAGAAGACTATTTTAATTTAAAAAAACTTCGAGACGGCCACATAGCATGGAGCCGACCCCAACGATTTTAAGCTTACAGGCACGGTACACGCTATCTAGACTACTCTACACATGAAACTGCCACACGAGCGTCTGGGCTGCGCTTGGCTCTTCGCCTCTCCGGGAAGTCGAACAATGATGGTGTACTACTGCACTGGAGGAGTACTACAGTACGCTTCTGGCCATCTGGCACCGATTGAACTGCTGCATGTCCACCGCGTGCGGGAGGGAGAGCATGTAGCGAAAGCTTCTCCTAGTCTTGCCAGCCACCACGCTCATGGGCGAGGGAGGGACTCTCCTGTCTTTGCGTGTATGATAGGTGGGCCCGACAGGTGTGTGGCCAACCTATCATACAGCTAAAGGCAGGTGCAGTTAAGTCCGCGAGGGAGAGGATAATCAAACTTCTCATTGATGTACGAGTTGACGCGACACATCAAAGCACTGCACTCGATATATTTCAATAATTTGCGTTTACCGATGCATTAATTACAACGCATCATGCATGCCGTGACTCTTCTTTTGATAGTACTTGCATGTGTTGATTTAATCCACCTTGAAGGATGGTTGTACATGAGGAGGGCGAGATCATGCAGACCGAACAGGAACAGGACCCGACGATGGAGCTCTCTAAGGTCTCAATGGACCTGGCCGTGCTCCACTGCCCCTTGTGCCTCCGTCCCTTGACGCCTCCAGTGTATGAGGTTCGAATACACCTCGTCCGTTCGGCTGATTGAGAAAGGTGCAGATTTCTTGATTGATGTGCTGTTGGATTGATTTCTGCAGTGCAAGGGAGGGCACCTGTCCTGCACGGACTGCTGCGTCGAGCGCCCCGGGAACCAGCGGCAGTTCTAGAAGTGCGAGCGCAGCGGTGGCTTCGACGTGCGAAACACGGCGGCGGACTCCGTCCTTTCGTCGGTGAGGGTGGAGTGCCCGCACGAAGGCTGTGGGCTCTACGTCACTTACCACAAGCTCGCCGATCACCAGAGCATGTGTCCGCTCGCGCCCTACAAATGCCCCGTGCTCGTCTGTGACTACGAAGGCCCGCCGCCGGAGCTCTACCACCACATCAACACCGTGCATCCCATGCCCGTGCACATGATCCAGTACGGCAAGGTGCTCCAGCTTCAAGTGCCACTATCGGAGCCATGGCTCTTGCTATTCACGGAGGAGGACCACCACGCGTTTTTCTTGGTCGGCGGCGTGCTCGACATCGGCGCGCCTATCGCGTGTCAGTCGTCCGCATTAGAGTGGGGGCGTCCCCACTGCCGCACTACTTGGCCAAGCTGTGGGCGAACGGCCTGCCGGGGGAGCCCAAAGGCATGACCGACGCCGTCAAGGTGGAAATGGAGGTGACAAGCAGCAAGGATCCTAGCAATGTCGACGTTCAGGAGCTGACCTTCTTGACAGTTCCGCCCAAGCTGCTGGCCGGGGCTAAGCTTGTGTCCCTCCACATTCAGATTGACAAGCTCACGTCCTAAATGTTTCGACAGTGCCTTCTATTTATCTTAGTAATATGCTAATATAGGGATTACCTTGGTCTAATTTAGCTTAAGAAATGGTGGGTTTTGGTGGCGCTGCAGCAATTACTTCGACATCAGATAGGTAATTTCCAACAGTCGAATGGATATTTTGTGTCTATTGGATATAAAGTTCCTTTGGGTAAGAGTACTACTTGTCATCAAAATGGATAAAAGGAGATGTATGTAGACGTATTTTAGTTCTAGACACGTCCCTTTTTATCCATTTTGATGACAAGCACTCCCTCCGTTCCACAATACATGCCTTCCATTTGTCAAAATATAGATGTATCTAGACATGTTTTAGTATATAGGTACATCCATGATAGAGCCAATCGGATGGTTGAGAACACTACAATTCGTAGCTACAACCGTCGATGCAGCAGACTGGTCCGGCCGCGCCACGGAAGCAGCAGAGATGTCCCGCCGCGCCACGAATGCAGCAGAGATGTCCCGCCGCGCCGCGGCGGCCTGGGAAAATTTCTCGCGGGCAGGCGACGACTGTTACAGGCGCATGCATGCGATCGTCCATAGCTAGATGGATCAGATCTCCGGCTTGGCGAGGTTGCAGGACGATGTGAAAGCCTCGTTTGAATAGGCTACCGGCATCATCCGGCAACTAAGGGAGGACAATGAGAGGCTCCGGGCCGAGCGCAACCTGCTGAGGGAGAAGATCGTCCGAAGTGCAGACCAGCAGGAGGAGACTAGTGCCTTGTTGAAGAGGACCGGCGTCATCGTCAAGAAACTTATGGACGAGAATGACATGCTCCACAACGAGCGCCAAAGGCTGGTGGAGGAATCTGTGGATGTTCTCCAGTAGCGTCTTGAGGACACAAAAAAGCTCATCGTCGCTCACCGCGGAGACTAGTTCCCGCGGCCTGTAGCAACGCATCAAGAAAGTAGAGATCAGTGAGCCAGATCCTTGTCTTCCTTCTTCTTTTCCCCTTGTGTATTTCGGGCGTAGCCGCATGTGGCTTTTTTAATTATCTTTCTAATTATGTAAGACAATTAATCATCCTTATCTTTCTGTGGAAGATCAATGTTGCGAGGCTAGAATGAAGAAAACTCTTGCTGTGGCGACCCTAGCGTTGCTGTTCTTCTAGTTGCTGCTAGGCTTCCTTCAGTTTCCTGGTTTCTTTTGATGTAATAATCGGTTTAGGATGTCGATTTTGTCGTCGGTTGTGAAATGTTGGGTTCTTAGCACGGATGTTTGGCCTTTGTTGGCCTCTTGGGGTGTTGCGATTTCAATCTGGTACTTTTAGTCCTTCGTGTTAGGCTGGAGTTGTGCTGAACTTCTTTGATCAAAAAAAATTGTCCTTATATATTCATCAGTCTTGCTATAAGTGCAGTAGATGCTATATAGGTCCGTCAGATCTTACATCAAGATCCGTACTGTCAGATTTTCTTTTTATTCTCTTAAATCTCAGTCGAGTGAGACATAGCCACGCCATTAAACAGAGGCTCGGGCGCCATTAATGGAGACCTTGGGAGAGAGGTGGACGGCAGATGGAGGTCAAAGGGCTCTCCTCCCGATAAGCACGTGCAGGGGTCTGATCGCACGCCTCCTGTACTCAAATAGCTACCCTGCACGACACCTCCTAGCTAATAAAAAATAGGGACGCGTGGCGGCACGTAAATGGTACTAGTAAGTAGAACGCCCACGGTTTCAATAATACTTGTGTTTCCGATTGTAACGTGACATCACTTGTTCCAAAATGACTTTGTTGATTGTTAATGTGTGCGCCTTCGCAAAGCGGACTGCAAATTTACCACAACATGTTGGTGCCATGTCATGGGACCAAGCCAAGTTTCATTGTTTTCATGCGTGTTTTGGATTTACAGGAATTAAAAAGTTAAGTTTCTCAATGTTTCCAACCCAGCCACGACGCCCAGAATTTTGAATTTCATTCCCATTTCTTGCATGGAACCTAGAAATTTACCCGAGGACACACATGTGATTTTTCAACCAACTTTGGTGCACTAGAACATGTGCTTGTATTTCAAATTTGAATTATGCACACAAAGGTGACACGTTCCCTCCCAGAACCACGAGCCTTCTTGAGAGAAGCTCCGATTTGCAAGAAGCTTATACCAAAATTTGTTCCTATTCGGCCAATTTTTTTTACCACGACATGGTACTACCATGACATGACACCATGCCAAGTTTCATGATTTTTAAACCAAGTTTCTCAATGTTCCTGACCGAGCCATGATGCCTAGATGTTTGAATCTTATTCTCATTTTTTTGCATGGGAGTAGAAATTCACCCGAGGACACAAATGTGATTTTCAACCAACTTTGGTGCATGGGAGCACGTGTTTGTAGTTCAAATTTGAATTATGCACATTAAATGACCAAAAACTCAATTAATGTGTAAATAAGGCCAAACGAAGCCAGAATAATTCCAAAATTTAACAGGGCACTCATGTAGTTCTATGTTGCCTTTGTAAATAAACTCAAGGGGGACAACGTATATCATTTCGCACTCAAAGGTGACACGTTCCCTCTTAGAACCACGAGCCTTCTTGAGAGAAGCTTCGGTTTGCAAGAAGCTTATACCAAAATCTGTTCCTATTCGGCCATTTTTTACCACAACATGGTAGTACCATGACATGACATCCATACCAAGTTTCATGATTTTCAGACGTGTTTTGGATTTACAAGAATTTTAAAACTAAGTTTCTCAATGTTCTCGGCCGAGCCACGATGCCCAGATGTTTTAATTTTATTCTCATTTCTTGCATGGGACCTAGAAATTCACCCGAGGACACAAATGTGATTTTTCAACCAACTTTGGTGCACGAGAGCATGTGCTTGTAGTTCAAATTTGACTTATGCACATTAAATGACCAAAAACTCAATTAATGTATAGAAAACGACAAACGAACCCGGAATAATTCCAAAATTTAATATGACACTAATGTAGTTCTATGTTGCCTTTGTTAAGAAACTCAAGGGCGGGGGGGGGGGGGGGGGGCACGTTCCCTCTTAGAACCACGAGCTTCCAAATCGGCCCAATTTTTTACCACAACACGTTAGTGCCATGACATGACACCATGCCAAGTTTCATTACATGAATTTAAAATCTAAGTTTCTCGATGTTCTCGACAGAGTCATGACGCCCAGATGTTTGAATTTCATTCTCATTTCTTCCATGGGACCTAGAAATTCAACCAAGGACACACATGTGATTTTTCAACCCACTTTGGTGCACCGGAGCATGTGCATGCAATTCATATTTAGATTATGCACATTAAAAGTCCAGAAACTCAATTAATGTATAAAAAGGCCAAATGAACCCGAAATAATTCCAAAATTTAACAGGGCACTCATATAGTTCTATGTTGACTCTGTAAATAAAATCAGGGGGGAGGCAGCGTATATCATTTCGCACACAAAGGTGACACGTTCCCTCTCAGAACCACGAGGCTTGTTGAGAGAATCTCCGGTTTTGCAAGAGGCTTATACCAAAACTTGTCCCAATTCAGCCAAAAATTATACGTATGAAAACAGGGTTTAGATTATCCCGAACATCTCGCTAGCTAGACCAATAATGTACTGTGATTTGAATTCAACATAAAATTGATACAAATATTTGAATTGGAGAGCGTATGATACATGTAGTTCATAGTGAAATATGATTACTGCTATATGCATGTCTTTTTGTTACCAAGATAATATTTAAATTATTGTATTACTTGACAACAATCGTATTCAAATAAGGAAAATTGATTCAAATTTAGTCCATATGGTAGACGACAATATATATGTTCACATGGTGGAGTAAAATGTTCATATATGATGGAAGATCAAAATGTATGACTACATCAATTATAAACCGGAAGGTCACCTAATGATATATTCAAATTCAACATAACGTGGATTCAAAAATTGAAATTCGAGATCATGGCATCTGTAATCATATAAAAAGGGACATTACTCTTTCTTTGGTGGGAATTGATTTGTTTTTTGTTGTTGTTGAGGGAAGTGCGAATCGATTTGGTACTGTGCAGGGTAATCATGTTCTCTCGATTTTTTTTACATTTTTCTTGTAGTTTTTTCAATGGCATCTATAGCAATATAGTAAAAGGGGACATGACTCTCTTGTGTCTTTTATGATTTTTTTTACACGTTAAGTTTGTTCTATCAAACAAGGAGTCCGCACCTTGTTATCCCGAAATTTTCAAGCTCGAGTATCTTTTGTCTCACCTGCTTTGAAACTCTCGCTTCTTCAACCCGCGCCACGCCTTCTTATCCTGAAATTTGGACGCGCGCGAGAACTCCCTCCTCATCCGAAATTGCTCCCGCAGCCCAGACACGCGAAATCCCCCTTCTACCCCTCAGCCGGAAATGAAGCTCCATGTCGCGGTGTCAAAACCGGTGGGGGTACGCTGGTAACTTACCCTACATTTCGGACAAGCGTGTCCCTAAACTTGGCTCCCCCCTCCCCCTTCGCCCCTCCCCCCATTCGTACACCGAGGCCGCCAAAACCTGCGAAACCCCACGCTCCTCCGTCGGCCTCCCGATCGCCGCCCAGCCGGAGACTCTTCCCCGACTACTCGTCCACCACAACAGCTCGCCGTCGCTCATCCACCGCACTGGATGAGGATCCGTTCTCGATCTTGTCGTCCTGCCGGATCAGCCGCCCCGTCCTCCACCTCCAAGGAGCTGCCCTGATGTCCGCCTTGTCTATCGCACCACCTCAATCCCCACAGCGCCATCTTGACCTGCCCCACCAGAACCGCAACACCCTCACCAATTCCTCCGATGAAGCCGAGGCCAACTCGGCTCCACCAAGGAGGTTCTGCACTCACCGCTGCATTTTATCTTTTATTCGATCTCACGGGGCTGCCGGTGCTCGATATCGAGCACACATGGCGTCTCCATCGACGGTGCCGTCGCCGGCCCCATCATCCACGACGTCTCTCCCCCATGTCGTTGCTTCCTCGGCGGCGACTTCCACAACGGCACTAGTTGCAGCTGCTCCGGCTCTCGCTCGTGCTGCGGCTCTGTTCTTGCTGTCGGTCGCGCTGCTGCACTGCTCCTACTTTCGTTCGTGTTGCTGCTCTGCTCTTGCTCTTGCTTGTGCTGCTGCTGCTGCACGACCTCCAGTAGCTATAGGAGTTGCTGCTTTAGCACTCGCTCGCGGTGCTACTGCACGACTTGCTCTCTGCTAGTGCGTTCCCTGCTCGAGCGCCTGCTGATTTAGATCACTGCTTCTCTGCTACTAGTGATCGAACGCCCTAAACATCTATTGCAATGCTCTGTTACAAGTTCAATCAGTTTCGACAGTAAAATTCAGTTTCGACTGTGAAGTTCATTTTCTTCAGTTAAGTTTAGAGTGAACAGTACTTACAACATCTGTCGGAGTGGCCGTGGCGTGACTGATGCGTTTTACATCTAGCACTTTTTGGTGATGTATTTTACATCATCTATTGCAGATGATATTAGGGTCCCACTTCAGATTAAAGTTGTCCGTCTTGTCATGCTTCAGCCTCATCGCCGTACACCTTAGCGGAGCTACTCCAACGACGGAACCGTCCATCACAGCGGAGCAATACCCTCGGCGCCGTTTCCAGAGGCCTCGGATCTTCTTCCCCGCCTCCGACAGTCACACCAGCATCATCACCATCCTCCACGTCCAACCCAATGATGCTGAGGTCCACAAGGCTATGCCAAAGAGGTTGTACACTCGTCGCATCACTTTGTTTCTCCATTCCTCTGTTCTTCCAATTCATGTGAGCCAAACACCCAGGTTGACTGAAATCCTATGTTTCCAAATGCTCTATTTTGCACATGCATTCCTATCCTATTCCTATGTTTTTCCTGTCCCTGCATTTATAGGATCCTCCAATTCTAAGGAGCCCTTACATATTTACTTCATTTTCAGATTGGCGTCAAAGAAAACTCTGTGTGTTATGTCCTGCTCCTGCCGTGCCGTCATCCACCCCACCTGAGGTGCACCATCGACAGAAGCGTTCACTGCAGCAGAGATCCCCCCTGCAAACTTTCTTTCGCCACCTCAGATCATCTTCCCCGTTGCCGGCAGCCACGCCAACTGCATTACCATCATCGACTGAGCAGATGAACCTGAGGACTAGACAGTTCCGGAAGAGAGGTCACAGTCTTTCGTGTTTGCTTACGTTATACATCGGTTATTATTACCTGCTACTTTATCATTCAATCTTGAGTTTTGAATTGCCCATGGGTCTCATATCGAGCCAGCAACGAATAGTATCTATCTACTATCTAGTTCATCTGGGGTCTTCTATGTGGTTCATGTTGGGTGGGCAACAAACAATAGATGATCCATTGTCTATCTTTTTAAACTGAAGCTATAATCTACATGCTATCATTAGTTTTGGATCCATCCACTCGTTTGCTACCATTAGTCTTGATTTTTGCATGCACCCCTTAGGCCTTACAAAATCTAACTATTTTTTATTATGCATGTCAGATATTGTACACAATCGTACTGAACATGTAGAGAAAAAGAGAAGACCGTTGCATGTGAATATAATGTCATGCAGACACTGCTCCATGGTGGGCGAAGTGCCCCCCCTCTCCTGCATTTCCAGATTGTATTCCAGAGGAAGATAACTGTTCAGATGGAGATTCAGAAGGAGCCGACCATGCCTGTTTACCACTATAGGTGTTTGTTCTAACCTGGCATGCTGATGTTGGTCATATCATGCATATGGCGCCTTGCATTGCTTACATTATACATCTTATATGTCATCATCTTAGTTTAGATTTGCTTTGTGTGAATGCCACCTGTTTGGTTTCTATATCATACTCCCACCATTCCTAAATATTTGTCTTTTTAGAGATTTCAACAAGTGACTACATACAGAACAAAATAAGTGAATCTACACTCTAAAATATGTCTATATACATCTGTATGTGGTAGTCCATTTGAAATCTCTAAAAAGACAAATATTTAGGAATGGAGGGAGTATATGGGAATTATGCAATGCCATCTTCTTTAGCCAGGCATCATATACGTGAATCATGCAATGCCATCCTGTTTAGCCAGTCATCATATATGCGAATTGTATCGTGTCATATTTTTTTCCATAATGTGTTCCATTTGTCAGCAATGTTTATACATTCATCTACTCTTCCTGTGCATCAGCCATTTGAGTCGGTCATGGGAAAATCTGGAGTGAAAACAAGGTCTTCTGAGCAGTCAGTGCTACCTGTTGATGCAGATTTCTTGCTGGTTACAGATAGCTCCTCAGAGGAGGATTTAGAGAGAGATGACCAGTCGTATTCCCCCCCCCCGAGGTGCATGCTCTAATTTGGCTGGGTTATATTGCTCATATCATGCATATGGTGTCTTGCATTGCCATGCCATCTTCTTAGAGACATGCTTTGTGTGAATGCCTCCTGTTTGCTTTCTATATCAGATATGTGAATTATGCAATGCCATGTTTTTCAGCCAGTTATCATATATGTGAATTATGCACCGCCATGGAGCCAGGCATCATATATGTGAATTATCTCATGCCATCTTTTTTTTCATTACGTATTCCATTTGTCGACAATCTGTGTATATTGAACTACTGTTCATGTGTATCAGCCATTTGAGCCGGTTATGGAAAAATCTGGAGTGAAAACAAGGTCTTCAGAGCAGGCAATGGTACCTGTTGAAGCATATATCTCGATGGTTACAGGGAGCTCCTCAGAGGAGGATTCAGAGACAGATGACCAGTCCTATATCCCACCTGAGGTGTATGCTCTAAGTTGCAATGTTTATATTTCTCATATGATGCATATGGTGTCTTGCATTGCTTAGTTTAGACATCATATGCACAATATTGAATTCTATCTGCTTAGTTTAGAGATCATACATGCGAGTGCCAGCTGCTTAGTATATGAATCAATTATGTCAATTATATCATGCCATCCTGTATACTTAGACAACATGTATGTGAATTATTTCATCCCAACCTATTTTAGAAAGACATCATATAGTTTTGTCATGTCATCCTGTTTAGGTACTCATCATATGTTGAATTATGCCATTATATCATGTTAAGTTATCCATCATATATCTGAAACTGTGTCATGCTATCCTGTTTAGTTAGGCATCATATACGTGAAATTGTGTCATGCTGTCCTGTTTGGTTAGACAACATATATGTGAATTACCACATCTGTCTATCATACAATGTCTGTACGTTCAATTCCTTTTCTTGTTTATCAGCCATTTGAATTAGAGGGGGTGATGGCAGTATCTAAGGGAGCAAAAACCCGTTCTTCACAAAAGACAGTGCTACCCGTCGATGCAGATAGAACCATGGTTGTACTGTCCCACAAACTAGCCCCACCACACATAATCGAGACTCTTCCAGATTGCACACTTACACCGTTGGGCAGAGAACCAGCTACAACCCATCTAACTGCAACCCCAGTGGATAGTAACCCACTTATAGTTGACAAAGCACCATGTCCACCATAGAGTACCCCCACACGAGCAGTTTGTAAAGCTACTGCAGTGCCCAAAGCACGAAGACCACCACAGCTAACCCAAACTCCATGTTTAAAGTAGAAGAGCAACTGTTCTCAGGTCAGATTCCGTAGCTATGGTCCATACTCCTTTGCTGTTGCATCACTGTATTTACTCATACCAACTACTTTCAAATTTGAAGGATCCAATTGAAACTCCAATGGCGCAACAGGTATGTTTTAAACCTATTTCTTTAACTAGATTGCTGTTCTAACTTCTTGCTCTATGTTGATTTCAGTTTAAGTTGTATAAGTAGTTATGTTCTCATGTGATGCACATTACAAGTGCTACCAATGCTGTGTAGTTTCTCACACTTATATTCTGCCTATGCTGTTGTGTCTTAAAAATATATGAGTTGAACTGTGTCTCTATCTTGATTAGGGAACATAAACTAGAATTATATGGACAATACAGTGACCATAGTACATAGATATATGTTTGTTTCATGCTGTTATCCTGTCCACCTTACTACTGAACCGGTTTACCAAAATGAGTTTGGTATACTACAAGCTAAACCTGTGATGTGTCTGCTTGTTTCTCTTGTAGTATGCAAACAGAATATTGGAGAAGAGCTCCCCACTATGCAATGGTAGAGAAAGTAATGCAGATAAGGTTCAAGATAGTGAGACAACCCTGTTGGTCTCCAAGAAAGGTGATAAAAACGATCTTGTAGACAGTGAGAAAACCCCACAGTCCTGCGTTGATGTAGTGTTCGAGTTACTGGCCTGTACCACTGGCACAAGCTCTTCGAACTCGCCGCCTGAATCACTTCGGCTTCTTCAGTCTCAGCTACAAGCTGAAAGGCATCAGTCATGTGTGCTGCGGCAAGAAGCCGAAGGACTGAGGAAGTCCCTGCAGAATTCAGATGCGTACTTTCTTGTGTAATAGCAAGCGCTGGAGGATTTAAGCGCCAAACAAGAGAAAGTTAATAAGCTTGCTAAGCATCTTGCCAGCATTATGGGTACCTAGGATATTGTTTCTTGAACTCTTCTGAAGTGGTTTCGGTTCTGGACTTGTTTTGCTGCGGAGTTTATATGCTGCTGTGTTCCCTATATTTGCACTGGTGGTGAACTTTGATGCCCAGTGGATGTAATATGTGTAATAGCTGTGATAGCCTAGCATAAGTTGCTTGCTTATTTATTTCCTTGTTGTCTTGTTTATTTGTTTGCTTGTAGTCAGTGCAGTTCTTTTTCCGCGGTTTGCTAGTGGCTGCAATAACCTATTTTTTAAAACTAGGCCACAATAACCATGGGCTAATATTTACTGTAGTGACACTGGGCCTCCTATGGGCCGTAGAAACAGTGGGCCTTCTACGGGCCGTAGAAACAGTAGGCCTTCTACAGGCCGTAAAAACATTGGGCCTTCTACGGGCCATAGAAATAATGGGCCTTCTACGGGCCCTATCATCAATGGGCCTTATACGGGCCGTATGATCGATTGGCCAAACATGGGCCAATAATAGGCCGCATTGTGGCCGTAAACGGGCTAGAGTTGGAATCATCCGTTCATGGGCCGACCATAACGGGCCATCGTTAATAGGCTGTATTTGATGGCGCTATGAAAACAGCCCAATGTATTAACGTACCACAAACGGGCCGAGTGTAACCACGGGCTGAATTTGGCCCACAAGCAGAAAATTACAGTAACGAGCCATAAGTAAACGAATGCTCAAAATGAGCCCAAGAATAAATGGGCTCTGAGAAGGCCGAAAGATAACATGGGCTGGAAACGGCCCAACTGAATAACGAGCCATTACTGGGTATAAAGTGATACACTGTTCATTACGGGCCAGTTTCACCACGGGCCGTTAATGGGTCTAAAGTGATACACTGTTCATTGCGGGCCAGTTTCACCACGGGCCATTAATAGGCCAAGAGTTACATAGGGCCTCATATGGGCCGAAAGACGTCATGGGCCATACATGGGCCAGAAGTGAAAACGGGCTGGAATCATATTGGATGGCCCAGATGACGCTACTGGGCCTAATTCGGGCAGGGCGTAACAGGCCATGGGTTAGCGGGCTGTAAATGGGCTATATGCGAATAGGCCGTTAACAGGCTTTCCATGGGCCGGCCCATCACCTTTTGACCAAGTCAAACGGGCCGGCCTTTTCACAGGAATGGGCCTCTGTTGGGCCGGGCCACGTGTCGACGTATCATAGGCGCCTTCTGTCCAATGAGTGGATGACATCTGCCCCAACAATGAGCCGACACGTGTTTCCTCCAGCCAATGATGATTTTACACGTGGAAAATCCCCATTGGTCGGGGCTGTTAACGGGTTATCGGATCCAAAATCCGACCCGATAGCTTAACGACGTTCCGTTATGGTGGATGCCATGTGTCGGTCACCCTTGACGAAAGCACTTCTGTGACGCGTGATTTATCGTCATGGAAGTGGACACTTCCGTGATGATAATTTTGGTAATGTCATGGAACACTTTTATGACAGCACAAGTATGACTATCTTGATTCTGTCATAAATTTGTCATGGATGTACATGTTGCGGAACATAGTAATTTCAAAATTTTCCTACGCACACGCAAGATCATGGTGATGCATAGCAACAAGAGGGGAGAGTGTTGTCCACGTACCCTCGTAGACCGAAAGCGGAAGCGTTATGACAACGCGGTTGATGTAGTCGTACGTCTTCACGATCCGACCGATCCAAGTACCGAACGTACGGCACCTCCGGATTTAGCACACGTTCAGCTCGATGACGATCCCCGGACTCCAATCCAGCAGGGTGTCGGGGATGAGTTCCGTCAGCATGGTAGTGTGGTGACAATGATGATGTTCTACCGACGCAGGGCTTCGCCTAAGCACCGCTATGATATGACCGAGGTGGAATATGGTGGAGGGGGGCACCGCACACGGCTAAGGAACGATCACGAAGATCAACTTGTGTCTAGAGGTGCCCCCTCCTCCGTATATAAAGGGGGGGAGGAGGAGGGGGCCGACCAAGGGGGTGGCGCGCCCTAGGAGGGGGAAACCTACTCCAAGTAGGTTTGCCCCTCCCTTTCCTAGTCCAAGAAGGAGGGGGAAGGATGGAGTGGGAGAGGGGAAAGGAAAGGGGGCACCGCCCCCCCTTTCTTGTCCTATTCGGACTCAAGGGGAGGGGGCGCGCCTCTTGCCCTGGCCGGCCCCTCTCTCTCTCTCCACTAGGGCCCAACAAGGCCCATTAGTTCCCGGGAGGGTTCCAGTAACCCTCCGGCACTCCGGTTTTCTCCGAAATCACCCGGAACACTTCCGGTGTCCGAATATAGTCGTCCAATATATCAATCTTTATGTCTCGACCATTTCGAGACTCCTCGTCATGTCCGTGATCATATCAGGGACTCCGAACAACCTTCGCTACATCAAAACTTATAAACTCATAATAAAACTGTCATCGTAACGTTAAGCATGCGGACCCTACGGGTTCGAGAACTATGTAGACATGACCTAGAACTGTTTCCGGTCAATAACCAATAGCGGAACCTGGATGCTCATATTGGCTCCTACATATTCTACGAAGATCTTTATCGGTCAAACCGCATAACAACATACGTTGTTCCCTTTGTCATCGGTATGTTACTTGCCCGAGATTCGATCGTCGGTATCCAATACCTAGTTCAATCTCGTTACCGGCAAGTCTCTTTACTCGTTACGTAATGCATCATTCCGTAACTAAATCATTAGCTACATTCTTGCAAGGCATATAGTGATGTGCATTACCGAGAGGGCCCAGATATACCTCTCCGACAATCGGAGTGACAAATCCTAATCTCGAAATACGCCAACTCAACATGTACCTTCAGAGACACCTGTAGAGCTCCTTTATAATCACCCAGTTACGTTGTGACGTTTGGTAGCACACAAAGTGTTCCTCATGTAAACGGGTGTTGCATAATCTCATAGTTGTAGGAACTTTGTATAAGTCATGAATAAAGCAATAGCAACATACTAAACGATCAAGTGCTAGGCTAACGGAATGGGTCAAGTCAATCACATCATTCTCCTAATGATGTGATCCCGTTAATCAAATGACAACACATGTCTATGGTTAGGAAACATAACCATCATTGATTAATGAGCTAGTCAAGTAGAGGCATAGTAGTGACATTAAGTTTGTCTATGTATTCACACATGTATCATGTTTCCGTTTAATACAATTCTAGCATGAATAATAAACATTTATCATGATATGAGGAAATAAATAATAACTTTATTATTGCCTCTAGGGCATATTTCCTTCAGTACATGCATGACAAAAAACGCGACCTACTGTGACAAACACGTATCATCACGGAAGTGTATTTTTTGTAGTGATAGCGCCCCGAGTCCGGTTTTCAGTCTCCCACTTGCACTAGAGTCAATAATCTAGATTACACAGTAATGATTCTAACACCCATGGAGTCTTGGTGCTGATCATGTTTTGCTTGTGGAAGAGGCTTAGTCAACGGGTCCGCAACATTCAGATCCATATGTATCTTGCAAATCTCTATGTCTCCAACCTGGACTTGGTCTCGGATGGAATTGAAGCGTCTCTTGATGTGCTTGGTCCTCTTGTGAAATCTGGATTCCTTTGCCAAGTCAATTGCACTAGTATTGTCACAGAAGATCTTCATTGGTCCCGATGCACAGGTATGACACCTAGATCGGAAATGAACTCCTTCATCCAGACTCCTTCATTTGCTGCTTCTGAAGCAGCTATGTACTCCGCTTCGCATGTAGATCCCGCCATGACACTTTGTTTAGAACTGCACCAACTTACAGCTCCACCGTTTAATAAAAACACGTATCCGGTTTGCGATTTAGAATCGTCCGGATCAGTGTCAAAGCTTGCATCGACGTAACCATTTACGACTAGCTCTTTGTCACCTCCATAAACGAGAAACATATCCTTAGTCCTTTTCAGGTATTTCAGGATGTTCTTGACCGCTGTCCAGTGATCCACTCCTGGATTACTTTGGTACCTATCTGCCAAGCTTATTGCTAAGCATACGTCAGGTCTGGTACACAGCATTGCATACATGATAGAGCCTTAAGCATAGGGAACATCTTTCATTTTCTCTCTATCTTCTGCGCTAGTCGGGCATTGAGTCTGACTCAACTTCACGCCTTGTAATACAGGCAAAAACCCTTTCTTTGACTGATCCATTTTGAACTTTTTCAAAACTTTATCAAGGTATGTGCTTTGTGAAATTCCAATTAAGCGTCCTGATCTATCTCTATAGATCTTGATTCCCAATATGTAAGTAGCTTCACCGAGGTCTTTCATTGAAAAACTTTTATTCAAGTATCCTTTTATGCTATCCAGAAATTCTATATCATTTCCAATTAACAAGTCATCTACATATAATATCAGAAATGTTACAGAGCTCCCACTCACTTTCTTGTAAATACAGGCTTCTCCAAAAGTCTGTATAAAACCATATGCTTTGATCACACTATCAAAGCGTTTATTCCAACTCCGAGATTCTTGCACCAGTCCATATGTCACGCCCAATATGTGATACTATCCTAAAGAAACTCGAAGGTCCCACCAAGGATAGAACCGCATATTGATACGCTTTTGCAAGGTGGATATCATTACATCAACATTACATAATAGATGGGGATACGTACAAGAGGCATACAATGCCACACAAATACAACATCATAATACATAAGAGCACCATCCGACTACAGATGAAACACAAACAGAAACTCAAACGACATCCACGCTGCTAGCCCAAGCTGCCGACCTGGAACCTATCCCCTGATCGAAGATGAAGCAGAAGAAGAACTCCAGAACAAGCAAACATCGCTCTCGCGTCAAGATCATTGCATAACCTGTACCTGCAACTGTTGTTGTAGTAATCTGTGAGCCACGAGGCTCAGCAATCCCATTACCATGGGTATCAAGACTAGCAAAGCTTAAAGGGAAAGGAAGGGGTAAAGTGGTGAGGTTGCAGCAGCGACTAAGCATGATATGGTGGCTAACATACGCAAATAAGAGCGAGAAGAGAAGCAACGGAACGGCCGTGAAGCTAGCAATGATCAAGAGGTGATCCTAAACTCCTACTTACGTCAAACATAACCCAAAACCGTGTTCACTTCCCGGACTCTACCGAGAAGAGACCATCACGGCTACACACACGGTTGATGCGTTTTAATTCGGATCTGGTGTCAAGTTATCTACAACCGGACATTAACAAATTCCCATCTGCCACATAACCGCGGGCACGGCTCTCGAAACTTTATACCCTGTAGGGATGTCCCAACTTAGCCCATCACAAGCTCTCACGGTCAACGAAGGATATTCCTTCTCCCAGGAAGACCCGATCAGTCTCGGAATCCCGGTTTACAAGGCATTTCGACAATGGTAAAACAAGACCAGCAAAGCCGCCCGATGCGCCGACAATCCCGATAGGAGCTGCACATATCTCGTTATCAGGGCAACACCAGATGAGACATCCTACGAGTAAAACTAGACCTCGAGTTTCCCCGAGGGGGCCCCGCAGTCTACTTGGTTCGAACCAGCACTTAGAGAAGCACTAGCCCTAGGGGGGGCTAAAATAAAGATGACCCTCGGGCTCCGGAAACCCAAGGGAAAAAGGGCTAGGTGAGGCAAATGGTAAAAACAAGGTTGGGCCTTGCTGGAGGAGTTTTATTCAAAGCGAACTGTCAAGGGGGTCCCATAAATCACCCAACCGCGTAAGGAACGCAAAATCCGGGAACATAACACCGGTATGACGGAAACTAGGGCGGCAAGAGTGGAACAAAACACCAGGCATAAGGCCGAGTCTTCCACCCTTTACCAAGTATATAGATGCATTAATTAAATAAGAGATATTGCGATATCCCAACAAAATCCTGTTCATCATGGAGCAATCTTCAACTTCACCTGCAACTAACAACGCTATAAGAGGGGCTGAGCAAAGCGGTAACATAGCCAAACAACGGTTTGCTAGGAAGGGTGAAAAAGGTTAGAGGCTAACATGGCAATTTGGGAGGCTTGAGGAACAAGTGATAGGTAGCGCAGCATAGCGATAGAACGAAGCAACTAGCATAGCAATGATAGTAGTGAGATCCAAGGTGATGGTCATCTTGCCTGAAATCCCACAAGGAAGAAGAACGAGTCCATGAAGAAGATGAAGCCACGAAGATGAACCAAGCGTAGGCGAACGAATCCTCATGATCACAACGAAACGGGAACTATCGAGAAGAAGCACACAACATGGTAAACACACCACACATGGACATGACATGATGCTCAACCAAGTATGATGCAAGACAAGACTACATGAAGCTACTCATGGCAAGAGATGATGCAAACAAGAGCATCACATCAAGGCAAGTTTAAATGAGGCCGGAACCAACATATAACAATTCCGGTAAGTCCTCATATGCAAATTTAGAAATTGGTCCAGATCTGAATAAACCTTATGTTCAAGTTGTTAAACAGCAAGTTAAGATGCACCAAGAAGATCTACACGAGATTCTAGTCAAGTTATATATAAAGTTCATTTAATTCGGAGCTACGGCCTAGAAGATATGAGCAAAACAAGTTAAACATGGCATTGATGCAAAATGCATACAAACATCACGCAAACACCTCAAAACAAGGATGCAACATGATAATATGAAACTACATGCAAAATTAAGCAAGTTTCATATAGAGCACACTCAAAACGGAGCAACGGATCAACACATACACTTTATACAAGTTTAAGGGACAAGCTGTCCAAAACAGCAACTAGGCCTATTGCAAGCACCAAAACAATATGTTACAGCATCTCAACGTGAAAACAAAAGGAAAAGACATAAAGTACAGGTAAAGCATGACAAAACATGAACACTGAGCTATCTCCATAAATCACTAGAACATGCTCAAAAGGACATGGCAAGATTGCAAATAATAACAGTTTCAGGCTTAGCAGAAATAACATCAGGTTGCAATGTTTAGAGCTATCAAACAACATGTTACAGGAACTTATCATGGCAAAAAAAGGCATGGCATGAATCTACTAATTGCATATAACAAAAGTCCCTTAATGACCATGAGCCAAAAGGACACAGAAAATATGATGGCACCCATGTAAACATAGCAAGAGATATGACAGATTCAGACATGGCAGGAACAACGATAAGTAGGCATGTTGGTGAGCTTGAACCACTCACCACAGAGCAATACATGGCATGTCAAGGCGACCAACAGTAAGATGGCATATTTATGAAGCTAAACATGGCAAGATCAAGTTCATAGGGTGCATGGATCACTAGCAAAGCTCATGGAAAAACTGAACTTAATGTTAACAAGCTGACAACAACATTATTCAACAGTTTTGAGAACAAGATAATAACAAGCTACAGCAGGCTATAAATGCAACCAGGGGAATGGATGGATAGATCATGACATGTATAACAAATCATCTTTATTGAACATCTCCAGATTATGCATAGAATGACTTGTAGCAGCATGTTTACATAGCAACATGATATAGCAGATACAGTTTAGCAAAACAGTAACAGCAAGTACCCTACTTCACGAGCTCGATGCACTCACTACAAGACTCACAAAAATACATGGATGGAACCAATATAAATATTGCATGATGTAGCTCAAAACACATGTATTCATCAAGCTCATAGGATGCACACACAAAATGCAATGAAAAAGACAAAACAACAAGTTCTAACAGTTTCAGCAGGTTAACATCATTTAGCACTCTTGCAACGATGATTAGGGCATCAATAACTCTAATGAACATGACCCAATGGAACAAAGAGAAGATCATCTCACAACGAACATTTTGATATATTACACGCACAAAACGGAGCAGTACACATGGAGTTACAGCAGGTCAAAGTTAGCACCAGAATGTAACTATTTCGGGACTTAGCAGTTTTCAGTAAAAAAAACAGGATGAGTGTCAAATAGCAACTATCGCGCAGGGCAGGATTTAGGCATGCTCACCACTGGGCTGGCCCAGGAAGGAGGAGGCAGGCCATCGAGCTGGGCCGGGCCGCGGGGGAGGCCCACGTGGGTGTGGTCGCGCCTGATCCCGAGCGAGACGACGACGACGGAGGGCGCTCGGCGGCGCCAGGCGGCAGAACAACGGGGAGGCCATGGGGCGGCGCCGGTGCCCGGATCCGGCGAGGGAAGGCCGGATCCCGATGAACCCGAGGCTAAGGGGGCCGTCGAGGGTCGGGGCAGGCGCCGGGGTGGCCGGTGACGAGGGGGCAGCCGGCGGTTACCTGCGGGAGGAAGGCCGACGGGGTCAGAGGGAGAAGTGAAGGGGGAGAAGGAAGAGAGGAGGAGGCGGGACCTGAGGTCGGCGACGGCGGCGGGGCAGGCCTGGAGGTCGCCGGCGGTGAAGTGACGGGCGCCGGCGTGGGGTCTGGCGTGGAGGCGGTGGCGCTGAAGGGCGGAGCCGAGCGGGCAGCTCAGGCGCGGGGGCGCGGGCGCCCCGGGCTGGCTGCAGCCCTCGAGGCCCAGATCGGGGCCCGAGCGGGCCTGACACTGTTTTCGGAGACCAAAAACATCCGACAAATGTACTGGCAACGGTACTGCTACATGTTTAACGGTTGGGCTATCAAACGAGCTCCGAATGCGACGAAACTTGACAGGAGCTCTGTCTACACTATAATAAGACCGCATGCCAAGTTTCAACCCATTCTGAGAACATTTTTCGGCCACTCATGCAACGAGGCAAAAAGGGGCGCCGGAGGACATAGGAGTGCCGGATTGCAAAACGGACAACGGGGAAAATGCTCGGATGCAAGTTTTTAAAAAGCATACAGATGAAATGCAGATGATGACATGGAAAAATGCAACACGCAAGTATCACGACCGGTTTTCCGGGTAATAAATTTCCAGAAAAGACCGTCGTGCTCATCAGCCCCAGGATTACTGTTAGCTGATGAGGCTCCAACTTGATACAGAAATTCCAAGCAGGATACAACATATGTAGTACAAGACCATTCTGGCCTGTGAGTATAACAAATGGTTTCTAGTGGTTGATGGCGGAAGTGGGTTGTGAAACATCAGTGTCTATGGGACTCCATTTCCCATGGGAACAGCTGACCAAGTTAACTCCTATCTTCGCGAGGCTGCTATCTCCATTACTTAGGTTCCGGGGCTGTCATCGCGTCGCTCCTCTTCGTGCAAAAAAATCTGGCCAAGACAATAGCCAGGGACAAGCCAGTGAGTACTTTGAATGTACTCGCAAACATTATGAACACAGGTATAATATAATAATGATGTGCTGAAAACATTTTATGCTCATGACGTCAGTCAAAAATAGTAAATAAATTTCTGATGCGTGCATGCGGTTATTTATAAAATTGCAATAACATAGTAGTATTAAAATTTATGAAACAAATAACAAGCAATGCCACAGTCGGGCGTCTTAGCGAAACCACATAAAGGGTTTTAAAAGAAATGCCGCAGTCGGGCGTCTGAGCGACACCACATAAAGGGCTTTAAAAGAAATGCCACAGTCGGGCGTCTGAGCGACACCACATAAAGGGCTTTAAAAGAAATGCCGCAGTCGGGCGTCTGAGCGACACCACATAAAGGGCTTTAAAAGAAATGCCACAGTCGGGCGTCTGAGCGACACCACATAAAGGGCTTTAAAAGAAATGCCACAGTCGGGCGTCTGAGCGACACCACATAAAGGGCTTTAAAAGAAATGCCACAGTCGGGCGTCTGAGCGACACCACATAAAGGGCTTTAAAAGAAATGCCGCAGTCGGGCGTCTGAGCGACACCACATAAAGGGCTTTAAAAGAAATGCCGCAGTCGGGCGTCTGAGCGACACCACATAAAGGGCTTTAAAAGAAATGCCACAGTCGGGCGTCTTAGCGACACCACATAAAGGGCTTTAAAAGAAACAATCATAGTGAATATCCCGGAGGTAGAACCATCCCAGAGATACTCGATAATAACAATAATATCACGGGTTAGTCAACAATAATAATAATCATAATTATCACAAGTCATAGGTAGTAGTTCCAGTTCTGGTTAACAGTTTCACCTCCGAAGACCGACACTAAGATCGACACCTGACACTTCCCAGACTGTAATCCTTAACCATGGACACGGCTATTCGAATAGGTTTATTCTCTGCAGAGGGTGTACTCTTTACCCACGAGTAACATATTTCTTTAGTCCATCGGGACTAATTCCGTCTACGGTCTTTTTGTTGAAAACACACCTAACTTGCACACACCAGCTTATCTCACATGTGTCTGGAATCACCCACGACACCTGTTAAGCAAACTCTAAGTGGGGAGGCTACAACCTCGCGTAGCATGGGATCAAATTTATATCGCGTGCTCTAAGGGGTGGCCTCCCCTCTCGGTCCCAACCGGAAACACCCATGCCCCCGGACCAGGTGGCCTGCCTACTAGCTACAACCGATATCTTCCACCATGGCCTCTCTGTACGGTGTGTGCTAGAAAGAGGTTGACAACTTACTGAACCGTACTCTACTTGCTGTAGAGACGAGTGGTAGTACGAAACAAGTATGGGGGTTACTGGCACAAGACTCGATCTACGGTCGACTCAGGAGGTTTAAGTGTTCCCTGCATGATTAGTATAACGAATATATTTCATCCAACAGAGTCACCGCTCATATCACCTTGCCATGCCATACCAGACATAACCATCCCGACGGAGACCGGCGACAAACTCATGCCTACCCAAGGCAGGGGTTTTCCCGGGTTCCTGCCGGTATGCATGCAAGGCACATGAGGGTGATTATTATCACAAGTGTGTCCATTTCCATCAACATGGAAATCAATAACATGCACCCATGCATATGATCATATCACATGAAATAACAAGTTTCTCCAAAGTGAGGTGATGTTATGAACGTGTCATCGAACACACAAGAATATTAGGCCGGGGTTCAGAATGCTTGCCTTCAATGTGTGGAAAGGCAGGGTGCACTCCAAAACTTGAAATATTTCTCCTCTCTTCAAAAATCCTATTTTAGCAATATAAAAGAATTAACACACAAAATAAAAACAGCACCAAAAGTTGTTCTGAATTTTTTTCAAATAAATCTTAAAATAAACTAGGTGAAATTTGAGAGAGGTGGGAAAAAGAATCATTTCATTTGGACTTATATTTAAAAAGTTATAGCCAGTCAAAGATTTGGTCAAATCTGTTATTTAAATAAAACAGAAAAGAAAACATTTCGGAGGGCAATACGCTTTCGGAGCGGGGAAACGTACTGGGGGATTACGCCTTCACTTAATCCCACGTGGACAGGCACGGGGTCGCTGACAGTGGGTCCAGAGGGCCCACTGGTCATATTTGACCAGTCTATCCCTCCCTCCTCTTACTCTGCCCGAACGGAGGCGAGGCAACGGCGATCGTCGCCGGCGAACGGTGGCTCCCCGCGGGTTCCAGAGGGTCTGGATGGATCCGCGAGACTGCGGTGGTCCTTCCGGTGGTCGCTGGGTAGACGGGGGTGGAAAGAGTCATCGGCGGTGAGCTTCACGGCGGAGGGGAGCTTCGGGAGCAGAGTGGTTTTGGGGCTACGGTGGTTCCCGATCGAAATCGAGTAGGGGAAAGGGTTCACGGGAGGATGAGGAGGTTTCTGGCGAAGAGAATGGAGACGGGGAGGTACTGGAGGTGCTGGATTGGCCGGGGCGGCGGCGGCGGCAAGAGTTGCCGGAGATGAGGAAGAAAGCTCTCCTGGGTCGATTGGCGAGCTGGGGAAGCGTCATTGGGGTGGCCTGAGGTTGCCCGTGTGCGGGAACGGCCCGGGGCGTCCATTTATAAGCGAGGCAAGGCGGTTCCGTGGCGGCCGTGGATAAGCTTCCGGCGAACCGATGTTCTGTAGCAACAGGGCATCGTGGCGGCGACGAGCGCTAGAGGACATGGCTATGGATGAGCTCGCGCTGCTCCAGGGGCCAGGTGGCGAGCGGGAGGGGTTCGGCGGCGCCGACATGGGCAGAGGCTGTCGGGCGGCGGCGGCGGCTAGCGCTTGGCCTGCCGGGCGCGGCGAGGGGTGGCTTGGCGCGTAGCTGTGAGAAGGGGAGCGCGTGGCGTGATGCCGCGGAGCGAGCCAAAACCGTGGGGGCCAGCGTGTCGGCTCGGCGCATGGGTCGTGCAATACGCGCGCTCTGGGCGCGTCCAGTGCACGCACTGAGTGTGCTTGACGAAATGCCAGAGCATGCTAGAGGTCGCGGTTGAGGCTGGGGGTTAACAGGTCTAGGTTTGGGCTTGCAAGGAGATCAGTGGACAAGCTGGTTTGGTCAGGGGATCAGGTTCACAGTGCAATGCCAAAACTCATGTCAAAACAGATCCTGCCCATAGGTGTTTGGCAAAATGCCAAGGGCACTTAGGCAAGTCTTGGAGTGGTCAAAAACTCCAGATGGAAGTCTCTTTAGATGCAAGAGAGAGTGGTGAGGTTATTTGGACAAAAGGGGAAACTTGCTAGTGCAAGTTTTGCAAAACTACATTTCTGGACAGGAAATAAATGACATTATTTCATGAACCAACAATGATCCAAAAGGTTGCATGCTCCTGGACTTAAGGGTTTAACATGGAGGACTACAAGTAGGAGAAATAATCAAGGGTTAAAGAGCAAGCAAAAATATGGTTGTTGTACAAACCATCCAGTTGGTCCAGAATGAAGATGAGGTTGATTCACTCAAATTTTTCAAAGAACAGCACTAGGTTTTTGTATAAAGTTGAATCATATGCTACTAACAATATCCCATAATTTTGGTGGAGGCCAGAAAGAAATATTTAAAAGGGTTGTAGTGCAAAAATGCACTCTGGACCAGAGAAGAAAAATTGAGTGTAGGGCTCAAAATATTTCATGAATGAAATATATTTTTGCATAAAAGTGATTTAAAAACATCACATGACATCTCCAAATTTTTGTGGAAATTTTAAGTGAATCTATCAAATGGTTGTAGTTCAAATATGGCCATTTAACCTTGAAAAACTATTTCCAAGAAAGTAAAGATCAAGCAATTTAATTAGTTAATTAGTTATACTGATAAAAGGAAAGTTTTTCTTGAGAGGTTAAACAAGTCCAATAACATATTTGAAAAGTTTTATCTTTGGGAAAAACTCATCATAACAGGGAAGGAAATGATTTAAAAAATCAAAATGGAGCTCAGAAATCCAAAGTTTTAATTCCTGGCAAATTTTTTAATTCATTAAAACAAGGCCAAATTTTTGGGTGTCACAATACTATCCCCCTTAAGAAAAATCTCGTCCTCGAGATTTGTTAAAAGCTGTGTTAAGAAAATATTACGCAATAAAGATGTGGCTCTAGTGAGACGGCAATAAGTGGTGAAAAAAAACGTAGTGTGAAAACTGGTGCTACGTGGAAGAGTCTATTGTTCGAGACAAGATCGTGAGATTTCTACGCTGGATAAAAATTTAGAATAACTCCTAAATTTAGATATACGCTGGTCGTACCCGAGAGCACAGTGCTCTCTCTGGCCGACAGGTGGACCCGGGGTCCACTGTCAGTCTCCTCTTCTCCCTCTGGCTCTCTCTTCTTCCTCTCTCCCGCGCGCTTTCTCCACTGGCGACGCCATAGTGTGTAGGGCATCTAGGCCGTACCGTGGTAGTGCGCGGCGTGCTAGCTGCCGGTGTAGTGTGCACTCACCTCGCGGGCCAGCGCGCTGTCGGCACTGCTCGCGGATTCGACTCCGAACACCGGCGTTCGGCGACGAGCGGCGTTGGTGGACTTCGCCCACCGTACACCGAGCCCGAGCTATAAAAACGGCTGGGGTGCCTTTCTCTTCTTCCTTATACCTGGCCTCACTTCTCCTCCTCCTTCTTTCTCCATTACTGCTTACAGAAGCTCGGGTGAGGCTCTAATGGCGGAGGCGATGCCGGACTGGTTTGTGATCCTGATATGCGGAGGGCTGGCGACACTGCTGGGGCTCTCTGTGCTCCTGTGCGCGATGATCCTCGACGAGTGTCGTGATGCTGCGGCTCGGGTGTTGGCTCTCCGCGGTGGTGGTGATCATGAGGAGTAGATGGAGTGTGCCGGGTGCTAACTGTTGTTAGGGGGTGATTAGCTGGATGTAACACCGTTGCAAGGTTTTGCAAACAGTGTATGAGTCCGAAAGATTATGGTTGTGAGTCAGCTGCGTGGTGCTGTGTGAAATTAATTAATCCATGTCGTGAGAAGGGGCAGGTGTAGCAACTCAGGGAAAAGAAATCTCACTCCAGAATTTTGCGAGGGAAAAAAACAGTTAACTTAAAGGAGCATAAACCACAACAAAAACTACACACTTTAGTAGAAGCCAAATAATTGACTTGTCGTACAAACTCAGGGTATCACGCATAAGTCACACACATAAATAAATGTTGCAAAGAACAAATACAGTAGTGACGTTTAAAATGAAAACGGTAACTGGGTGGGGTCCTGATAAAATGTCTCTGGTAAAGGGATACACTCCTCTTCTGTCGGAGGCAGTGGATTGACCAGTCGATGTATGCGTCTCTCCGGGTCGGGTCTCAGTGATCTGCCGATGGCAATCTGAGGACTTAAATCTGCGAGGCTCTGGAGATAATCCATCACTCGCTGGTTCAAATGCTCTTGAGCAATGATGTACTGGATAAGGTTGGCCAGAACGGGGTCTCTCTCAATACGCCCACCGGGAAAAGACGTTACTTCTCCGGGTGCTGCACGGCTCGGAAAGTAATAATATCCTCGTTCGCGGGCATAGGGTACTGCGGATCGAAGACGAGCAATCGCTTCTTTCGCAGCAGCTTCTATGGCCAGGTGTGGGGTTGGCATAGATTTCCCCACGAAGGAAACTTCCGTTGGATCTTGGTTGGGGTCTACAGGAGGAATGTGTACTGCTGCCCAATATTCCGAGGTGGATGGGGTGATCCTTGATTTGAACAGCTCGTACTGAGGTGGCTGGGTAGAACCCATGGTACTGCGGGTAAAATCCCACAATATTTTGACAAAGCTACCTGGGGTTGCATCTGGGGTTCTCAGATGAATGCTGGGGCTCGGCATGACAGGAAAAAGTTGTGAGTGTGGTGCACAAAGTGAGGGTTGCTGGGTAAGGTCACAAGGTGGCCTTTATATAGCAATGGAGCCGGATCGTTTTACCGTGGTGAAAGGTAAAAAATTTGCCAGCTTAGCTCCAAAGGTCAGGTCAGTGTCAGAGATACACATATCTCATAAAGAGACGTGTTACTGTGGTTGTCGTCGGGTTGGTTTTGGTAGTTGTGCCCGGAAAAATATGCAACTATGCGCTGACCAAAAATGCAAGGCCACTATTAAAACAGAGGCACAACGACAGGCTGCGTTAATATACACGGTCGCACGATTACAAAGTGAGGATACACTGAGACTCGGTACTACTCGTACGGCTTAGTCTACCTCATTAATGTCTAAACGGGCGCGCCTGGTGGATGTCGAGGCTTCTCCACGTGTCTCACTGCCGGGATTAGTCGGAGATGGCGGAGGAACTGCAGGGTCGGGGTAGTGATGATGACCATCGCGGGGATTGTTGGCCACAACCCCGTTGGAGTGTGCTCCCAAAAGGCGACGAAGCACTTCTGGGGTCATCAAAGCATCTCGGCTGATGGCTGGAGCTGATCTCGGAGTCTCGATCGGTTGTCCAAACAGCACGACTGGGTTGTCGGCGTTGGGCTCGTTTCCTTCTCTCGCCGGGGCTCGACGAACCAGCTCTCCACGAGCTGCAATTAAATCAATAGTGATTTGGTCGAACAGTGCCTCTAGTGCACTTACATAGCGCACTAGGTGCAACAATGCGGGTCCGTCTCGTGATCTCCGTTGGCAACTTGGGGTGGTCTACCATACCCTTCACGTCTGGGGTAGTAGTGGAACGAGCGACAGTTAACTCTGGGCGACAGGTGCCTGAGATGAACTATAGCCTCTCGAGCAGCTAGTTGTATGGCTTAGTGGCTCAAAGGAAGTTGTTCTTCCGGTGAACCTGTAGGGGCGCTCGGGTGCTAGACCCCTACCGTAAATGTGCACAGTGGCCCAGAATTGACGGTCTTCACCGCTCATGGGTCCTTGGTACACAACAAATTCTAGTGGCTCTTCTAACGCATAGGCACGACGGGTGAGGTTTGCGAGGATGGTCACAAAACCTCCAAGGTTGGTTGCTGTGGTCTCGTTGTGCACGACAGGGCCAGGCATTTCAGCTTGGTTTGGGGTAGAGGCTGTGATGTGCTGTGTTGGGACTAGCGTGCCCTTTTTATAGGAAAAAGGGGACAGAGTCTTCCTTCGCACGCTTGTGAGAAAGGACTATTTAGGGGCCGGTCACTGGCGCATGAGCGACAGGTTAGGTTGATAGGTTGGGCACCGACTGTCAAAAGGTGTTGGGTCACTGTGTGGCTATCTTGCACGAGAAGCTTGGCTGGGGTTTGGTTAATGTCTGGTGGGTTGGTTTGCCTAAGTTTTTCGACCTGGCTAAGATAGGATTAGCCAATGGTCAGCCTGGCTCTGATACCAAGTCTGTCACGACCAGTTTTCCGGGTAATAAATTTCCAGAAAAGACCGTCGTGCTCATCAGCCCCAGGATTACTGTTAGCTGATGAGCCTCCAACTTGATACAGAAATTCCAAGTAGGATACAACATATGTAGTACAAGACCATTCTGGCCTGTGAGTACAACAAATGGTTTCTAGTGGTTGATGGCGGAAGCGGGTTGTGAAACATCAGTGTCTATGGGACTCCATTTCCCACGGGAACAGCCGACCAGGTTAACTCCTATCTTCGCGAGGCTGCTATCTCCATTACTTAGGTTCCGGGGCTGTCATCGCGTCGCTCCTCTTCGTGCAAAAAAATCTGGCCAAGACAATAGCCAGGGACAAGCCAGTGAGTACTTTGAATGTACTCGCAAACATTATGAACACAGGTATAATATAATAATGATGTACTGAAAACATTTTATGCTAAGGACGTCAGTCAAAAATAGTAAATAAATTTCTGATGCGTGCATGTGGTTATTTATAAAATTGCAATAACATAGTAGTATTAAAATTTATGAAACAAATAACAAGCAATGCCACAGTCGAGCGTCTTAGCGAAACCACATAAAGGGTTTTAAAAGAAATGCCGTAGTCGGGCGTCTGAGCGACACCACATAAAGGGCTTTAAAAGAAATGCCACAGTCGGGCGTCTGAGCGACACCACATAAAGGGCTTTAAAAGAAATGCCGCAGTCGGGCGTCTGAGCGACACCACATAAAGGGCTTTAAAAGAAATGCCGCAGTCGGGCGTCTGAGCGACACCACATAAAGGGCTTTAAAAGAAATGCCACAGTCGGGCGTCTGAGCGACACCACATAAAGGGCTTTAAAAGAAATGCCACAGTCGGGCGTCTGAGCAACACCACATAAAGGGCTTTAAAAGAAATGCCGCAGTCGGGCGTCTGAGTGACACCACATAAAGGGCTTTAAAAGAAATGCCGCAGTCGGACGTCTGAGCGACACCACATAAAGGGCTTTAAAAGAAATGCCACAGTCGGGCGTCTGAGCGACACCACATAAAGGGCTTTAAAAGAAATGCCACAGTCGGGCGTCTGAGCGACACCACATAAAGGGCTTTAAAAGAAACAATCATAGTGAATATCCCGGAGGTAGAACCATCCCAGAGATACTCGATAATAACAATAATATCACGGGTTAGTCAACAATAATAATAATCATAATTATCACAAGTCACAGGTAGTAGTTCCAGTTCTGGTTAACAGTTTCACCTCCGAAGACCGACACTAAGACCGACACCTGACCCATCCCAGACTGTAATCCTTAACCATGGACACGGCTATTCGAATAGGTTTATTCTCTGCAGAGGGTGTACTCTTTACCCACGAGTAACGGATTTCTTTAGTCCATCGGGACTAATTCCGTCTACGGTCTTTTTGTTGAAAACACACCTAACTTGCACACACCAGCTTATCTCACACGTGTCTGGAATCACCCACGACACCTGTTAAGCAAACTCTAAGTGGGGAGGCTACAACCTCGCGTAGCATGGGATCAAATTTATATCGCGCGCTCTAAGGGGTGGCCTCCCCTCTCGGTCCCAACCGGAAACACCCATGCCCCCGGACCAGGTGGCCTGCCTACCAGCTACAACCGGTATCTTCCACCATGGCCTCTCTGTACGGTGTGTGCTAGAAAGAGGTTGACAACTTACTGAACCGTACTCTACTTGCTGTAGAGACGAGTGGTAGTACGAAACAAGTATGGGGGTTACTGGCACAAGACTCGATCTACGGTCGACTCAGGAGGTTTAAGTATTCCCTGCATGATTAGTATAACGAATATATTTCATCCAACAGAGTCACCGCTCATATCACCTTGCCATGCCATACCAGACATAACCATCCCGACGGAGACCGGCGACAAACTCATGCCTACCCAAGGCAGAGGTTTTCCCGGGTTCCTGCCGGTATGCATGCAAGGCACATGAGGGTGATTATTATCACAAGTGTGTCCATTTCCAACAGCATGGAAATCAATAACATGCACCCATGCATATGATCATATCACATGAAATAACAAGTTTCTCCAAAGTGAGGTGATGTTATGAACGTGTCATCGAACACACAAGAATATTAGGCCGGGGTTCAGAATGCTTGCCTTCAATGTGTGGAAAGGCAGGGTGCACTCCAAAACTTGAAATATTTCTCCTCTCTTCAAAAATCCTATTTTAGCAATATAAAAGAATTAACACACAAAATAAAAACAGTACCAAAAGTTGTTCTGAAATTTTTTGAAATAAATCTTAAAATAAACTAGGTGAAATTTGAGAGAGGTGGGAAAAAGAATCATTTCATTTGGACTTATATTTAAAAAGTTATAGCCAGTCAAAGATTTGGTCAAATCTGTTATTTAAATAAAACAGAAAAGAAAACGTTTCGGAGGGGAATACGCTTTCGGAGTGGGGAAACATACTGGGGGATTACGCCTTCACTTAATCCCACGTGGACAGGCACAGGGTCGCTGACAGTGGGTCCAGAGGGCCCACTGGTCAGATTTGACCAGTCTATCCCTCCCTCCTCTTACTCTGCCCGAACGGAGGCGAGGCAACGGCGATCGTCGCCGGTGAACGGTGGCTCCCCGCAGGTTCCAGAGGGTCTGGATGGATCCGCGAGACTGCGGTGGTCCTTCTGGTGGTCGCTGGGTAGACGGGGGTGGAAAGAGTCATCGGCGGTGAGCTTCGCGGCGGAGGGGAGCTTCGGGAGCAGAGTGGTTTTGGGGCTACGGTGGTTCCCGATCGAAATCGAGTAGGGGAAAGGGTTCACGGGAGGATGAGGAGGTTTCTGGCGAAGAGAATGGAGAGGGGGAGGTACTGGAGGTGCCGGATTGGCCGGGGCGGTGGCGGCGGCAGGAGTTGCCGGAGATGAGGAAGAAAGCTCTCCCGGGTCGATTGGCGAGCTGGGGAAGCGTCATTGGGGTGGCCTGAGGTTGCCCGTGTGCGGGAACGGCCCGGGGCGTCCATTTATAAGCGAGGCAAGGCGGTTCCGCGGCGGCCGTGGATAAGCTTCCGGCGAACCGACGTTCTGTAGCAGCAGGGCATCGTGGCGACGACGAGCGCTAGAGGACATGGCTGTGGATGAGCTCGCGCTGCTCCAGGGGCCAGGTGGCGAGCGGGAGGGGTTCGGCGGCGCCGACATGGGCAGAGGCTGTCGGGCGGCGGCGGCGGCTAGTGCTTGGCCTGCCAGGCGCGGCGAGGGGCGGCTTGGCGCGTAGCTGTGAGAAGGGGAGCGCGTGGCGTGATGCCGCGGAGCGAGCCAAAACCGTGGGGGCCAGCGTGTCGGCTCGGCGCACGGGTCGTGCAATACGCGCGATCTGGGCGCGTCCAGTGCACGCACTGAGTGTGCTCGACGAAATGCCAGAGCATGCTAGAGGTCGCGGTTGAGGCTGGGGGTTAACAGGTCTAGGTTTGGGCTTGCAAGGAGATCAGTGGACAAGCTGGTTTGGTCAGGGGATCAGGTTCACAGTGCAATGCCAAAACTCATGTCAAAACAGATCCTGCCCATAAGGTGTTTGGCAAAATGCCAAGGGCACTTAGGCAAGTCTTGGAGTGGTCAAAAACTCCAGATGGAAGTCTCTTTAGATGCAAGAGAGAGTGGTGAGGTTATTTGGACAAAAGGGGAAACTTGCTAGTGCAAGTTTTGCAAAACTACATTTCTGGACAGGAAATAAATGACATTATTTCATGAACCAACAATGATCCAAAAGGTTGCATGCTCCTGGACTTAAGGGTTTAACATGGAGGACTACAAGTAGGAGAAATAATCAAGGGTTAAAGAGCAAGCAAAAATATGGTTGCTGTACAAACCATCCAGTTGGTCCAGAATGAAGATGAGGTTGATTCACTCAAATTTTTCAAAGAACAGCACTAGGTTTTTGTATAAAGTTGAATCATATGCTACTAACAATATCCCATAATTTTGGTGGAGGCCAGAAAGAAATATTTAAAAGGGTTGTAGTGCAAAAATGCACTCTGGACCAGAGAAGAAAAATTGAGTGTAGGGCTCAAAATATTTCATGAATGAAATATATTTTTTGCATAAAAGTGATTTAAAAACATCACATGACATCTCCAAATTTTTGTGGAAATTTTAAGTGAATCTATCAAATGGTTGTAGTTCAAATATGGCCATTTAACCTTGAAAAACTATTTCCAAGAAAGTAAAGATCAAGCAATTTAATTAGTTAATTAGTTATACTGATAAAAGGAAAGTTTTTCTTGAGAGGTTAAACAAGTCCAATAACATATTTGAAAAGTTTTCTCTTTGGGAAAAACTCATCATAACAGGGAAGGAAATGATTTAAAAAAAAATCAAAATGGAGGTCAGACATCCAAAGTTTTAATTCCTGGCAAAATTTTTAATTCATTAAAACAAGGCCAAATTTTTGGGTGTCACAACAAGAAAATGACATGACAACAATGATGAAAGCTGGAAGACTCCTGGCGCATCGGATCCGGGGCGTTACACCACAAATGGATCGCTGGAGCTTGAACACTTTGTTAACACCTTTTGGATCGACAAAACCTTCCGGTTGCATCATATACAACTCTTCTTCCAGAAATCCATTAAGGAATGCAATTTTGACATCCATTTGCCAAATTTCATAATCATAAAATGCGGGAATTGCTAACATGATTTGGACAGACTTAAGCATCGCTACGGGTGAGAAAGTCTCATCGTAGTCAACCCCTTGAACTTGTCGAAAACCTTTTGCAACAAGTCGAGCTTTGTAGACAGTTACATTACCATCAACGTCAGTCTTCTTCTTGAAGATCCATTTATTCTTAGTGGCTTGTTGATCATCGGGCAAGTCAACCAAAGTCCATACTTTGTTCTCATACATGGATCCTATCTCAGATTTCATGGCTTCAAGCCATTTTGCGGAATCTGGGCTAATCATCGCTTCCTCATAGTTCGTAGGTTCGCCATGGTCAAGTAACATGACTCCCAGAATAGGATTACCGTACCACTCTGGTGCGGATCTTACTCTGGTAGACCTACGAGGTTCAGTAGAAACTTGATCTGAAGTTTCATGATCAATATCATTAGCTTCCTCACTAATTGGTGTAGTTGTCACAGGAACCGGTTCTTGTGATGAACTACTTTCCAATAAGGGAGCAGGTATAGTTACCTCATCAAGTTCTACTTTCCTCCCACTCACTTCTTTCGAGAGAAACTCCTTCTCTAGAAAGGATCCGAATTTAGCAACGAAAATCTTGCCCTCAGATCTGTGATAGAAGGTGTACCCAATAGTCTCTTTTGGGTATCTTATGAAGACACATTTCTCCGATTTGGGTTCAAGCTTATCTGGTTGAAGTTTCTTCACATAAGCATCGCAGCCCCAAACTTTAAGAAATGACAACTTTGGTTTCTTGCCAAACCACAATTCATAAGGCGTCGTCTCAACGGATTTTGATGGTGCCCTATTTAACGTGAATGCGGCCGTCTCTAAAGCATAACCCCAAAACGATAGCGGTAAATCAGTAAGAGACGTCATAGATCGCACCATATCCAGTAAAGTACGATTACGACGTTCGGACTCACCATTTCATTGTGGTGTTCTGGGTGGCGTGAGTTGTGAAACTATTCCGCATTGTTTCAAATGTAAACCAAACTCGTAACTCAAATATTCTCCTCCACGATCAGATCGTAGAAATTTTATTTTCTTGTTATGATGATTTTCCACTTCACTCTGAAATTCTTTGAACTTTTCAAATATAATGTTTCAGACTTGTGTTTCATCAAGTAGATATACCCATATCTGCTCAAATAATATGTGAAGGTGAGAAAATAACGATACCCGCTGCGAGCCTCAATATTCATTGGACCACATACATCAGTATGTATGATTTCCAACAAATCAGTTGCTCGCTCCATAGTTCTAGAGAACGGCGTTTTAGTCATCTTGCCCATGAGGCACGGTTCGCAAGTACCGAGTGATTCATAATCAAGTGATTCCAAAAGTCCATCCGTATGGAGTTTCTTCATGCGCTTTACACTGATATGACCTAAACGGAGTGCCACAAATAAGTTGCACTATCATTATCAACTCTGCATCTTTTGGCTTCAACATTATGAATATGTGTATCACTACTATCGAGATTTAATAAAAATAGACCACTCTTCAAGGGTGCATGACCATAAAAGATATTACTCATATAAATAGAACAACCATTATTCTCTAATTTAAATGAATAACCGTCTCGCATCAAACAAGATCCAGATATAATATTCATGCTCAACGCTGGCACCAAATAACAATTATTTAGGTCTAAAACTAATCCCGATGGTAGATGTAGAGGTAGCGTGCCGACCGCGATCACATCGACTTTGGAGCCATTTCCCACGCACATCGTCACCTCGTCCTTAGCCAATCTTCGCTTAACCTGTAGTCCCTGTTTCGAGTTGCAAATATTAGCAACAGAACCAGTATCAAATACCCAGGTGCTACTGCGAGCATTAGTAAGGTACACATCAATAACATGTATATCACATATACCTTTGTTCACTTTGCCATCCTTCTTATCCGCCAAATACTTGGGGCAGTTCCACTTCCAGTGTCCAGTCTGCTTGCAGTAGAAGCACTCAGTCTCAAGCTTAGGTCCAGACTTGGGTTTCTTCTCTTGAGCAGCAACTTGTTTGCTGTTCTTTTTGAAGTTCCCCTTCTTCTTCCCTTTGCCCTTTTTCTTGAAACTGGTGGTCTTATTGACCATCAACACTTGATGCTCCTTCTTGATTTCTACCTCCGCAGCCTTTAGCATTGCGAAGAGCTCAGGAATAGTCTTGTCCATCCCTTGCATATTATAGTTCATCACAAAGCTCTTGTAGCTTGGTGGCAGTGATTGAAGAATTCTGTCAATGACACTATCATCAGGAAGATTAACTCCCAGTTGAATCAAGCGATTATTATACCCAGACATTTTGAGTATGTGTTCACTGACAGAACTATTCTCCTCCATCTTACAGCTATAGAACTTATTGGGGACTTCATATCTCTCAATCCGGGCATTTGCTTGAAATATTAACTTCAACTCCTGAAACATCTCATATGCTCCATGACGTTCAAAACGTCGTTGAAGACCCGGTTCTAAACCGTAAAGCATGGCACACTGAAGTATCAAGTAGTCATCAGCTTTGCTCTGCCAGACGTTCTTAATGTCGTCAGTTGCATTTGCAGCAGGCCTGGCACCCAGCGGTGCTTCCAGGACGTAATTCTTCTGTGCAGCAATGAGGATAATCCTCAGGTTACGGACCCAGTCCGTGTAATTGCTACCATCATCTTCCAACTTAGCTTTCTCAAGGAACGCATTAAAATTCAATGGAACAATAGCACGAGCCATCTATCTACAACAAACATAGACAAGAAAAATACCATCAGGTACTAAGTTCATGATAAATTTAAGTTCAATTAATCATATTACTTAAGAACTCCCACTTAGACAGACATCTCTCTAGTCATCTAAGTGATTACGTGATCCTAATCAACTAAATCATGTCCGATCATCACGTGAGATGGAGTAGTTTCAATGCTGAACATCACTATGTTGATCATATCTACTATATGATTCACGTTCGACCTTTCGGTCTCCATGTTCTGAGGCCATATCTGTATATGCTAGGCTCGTCAAGTTTAACCTGAGTATTCTGCGTGTGCAACTGTTTTGCACCCGTTGTATTTGAACGTAGAGCCTATCACACCCGATCATCACGTGGTGTCTCAGCACGAAGAACTTTCGCAACGGTGCATACTCAGGGAGAACACTTCTTGATAATTTAGTGAGAGATCATCTTAAAATGCTACCGTCAATCAAAGCAAGATAAGATGCATAAAGGATAAACATCACATGCAATCAATATAAGTGATATGATATCGCCATCATCATCTTGTGCTTGTGATCTCCATCTCCCGAAGCACCGTCGTGATCACCATCGTCACCGGCGCGACACCTTGATCTCCATCGTAGCATCGTTGTCGTTATGTCATCTATTGCTTCTACGACTATCGCTACCGCTTAGTGATAAAGTAAATCAATTACAGGGCCTTTGCATTTCATACAATAAAGCGACAACCATATGGCTCCTGCCAGTTGCCGATAACTTCGGTTACAAAACATGATTATCTCATACAATAAAATATAGCATCACGTCTTGACCATATCACATCACAACATGCCCTGCAAAAACAAGTTAGACGTCCTCTACTTTGTTGTTGCAAATTTTACGTGGCTGCTATGGGCTGAGCAAGAACCGTTCTTACCTACGCATCAAAACTACAACGATAGTTCGTCAAGTTAGTGTTGTTTTAATCTTCGCAAGGACCGGGCGTAGCCACACTCGGTTCAACTAAAGTTGGAGAATCAGACACCCGCTAGTCACCTGTGTGCAAAGCATGGCGGTAAAACCAGTCTCGCGTAAGCGTACGCATAATATCGGTCCGGGCCGCTTCATCCAACAATACTGTTGAACCAAAGTATGACATGCTGGTAAGCAGTATGACTTGTATCGCCCACAACTCACTTGTGTGCTACTCGTGCATATAACATCAACGCATAAAACCTAGGCTCGGATGCCACTGTTGGGGAACGTAGTAATTTCAAAATTTTCCTATGCACATGCAAGATCACGGTGATGCATAGCAACGAGAGGGGAGAGTGTTGTCCACGTACGCTCGTAGACCGTAAGCGGAAGCGTTATGATAACGCGGTTGATGTTGTCGTACGTCTTCACAATCCGACCGATCCAAGTACCGAACATACGGCACCTCCGAGTTCAACACACGTTCAGCTCGATGACGATCCCCGGACTCCGATCCAGCAGGGTGTCGGGGATGAGTTCCGTCAGCACGACGGCGTGGTGACGATGATTATGTTCTACCGACGCAGGGCTTTGCCTAACCACCGCTACGATATGACCGAGGTGGAATATGGTGGAACGGGGCACCGCACACGGCTAAGGAACGATCACAAAGATCAACTTGTGTCTAGAGGTGCCCCCCTCCTCCCTATATAAAGGGGGGAGGAGGAGGGGGCCGGCCAAGGGGGTGGCGCGCCCTAGGAGGGGGAAACCTACTCCAAGTAGGTTTGCCCCTCCCTTTCCTAGTCCAAGAAGGAGGGGGAAGGAAGGAGTGGGAGAGGGGAAAGGCAAGGGGGGCGCCGCCCCCCCTTCCTTGTCCTATTCGGACTCAAGGGGAGGGGGCGCGCCTCTTGCCTTGGCTGGCCCCTCTCTCTCTCCACTAGGGCCCAACAAGGCCCATTAGTTCCTGGGAGGGTTCCGGTAACCCTCCGGCACTCCGGTTTTCTCCGAAATCACCCGGAACACTTCCGGTGTCCGAATATAGTCGTCCAATATATCAATCTTTATGTCTCAACCATTTCGAGACTCCTCGTCATGTCCGTGATCACATATGGGACTCCGAACAACCTTCGGTACATCAAAACTTATAAACTCATAATAAAACTGTCATCGTAACATTAAGCATGCGGACCCTACGGGTTCGAGAACTATGTAGACATGACCTAGAACTATTTCCGGTCAATAACCAATAGCAGAACCTGGATGCTCATATTGGCTCCTACATATTCTACGAAGATCTTTATCGGTCAAACCGCATAACAACATACGTTGTTCCCTTTGTCATCGGTATCTTACTTGCCCGAGATTCGATCGTCGGTATCCAATACCTAGTTCAATCTCGTTACTGGCAAGTCTCTTTACTCGTTACGTAATGCATCATTCCGTAACTAACTCATTAGCTACATTGCTTGCAAGGCTTATAGTGATGTGCATTACCGAGAGGGCCCATAGATACCTCTCCGACAATCAGAGTGACAAATCCTAATCTCTAAATACGCCAACTCAACATGTACCTTCGGAGACACCTGTAGAGCTCCTTTATAATCACCCAGTTACGTTGTGATGTTTGGTAGCACACAAAGTGTTCCTCCGGTAAACGGGAGTTGCATAATCTCATAGCTGTAGGAACTTTGTATAAGTCATGAAGAAAGCAATAGCAACATACTAAACGATCAAGTGCTAGGCTAACGGAATGGGTCAAGTCAATCACATCATTCTCCTAATGATGTGATCCCGTTAAACAAAGGACAACACATGTCTATGGTTAGGAAACATAACCATCATTGATTAATGAGCTAGTCAAGTAGAGGCATACTAGTGACAATATGTTTGTCTATGTATTCACACATGTATCATGTTTCCGGTTAATACAATTCTAGCATGAATAATAAACATTTATCATGATATGAGGAAATAAATAATAACTTTATTATTGCCTCTAGGGCATATTTCGTTCAGTACATGCATGAAAAAAAACGCGACCTACTGTGACAAACACATATCATCACGGAAGTGTATTTTTTTGTAGTGATAGCGCCCCGAGTCCGGTTTTCCGGATACTAGGGGCTTCGCCAAAATTTAAAATTGTAGACTTCTATGGCTAAGTGAGAGTGATAAAGCCGTATAGTCCGATTGCCTCGTTCGCGGCGCTAAACACCTCCATAAAAGGACAATTTTTTGGATAAAGAGTGTTTATACTTATCCCGAACACCCTAGTACTAGTTGCATGGGGGCAGAAGCCGACGACTGGCCAACTCTCAAGATTTCATAAATGGCCGCACAGAAGGTAATATTTTAAATTAACAAGCGCCATATAGCGCATATGAACTAGTTTTCATATTACAGGATGCCACGAGTACATTCATTCGAACATTACATCCTTAGTACATTCATCCACTACAAGGCGGGCACCCTTAATGAAATTTTCATAATACTGTTCGGGGTGGCGATGCTCCTTGCCCTTCGGCGGCCCCTATGTCACCAGCTTCTCGGCGTCCATCTTCCCCCCAGTGCACCTTCGCACGGTCCAAGGCCCTGCGTGCACCGTCAATGCAGACGGACCGCTTAACGACTTCAAGCTGCGAATAGGCATTCACCATCCGCTTGACAAAGCCGAAGTAGCTGCTGGGTAGGGGCTCGCCAGGCCACATCCAGACTATGAAGTCCTTCATGGCCAGTTCGGCCACCTTGTGAAGTTCGACCAGTTGCTTTAGCTGGTCGCTCAAGGGCATCGGATGTTCGGCCCCAATATATTGGGACCAAAACAGCTTATCCATCGAGCTCCCCTCCTCAGCCCGGTAGAACTCTGCGGCATCAGAGATGCTGCACGGCAGATCTGCGAATGCTCCTGGAGAGCTTCGAATTCGGGTAAGTAAAAGGAAAGTCTCCTTCACATGCTTGCTTTGCATAATGAAAGCCTTACCCGCAGCTATGTTCTTGGCCGCCTCAATTTCCTGGAGGGCCTTCTGGGCTTCGGCCTTGGCGTCTAGTGCACTCTGACGGGCCTTCGCAAGATCCGACTCGTGCGTCTTGAAGTCACGCTCCAAGGACTCAAATTTTTTGACGAAGTCCTGAAGCTCTTTCTGGACCTCATCAGCTCGTGCCTCTTGTTTTTCATGCTCGGTGCGCTCCTTGGCCGCTTTGTTTTCGGCCTCGGACAACGCCTTCTTAAGGGCCGCCACTTCGGCCATGGTCCCTAGTAAAATTCATCGTGCCTCTATTAGTATCAATTATTTTTTTCCTTTATATAACATTCAGATGGGGTATTACTTACCTTTGTTCTCCTCGAGCTGCCTCTTCATGAGGCCGAGCTCTTCTTTGGCCCGCCCTAGGTTCTGCCTTAGTCCAGAGACCTCCGTAGTAGCAGCGGCGACGGCCAGTAGTGACGCCTGCTTATTCACAAAGACATAATATGATTAGACTACTGGGAATAATATTTGATCCTCTGTTCGACTTTTCTTCCCAAACACCAAACAGAGCATCAGGGGCTACTGTCTATACTGTGATACTTTCTCATAATTCAAATTACTTACCTAAAAGCCTGTCAGGAGGCTGGCGCAGGCTTCGGTCAATCCGCTTTTGGCGGACTGAACCTTCGCAATCACCGTACTCATAAGAGTACGGTGTCCTTCATCAAGGGAAGCACTCTAAAGCGCTTCCACCAAGTTACCCGATGCCTCTGGGTGGACAGAGGTCATCGGCACAGGCGGCTTGCCCCCCTTGGCGGGGAGCTGCCTATCTGAATCCGGAACCACCGGAGGTTCCGGCGTAGTATCCGGTTGGGGGCCAAGCCTGTTGCGGCCCCCTTATTCGAATCCATGGGGATCTTCCCCCCCATGAGCCCGGCATCGGGAGTCTCGCCTTGAGGCGTCTCCACGACTACCTCCTCTTGGCCCGGTATCCTCTAAGATAACACATCGGTGTCATCCGCGGGCCGGGGAGTAGAAGCCGTCGGGAGCGAATAGTTGTTCATCTCCGATGAGCTCAAGGACCCATCCGAGGAGGATAAGTCGATGTGGGCTTTGGACGGACTGCACAAACAAATCTTAACATAATAAGAAGCCATAAAGCTAAAACATGCAAGAAGTATTCTGGCATACGAATACTTACGACTTCGCTAGGGGCTTGGCCCTGGGTAGCCACTCCTCCTCACTATAGGCGGCGGTTGTGGAATGGTCCGGAGGGAGGGTCCTTTCCTTCTTGGACCCTTCGGCCTCCCAGGAAGGGGCGGCCTTCCTTTTCTTCTCCCCCTTGGTTTGGGGGAGAGGGTTTTCCTCCTCCTCCTCCTCATTGTCATTGGAGGAGTGCGCCTCGGTGTCTTCGGACGGTGAGTCCGACACCACCTTGCGCTGGAGACTTTTCCTGGTCCCCGTGGCCTTCTTCTTGGCCTTCTTCTCCGGCACCTCATAGGGCACCGGAACCAGCATCTCCGTCAGGAGAGCAGTTGCTGGATCTTCAGGCAACAGATCTGGACAGTCGATCCGCTCCGCTGTCGCCACATATTCCTGTTAAATCAGTATGGTGGCTTAAGTTCCTCCCACGAATATACGGAGTAAAGTCACATCTCGCAAAATGTAGAATGTTTACCGAGTTGGCGTGGCGCTTGGCGCTGAGTCCACGGTCCTTGTTCGTGGGAGGAGGAACTTCGCTGGCCTTGAACAACACCTTCCAGACGTCTTTGTGTGTCGTGTCAAAGAGCTCTTGGAGTGTTTGGTGTTGGGCCGCATCGAACTCCCACAGGTTGAATGCCCGTCGTTGACACGGGAGAATCCGGCAAAATATCATGACCTGGACCACGTTGACAAGCTTGATCTTCTTGGTTATCATATTTTTGACGCGGTTCTGGAGTCCGGTCAGCTCCGTGAACGCGCCCCAGGCTAGGCCCCTCTTCTTCCAGGAGGTGAGCCGCATGGGGATGCCGGATCGGAATTCGGGGGCCGCCACCCAGTTGGCGTCACGCGGCTTGGTGATGTAGAACCACCCCGATTGCCACCCCTTCACGGTCTCCACATAGGAGCCTTCGAGCCAGGTGACGCTGGGCATCTTGCCCACCATGGCGCCTCCGCACTCCGCCTGCTGACCGACCACAATCTTCGGCTTCATGTTGAAGATGTTCAGCCATAGGCCGAAGTGAGGCCTGGTGCGGAGGAAAGCCTCGCACACGATAATAAACGCCGAGATGTTAAGGATGAAATTAGGGGCCAGATCATGAAAATCCAGCCCGTAATAGAACATGAGCCCGCGGACAAATGGGTGGAGGGGGAATCCCAATCCGCAGACAAAGTGGGTGAGGAACACAACCCTCTCGTGGGGTCCCGGAGTCGGAATGATCTGCCCTGCGTCCAGGAGCCGGTGCGTGATGTCTGCGGCCAAGTATCCGCCCCCCCGGAGCTTTGTAATGTCCTCCTCCATGACGGAGGAGGCCATCCACTTGCCTCCCGCTCCGGACATGTTTGGCTGTATGGAGAAGGTGAGAACTGGGGCGCTGGAGCTCGAGCGTGCGAGAATGTATGAGCGAAGAAGGAAGAAGGCGTGGGTGAAAGAGGAGAATCCTTATCTCTTTATAAAGGCGGTAGAAACTGTGCACATCCCCACTTGCCCGTTAAAATTGCTTATTTCCCAAGCGCCATGATTGATGGCACGGTTGGGTTACCCATACCCGTATTGATGAGAATCCCGTGATAACGGGACACGATCTCTGCTTCGACAAGACATGTCAAGGAAACCGCCTCGCATTACGTGCATTAGCTGGTTGTGAAAAATGGTTCGAATAATGACCGGACCGTGGCGTGATGTCATGCTATAAAAAGCTGTCAGCAGACTAGATTTGTGGAATATTATGCTCTCTACAGTGGTATGTGGAATTTGTTTTGCAGATCCGGACATGATCCTTGTGTTCTAAATCTTCTACGGAGTACTTGGAGAAGGAACCCGCCTTGCAATGCCGAAGACAATCTGCGCGCCGGACTCATCGCATTGAAGCCTGGTTCAGGGGCTACTGAGGGAGTCCTGGATTAAGGGGTCCTCGGATAGCCGGACTATATACTTTGGCCGGACTGTTGGACTATGAAGATACAAGATTGAAGACTTCATCCCGTGTCCGGATGGGACTCTCCTTTGCATGGAAGGCAAGCTTGGCAATTCGGATATGTAGATTTCCTTCTACGTAACCGACTCCCTGTAACCCTAGCCCCCTCCAGTGTCTATATAAACCAGAGGGTTTAGTCCGTAGGACAACAACAATCATAATCATAGGCTAGCTTCTAGGGTTTAGCCTCTATGATCTTGTGGTAGATCAACTCTTGTAATACTCATATCATCAAGATCAATCAAGCAGGAAGTAGGGTATTACCTCCATCGAGAGGGCCCGAACCTGGGAAAAACATCGTGTCCCCTGCCTCCTGTTACCATTAGCCTTAGACGCATAGTTCGGGACCCCCTTGAGGGAGTCCTGGATTAGGGGGTATCCGCACAGCCGGACTATATACTTTGTCCGGACTGTTGGACCGTGAAGATACAAGACTCAAGACTTCGTCCTGTGTCCGGATGGGACTCTCCTTTGCGTGGAAGGCAAGCTTGGCGATTCGGATATTATATGTCCTTCTTTGTAACCATTTGTCGGAATTTGGGCCCACCATCACTTCTCCATAGCTCGTAGGTTCATTGTTGTCTAGTAACATGACCTTCAAGACAGGATTACTATACCACTCTGAAGTAGTACGCATCCTTGTCACCCTACGAGGTACGGTAGTGACTTGATCCAAAACTTCATGATCACTATCATAAGCTTCTACTTCAATTGGTGTAGGCGCCACAGGAATAACTTCCTGTGCCCTGCTACACACTTGTTGAAGTGACGGTTCAATAACCCCATCAAGTCTCCACCATCCTCCCACTCAATTCTCGAGACAAACCTTTCCTCGAGAAAGGACCCGATTCAAGAAACAATCCCTATTGCTTTCGGATCTGAATTAGGAGGTATACCCAACTATTTTGGGTGTCCTATGAAGATGCATTTTATCCTCTTTGGGTTCGAGCTTATCAACCTAAAACTTTTCACATAAGCGTCGTAGCCCCAAACTTTTAAGAAACGACAACTTAGGTTTCTCCAAACCATAGTTCAAACGGTGTTGTCTCAACGGAATTACGTGGTGCCCTATAAAGTGAGTGCGGTTGTCTCTAATGCCTAACCCATGAACGATAGTGGTAATTCGATAAGAGACATCATGGTACACACCATATCCAATAGGGTGCAACTATGATGTTCGGACACACCATCACACTATGGTGTTCCAGGCGGTATTAATTGTGAAACAATTTCCACAATGTCTTAATTGCGTGCAAAAGCTCGTAACTCAGATACTCATCTCTATGATCATATCATAGATATTTTATCCTCTTGTCACAATGATCTTCAACTTCACTCTGAAATTACTTGAACCATTCAATAATTCAGACTTGTGTTTCATCAAGTAAATATACTCAGTATCTACTCAAATCATCCGTGAAGTAAGAACATAACGATATCCACTGCGTGCCTTAGCACTTATTGGACTGCACACATCAAAATGTATTACTTCCAACAAGTTGCTTTCTTGTTCCATTTTACTGAAAACGAGGCTTTCAGTCATCTTGCCCATGTGGTATGATTTGCATGTCTCAAGTGATTCAAAATCAAGTGAGTCCAAACGGTCCATTTGCATGGAGTTTCTTCATGCATATACACCAATAGACATGGTTCGCATGTCTCAAACTTTTCAAAAATGAGTGAGTCCAAAGATCCATCAACATGGAGCTTATTCATGCATTTTATACCAATATGACTTACATGGCAGTGCCACAAGTAGGTGGTACCATATCATTACTATCTTATATCTTTTGGCATGAACATGTGTATCACTATGATCGAGACTCAATAAACCATTCATTTTAGGTGCAAGACCATTGAAGGTATTATTCAAATAAACAGAGTAACCACTATTCTCCTTAAATGAATAACCGTATTGCGATAGACATAATCCAATCATTTCTATGCTCAACGCAAACACCAAATAACAATTATTTAGGTTTAACACCAATCTCAATGGTAGAGGGAGCGTGCGATGCTTGATCACATCAAGCTTGGAAAAACTTCCAACACATATCGTCAGCTCACCTTTAGCTAGTCTCCGTTTATTCTGCAGCCTTTTATTTCGAGTTACTAACACTTAGCAACCGAACCGGTATCTAATACCCTGGTGCTACTAGGAGTACTAGTAAAGTACACATTAACATAATGTATATCCAATATACTTCTATCGACCTTGCGAGCCTTCTCATCTACCAAGTATCTAGGGTAATTCTACTTCAGTGACTGTTCCCCTTATTACCGAAGCACTTAGTCTCAGGTTTGGGTTCAACCTCGGGTTTCTTCACTAGAGCAGTAACTGATTTGCCGTTTCATGAAGTATCCCTTCTTGCCCTTGCCCTTCTTGAAACTAGTGGTTTCACCAACCATCAACAATTGATGCTCCTTCTTGATTTCTACTTTCGCGGTGTCAAACATCGCGAATATCTCAAGGATCATCATATCTATCCCTGATATGTTCATCACCAAGCTCTAGCAGCTTGGTGGCAATGACTTTAGAGAAACATCACTATCTCATCTAGAAGATTAACTCCCACTCGATTCAAGTGATTGTGGTACTCAGACAATCTGAGCACAAGCTCAATGATTGAGCTTTTCTCTCTTATTTTGCAGGCTAAGAGATTCGTCGGAGGTCTTATACCTCTTGATGTGGGCACGAGCGGGAAATCCCAATTTCAACCCTTGAAACATCTCATATGTTTCGCGATGTTTCGAAAATGTCTTCGGTGCCTCAATTCTAAACCGTTAAACATTACTGAACTATTACGTAGTCATCAAAACGTGTATGTCAGATGTTCGCAACATCCACAGACGATGTTCGAGGTTTAGCACACTGAGCGGTTCATTAAGGACATAAGCCTTCTATGAAGCAACGAGGACAATCCTCAGTTTACGGACCTAGTCCGCATAATCTCTACTATCAACTTTCAACTAAATTTTCTCTAGGAACATATCTAAACAGTAGAACTAAAGCGCGAGCTTACGACATAATTTGCAAAGATCTTTTGACTATATTCAGGATAATTAAGTTCATCTTATGAACTCCCACTCAGATAGACATCCCTCTAGTCATCTAAGTGATTACATGATCCGAGTCAACTAGGCCGTGTCCGATCATCATGTGAGACGGACTAGTCATCATCGGTGAACATCTTCATGTTGATCGTATCTACCATACGACTCATGCTTGACCTTTCGGTCTCTTGTGTTCCGAGGCCATGTCTGTACATGCTAGGCTCGTCAAGTCAACCTAAGTGTTTCGCGTGTGTAAATCTGGCTTACACCCGTTGTATGTGAACGTTAGAATCTATCACACCCGATCATCACGTGGTGCTTCGAAACGACGAACTTTCACAACGGTGCACAGTTAGGGGGAACACTTTCTTGAAATTTTAATGAGGGATCATCTTATTTACTACCGTCGTTCTAAGCAAATAAGATGCATAAACATGATAAACATCACATGCAATCAAAAAGTGACATGATATGGCCAATATCATTTTTGCTCCTTTTGATCTCCATCTTCGGGGCTCCATGATCATCATCGTCACCGGCATGACACCATGATCTCCATCATCGTGTCTCCATGAAGTTGTCTCGCCAACTTATTACTTCTACTACTATGGCTACCGGTTAGCAATAAAGTAAAGTAATTACATGGCGTTGTTCAATGACACGCAGGTCATACAATAAATAAAGACAACTTCTATGGCTCCTGCCGGTTGTCATACTCATCGACATGCAAGTCGTGATTCCTATTACAAGAACATGATCAATCTCATACATCACATATAATTCATCACATTCTTCTTGGCCATATCACATCACATAGCATACCCTGCAAAAACAAGTTAGACATCCTCTAATTGTTGTTTGCATGTTTTACGTGGCTGCTATGGGTTTCTAGCAGGAACGTTTCTTACCTATGCAAAAGCCACAACGTGATATGCCAATTGCTATTTACCATTCATAAGGACCCTTTTCATTGAATCCGATCCGACTAAAGTGGGAGAGACTGGCACCTGCTAGCCACCTTATGCAACAAGTGCATGTCAGTCGGTGGAACCTGTCTCACGTAAGTGTACGTGTAAGGTCGGTCCGGGCCGCTTCATCCCACAATGCCGCCGAATCAAGATTGGACTAGTAACGGTAAGCATATTGAACAAAATCAACGTCCACAACTACTTTGTGTTCTACTCGTGCATAGAATCTACGCAATAGACCTAGCTCATGATGCCACTGTTGGGGAACGTAGCAGAAATCAAAAAAATTCTACGCATCACCAAGATCAATCTATGGAGTAATCTAGCAATGAGGGGAAGGAGAGTGCATCTACATACCCTTGTAGATCGCTAAGCGGAAGCGTTCAAGAGAACGGGGTTGAAGGAGTCGTACTCGTCGTGATACAAATCACCAGAGATCCTAGTGCCGAACGGACGGCACCTCCGCGTTCAACACACGTACAGCCCGGTGACGTCTCCCATGCTTTGATCCAGCAAGGAGAGAGGGAGAGGTTGAGGAAGACCCCATCCAGCAGCAGCACAATGGTGTGGTGGTGATGGAGGAGCGTGGCAATCCTGCAGGGCTTCGCCAAGCACCGCGGGAGAGGAGGAGAAAGAGAGGTAGGGCTGCGCCAACAGGAGAAGAACTTCGTCTGTTGGGCTGCCCCTTTACCTCCACTATATATAGGGGAAGAGGGAGGGCTGCGCTCCCACCTAGGGTTCCCTCCCTAGGGGTGGCGGCAGCCCCGATCCCCATCTGGGTGGCGGCCAAGGGGGGGAGAGGGGAAACTTGCCCCCCAAGTAAGGTGGGTGCGCCCCCTCCCCAAACCCTAGGCGCCTTGGGCCCTTGTGGGGGGGCGCACCAGCCCACCTGGGTCTGGTCCCCTCCCACACTTGGCCCATGCTGCCCTCTGGGGCCGGTGGCCCCACTTGGTGGACCCTCGGGGCCCTCCCGGTGGTCCCGGTACGTTACCGATAACACCCAAAACTTTTCCGGTGACCAAAACAGGACTTCCCATATATAAATCTTTACCTCCGAACCATTCCGTAACTCCTCGTGACGTCTGCGATCTCATCTGGGACTCTGAACAACATTTGGTAACCACGTATATCTATTCCCTATAACCCTAGCATCATCGAACCTTAAGTGTGTAGACCCTACGGGTTCGGGAACCATGCAGACATGACCGAGACGTTCTCCGGTCAATAACCAACAGCGGGATCTGGATACCCATGTTTGCTCCCACATGTTCCATGATGATCTCATCGTATGAACCATGATCTCAAGGACTCAATCGATCCCGTATACAATTCCCTTTGTCTAGCGGTATAGTACTTGCCCGAGATTCGATCGTCGGTATCCCGATACCTTGTTCAATCTCGTTACCGGCAAGTCTCTTTACTCATTCCGTAACACATCATCCCGTGATCAACCCCTTGGTCACATTGTGCACATTATGATGATGTCCTACCGAGTGGGCCCAGAGATACCTCTCCGTCACACGGAGTGACAAATCCCAGTCTCGATTCGTGCCAACCCAACATACACTTTTGGAGATACCCGTAGTGCACCTTTATAGCCACCCAGTTACGTTGTGACGTTTGGTACACCCAAAGCATTCCTATGGTATCCAGGAGTTGCACAATCTCATGGTCTAAGGAAATGATACTTGACATTAGAAAAGCTTTAGCATATGAACTACACGATCTTTGTGCTAGGCTTAGGATTGGGTCTTGTCCATCGCATCATTCTCCTAATGATGTGATCCCGTTATCAACGACATCCAATGTCCATGGTCAGGAAACCGTAACCATCTATTGATAAACGAGCTAGTCAACTAGAGGCTTACTAGGGACATGGTGTTATCTATGTACCCACACATGTATCTGAGTTTCCTATCAATACAATTATAGCATGGATAATAAACGATTAACATGAACAAGGAAATATAATAATAACTAATTTATTATTGCCTCTAGGGCATATTTCCAACATGTGTACGTGTAGATTCCACCCTAACCTTACCAAAGCGGACCCCCTCTTGATAGTACGGTGACTCCTACAAAACTAGTCCACCAAAATAGAAATGAAAGAGCTACACCGTCTTGAATAACACTCCGGGGGAGGGAATCGTCTCATGCCAAAGGATGAATCTCTGAAAACTCAACGCACACGATTGGTCCACAAAAGCATTGTCATCAATCACCAAAACACCTTAGGGATAAATATGCCCTTATAGCGTTGTTCTGCCAGATTCTTTGCTCCACAAAAGTTTTTCATGAGAATGTCGAATCCTAGGGAGGTATACAGAGCTCTTTTTGTTGAAAATATTAAGCTAAAAAATGTGGTGTTAGTGTCAAGTTCTCCCCCTGGTCTGAGGATATTGACTCCGAGGGACTGTTGGAGATTGCATGGGTTAGGATTGGAAAAATCCCACCTAATAAGAGATGTGATAGGATTGTGGCTTATGTGGGAGGTTTGGTTGGGATTACCCTGGAAGTTGACATGTCAACTATAAATCGCCCCTCTTCGGTCAGAGCTAAAATTGGATGCCAATCAATAGCTCAACTTCCCGCCACTGCTGAAGGAGTGCTTGCAGGGCGCTTTTACAGGTTCACCTATGAGGTTGAGGAGGTTTTGATTAAAAATCCTGTTGATGAATAAACTATTGGTCCCATTCCTGATGAAAGGACCAAACTAGACCAGGCCCCTAAAAGGAAACGTGCTGAACAAGATAAAGGAGAGACACAATCTGAGTCCGCTGGACGTGGCAACATTGGGAGCTCTTATCGTGGTGGCAAGGCCTGTCACCTGCTATGCGATGAAAAAGAGGGATCTCTCTCCTCTGAAAGCAATGCAGATAACTCTCTACTTATCGAGACAATGCAGAGAGAAATTGAGGAAAACATGAAAAAAAATGTCGTGGATTCCTCAACCTGGATTGTTCCCAGGAACCCTAATGTTACAAAGACTAATGTCCAAGATATTATGGTGAAAAATGTTACACATAATAAAAATTGTACACCCTGCCAAACTGCTACTAACTCTTCTCAGATTGTGGAGGTGACTGGTGAGGTGGACCCTGGGCTAAAGACTTCAAGCAGTTACATAGTACAATTTCCATCTTCTGAAAGTGTTGAGAAGATCATCCTTACTCCTCCACTAGCACCTGAAGCTCCACTAAGATTCAGCAAGCGTAACGCTTCTGGAATGCATGACAAGGTGGAGGACAAGGCCAAAAAGCTGGCTAGCAAGAAAAATTTGGAAGGTAACAAAGCTCCTGCTTATAATAACTCCTTTAATGTTCTTTCTAATAATGAGTTGATTAGTAGAGCCAATAAGATGGGGGTAGATATACCAGATGATGATTTTACTGCTGTTGACATTATTAGAGAGCTTGAATATGCCCGAAAAGAATTAGAAGATAAAAAGGAAAATAATAATATAGAGCAGGAGCAGGATAACCTGATTGTGATAGATGGCTTGGGCAGGAACACCCCCATGAATTTAGAGTGGTTAGACCAGGAAGAGCAATATATGAACATATCTCTTCTGTAGAAACTAAAAAGAAAAAAAAATGTAAACCTGTTATCAAAGTTCCTAGGCCTGTGACTAGGAGCGAGAAGAAAAATAATTCAGAAAAAGATTTGTTAGGTAACCCTGCTCTGTCTCCTGGTAGGGTTACTTGGGCCAAATTCCATAAAAAGCGTTCCAAATGAGAGGACTCATTTGGAAATGTCGTGGGGTAGGCAAGAAAGGGATGGCCACCTGCCTCTCAGACATGATCAGTGACCATTCCCTAGATTTCCTGGGTCTGCAAGAAACTATGAAAAAAGGTTTCTCTCCTAAATGTTTGAGAAGAATTGACCCCTTTGACATATTCCAGTGGAGCTGGGTGTCTTCTATGGGCAAATCTAGGGGCATACTGTGTGGTGTGAGGAGAGATACCCTAGAAGTAGTCTCTTGTTCTAAAGGAAAATATGTGTTGGAAATGGTGCTTTATGACAAAAATAAAGAAATGTAGTGGGGGTTACTAGTAGTATATGGATCGGCACAAGATGAATTCAAAGATGAATTCTTAATTGAGCTGGCTGCTTTCTGTAGTGGCATGAGTATACCCTACATAGTGGGGGGGGGATTTTAACATCCTGAGACATCCTGGAGACAAGAATAAGAAGATTGTGAACAACAAAGCTACTGACCTGTTCAACTCCATTATCAATACCCTAACTCTTAGGGAAATACACATCAGTGGGGGCAAATACACTTGGACCAACAATCAGGCCCATCCCACACTAGAGAAATTAGACCGCATCCTTATGTCTGAATGCTGGGAAGATGTTTTCCCACTTGTCTTTGTGAGGAAATTAGTCTGGGAGATTTCTGATCATAATTAACCCCCTGTTACTCTCTTTCGGGGAAGAAGGGCGTGAAACTCCAAAACCTCATGAATTTCGCTTTGACTGTCCTGGATTAATGATGACAAGTTCTTGCCCACGGTTGGGAGAATTTGGTCTAGGAAAGTTGCTTCATCAGACCCCATAGATGTCCTGAATATCAAACTAAAAAGATTCAAAACATATTTTAAAGGGTGGGGCTCAGATAGGTATGGCCACGATAAGAAAAGAAAAGAGGACTTACGTATGGAACTAGCGATGCTGGAGGAACTAGAAGAACAAGATATGTTGCCTCCTGACTTGTATAGTAGGAAAGTTGATGTCAGTGCCGAGCTCTATGAGCTTCTAGTAAACGAGGTGATCTTTTGGCTCCAACAATCCCATGAGCGCTGGCTCCTCAAGGAGAATTTAAATACTAACTAGTATCATAAAATTGCTAATGGGCAAAAGCGCAAAAATACAATCCAATCACTTAAAGTGGGGGAGGCAATGATTGAGGGCACGGACAATTTGATTGCCCATGCCACTAATTTTTATAAAGAATTGTTCGGTCCAGCGCCTGGTAACCAAATTCATCTTGATCCAAAAACCTGGTCGAACAAGGAGAAACTAGATGAGAATGACAACCTAGATCTTTGCCGAGAATTTATAGAACAGGAGGTCAAGGAGGCTCTGTTTGATATGGCCTCTAATAGAGCTCCTGGACATGATAACATCCCTGCTGAGTTCTATCAGGTGTGCTAGGATATTGTTAAAAATGATATTATGGCCTTGTTTAAAGTATTTCATCAAGGGACACTGATTGTCCAATGATTTAATTACAAAGTCATTACCCTGCTCCCAAAAGTATCTGGGGCCGAGAAAATCCAGCAGTATATGCCTATTTGCCTGCTGAGATGCCCATATAAGCTGATCACCAAAGTCCTTGACCGAAGGTAGCTATATATGCAGACAAACTTATTAGCTCTTCCAAGAACGCCTTTGTGAAGGGCAGAAACATTGTGGATGGTGTCTTATCCCTCCATGAAATTCTTAACTACACCTATGTTAAGAAAAGAGTGGGGATTGTCCTTAAGCTGGATTTTGAAAAAGCCTATGACAAGGTGAATTGGGACTTTCTCCTAGAATGCCACAAGATGCGGGGTTTTGGTGATGCTTGGTGCGAATGGATTAAACAAATACTTTACAATGGGACTGTTAGCATCAAACTCAATATTAGTGTTGGCCCACATTTTGAAAGCAAAAAAGGGGTTCGACAGGGGGATCCCCACTCCCCCTTCCTGTTTAATCTAGCTGTTGAGTGCCTTACCAAAATGATCAAAAATGCTCAGAAAAATAAATTGATTGTGGGTTTAGCTTCTGATCTTATTCCTGATGGGGTAGCAGTCCTGCAATATGCAGATGATACTATCATTTGCATAGAAGACGATGTAGATGAGGCAGTCAATGTGAAGTTGCTACTATATATGTTTGAAATGATGTCTGGTTTGAAAGTTAATTTTTAGAAGAGTGAGCACTATAAAAAAATACACTTCCGTGATGATATGTGTTTGTCACAGTAGGTCACGTTTTTTGTCATGCATGTACATCCATGATGATTTTATGACAGAATCAAGATAGTCATACCTGTGCTGAGTGTTCCATGACATTACCAAAATTATCATCACGGAAGTGTCCACTTCCATGACGATAAATCGTGCGTCACAGAAGTGCTTTCGTCAAGGGTGACCGACACGTGGCATCCACCATAACGGGACGTCGTTAAGCTATCGGGTCCGGTTTTGGATCCGATAACCCGTTAACATCCCGGACCAATGGGAAATTTCCACGTGTAAAATTCTGATTGGCTGGAGGAAACATGTGTGAGCTCGTTAGTGGGTCAGATAGGTGCCTATGATATGTCTACATGTGGGATGGCCCACCACTGGCCCATTTAGCTTACAAAGGCCGGCATGTTTGACTTGGTCAACAGTTAGCAGGCTGGCCCATGAAAAGCCTGTTAATGATCTCTTCGCAAATAGCCCATTTTACGGCCAGGTAACTCACGACTCGTTAGGGCCTCCCCAAAATCGGCCCAACAATGTCATGTGGGCCGTCGAATATAACACCAGCCCGTTTCACTTTTGGCCCATGTTTGGCCCACGACGTCTTTCGGCCCATATGAGGCCTTCGTATCTTTAGGCCCTTTAGAGGCCCACAGTGACTCTAGCCCATAATGAACAGTAAATTTCTTTGTACCCATTAACGGCCCATGATTCACATGGGCTGTTTCTAGCCTGTGTTAGCTTTCGGCCTACTGATGGCCCATACGTTCTTGGGCTACTTTCCGGCCCTCGATTACTTCCGCCCGGTTACTGGCATGTTCCCCTAATGGTCCAAAATCGGCCCATGGCAAGAGTCGGCCCGTTTCTGGCCTGTTAACCCGTTGCGCCGTTTCCAGCCCGTCCTATATTCCGGCCCATTAATGACCCGTTATGCCTGTGACAGAATTAAGCCTTTGCTGTCCTCCGGCCTGTTAACGGCCCGTTACCGTGCTGGGCCGATACCAATTACGCCCGTTTACGGCCCATGTAGACCCATTTATCCGACGGCCCGAGGCCCACCGATTCTACGGCCCTGTTGGAGGCCCATTTATCAACGGCCCGTAGGAGACCCATGGATCCTACGGCCCGTAGCAGGGTCAAGGTTACCACGGTCCGTATATGGCCCATGGTTGTTGCGGCCACTAGCAAACCAGGGAAAAAGAAGACTAGGAAATAAATAAGGCCGAAACTAACGCTAGGCTATTAAGGCGATTGCACAGATTACATCCACTCGGCATCAAAGATCGCCACCAGTGCAAATATAGGGAACACCCTACACTATACAAAAATGGCTTGCTGTTTTCTTCAGCCGGTGGCTGCACGTTAAGAACAAATTTTGTATCGCACCAAAACAAATTACAACTATAAAACAAAAGGAAGGTTGGCACAAAAGTTAACAGTCTAGCAGATAAATGCACCACCAGAAGTTTAGAAGCTCAGTTCATTTGACCTGACTGTTACGTTTTCATGTTGTATTGTCCGATGGAGCACCATAACCTTCGCCTTCATTTCTCCTAGGCTCCTGAACAACATAGCAAATGTCTGATAGTCTGGTTTCAAAACCATGCATATCTTGACGACATCGAACAATGTCTCTCCTTGTTTCACAAAGGGTCTCTGTTAGGGAATGGACTTGTGTCTGGAGCGCAGATACAACATTGTTTTGAGCTTGCATATCTTGATCATGAGGCAGTTTGGACGAGATTGCCTTAACAACCAACCCAGTATTACGCAGGAACGTGCTTTTGGCACTGTTAGTGGACAGGTACTGACCCACTGCAGCAAGAGCTGACATTGCGGTTATAGTTGCCTCGCCACCTTCAGAAGGTGGCGGTTCCACCATTTTTTCCATAGCTTGCTGAAAAGTTGAGTTTTTACATTAGTAGTACCAGAACAGAAGATATTAAGGAGGCAGCAAAACCAAACAAAATAGCTTTGGTCTATATACAGAACTTATTCTGGTGAACCCATGTAAAATATTAGTTGTATTTTATTGCAAAGTACATAATAAAACCAGGTTCCAAACATATGACCATGTACCATCGCTAATGTATTGTCTATTTCTTCACATTGTATTGAGGGCTAAGGATAAAGAGACGAAGTTTATAATACGGTAAGCATAGTATGACATCATTCATATCACAAAACAACTGAGAACAGACAAACAGGCAATTGTAACGTTGTGTGGGCAAGTCCAGCACGGAACTAGATTACAGGTCAAGATCAAAGGAACATCACTCCTCTCTTTTAAACCTTGTAAGGTGCAATGATACGCTAAGACAATTGTGTATAAAATTGAAAAGAGTAATAGACATTGGCTGCAAACCATGCAGTTCAAGGCACAAGTCAGAGTAAGTAGTAGTTAAAAGGCATGAGGATTAAGGACTTACAACAGCGGCTTTGACTGGTGTAGTCATGCCCTTCTTCTTGCTGGTGTGACAGTCCTTGAAGATTTCCACAGCATTTGGTTCAGGTACTTTTTGGTCCTTGCGGGCTTTCCTCTGCATTTGGAACAAGTCAATATAGATTTGATAATATGGTACAGCGAAAAGAGTGAAACAACAGCTAATTACAAGAGCCTCGCAGTGTGCAATATAGCTACGAGATCCTGTCGTCTGTTGGAATTTCACTTTCGTACGGTTGGCCTTGTTCTTTGAACAGTTCACCTACAAGAAGATAGATTTGTGTGGCACATGCGTAAATAGGACTTCAACATGTGATCTGATCACATATATATAATGTACCTGATACTTTGGATCAGACCAGTGTTTAACGAGGCCTCTCCAGTCTTCATCCGATATATTTTCCACTGGAGATGTTTGGGAAAGTTCACTGTTAGCCTTGCCTTCAAAGTGAGTTTTCCTCAAGTTATACCGATACTGTCGCAGAGCAGACTTGAAAACATGGGTGCAAGCTTGTCTGGTTGCATCATCTTGGCTATCCAACTTGAACCTCATCTGTTGAAAATTATGGGAGTCTCATTATCAGCAACCTAGAAAGTATGGGACAGAGCAAGACGATATTACTAGTTTCCATACATAACCATACTTACAGATAAATGGTCGAGGAAGGTGTTGAACTGGGTTTCGTCTTTGTCATTCCTGTACTGAATCCATGTTGGGAGGATACGTACATGACACCTAACGGCAACCGCTGCCTCTGATACTAACTTGGCTGACTCTGTAGCATCACGTGGCCTTTTTAAACCTGCCTCAAAACGGATCTCCATTCTTCCTCCTCTAGATTTAGTTAACCTATCGAGCATTATCCCTGATGTTTGTTTCCTCTTGCGCCTAGGTGCTAGTCCAACAACGAACATAGGAAGTGTTAGTGTACATCAAACTGTGAGACTACATATAAAGAAGCATGCAACTGTAACTTGACTCCAGCAACTACCTTCTTGCTGTTGAAGCTCACAAGGTTCATCTGATCTTGCCAACTCGTCTTGTGTCAAGAGTGCTTGGGAAGTAGTGTCAGGTGGCAAGGGAGCTTGGGAACGTGCTGCTAGCTCAGTTGACGCACGAGTAACTCGTGCAGCTGGTAGTACTGTGGAAGGTGTTGCAAGAACTAGGGCTGTCTCTGCTTGTTTGGTGGCAGCTATTTGTTTCTGTTTGGCTTTTTCTGCAGCTCGTGTAGCATGGGATACCCTGTTTGTAGAATTTTCCGCTGGACTTTGACCTTCTATTGCACCATCAGTACCAGCAGAATCTGCAGGATTCTTCCGCTTCCCATTCCCTGCCATTCTGTGTTTCTTCCTCTTTCTCTGTGCCATGTTAAGTCAAGCCGACAAGAAAAACGAATAACAATTTAGTTCTTCAGAACAAATTGATGCGTGATACAGACGAACTGAACTTTGATGTTAGACAACCACATGATAGGAGGATGTAATATGTACGAAAAACAGGACGGAAGAGATAACCAGAACTATGATGTGTAAACTAAGCAGAAGACATTTCACTACATTAGAAGCAATGCACTGGAAGGTAGACACCATATGAAAGATGCTACAAATATCGCTCTGCCAAGTTAACAGTGTCTCATCATAAATGGTGTTTAAACAAATGTGAAGCAGTACAAGAAATAAATCATATGCAAGATGCAAACAACATCACACTACCAAGTTAAAGGTCTCTCGTCATTAGTGCCATTGCATATTCACAACATTGCATATTCACAGCTTATGATGTGTAAACTAAGGAGAAGGCATTTCAACAAATTAAGCAATGAAAGCTAGACACCATATGAAAGATGCAACGAATATCACTCTACCAAGTTAAAACTGTCTCGTCATAAGTGCCATATCAACAAATTAGAAGTAGTAAAAGCTAGAAAAGAATGCGAGATGTAACCTATATCACACTCCCAAGTCAAACGTGTCTTATGATAAGTGATTGTTGCAGGTTACACAATAGTAGTACTTTTATGTAAGAACATGGTGTGATAGACAGATATTGTATGTTCTAGAAACAGCAACATGTGTCTTATTCACAAGTATAATGTGTAAAGTAAGCAGATGGAATTCAACAAAATTAGAAGCAATACAAGCTAGACATCATACATAACATGCAACCACATATAACAATGCCAAGTTAGAGAGAGCACCTGTGATGGTACACTAGGGGAGACGTGCTCATCATCAACATAGCTACGTTGACTGTCTACACATGTGTTGTCTTGCAAATCATCTTGGTGGTTGGAGGGGTAGAATCTGTAGAGTCCCTCCGTTCGGAAGGAGCACCTTTATCCGCTGCCTTGCTAACTTTCTTCCGCTTTATTGATTTTGAATTGTCAAGTAAAACCGACAAGAAAAAGCAATAAAATTCTCTCTTCGGAACTCATTTGTGCATGATACTGACAATCACTACTTTGATGTAAGGCGAACACATGATACCAAGATGGAATATGTACGAAAAACAGGACGGCATGGCATATTCACAACTGTTTGTGTAAACTAGCATAAACCATTCCAACAAATAAGAAGCAATGCAAGCTAGACACCACATGAAAGATGCAACCAATATGACTCTGCCAAGTTAAAAGTGTCCCATCATAAATGGTATTTCAACAAATTAGAAGTAGCACGTGCTATAAATCATATGAAAGATGCAACTAATATCACACTGCATATGCAAAAGGTGTCTCGTCATATTGATTGATGCGGGATACAAAAAAAATAGTTTTATGTAAGACCATGCTTAATAGAAAGATGTACTATGTACTAAAAACAGGAAGACATGTCACATTAGCAGGTATAATGTATAACTAAGCAGAATAGCACATGCAATTTAACCAGATTGGAAGAATTACAATCTAGACACCATATGCGACATGCAACCACATATCACGCTGGCAAGTTAGAGCAAGCACCTGTGATGCTAGTGTAGGGAAAATGCGGTAATCAACTACAGATCTACGTTCACTATCTTCATCTAGCCATGCTTTTTCTTGAGAATCATGTAGGGAGGCTGACGCTGCATTCTTTAAATGAGGATTTACCAGTAGTCCACTTGCCTGACTGCCTCATCATAAGTGATTGATGAGGGATACACAAGAACATTAGTTTGATGTAAGAACATGGTTAATAGACAGATGTACTAGTATGTAGCAAAAACAGGAAGGCATGTCATATTCAAAGGTATAATGTGTAAGCTAAGTAGATGCAATTTAACCAAATTCGAAGCAATACAAGCTAGACATCCGGCTGGAGTGGTGAGCATGATCATCTAGGACCTGAGAGCCTGGTGGGAGGCGGGCTGCTTCGCCACCATCGTGGCTTCTTAGTTGGCTTCCAGGTGATGCCTGTCTGTGCTGGGCTTGTCACTGGCTCGGCCAGTGCCTGACTAGCTATTTGTCTTCTGGTGCTCACGGGATGGTGGTTCATGTAAAAAATATCTTTCCTTATCTTAATAAAGACCGACTTCGCCTTTCGAATACAAGCTAGACACCATATGCAATATGCAACCACATATGACACCGCGAAGTTAAAGCAAGCACCTGGGATGGTGGTTCATTGCGAGCGAGGTCATCAACTCTAGAGCTACATTTACCGTTTCCATCTACTGACACTGCACCCTTTATAAGGCTGAAACATGTCTGGCCTATTCGCGATGCTGGAGCGACTTCTCTCTTTTATTTTTTGCTTCTCTCATGGCAGCAGAGTCTGAAATACCCTTGCATAAAAACACAATAGTGAGAGTAAAGGTGAAGTTTGTGCAGAACTAGTGCACTGTAGAAGTAGCAGATAGCAGGTGGCTGAAAAATAAATGACAGGAGACATATGATAGCTCTACAACATTACATGGCAAACTAAATTAGATTCTACTCCGTATAATTTTGTAATATATGAGCATGGGAAATGCATGTACTCCTCCAACACACCACCACATGTGGTCATATCAAGATAACAGTCGACTGAAAATAAATAGGTCAGTCAATTGTTTTATGAACCGTCCGATCTATAAGGAATGGGCAGATGGCCTTCGTCTACCTCCCGCCAGTTACTGTTGATGATCTTTCTCGAACCGCCAACGACCACCGGCCCAGACCCCTGCCTCCGCCTCCCCGCCCTCCCCTCAACCTCACACCACCGCCGTGCTTGGCAGCGCCCCCAGGCCATCCCTTTAATCCTGGCCGACCTCCAGATCAGGCGCCAGCAGCTCTAGGCCCCACACGCCCCTAAGATAAACACCGAGGCGCTGCTTCCCTAACATAATAGGCCGACTAGCGCCTGTTACGCCGGGGAATGCTTCCGTTAATTGGGAATCAACCGACCAGGAATTGAAATCCAGGGGGCGACGAACCTCTAGCTAAGGTGAAATAGTATATGAGGAGAAACCTTGTGCATCACGAGTTACTAGGAACATCTAGTATCAAGAAGAAGCGGTCAACTAGTGTCTTCTGTGGGATGAATACCATGCAAGCAGACACGTAAGATTTGCATGAATAAGGGAAGAGGAGTACCATTTCCGGTTGCCAGTGTGGTCTCCTCCATATGTCACGGGGATCTTCTTCTTTTTGCCGGGGGAACCGATGTTTTGGAGGACGGTGGAGCCTTGGACGAACCCATGGCCAAACTGTTGACTATGTTGCCGTGGCCGTATGTTGGCGGAGGGGAAGCAGATCCGAAGCGGCGAAGGACGGCGTAGCAGGAACAGCTCTGATGCGGTGGACGGTGGCGAAGTTGGAGCGGCAGCGGTGAGGCGCAGGCCGGCGTGGTTGAACTGGCTCGGGTATGGATGACTCGGCCTCGGCTTCAACTACTAGCCATGGAGGGCATTGCGGTTTAGGTTGCGGTGGACGATGATGTCGGGGTATCGGCTCCGGCGTGATGGAGGAGGGCGGCGGTTGATGGGTGGGATGGGGTGGCGGACGGAGGATGATGGGGTTTCGCGGCTGGTGGAGAGGTAGTTTTGGCACCCACGAAGTACGAATGGGGAATCGGACGGGTGGGTGGGGGTGGGGGGAGCTAAGGGAGAACCATGTTTCGGCCTGGGACGTGCTTGCTTTTGGCTTTTTTAAACAGATGGGACGCGCTTGTTTGAAATTTGGGGAAAGTACAAACTTTGCCCCCTCATAAATCTCAGACCTACTGTGGGTCGAGGGTAGGATGGTAATCCGAGGTGTCCCAATTAGTGGGCGAGAGCAATTTCGGCCGCGCGCATGTGTGCTTAGGCGGCCATTGTGTATGAATGTTTTTCGGAGGCGGTTGCGTGGCATCTAGATGAAGCTACAAACCTACCCCGGTTTAGACCTTTGGACGTCGGGCCGGTAGGTTTCACGGGTCAGAGTTAGAAAAGTAATTTCCTTGTACAACCAAACATTGGTCTCACGCGGTTTTGGGCGAGTAGAGGCTCTTTTGGCGCTTCGTTTGAAATTTTGAAACACAAGCATTCACGTTTAGAGTACTCTTGAACTTTGAGGATTGACCTAAATAGACAACGTTAAATTTGACCTTGTATGTTTGAAAACCTCATTAAATTATCTGCTTCTTTTTGAAATTTTGACACTTGAAAATCCTATAACTACGATTATTTTGGAATGGAGGAGCTAAATTTGAATCTATTTTGTACACGACTACATATGCTATTATGTACAAAATCAGAGCAAAGATTGGTGCCCCCATAATTTAGGTATGATTTACAAATGCCATGATATCAAATTCAAATAATTGAATGGACTTCATGTTGAATTTGATTTTTTTAAACCACCTTAAGTTGAATTCAAATGTATGCTAGTTCATAGGTAGCTATTTATAATGTTCATTGTGTAACTTTCGTATGTATAATGTGCTTTACACACACAACATGAACTATACTCACGTTTATATTCGATTGCTAAAGCGATGCATTGTCTGGAGTTCAAAATACTAACTATGTGGATCAATTATGTCGAATAATAACATAGACATGGTCAAATTCGATAGAATCTAGATGTCTGATGGATCAATGACCGTTCCTTATGTGAATTGCAAATATTATGATCCCATCCTAATATTTGGATACAATTTATATCTTTAATCAATGTGTACATCAGCCTCTTACATGTAGTTTCACTCTCCATCGGTGGTCTCTCACACATGCTCACACACTCTCTCCCGAGGTGTCTTTCTCGTAGACATGCTCTCGATATAACCCTCCCTCCCTCTCGTAACCATTTACGACTGTTTTCACTAACCTTTATCACAAGCACTCTTCCTCTCACAAGCATACACACGCACAATCCCCATCGACCCTTTCTATATACATAGACCTGCCTACGTGTCTCCTGTACGCACATTATCTTTAGGCCTGTCTCTCACGCATTGTCTCACACCTCTCTTCCTAATCAACGAGTATGATTCTAGCAGAGCATTCTGTAGGATGCCCCTTAAAGTTAAGTTGGATTAATAGTAATATCAGAGATAAGGGGTTACCTTAGTCCGAGAACCTAGGGTTACAAATCCTAGCTGGCTTTGTCAGTGGACACAGAGTCCTTCACAATTCTGCTATCTTTGTCTTGTACGACTAGTCATCCATGGGTCTCCCTAAATGCGTCACGGGCCGACCAATGTGGCGCAGGACGGAACCGAACCAAGGGCCTCACCTCGACCCACCGGACCTCACACGGTGACACACCCTCTGCCCCCAGGTCTCGTTATCTTCTCACACCCACACATACCAACACAGACACCACACAACAAAAAAATCTCCCGGTGCCTCTATCCCCTCCCCCCTTGCATATACACACTCAAGGGAATCACTCGCCATGACATCATATTCGTCTCTCTCTCTAGACCACTCTCATTTCTCGTGCTATCTCTCCCACGCCCCCTCCCCCCACCGGCCCCTCTATCCATGCCTCTCTCGAATACGTAATACACACACATACCTCTCTAGGCCCTGCCAAATACATCAACTATACATTCACACACGTTACATCACGTACCCCATTGATCTAAAAAACCCTCTCTTCACGTTTATTTCGCATACAACATTCCTTTTGAATAAAGTGTGGCCAAAAAATCATTTTAGAATTTCTACATATATACAACATTACAAAGTTATATGGAGGAGTATGAACGTTAATTTGCATTGCATGGTGCCCACAATGATATTTATTCCGCACTGTGAATTTGTATATTTTTATACTATATATAAAGTTAGTCATAATAAGGAGAAACATAGAGAATCTCTCTCTCTCTCCCTCTCCATCGCATACACCCCCTCTACGCCCCTTTCACGTACGCACACAAACTATCTCTAGGTCCTCTAAAAGTAAGCCCCCAACAGATTCACACATCTTTCATCTTTCTCTCGCGATATATACAGTGACGCTCATTGTATTTGAAGCGAAAGCATGATATGTACACTGGACTTCAGAATCCACTCATTACGGTCACCATTTATGTTTTGTGGTCATTATACACTCACGGGCTCACCGTATAGCTCTGTATTTGCTCAAGACATGACTAGTTGACCAATTCAACGCTCCACGTGGCACCTATAGTGTTGCATCACATTATCTCACTACCATTGGGCCCACCTATCGGCTTGTATCTACTCTACACTCTTATAAAAACAAAGTTGGTGATGATGGTGTGCCTGCCATCCTGCAATATAGGCTGTCTGATTTATATCTGACGAATAGGAAGGAAACTATGGTAATTTTGCAAAAAGGTACCCACACACCTCTCCACACTTGCAAAGAAGGCCTTCCCTCGTTCATCCTTTTCTCTCACAAGATAAACTAGTCATACAAATGCATCTTGATGTTATGTGCAACACACGGGCATCTTGCTAGTAAGAATGAAAACAAACGACAAAAAAATATTGGACGGTGGTTCAAAGTCATGACCGTGGGCACGGCGGACAAGGTGGCCTTGTATTGGTATGCTGAGCCATCTGTTTTAGCACATAGGAGATGGTGTGGTGATTATACACACACGCACGCATTCCCATGAACTACATGCACGCAACACTCACACGAACACATGCAACCACGCACACACGCAACACTCACACATACACATGCAACCATGCATGCACGCAACACTCACACGCACACATGCACGCATGCATGCACACACCACACGACCAACACACACTCTCACGCTCAAGTGCTCAACCTACACGTGCATGCGCACACATCAGGCCCTGACAGACACACACACAACCAGGTGATTCCTGCGCATGGATTGGAGTCTTGTCGCGCTTGCGTAAACCCGTGTTTATCTGACCTTTTTCCTATGTGAACTGATAGGTGGGACTCACAAGGAACGTGTTCAATTTAACTAGTCAACATGGTGCCACGCAGACTATTTGGCCGGTCAACATAGTGCAGTCCGATGCTGAACCGTGAGCAAGTGACCGTATAATCACCGCAAAATGTATATAGTGACCGTAATCAGCGTATACTAAAGTTTGGTGACCGTATTACGCTTTTCTCTCTATAGGCCCTCCAAAACTACATCTCTACACGTTCTCGCATGTTACATCTAACAACTAAGAAATACAACACTACTACTACACTCTAACACAATAAATCGTATGTGTTTTTAGTTTTACTAGATATCATATTGTTACTTAATTATTTAGTTTGCATACATTAAAATTGCCTTTGAAATGTATGGCCAGTATCATCTACCGCGCAGGAAAAATCCCGCCTTTTCCTGTTTAATCAGGTTTGTATCGATGGATCGTGTGAAACAGCAAAACTATAGTACTATACAGTACAAGTGTCAGTTCACTGGGGCGCCGTGTTGTGTACTCCTCCGTCGTAAGAGTGGAGCGCTCGCTTTCATAAATGTTCTAGTCCCTTTCGCTGACATGTGGGACATCAAGCTACCAGGTCCACGTGCCATACCAAAATACAGTGTAGAGCAGCAGGGGTGAAGCACCCCAGTTATGGCACCGATGTAGTAATGAGAAAGGAGGCGTCAAATCACAAAGTTGCACCTTTTCCGTAGTTACGTTGGAGGGACGAAGTAATAATGCTAAAAAAAGAAGTTGGAGGGACGAAGCAACCATCATTTCACTCATTGCTGAATCCGCTTCTCCCTCATCTTCTTCAAGTTAACCACGTGTTGCTTCTGCCGTTGTTCTGCCTCATGTTGGACACGGGTCGGCTTGGTAAAGCACTGACATGTGGGACCGCATGTTAGCAAACCGCCAGGCCAACGTCCTCTAAAAATAAGAAACCTTCCCCGCCATCAGCGCGGCAAAATCACCTCCTTTTTACTAATCTTGATTCTATAATTTTTTAGATCAATATAATTGAGATTTGTATAGATAGCACACAGGAGCAAAACCAAGCGGTATGGTTAAGTGCATCGACAATGTGTAGCCAAATGTGAATATAGCTTTTGGCATCGATGGGAACCAATGTGGACGGTGTTGCCAAAGCCAAAAATATGGAACTGAAGCTTCCTGATTGATTGATTGACTGAAGGAATAGCAAAATGCAACGTCTCTCCTCTTTCTCCCGTGCTTGGATGCATGTATAGTATAGAGCACAAAGTCTACTCCCCTGTCCCTTCTATCACAAATCACAAAGCAGTGAGGCGTCAAATAAGAAAGCATGGGCGAAGCAACCATCATTTCACTCTTCGCGGACTCCACTTCTCCATCATCTTCTTTGAGAAACCACCTCACTGCACTAAGCTGGATGGACGACGCTATTCTGTACTAGTAGTAGTAGTACATTTACGCATCCTTTGGTTCAACGGACTTCCTGGATGCAAATAAGGCGGTTGTCTCGGCTTGCAGGCGGCACTTGCGAATGACTTATCATGGTCTTTGTCAATGGTGTTCTCCGTCGAACGCACTTCGCCAAACCACAACGTTTGAAATATCATCGACATCGCCGCATTGGGGAAGGAAGTCAAATAGTTACTACCTCCATTTTTTTGTACACAAGGCCAGTATATCAAAATTACAATTTACAAAAGGCCACTAACGCTAATCAAGGTAAAATTGATTGGGTTTGCCTCGTACTAGCAACCAAGGACATTAATATACCCTTGCATGCATGCGGAAGTGAGAAGGTTGGTTTGCATGGCGCTGCATTAATCAAGCGATGAGGAATAATATGGTTAGCTCTTTGGGCTTTGGAGAAAACAATACGCATTAATTGACACATCAAACGAGAATTTGTATCGATTAATCCCGCGAAGGAAAACCCCGCCTTTCTTTTTTAACACTAGTACTCCTAGTACGTACGTACTTATCCTGTTTGGGTCTAGGCCTTCAATTGCCATACTTCACCACACATTTTTGCCAATCTTGCCTAAAGTTTTCAAAATGAAAAGGAGGTACACTTGTGCATGGCTGTCGCGGTTGCACCGCACCCTCACATGGTCGCTCCTGCACGCCGTGGTCGCACCGCGCCCTCACACAATCGCTCCTGCACACTGCAAACCCAACCAAGGGAACACACCCTCACTGACCCGTGCTACCGCATGTGAACAAACCAAACTCAGCCATCCTACCGCTGACACATAATTTTCGTTCATACAGTATGTTTATCCAACCGCATGTTGGGGAGGATCCGTACGGCCCGTGCGGTGGTCTGTTGGGGAAGAAGAAGAGGTGAGGAAGAAGGGTTAGGAGACGTACTATATTCATCCAACCGCCTGAAATGGTAGACTGATCCAAATGATGAAAGTCAGGCGACTTGCATTACAATATATGTTTTTACACAGCAAAAGATCCATAAAAACAACAACATAAAGAAAACTATCACTGCTCACGGGACGAGACGACCTCATCGTCTTTGGCTGCCGGCACGAACCAGCCGTAGATTCCGACGTGTGTCTCCGCACCGTGGTTGTCCTCGGCTTCCAGCTACTCGTTCACGCGTAGCGTGCGGGCGCTCTGCATAGAGGAGAGCACCGCCCGATTCAAGTCGAGGACGTCTGGTTCCGCCTGGAGGAGGGCCTCAATGGCAGCGGCATCCGTGCACTCCACGTCGAGTTGAGCCTCAGCTGCCTGGTTCAAGTCCAGGACGTCCGGTTCCGCCTGCAGGAGGGCCTCGATGACAGCGGCATCCGCGCGCTCCGCGTCGAGTTGAGCCTCTGCCGCTCGATTCAAGTCCAGGACGTTTGGTTCCGCCTGCAGGAGGGCCTCGATGGCAGCGGCATCCGCGCGCTCCGACTCAAGTTGAGCCTCCGCCGCCCGGTTCACATCCACGACATCTGGTTCCGCCTACAGGAGAGCCTCGATGGCAGCGGCATGCGCGTGCTCCACGTCGAGTTGAGCCTCTGCCTCCCGGTCCTCCTTTAGTATCGCCAGGTTGAACCGCTGGTCCGCCTGCACCATGGGGGACCCGGACACCGGCACGAAGTCGATGTCCATCATCTCAAACCCATCAGGGGCCTTCTGCGCCGCGACCTCCGCCATGAACATTGGATCGGCTTCCTCCTCCTCATAGCTTGGCTCCAGAGAACTGGGGGATTGGCCCGCCGCAAAGCGAGCTTGGGAACGGAGCTTAAAAAAAGTTACTATTGGACTGGCTATATGTGGCGAAATCCTAGTAGGAAGAGCATGCACGAGAACAAGCACATTCAGGTGGTTGAAAACAAATTGGAAACCATCTCTGTTTGAATACAAATCTAGGAGTACGTAAGAATCTAACAATATTGATTGGGCGTTGTTGAATGTTGATACTTTTTCTGTAAATTTGATCAAAGTAGAGATACTTTGACTACACATAAAACTTACATGTAAACTAGAAAGGATCGGAGGGAGTATATTGTACGTTCAAAAGCAAAACGAACATTGAATACCCTTTATAAATTATTTGCCGATGCTATCACTGATTCAAAATTTTGAATCCGCCTTAGGTATCACACATGCACCCACTCGTTCTCTCTCGATTTCATCTCGGGGTCCAAAGATCGATTGAAAGAGGACTAGGGTGGGTACAATACATTCGTTTCGCTTATGAATGCACAATATACTCCCTCTGATCCCCACAGACCCTCCCCCGGGGGGGGGGGGGTCATTTCTATCATAGAAACAGACCAAACCTTTATCTCCTTGCACGACAAGCAATTGATCTCTCAACATCAATCGATCTCGTCAACATGTGTCGGGGCATGAACCAAATGGGATGTCAAAAATAAGATGGGAAGCGACACGTAGTGGAGGCAAAGTGAAATTTTAAATGAACCGTTTGTTTATATGCATGTCGGACAAATTAAAACATTGGAAATACAAGCATGGTCTAGGCCCACATGCGAATGATACTCGGCAGAATGTTCAAATGAGGCATGCGGGAGGATGGACTCGACCGGAGGGCGGCATGATCGATGGAGAAGAGGGTTGGAGAGGAATGAGAAATAAGCAAACGCCACATGATTATACTTGAACGACTCAAATAAATAATAAGTTGTCTCGTTTGGCCTACATAGTGGACGGCCTAATGCGCAACATGGAGCACTGACGCTCGAATATGGCCGGGAAAACAGGGAAATTGACATGTGGGGCACACCTGTCGGGACGATGTAGCACAGACTAGTCCAATGTGGGAGCTGGCCCACGACCTCCTCGCCACCGGCAACCGTTCATGTGGGTCGTGGGGGCCGGTAATGTGGCGCAGCTCCAACACCGCCTCTGGACACGACGACTGCAGTGAGAGACATGCTCATCGTCGCTGGACACGGTCGGTTACAGTGTGCCGAGGGTGGCATTAGCGCTGTGGCACGACCAGCAGATCAACACCCGGCTCATCGAGGATGCACGGGGCGCCGAAGTGCGCGCGCGCTGCAACGCATCCGCAGAGTGGTGTAGCGCGGCCAACTGCATCCCTAGGACCTGAGACCATGCCGGGTCATCTTGCTTTTTCAATGACATGTGGGGATCGCATGTGAGCAAAGGGCGTCTACAACGTTGCCATGACCGCAGCTGACTACCCTGGCACACCAAAAACCCTCGTCCCTCACGCCATCGTGCGGTGCGTTCCCAGCCGGCGCCAGCTGCCCGCATTCATGTCGTCCGTCCGTATGCCGTCGTTAAGAGGCTCGGTGCCCGAGGAACCAACTCCGGTGACTTAATGATGCACCCGGACGCTTGGCCTCACCGGAATGCGCTACTTAAAGCGGTAACACCTAGCTAACCTCCACACCATAACCCATCGTCCTGCTACTTGGCACCACATCCACCATGACCGTGAGCGCGAACGCTCTGCAGGAGAGCTTGTCTTCGGGGATGAAGCTCGAGGTCGCCGCCCTCGCTCAAGTCGGCGCTCGTGATGCAATAGTGGCATAGCCGGACGCGGCCGCGGCCGCACAAGCGGTGGCCACGCTGGCGGCCAACGACGGGAGCACCGTCAGCCATGTGTCCTACTTGCCGCCGTCCAACGTCTGGCACCGCCGAGGTCGGGGACTCCTTCGAGGATGAGTAGGGCATGGGAGGCGGCAGGGCATCGTGTGCCAACTGGCCGATCTGTATCCCGTGTTCTACTCTTCCTCGCTGGAGACCGCACCTTCACTTCACGGGTCTTGATCCCTGCCCCCGTACATAGAGGTCGTAGATGGAGGACGTCGGTCGCCGCTGTAGAATAGGTTTAGGGTCGGGTTTCTCTTTTTTTTCTATCCTATAAAAGTTCAAAATGTAATGAAAATTTGTTGTGTTTGCATTAATCTCGGCTGGTGTATATGAACTTCCACAATAATATAGTATATTGTAGGAGTACTAGCAAGATGCCCGTGCGTTGCACGGAACATCAAGATCTTGTGGGATAAAAGGATGAACGAGGGAAGGCCTTATCTGCAAATGTGGAGAGGAGTGCGGGTAAATTGTCATAGTTTCCTTCCTATCGTTAGATATAGATCGGACGACCTATATTGCAGTATGACAGGCACACCATCATCACCAACTCTGCTTTTTACTGAACCAAGACAAAGCTCACATGCGAAGTAAATAAACACCTAGGGTCTACATACACAATTTATCTTAGGCACTCCAATAGTACGTCCACTACACATTCACGCATTTCACATCTTTCTACATCTACGAGAACCTACGAAAGGGTTAACATAAATTGACTCTCTCTCTCTCCTCCCTGAGTTTCATGGTGGTGGGCCCCTCTCTCCCCCAATCTACAATCAACAGCTCACACATTTCACATTACGTTAATTACGTAACTAGGATTACGTAGGTGTAGCATTGCTCGTCCTAAAAAACGCAACTAAGCCAACCTCCCAGCATATCGCGCGGAAAAAGACCCGACCACGCCGTTTTAGTCGGGATTACCGGATTACTAGTAGTAGTATCAATGGATCGCACGAAGCACCAAGTTTTTTTTAGGCGGCGAAGCACCTAGTTTAAAAGGAAAAAAGGAGGTAGACTCACAACATCCCTGTCACGGTTGCATTGCACCCAACACACGTTCGGTCATGCACACGGCTCACGCAAACAGGATGCGCTTCGGCTTGCCTATTCACTGACACATGGGACTGCACTTGGAGAAACCGACCATGCGCCACCCCCCCCCCCCCCGCCCACCGCTTGAAAATCCCCCCCCCCCAAACAATTCCCCCCCAAATCCCAAATTCAACCGCCCTTCGGCCAACTAGCCAATAATATTCCCCAAACCCCCCTCCACTCCATTCGCTCTGCCAAAGCCGCCCTCCTTGCCGCGCCGATACGTCGGCTCCATGATTCGTTGAGGGGACGCACAGCGATCCTCTCGCTCCCACAGTACGCTCTCGTAGACTGTCGTCCTCTAGCCGCGCCGCCACCGCTGGCGACGTTCTTGTGGAGGCGCACGGCGGTCAGCGCCGCCAGCGCTGGCGACGTTCATGTGGAGATGCACGGTGGTCAACTTCTCCCACGGTACGCGCATTCTAGACTGAGGCCTCGTGCATTTCGGTGTAGTGCTAAATGTTAGCTGATAGACACTGTTAATCTCACTGTTTGCCGAAGTAGTTTACAGTCAATATGCTCTGCTTAAGAAGCTTCCTTGCCCTGTTCTGCACTCAATCTGCTTAGCTGAGATGGCATGCCAAGGCTGATTAGTTGCTAAATATCCTACCATATATTTATTGTGACGTAGATTGCCATGGTCTAGTAGCCAATCTGTTAGGTGAAATAGCTCTACACCGTTTTATACTCGATCTTTGTTGCTGCGATGGCCTTCAATAGTTCGATGGCTGTGTGGTCGGCCTCATTGACTGCTGAAACAGCCTGCCATAATTTAGCACTCAAATCTATTTGCTGAATTAGCTTTACATATATTTCGTTACTTAGATCTGCTCATCCAAATATCTTGCCATAGCTTTAGACATCGACCTAGGTATTTTTTTCTAGACTTCATGAAAAAGCGTATATGTTTTTCCTGTAATATCTAGTAGAAGAACTAATTTGTATGTCTAACAGATGGACATGACTTGGATAACTTCTGCTCGAAGATTCTCCGTTGCATATGTCGAGGGGGTTGGAAACTTCATGAACTTTATCAGAGCTGAGTACGGTGGTCCAAAATCAGATGTGCTCTGCCAGTGTAGCAGTTGTATGAATTTAGTTACAAGACCGCAGTCAACTGTGCAAAATCATCTACACTTGTATGGGATGTCGGTCACATATACTAGGTGGGTTCATCATGGTGAATCTGTGAACGTCAATGTTATTGACTACATGGAAGCAGCAGATCGCCATCTTGATCTGCCTGATGCTCACGTGGAAGAGGAGGAGGAGGTGGTGGTGGCGGAGCTAGTGAGTTTGAGCAACATTGAAACAATGCTACGAAATGCTCGTGCATTTTGTGAACTTTCACCTGCAGAAGAAAAACGGTGGCCCGTAAGTTGGAACAATGCAACATGGCTGTCACCCCAGGAAATAAGCTGTCAGTATTCTCAGTTATGGTCACCTTCCTTCAGGTGAAGACATCTGAGCGGATGACCAACAAATCATTCGATGCGATGTTGGCTGCTTTCTGCAAATCTTTCCCAGATGCGTGTGAGCTGCCACACACCTACAGTAAAATGAAGAGTTTCCTTCATGCAGTTGGAATTGATATGATATGATCCATGTTTGTAAGAATAAATGTGTTCTGTTCCGAAAGGATTATGCCAACTTAAGTGAATGCCCAAAATGCAAATCATCAAGATGGAAAGATGGCGATGGTGTGAAGAGGATTCCTCATAATGTTCTGAGACATTTTCCAATTATAACAAGATTGCAGAGGTTGTTTCATGATGCTGAAACAAGAGAGGATGTACTGTGGCATTCTAGGAACCAGGAGTACAGAGATCAGAATGTAATGAGCCATCCATCTCATGGTAGTGAGTGGAAAAGCTTCAATCAGAAACACAAAAAGTTTGTTGCTGACCCGAGAAATGTTAGACTTGGCTTAGCTTCAGATGGATTTAACCCATTTGGCCACCAGAGCGCCACATATAGCATGTGGCCAGTGCTTGTTATCCCTTACAACATGCCTCCAAATGTCTGCACCAAAGAATCAAACTACATGATGGCCTTGCTCATCCTAGGTCCAAAAAGTCTTGGAAAGGATTTTGATTTATTCATGGGGCCTCTTGTGGAGGAACTTCAACACCTATGGAGGGGTGTTCTCACTCGAGACCTATATAGCAGCCCACCTGTTGATTTCTTTCTGCGTGTTGTTATAATTTGGTGCATCCATGATTATCGGACTTTGGGCACTATGTCAGGGTGAACGACACATGATTACAATGCATGTGTATGTTGTGACAGGAATCCGCTGTCATACGCAATACTTAGCAAGATCTGTTACATTGGACACCGCCGTTTCCTTGCCAAGGACAAGCCACATCCTAGAAAATACCGAAGACATGTGTTCAATGCAAAGCATGAAAACCGTGATGCGCCAAGGAGGCTCACCGCCGATGAGTTGCAATTGGAATTAGAGAAGGTCAGCCATATTACACCAGGAAACCATCCTGGTAATGGTAGCGGGAAAAGGAAGCATGGCAGGACAGAAGAGAGATTATTGTTTACCCGTAGGTCCACTTTGTGGGACTTGGAGTATTGGAAAGATTTGGATCTGCGGCATAATCTTAATGTGATGCACATCGAGAAAAAAAAATATGTGACAGCATTATTGGCACACTTCTTAATATTGAAGGCAAGACGAAAGATACCTTAAAATCTAGGATTAATTTGACACACCTGGGTATCAGACAGGATTTGTAGGTGCAAGATGAAGGTAAAACACCGGATATGGCACCAGCTGTGTATGTCTTGGACAAGGTAAAAAGAAAAGAATTCTACGAGGTCATGTCACGTGAGAGATTCCCACATGTAGTTGCTTCCAACCCTGAAAGGAGGGTCAGTGTAGATGGAAACGAGGTACAAGGGTTGAAAACTCATGACTGCCATGTCCTACTTCAAAGGGTTTTACATGTTATCCTTAGAGGATTGGGCCACCCTGACTTATACAGAGCAGTTGTAGAGTTGGGACAATTCTTCAGGGAACTCTGCAGTAGAAATATCAGGATAGATGCTTTGGAGCGTCTTAGAGACAAGATACCAACTATCCTATGCGACCTTGAGAAGATATATCCTCCAACCTTCTTTGATGTGATGGTGCATTTGGCTGTTCATCTACCTGATGAGGCACTACTTAGAGGTCCAGTACAGTATGGCTGGATGTACCCTATTGAAAGGTGGCTAGGCACTTTCATGGGCTATGTTAGGAACAGAGCTAGACTCGAGGGTTCCATTGCAGAGGCCTACATTGCTACAGAAGCGTTGACATTCTGCTCAAAATACATTGAAACAGCCGACAACTTAGCAAAGAGGTGGGTGAAGACAATCTCGGGCTCAATGTTTTTGACTTTTCTGCTCTAGTTACATGGAAGAGTCGACAAGAGGACAAACCTAAAGATTTGGACAAAATGGTTTGGTATGTGTTGAATAACTGTCCTAAGATACTACCTTATATCAAGTAAGTGGTAAGTACTGCAGCTTATACATCGTAATCTACTAAACTTGTAATACATTATTATATATTTAGATGTTTGACGCGATCACTATGTTGTGAAACATCTACAAAAAGGAGTTACTACCGCAAAATCCAAGAAATATTGACAAACTGGTTATGGCAGGATTTGTGAAATGGTTCAAGAGCCATATAAGCTTTTGAATTGCACTATCAGTTTTTTAATATATTGAGTACATAAGATGATCAGCTTGTCTATTTTCTAACCATAGGTTAAGAAGATGCGGGAGGATGGGCAAGCAGTTGATGATGCCCTTTACGCACTAGCAATGGGTCCTGATACTCGGGTAAGACATTATGAATCTTGCGTTGCTGGAGATGTGCGCTACAACACCCTTGCACGCGACGAAGGCAGGAAGACACAAAACAGTGCCATCATGAGCACGAATACATACGACTGAAATGTATGCTAACATATCAGACATTGTTCAGTTGCAATATATCTCTAGTTTCGAGGATCATCGGTGTGTGGTTCTGTTGTGCTGTCGTTGGTATAACCTGTTTTCCAGGATCACAAAACCCAGAGCTGATGATTATTTCAAATCCATCAATGTCAAGGCGGTGTACCAGACCAACGAGCCTTTTATTTTGGCAAATCAAGCAACGCACATATTTTCTTGGAAGACACATTTGCATGTAGCGATGACTGGAGAGTATTGCAAAGGTTTTGAGTAGAGGAATTCCTTTAATGAAGTTGCACAACATGACGATGCTTACACTGCTCCTGATGTACAAGATTCCACAAATGTTCCTAATATCTTTGAGAACCATCATGTCAATGACGCTGGCGAAAAGATTGCATGTCATGCTGTGGACATACAATAGTTGAGCAAGAAGAAGCCAATGTCCGAGGACATTGAGGATGAAGAAGAAGATGACATTGTGGGGAATTACGATTCAGACTGATACACATGGTGAAGATGTTGACGCTGCTGCTGCGGATGATGATTAGATTGCTTTTGTCGTATTTGCCTGTCAGAAGACGTTTTTTATCTACTATGTGAAATTGTGTTTGCTATGACAACTGAAACCTGATGAACGTGTTGTTTAGTATTTTGCTGTGAGAACATCACTTGTTATGTATGCTGATTTGTGTTTGGTGATTGTATGATGACTAAAACATGATGACATTGTTGTTTAGTTGTACTCATATTTGGCTGTGAAACTTGAATTTGATGACATAGTTTGCTGTTGGACTGCAATTTGCTCGACATCTATGGGAACAAAGCTGACTCGACAGGGCCTCTGCTAATTTAATTATTTATTACCAAAAGGGCCTCTGCTATTTATATATTTATGAGCAAAAGGGGATACCCCCCGATTTCTATTAATAGAAATCATTAGATGTTCACAACACTACGCCCAGCCTGCTACACATGTTTCATTCATTACTAGTTTCAGCAAAGTGCTCGTGTCATAGCCATTGAATACATCACGAGTGCTACATACACTGCAAATAAAGAGACAATCATCCTACAGAGCACATAGATTTTGCACATTATCTTCTCAAGCTCTTTCATCTTCTCATTGCTGTCAAGGCCGTTCAACAGATGTTACTTGGCCATGATCAGAGGAACTGCATCTTTAACCTTCTGCTCTGCATCTTCCTCTTCTGTCGTTCCTTCAGTTACTTGTCAACACCCCAACCTGCTGGTATTGGGATTCCTCGGCTAACTAAATAATCAGCGTAGTTGCATTCCCCCACATCAACAACTTTCCAGTAATACAAATCACCCGAACCTTCCCTTTTCTACATGAATCAAATTGGAAGATCATCAACCAAACTATTAAAAAATCAGCAACTGAAAGCAGTGATACGTCTCCGTCGTATTTACTTTTCCAAACACTTTTACCCTTGTTTTGGACTCTAACATGCATGATTTGAATGGAACTGATCCGGCTGACGATGTTTTCAGTAGAACTGCCATGGTGTTATTTTTGTGCAGAAATAAAAGTTCTCAGAATGGCCTGAAAATCCACGGAGCAACTTTTCAGAATTAATAAAAAATATCGGCGAAAGAAATAGCGTCATGGGGCCCACACCCTGTCCACGAGGGTGGGGGGCGCGCCCCTCCCCTGGGCACGCCCCCTGCCTCGTGGGCCCCCTGGACATCCACCGACCCCAACTCCAACTCCATATATTGGCTTTCATGGAGAAAAAAATCAGAGAGAAAGTTTCATCGCGTTTTACGATACGGAGCCGCCGTCAAGCCCTAATCTCTCTCGGGAGTGCTGATCTGGAGTCTGTTCGGGGCTCCGGAGAGGGGGGTTCATCGCCGTCATCATCATCAACCATCCTCCATCAACAATTTCCTGATGCTCACCTCCATGCGTGAGTAATTCCATCGTAGGCTTGCTGGACGGTGATGGGTTGGATGAGATTTACCATGTAATCAAGTTAGTTTTGTTAGGGTTTGATCCCTAGTATCCACTATGTTCTGAGATTGATGTTGCTATGACTTTGCTATGCTTAATGCTTGTCACTAGGGTCCGAGTGCCATGATCTCAGATATGAACCTATTATGTTTTCATGAATATATGTGAGTTCTTGATCCTATCATGCAAGTCTATAGTCACCTATTATGTGTTATCATCCAACAACCCCGAAGTGACAATAATCGGGATACTTCTCGGTGATGACCGTAGTTTGAGGAGTTCATGTATTCACTATGTGTTAGTGCTTTGGTCCGGTACTCTATTAAAAGGAGGCCTTAATATCCCTTAGTTTCCACTAGGACCCTGTGCCACGGGAGGGTAGGACAAAATATGTCATGCAAGTTCTTTTCCATAAGCACGTATGACTATATTCGGAATACATGCCTACATTACATTGATGAACTGGAGCTAGTTCTGTGTCACCCTATGTTATAACTATTACATGAGGAATCACATCTGACATAATTATCCATCACTGATCCATTGCCTACGAGCTTTTCACATATTATGATTTGCTTATTTACTTTACCGTTGCTACTGTTACCATCACTACAAAACTTCTATTGTTACTTTTGCCACTGTTACCGTTACTTCCATACTACTTTGCTACTAAATACTTTGCTGCAGATACTAAGTTATCCAGGTGTGGTTGAATTGACAACTCAACTGCTAATACTTGAGAATATTCTTTGGCTCCCCTTGTGTCGAATCAATAAATTTGGGTTGAATACTCTACCCTCGAAAACTGTTGCGATCCCCTATACTTGTGGGTTATCAAGACTATTTTATGGCGCCGTTGCCGGGGAGCATAGCTCTATTTTTTGAGTCACTTGGGATTTATATCTGTTGGTCACTATGAGGAACTTGAAAGACGAAAGAACTAAGATTTATCCCTCAACTATGAGGGGAGGTAAGGAACTGCCATCTAGCTCTGCACTAGATTCTCCTTCTGTTACGAGTAAGCTTGCGACACCTAAACCTGCTTCTGCTATTAATTCTGATATGTCGCATGTTATTGATGATGCCACTTCTGCTATGCATGATACTTATGATGAAACTACTTCTGTGCTTGATACTATTTTGCCATTAGGTGAATTTCTTGATGAACAACTTGCTAGGGCCAGCGAGAATGAAATTCTTGAAACTGACATTATTGAAGATAGTGATGATGAAGGTTCTCCCCATAAGTATGAATTGCCTATTGTTCCTGAGGGTTAGGTTATGGATGAAGAAACTACTAGAGCTATTCTTGCTTGCAATGATAGATCTGATCTTAAGAAGTTATTAGCTAAATGGAAATAGAAATCTCTAAATGCTAGAATGAAATATGACCCTGCTTTTGCTACTTCACCTATCTTTGTTACTGATAAGGATTATGAATTCTCTGTCGATCCTGAGATAATTACTTTGGTTGAATCTGATCCTTTTTATGGCAATGAATCTGAAACTGTTATGGCACATCTTACTAAGTTAAATAATATAGCCACCCTGTTCACTAATGATGACTAATCTCGCTACTATTATATCCTTAAGATATTTCCATTCTCGTTAAAGGGTGATGCTAAAACTTGGTTTAATTCTCTTGATCCTGGTTGTGTGCGTAGTCCCCAGGATATGATCTATTACTTCTCTGCTAAATATTTCCCTGCTCATAAGAAACAAGCTGCCTTGAGGGAAATATATAATTTTCTGCAAATTGAAGAAGAGAGTCTCCCACAAGCTTGGGGGAGGTTTCTTCGATTACTTAATGCTTTGCCTGATGCTTCCAAGGACCACCTGGATAGTTGTGCTGGTTGTGTTTTCAGGGAAAGAACAGTCGATCAAGCTGAATTGCTATTGAATAATATGTTGAGTAATGAAAATAATCGGACTCTTCCTGAGCCAATTCCCGAGCCAATTGAGCCAACTCCTGAGCCAATTCCTAAACCTACTCCGAAGAAGAGAGGTGTTGTATTTCTCAGTCCTGAAGATATGCAAGAGGCAAAGAAACCTATGAAAGAAAAAGGTATTAAAGCTGAAGATGTTAAGAATTTACATCCTGTTGAAGGAATACATGGTCTTGATAACCCAACATAGGTTGTAAAGGTAAATTCTCTCTATAGATATGATAAAGTTGAAATCCCGTCTACTAAGTTTGCTAGCCAATGCTTGGATGAATTTGATGATTTTATGGCTAGACAAGAAAAGTTCAATGCTTATGTTGGTAGAGAATTAAAGAGTAATGCTTACATGATTGGACGCTTGAGTGATTATATGGCTAGAGTTAAAGGTGAACTTAAACTCATTAGTAAATATGCTTCTATGGTTACCACTCAAGAAGAGCAAGTACTTAAAGCTCAAAGTGATTTGCTCGATGAATTAAATAATAAACATGACTTTGCTGTTAGAGTGGCTACTAGAACTGGTAAAATGACTCAGGAACCTTTGTATCCTGAAGGCCACCCTAAGAGAATTGAGCAAGATTCTCAGAGAAATAATTTAGATGCACCTAGTCCTTCTAAAAAGAAGAAAAAGAAAAATGATAGGACTTTGCATGCTTCTAGTGAAACTGTTGTAGACACACCTGAGAATGCCAATGATATTTCTATTTCTGATGCTGAAACACAATCTGGTGATGAACATGAAGCTAGTGATAATGTTAATGATAATGTTCATGTTGATGCTCAACCTAGCAATAATAATGATGTAGAGATTGAACCTGCTGTTGATCTTGATAACCCACAATCAAAGAATCAATGTTATGATAAAAGAGACTTTGTTGCTAGGAAGCACAGTAAAGAAAGAGAACCATGGGTTCAGAAACCCATGCCTTTCCCTCCTAAGCCATCCAAGAAAAAGGATGATGAGGATTTTGAGCGCTTTGCTGAAATGATTAGACCTATCTTCTTGCGTATGCGCTTAACTGATATGCTTAAAGTAAACCCTTATGCTAAGTACATGAAAGATGTTATTACAAATAAAAGAAAGATACCGGAAGCTGAAATTTCCACCATGCTTGCTAATTATACTTTTAAGCATGGAATACCAAAGAAACTAGGAGATCCAGGAGTACCAACTATACCATGCTCCATTAAAAGAAACTATGTTAAAACTGCTTTATGTGATCTTGAAGCCGGTGTTAGTGTTATGCCTCTCTCTTTATATCGTAGACTTGAATTAAATAAGTTGACATCTATTGAAATATCTTTGCAAATGGCTGACAAATCAACTGCAATACCTGTCGGTATTTGTGAGGATGTGCCTGTTGTGGTTGCAAATGTTACTATCTTAATGGACTTTGTTATTCTTGATATTCCCGAGGATGATGTATGTTGATTATCCTTGGTAGACCCTTTTTGGATACTGCAGGGGCTATTATTGATTGCAACAAAGGCAATGTCACTTTTCATGTTAATGGTAATGAGCATACGGTACACTTTCCAAGGAAACAACCTCCAGTTCATAGCATCAATTCTATTGGAAAAATTCCAATTATCATTATTGGAGGTTTTGAATTTCCTCTTCCTACTGTCAAGAAGAAATATGATATTCTTATTATTGGGGATGTTCATATCCCCGTTGAGGTAACCTAGTGTTATTCGAAATTTCTCCGGTTCCATGTTATTCGAAATGAGTTTGTTAACAAGACTTGATCAACCTTGTTAGTGGATTCCTTTTGATGAGCATGAGATGGATGAAACTAGAAGGCACAACCTTCTGTACCCTCCTTTTACTTTCTATTATTTAGATTAAATAAAGTAAAAATAGTATTTTATGTCTGTTTTCTGAACTATCCATGCAATAAAAAATATCCCAAAAATAAAAGTTCTCCAAATTCCCTGCAAATTTAGTATGATTTTTTCTGGAATATTTGAGAATATCTGGCACTAAAAACAAATCAGGGGGAGCTGGCACCTGGCCACGAGGGTCTAGGGCGCGCCCCCTGCCTCATGGGCCCACGATGGCCCCCTCCACTTATTCATGCACCCACACACTTCATCTTCCTCCCAAAAAAATCACCATCCATCTCAAGCACGAGTTCTAGCTCATTTTGCTGCGATTTTCGATCTCCTTGCTCAAAGCTCCATTCACAAAACTGCTTTGGGAGATTGTTCCTTGGTATGTGAATCCTCCAATGGTTCAATTAGTTTTTGATCTAGTGCTTTATTCATTGCAAATTTTTGCTGCCTAGGTGATCCTGTTCTTGAGCTTGCATTTCAAATTTATGAGGTCCCAAGTAATTCTAATGCATGATATAGTCTCTAGGCACTTGTGGGAGTAGTTGCTATCAGTTTTGTTGAGTTTGATTCACTTTTATTTTGAGTTACTAAAAATTTCAGAAATTTTCAGAAAATGATTAAGAGATTTTTGAGGGGCTCTTCTAGCCAAGGATCCAAGGATAAACAAGCTAAGGAGAAAGAAAAGGCCAAGTATAATCTTCCTCGCGTGGCGGAAGTAGGGCCGTGTGAATGGCCTTGTGATGATTTCTTGAGAGCAGCCGGGATTTATGAAGCCTTTTATTCTTTGGCTGATAATGCGGGCCTCACCGACTTCCTCCATGACCGGATCGAACAGTATCTCTTACTCACCAATACTTTCGTGCAAAACTTCTACTATTATCCTAACAATTCACCTCCTTTAGTAGCTTTTCATTTATATGATGAGGCTAGGGAGATGTCATTACATATTTTTTGCGCGGTTTGCAGAATACCCTTCGAGGGCAGCTTAGAGGAACCACATCGTAAATATGTGGATGGTTTTATTGATACTATTACTGTAGGGGAATCGAGGAAGTTTTCTGATGCAAGAATAACTAGCATACATTTTCCCGTTTTACGCTACTTTGCCATATTTGCTAGTCGATGCTTAATTGGTCGCGGAAACTGTGGAAAGCTCAGTGTTCCTAATATTATTATTTTGTTCCATGCTTTATTTCGTGACAACTCTACTAGTATGGGTGCTATTATTGCTAAACGGTTAAGTCTGAACCGTACAAAGGGCCCCATCTTTGGAGGTATCTATGCTGCATGCCTTGCTAAACACTTCGAGATACCTATTAGGCATTTTGAGAAAGAGGAAAAACTGCTGCCCCCTACTTTTCTAGATTATAAGAGCATGGTAGCACATGAGTTTATTATTAACAATGATGATAAGATGCTTCTGTATAACCTGAGATTTAATAAGAAACACAATGAGATTATTATCTTGCCTGCGCCCTCTTTGTTTGATTTAACTACAGGCCATTACCTCGTCTTGCCAGCGGCCGTTTACGCGCACCGAGGCCAGACATCAGCTCCAGAGCCTGATCCAGAACCACCACTTGACCCTTATCGTCCATCATCTTATCAGTGGGATCCGGAGGAGATCGCCAGTCAGTGGCAGTACAATGACGCTCCTCAGTACACCGGGGAGAGTAGCCGCGATCCATGGGCATAGACCAACTTAGGCCAAAAGCCTAAGCTTGGGGGAGTACGTATTTCTCACCAACATTACATTCATGTTCACACACTCATTCTAGTCGTCGATGCTCATACTTTTGCATTGTACTATCCATGCTAGTTTATTTTCGTTTTCTCGCTTTCTTCTTGTGTGTTTGATAAACCTTAAGAAAAACCAAAAAAATTAGTTAGTTTAATTTCCATGCTTGTAGTAGTAATTAAAAGAAAACCCAAAATATTTCTCGTTCTTCTTTTGTTTGTTGGGAGTTTTCCCATGTAAATAGTTTTATTTCTTTTCTTTCCTTTGGGGGTCGAGAGGAGAAGACCATAATGAAAATGCTTAGTGGCTCCAATATGCATGATTGTTGATTTAACCAAGAGCCCACATTACCTTGTCTTCTCCCTTGAATTGAATGCTTGCAGCTTCCAGCTTAGTCCAATGCATGTGCATTATATTATTATACACACCATTCGGTCGTGCAAGTGAAACGCAATAATGACGATATATGATGGACTAATTGAGATAAGAGAAGCTGGTATGAACTCGGCCTCTCTTGTTTTTGTAAATATGATTAGTTCATTGTTCCAGATTCATCCTATTATGAATAAACATGTTTGCAATGACAATTAGAGATTATAGTTTTTTATGCCATGCTTAATTAGCTAGAAGCTTATAATGGTTTACCTTGCGTGCCAACATGCTATTAAAATGGTTGTAATGTGGTATGATAGGGTGGTATCCTCCTTTGAATGATTCGAGTGACTTGACTTGGCACATGTTCACACATGTAGTTGAAACAAAATCAACATAGCCTTCACGATATTTATGTTCACGGTGGATTATATCCTACTCATGCTTGCACTTGGTGTTGATTAATTTTAATGCATGTTCATGACTGTTGTCGCTCTCTCAGTTGGTCGCTTCCCAGCCTTTTGCTAGCCTTCACCTGTACTAAGCAGGAATACTACTTGTGCATCCAAACTCCATGAACCCCAAAGCTATTCCATATGAGTCCACCATACCTTCCTATATGCGGTATTTACCTGCCGTTCCAAGTAAATTTGTATGTGCCAAACTCCAAACCTTCAAATGAAATTCTGTTTTGTATGCTCGAGCAGCTCATGTATCAACTAGGGTTGTCTGTGTCTTCCATGCTAGGTGGGTTATTCTCAAGGGGAGTGGACTCCACTCATTCACGAGAAAATGGCTGGTAACCGGGATGCCCAGTCCCATGATCAAAAGATCAAAGCAAATCAAAATAATTAAACAAAACTACCCCAGGATTGTTGCTAGTTGGAGGCACCCTTCGTTTTGGGCAAGCCATGGATTGATGCATGTTGGTGGTGGGGGAGTATAAACTTTACCATTCTGTTTGGGAACTGCCTATAATGTATGTAGCATGGAAGATATCGAGATCTCATAGTTGTTATGTTGACAGTGAAAGTATACCGCTCAAAATGTTATTCATCTCTATTTCAAAATCGAGCTCTGGCACCTCTACAAATCCCTGATTCCCTCTACAAAGGGCATATCTATTTACTTTTATGTTGAGTCATCACCCTCTTATTAAAAAGCACCTGCAGGAGAGCACCGCTATCATTTGCATGCATTATTATTAGTTTATATTGGGTATGACTTGACTGGATCTCTTTTACCATGAATTACAATGTTTAGTCAGTCCTTGATTTTTAAAGGTGCTCTGCATTTATGTTTTGCGGTCTTAGAAAGGGCTAGCGAGATACCATCTTGTTATATCATATTATGATTGTTTTGAGAAAGTGTTGTCATCCTAGATTTATTATTATTGCTCGCTAGTTGATTATGCCATTGATATGAGTAAACATGAGACCTAAGTGTTATTGTGAATATGGTTAGTTCATAATCTTTGCTGAAACTTGAATGTTGGCTTTACATATTTGCAACAACAAGAGCAAACAGAGTTTGTAAAAGTTTTTCTTTATCACTTGGAGTTTGTCAACTGAATTGCTTGAGGACAAGCAAAGGTTTAAGCTTGGGGGAGTTGATACGTCTCCGTCGTATCTACATTTCCAAACACTTTTGCCCTTCTTTTGGACTCTAACTTGCATGATTTGAATGGAACTAATCCGGACTGACACTGTTTTTAGCAGAACTGCCATGGTGTTATTTTTGTGTAGAAATAAAAGTTCTCGGAATGACCTGAAAATCCACGGAGCAACTTTTCAAAATTAATAAAAAATACTGGCGAAAGAAATAGCGTCAGGGGGCCCACACCCTGTGCACGAGGGTGGGGGGCGCGCCCCCTCCCCTTGGGCGCGTCCCCCTACCGCGTGGGCCCCCTGGACGTCCACCGACCTCAACCCAACTCCTTATATTGGCTTTCACGGAGAAAAAATCAGAGAGAAAGTTTCATTGTGTTCTACGATACGGAGCCACCGCCAAGCCCTAATCTCTCTCGGGAGGGCTGATCTAGAGGCCGTTCAAGTCTCCGGAGAGGGGGATTCGTCGCAGTCATCATCATCAACCATCCTCCATCACCAATTTCATGATGCTCACCTCCATGCGTGAGTAATTCCATCGTAGGCTTGCTAGACGGTGATGGGTTGGATGAGATTTACCATGTAATCAAGTTAGTTTTGTTAGGGTTTGATCCCTAGTATCCACTATGTTCTGAGATTGATGTTGCTATGACTTTGCTATGCTTAATGCTTGTCACTAGGGCCCGAGTGCCATGATTTCAGATCTGAATCTATTATGTTTTCATGAATATATGTGAGTTCTTTATCCTATCTTACAAGTCTATAGTCACCTATTATGTGTTATGATCCGACAACCCCGAAGTGACAATAATCAGGATACTTCTCAGTGATGACCGTAGTTTGAGGAGTTCATGTATTCACTATGTGTTAATGCTTCGGTCCGGTACTCTATTAAAAGGATGTCACATCCCTAGTTCTGGTCTGCTCTGGTCTAGTTAGTCTTGTGTTGCATCATTTTTAAATTTCTCTTAAATCTAAAATGGGGATGTTCAGAACCCTAGCACCAAATGAATTCAACTAGGTTCAAAAGAAAATCCTTTTCAAAGAACCCAAAAACGCCTTTAAAAATGTTCATGATTTCTGCTAAAGGTGAAAACCTCTGCCAATAATGATGGACATATTTTTAGGTCATTTATGGATTTTTGAGTTAATTCATAAGTATTTGATTTTGGACATTTAAATCCTATAACTATTTTTAAGTGTCCAAATAATCCTGGAAGTACTTGGGGGCTGTTGGAAATAATTCAAACAGTGCCTATAAATTTATTTCAGGATTTTATGATGTGATTTAGTATTTTTCTAAATCCAGAAACAAAATAGCAGAATAGGAAAACAGAACAGAAATAAAACAGAGCAGAGAAAGCTTACCTGACACCCACCAACCGGCCCAGCACTGTAGCTGGCCGGCCCAGCCCACCAGGGGCTCCTCCCTGTCGTCTTCCCCCTTGCTACGAGGACGAGCGCGTAGCCGGCGCGCGCGAGCGCACGCCCGACCACCTCCTGCTTGCCGCTTCACCCCCGCTTCTTCGGGTGGCGCCACGCACGCCCCTGGAACCCCCTCGCACTCTCCCTCGCTCCTCCCCCTCCTCTGTTTCTCTTACGTGCGGCCATCGAGCGCAGCCATCGCCGCCGACGAGCACCGTCGTGGCCACAACCACTCCCTCGCCTTGCCGATGCGCTCAGAGGCTCCGCCTCGACCCCCTCTTCCTCCTCATGGAGCCACGCCCCGTGGGAGCCCCTACAACGCCGCCATCGGCTCCGTCTTCTTCCTCGGACTCCGGCGATCGCCGTCGCCACTCCGTCGTCTCTAGAGCCTCCCCCGAGCTGCCGACCCATCCATGCGATGCTCTGTGAGCCTTTGAACCGTTTCCCCCTACTCCCGTGCACTAATTCCAGCTCTAGCTCTCGTTTCTGTCAAGACTGAGACCTCGCCGGCGCCGGCCATGTCGCCGTCATCATTTTAGCCGGCCTCCGTCCAAACCAAGCACGTCACCGCGCTCAGTACACCCCCAGGAGCACATAGCACCCACCAGCTCCCCCTTCCGTGCCCAACAACACCAAACCCTCAGGTGCCCGAACGCTGGCCGCCTCCACGAGCTCGACTCTGGTGAGCTCGTTCCACCCCGCGCCTCCCGCGTGCCTTCCCCTGGATGCGCACGAGCAAGGGCAACCCTCTGGTGCCCTTGGCTTGGCCCAAAACCGCCCGTAGCACCACTCCGGTGAGCTTCTGCCGCGGGTTTGGTTGCCGCCGGCCATTCTTCGGTGCGCCGACGTGGCGCCATTAGCTTAGGTACTAACCACGTTTAGTTAGAACCCACAGCTAGTGACAGTGGACCCCAGCGCGGGGTCAAACCCAGTCAGTGATGGATATGACCGGCATTAGTCCCTGTGTTAATGACACGCGGGTCCCACCAGCCAGGTTTGACCCTGGTCAACTCGGTTGACCTTCTGACGTCATGATGATGTCATGCTGACGCAGTAAATCTATTTCTGGATTTAGTTTAATTTTAAATAACCCAGAAATTGCAGAAAATGCTCTAAACTTCTAAAATTCATAGAAATTCAACCGTAACTCCAAATGAAATAATTTATATATGAAAAATGATCAGAAAAATCCAATCTATCCATTTGTACTGGTTTCATGCATGTTAGAGCAACTTATGACTACTGTTTAGGATAAATCATATAAATGGCATTTGAATATCCACATATGGGGTTTGAATTTGAATCTTGGATTCAAACCAACTCCATTTAATATGTTGTAGTTGCATTAGGCCAACACATTCATTCTGCCATGTCATGATCAGGCATCATATTGTGCATTGCATTGATTGTGTTTCTTCTTTGTTTGTTGGTGATTGTCCCCTCTCGATAGACGTGGTTTTGACGATGAGCTCGATGACACCGATGAAGAGCTATATCATCTTCAGAAGTGCCAGTCAAGCAAAACCCCCTTGTTCATTCTGATACAATCCTACTCTCTCGCTCCCGCTCTCTTTTACTGCATTAGTACAAGAATGATTCATCTGTTACTTGCTGCGGTAGCTAAACCCCTTTATCCTCTGCATGACCTGTCATTGCCACAGTAAATAGATGAAACCCACTAGCATGAGTAGCAGTTGTTTGAGTCATATTGTGCCTACTCATTAATGCTTGTTTGTCATGCCTGCTACCTCTTAGAGTTGAGTCCTGTCTGATTCATCGGGGATGAATTAGAGGTGTCTGAACATGTCCTACTGCGTGTGAGCTAAGTGTGTGAACACGATTTGGTAAAGGTAGCGGTGAGAGGCCATGTAGGAGTACATGGTGGGTTGTCTTATTGAAGCCGTCCTCAGGAACTGAGTTCTGTGTTTGTGATCCATGAAACAGATACTAGCACGCATTGGGCCCGAAACCAATGGACCCTCTCGGCTTCTTAATCACCCTTGTCCTCTGTCTAGGAGTTGCAAGTAGTTTCTGGTGTTTGTAGTCTGCTGGAGGCCATGGGCAGCGCTGACCGGAGGGGTGGGCTGTGATGTGGTAGGCATGTGGCACAGTGTACCAGGCTCCCATTTGGTGTCTCGGGAACCCTGCACACATCATTCGGGGTCGTATGTGGAAACCTCGGCCGGACTCCCGCGGATGGAACCTGAATAGGCGATAAACCTGGACTAGAGACTTGAGTGTTTAGGTAGGTCGTGGTCGACACCCTCGTTGGGCTTCCGCTTGAAGGTTGCCGAGTACATGTCGTGTGAACGGCGGTAAGTGGTGAGAGCGTGTGTGAAGTACACCCCTGCAGGGTTAACATCATCTATTCAAATAGCCGTGTCCATGATAAAGGACTTCTGGGTTGCCTGTATAGTTCATAGACAAGTGAAAGTGGATACTTTAAAATGTGCAAGATAAGCGAGAGTGCTATGGATGGCGTTCTCGTAGGGAGATGGGAGCGGATCCATAGTGGTGTATTGATATGATGAATATGTGGACTCGTGTGCGCCACCTCAAAAGAGTTACTTGTAGTCGTAGTTCAGGATAGCCACCGAGTCAAAGCTGGCTTGCTGCAGTTAAACCCCACCATCCCCTTGTTGATAATGATGCATATGTAGTTAGTTCTGATGTAAGTCTTGCTGGGTACATTTGTACTCACGTTTGCCTATTCGACGTTTTGCAGAGAGACTTCCGTCTCACTAGTAGTTCCGCGTGGACTTCGACATTTAGCTTGTTACCTCAGCTATGATCTTGTGCCCTTGGCAGGATCGGGTAGATAGGCAGGCTTCTCAGCCTTTTCCATTTGTAGATGTCTGTACCCAGACATGTTAAGCTTCCGCTTGTGTTTTGCCTTGTATGCTCTGAATGTTGGGTCGAGAGACCCATGTTTGTAATATCTCGCTCCTCAGAGCCTATTGAATAAAATACTTGAGTTGTAGAGTCATGTTGTGATGCCATGTTGTATTTGCACATATCGAGCATATTGTGTGTATGTTATTGAAATGCTTGGTATGTGTGGGATCTAACTATCTGGTTGTTTATCCTTAGTAGCCTCTCTTACTGGGAAATGTCTCCTAGTGCTTCCACTGAGCCATGGTAGCTTGCTACTACTCCGGAACACTTAGGCTGGCCGGCATGTGTCCTTCTTCGTTCATGTGTTTGTCCCTACGGGGAAATGTCATGCAATGAATACCGGAGTCCTGTTAGCCCGCTACAACCCGGTTTACCGGAGTCCTGCTAGCCCAGTGCTACAGCCTGGATTCACTCGCTGATGACCGACACGTTCGATGCTGGGTCATGTATGCCTGTCCCTGTAAGTTAGTGCCACTTTGGGTTCACGACTAGCCATGTCAGCCCGGGCTCCCTGTCATATGGATGCTAGCGACACTATCATATACATGTGCCAAAAGGCACAAATGGTCCCGGGCAAGGTAAGGCGACACCCGTGGGAATACCGTGTGTGAGGCCGCAAAGTGATATGAGGTGTTACATGCTAGATTGATGTGCCATTGAGTCAGGGTCCTAACAGCTTTGGTATGAGAGCCTGACTGCCTGTAGGATTACCAAGCCAAACTGGTCGAAGTTGGGTCTAGAAATTCTTTAGTTATATAAGGAATCGATTGTGGGATGGAACGTAAGGCTCTTTTTACTCCTTATACCTTATGCCTTCTGATCAGAGTAATCTTATCTTTCCTACGGGGTTAAGAAACTATGCTTTCTCTTCTTTCTATCAGGATCACGTGTTACTAATCCGTAGACTTATAGATTGTTGGATTTAAGCCTCAGTTCAGTTCCTACTACTTCCGTATGATAACTGTTGATCTCGAAACCTTGATATTGTGCTTCTGAGTGGCTATGCCACCATTTTTGTAGCATGTCTCCAATCTTTTTGAGCATTTACAGCCGTTATGTTGTCCGAGTCATCCCAGGTTTCTAAACAATCTGATGCACTTGCAAATCCTTTCCCTCTGGTTTTGATGTTCCTTTGAGCCAGGTTAATCACACTAATTGCTGAGTTGAGGTATTCTATTGCCTCGACATATATGCTGGAATTATTATTATGACCCTAGGTGTCCTAGGGGATCATCTAGTAATCTAGCCATGATTTGTGTCCCAGTGTGATGATTCCGGCCATTATTCTCGAAAACATCTCGTGATGCCATTTAGTTAGTAGGTATTCTACTTCTGGGTTTTGAACCCGAGATTCACCCTACTTATCTCATGTTGATAGTAATTGCTATCTCCCTTAGGTTATTAGTAACCTTGTGATAGTCCTCAAGGTCCATGGTATTTCCTTCTTCCAAATACTATGAACCGTTTATGGCAGAAGTTCTTTGAACCAAAAGATCACAACCAGAGTGCTCTTGACAAGTTCTCTATGTTGTGCCGCGACTCTGCCAGTCCTACCTTCTCTGCATGGATTATCTGGAAGAAATTTGTTGAACTTGGTTTGACATACTAATCTATGCATCCACAACTCGGAAAATCATATGTTCCTTTGAGTTGTCCCCCTTTAGTTGTATTCTGACCTTCGTCTATCAATTGATAGTCAGGAGTAGTCGTGCATTCATGTTCATCAATGCCTTTTACTTCTATGGTCCGTCAAGCCATTCTATTCGGAATGACTAGGAGAAACAAACTCCACTACCTTGTCCATTTCCAGGATTGGGTCAAAGCAGTGGTACTCCGCAGATCAAATACTAATCCAGCTTTTGTTATGTTCTACCCTGAAATATTACCCACTTTATGTCAGGAATGTCATGAGGATTGCACCACCTCTTATGAATTCTTAACGTAGTGATACTTCTCGCCCTCGTTATTCATTTCTCGGTCCTCGTGTTGTTGCAACCGGAATACCGACAAGTGAATCGTGATGTGTGAAATCTATACTCCTAGTAACTCCGTTGCTTGGTAGTTAAAGGACAATAACCTCATTCTTAGCATGTTGATTATTGAATCATCACCCTAAGTATGATTGTGCTACCTAGTCCTTATTTCCGGTGCACTCTCCGATCAATGAGTTAGGATAGTGCCAATCCTTACTTATTTGATCATATCGTCTTGCCCTGAAAGGCAAGATTGTTCTCGAGCTTAGTAACATATCGGTGGTTCGTGATTTTCCGAATATCTTCTCGGAAGAGTTACCAGGTTGTCACCTGACCCCTATGTTGAGTTCGTGATCAAGTTGGTTTCTTGTAAACCACCCCTTCTCCAAGAGTCTGTGTTGGGTACCCCCTGAGTTGTTTGGTCAAGCTAAACAACAACTTGGAGAGTTGGAAGATGGAAGCTTGTCCGATTTAGTTCATCTTAAGGGATATCTTGTATGTGTGTTGAAGAAAGATGATATCTTCATCGATTGATCCTCGTGACCAGTCGTTGGACCTATTGTCTTGCCAAAACTTTGATTTGAGTGTGGGCTATTCTCAAATCAAATCAAAACCAACGATGTTCGTAATGTTGTCTTACTCGTGGATTTTCCTCGAGCATACACCATTATATCCTTTGGTCTGACCAATACTATCACTTGTTCTCATAATTATGGAATTCCATTTTTATGGAAACCAGGATGAATTGTAGTTGAGCCCATCGACAACATCCTTATCTTCTCCATAATATTGTTGAACATTAAGCTAGTATTGGAAACTTTTGAAAGCATTTCTTCATGCTAGTTCATGAAGCATATGTTCGGATGAAAGAAGTGACTTCGTCTAATTCATGTGCAGTTGATGCAAGTTGCCGCCGTGAATTCGAGGAAGTCAATGTTGCTTCCTTTGGAATCATACCAAGTCGGTCATGCATATGTGCGAAGTATTCTGTGGTTTGGAGACTTGCAACCCCCATTCTATATGTATCCCTAGCACACCAAGCCACTGATAGATTTGTTCAAGGAGAAGAAGTTCCTTCTTAAGAATCATGACTTATGTTAGGACTTCGCTATCCTTGTTGATGGTTCCCCACCTGAACTCGGTAGTGTTTTATTATAAGACTACTACGTGGCCATGCTTGTCTGGGACAACGTGTTCACATGTTTGTAGCAGAACCAGCTCATGTTTTGGAGCTTACTACCGTAGTCCATTTCCCGAGAATCTCGCAACATCGTCTTGTCGATTTGTGTTGCAAACTTTCATTCTTATTCCTAGACTTGATGAGTTTGGAATATCCTGACACCAACCAGATCTGAATCCCAGGCAGATATGATGGTTGGAGCATTTTCCAAGAAATATAATGTTGGTCTCTCGATAACCAGTAAAGTGGATGTCGTGGCCAACACATCCAGCCGGAAGACCTACTATTGTAGTATCTCGATTGAAGAAAGTTGGCCACCTCCCCATAAGGATTTCACAGGATTTACCTCTATAGTTATTCCTTATAGATTCTTGAGCTCCCGAAGTCCGACCTGTTACTTGATGTTCTAGATACCAAACCATCTCAATATATGGGTTACGCTAGCACATCAAGGAGAACATTAGAAGCGGAGTGCTAAATGTCTCTTGGTCGACCATCCAGATTTCGTCCCCTTGGCCTCACTAAGGTGAAATTTCAGAAAGTGTTATCTTCCTTTGCATCTGCATCCTCAACCAATATTCATCATGGTAGTATGTTGTGTTGCCAGGATCCTTGACATGGGTGTTGGTAAAACCTTGATGAATATGGAAATGCTCAAGTTCTTGAGAGCACGCACAAGCACTAGGTATTATCACCAGCACTAACTGGGGTTGCTTCCAGTTTTCCTCGGTTATGCTATAACCCTTTCAAACAGTGGATTCACTCTCTACTGATGGGGTTCCTCTCCAGCTACCGAATCATTCCCAGCATTTGCATTCATTCCCAGCTAGCACCCATCATTATGCCAATCTACCATGAGTCTCATCCATTTCGGTGATAAGAAAAATCATACCTTGCGTTGTCTTCAACAAGGTAGTCCACATCATCCATTCTGGCCCGAAAATGTCATTCTTTCGGACACCTTCAAACGATCGATTGTGATTGCCTTAGGCTGGTATAAAGAGTTTCAATGATCTAGACATCAAAGGTAATTCTTTTTGCCACTTAAGGGGATATTTCTATGAGTCAGCCTCTCTGAGATGTCTTGCTATGGTATCATGGCAACTCAAATTCTCGCTATGTTGACAACCGTTCACCACCCTCTTAGGTGTGGAATTGTTGTCTACCTAGTGAACCTTCATCGTCCGTTTCACTCTATTCCTTTGGATGTATGTTTCATGTCTGAGCTCAAGAGATGTTTCAATGTCTCATTCCGTGAATTGATCGTTAGTAGCTCGATCTTCGAGAAGATCGATTCTTCTAGAGTTTTCCTTTCCTTTTCGTTGCCATGTTGGTTGAAGTTCTTAGAGCAAGACATCGATACAAGGATGGTGATCGAATCAACGTTCACTTGAAGTGCACCCCGGATCGTGAAGATTGTGTTAATTTGTGTTCCCCCTTCATCTTACCCTACGTTTGAATCTCGGGACGAGATTCTTGTTTAGTGGGGGTGAGTTGTCACATCCCTAGTTCTGGTCTGCTCTGGTCTAGTTAGTCTTGTGTTGCATCATGTTTAAATTTCTCTTAAATCTGAAATGGGGATGTTCAGAACCCTAGCAACAAATGAATTCAACTAGGTTCAAAATAAAATCCTTTTCAAAGAACCCAAAAATGCCTTTAAAAATGTTCATGATTTCTGCTAAAGGTGAAAACCTCTGCCAATAATGATGGACATATTTTTAGGTCATTTATGGATTTTTAAGTTAATTCGTAAGTATTTGAATTTGGACATTTAAATCCTATAAATATTTTTAAGTGTCCAAATTATCCTGGAAGTACTTGGGGGCTGTTGGAAATAATTCAAATAGTGCCTATAATTTTTTTTCAGGTTTTATGATGTGATTTAGTATTTTTCTAAATCCAGAAACAAAATAGCAGAATAGGAAAACAGAACAGAAATAAAACAGAGCAGAGAAAACTTACCTGACGCCCACCAACCGGCCCAGCACTGTAGCTGGCCGGCCCAGCCCACCAGGGCTCCTCCCTATCGTCTTCCCCCTTGCTAGGAGGACGAGCGCGTGGCCGGTGCGCGTGAGCACATGCTCGACCACCTCCTGCTTGCCGCTTTGCCCCCGCTTCTTCGGGTGGCGCCACGCACGCCCCTGGAACCCACTCGCACTCTCCCTCCCTCCTCCCCTCCTATGTTTCTCTTATGTGCGGCCGCCGAGTGCAGTCGTCGCCGCCGACGAGCACCGCCGTGGCCACAGCCACTGCCTCACCTCACCGATGCGCTCAGAGGCTCTGCCTCGACCCCCTCTTCCTCCTCACCGAGCCACGCCCCGCGGGAGCCCCTACAACACCGTCATCAGCTCTGTCTTCTTCCTCAGACTCCGGCAATCGCCGTCGCCACTCTGTCATCTCCAGAGCCTCCCCCGAGTTGCCGACCCATCCATGCGATGCTCTATGAGCCTCTGAACCGTTTCCCCCTACTTCGGTGCACTAATTCAAGCTCTAGCTCTCGTTTCCATCGAGACCGAGACCCGGCCATGTTGCCATCGTCATTTTGGCCGGCCTCCGTCCAAACCAAGCACGTCACCGTGCTCAGTACACCCCTAGGAGCACGTTGCACTCACCAGCTCCCCCTTCCATGCACCACAACGCCAAACCCTCAGGTACCCGAATGCCTGCCACCGCCACAAGCTCGACTCCAGCGAGCTCGTTCCATCCCGCGCCTCCCGCGTGCCTCCCCTGGATGTGCGCGAGCAAGGGCAACCCTCTGGTGCCCTTGGCTTTGCCCAAAACCGCCGTAGCGCCACTCCGGCGAGCTTCCATCGCGGGTTTGGTTGCCGCCGGCCATTCTCCGATGTGCCGACGTGGCGTAATTAGCTTAGGTACTAACCACGTTTAGTTAGAACCCACAGCCACTGACAGTGGACCCCAGCGTGGGGTCAAACCCAGTCAGCGATGGATTTGACCGGCATTAGTCCCTGTGTCAATGACACGCGGGTCCCACCAGCCAGGTTCTACCCTGGTGAACTCGATTGACCTCCTAACGTCATGATGATGTCATGCTGACGCAATAAATCTATTTCTAGATTTAGTTTAATTTTAAATAATCCAGAAATTGCAGAAAATGCTCTAAACTTCTAAAACTCGTAGAAATTCAACCGTAACTCCAAATGAAATAATTTATATATGAAAAATGATCAGAAAAATCCAATCTATCCATCTGTACTCGTTTCATGCTTGTTAGGACAACTTATGACTACTGTTTAGGATAAATCATATAAATGGCATTTGAATATCCACATATGGGGTTTGAATTGGAATCTTGGATTCAAACCAACTCCGTTTAATCTGTTGTAGTTGCATTAGGCCAACACACTCATTCTGCCATGTCAGGATCATGCGTCATATTGTGCATTGCATTGATTGTGTTTCTTCTTTGTTTGTCGGTGATTGTCCCCTCTCGATAGACGTGGTTTCGACGATGAGCTCGATGACACCGATGAAGAGCTATATCATCTTCAGAAGTGCTAGGCAAGCAAAAAACCCTTGTTCATTCCGATACAATCCTACTCTCTCACTCCTGCTCTCTTTTACTGCATTAGGACAACAACGATTCATCAATTACTTGTTGCGGTAGCTGAACCCCTTTATCCTCTACATAACCTGTCATTGCCACAGTAAATAGATGAAACCCACTAGCATGAGTAGGAGTTGTTTGAGCCCTGTTGTGCCTACTCATTCATGCTTGTTTGTCATGCCTGCTACTGCTTAGAGTTGAGTCATGTCTGATTCATCGGGGATGAATCAGAGGTGTGTGAACATGTCCTACTATGTGTGAGCTAAGTGTGTGAACACGATTTGGTAAAGGTAGCGGTGAGAGGCCATGTAGGAGTACATGGTGGGTTGTCTCATTGAAGTCGTCCTCAGGAACTGAGTTCTGTGTTTTTGATCCATGAAACAGATACTACCACGCATTGGGCCCGAAACCAATGGACCCTCTCGGCTTCTTAATCACCCTTGTCCTCTGTCTAGGAGTTGCAAGTAGTTTCTGGTGTTTGTACTATGCTGGAGGCCATGGGCAGCGCTGACCGGAGGGGTGGGCTGTGATGTGGTAGGCACGTGGCACAGTGTACCGGGCGCCCGTTTGGTGTCTCGGGAACCCTGCACACATTGTTCGGGGTCGTATGTGGAAACCTCGGCCGGACTCCCTGCGGATGGAACCTGAATAGGCGATAAACCTGGACTAGAGACTTGAGTGTTTAGGTAGGTCGTGGTCGACACCCTCGTTGGGCTTCTGCTTGAAGGTTGCCGAGTACATGTCATGTAAACGACGGTAGGTGGTGAGAGCGTGTGTGAAGAAGTACACCCCTGCAGGGTTAACATCATCTATTCGAATAGCCGTGTCCGCGGTAAAGGACTTCTAGGTTGCCTGTACAGTTCATAGAAAAGTGAAATTGGATACTTTAAAATGCGCAAGATAAGCGAGAGTGCTATGGATGGCGTTCTCGTAGGGAGACATGAGCGGATCCATAGTGGTGTATTGATATGGTGAATATGTGGATTCGTGTGCGCCACCTCAAAAGAGTTACTTGTAGTCGTAGTTCAGGATAGCCACCGAGTCAAAGCTGGCTTGCTGCAGTTTAACCCCACCATCCCCTTGTTGATAATGTTGAATATGTAGTTGTTCTGATGTAAGTCTTGCTGGGTACATTTGTACTCACGTTTGCCTATTCTACGTTTTGTAGAGAGACTTCCGTCTCACTAGTAGTTCCGCGTGGACTTTGACGTTTAGCTTGTTACCTCAGCTACGATCTTGTGCCCTCGGCAGGATCGGGTAGATAGTCAGGCTTCTCAGCCTTTTCCATTTGTAGATGTCTGTACCCAGACATGTTAAGCTTCCGCTTGTGTTTTGCCTTGTATGCTCTGAATGCTGGGTCGAGAGACCCATGTTTGTAATATCTCGCTCCTCGGAGCCTATTGAATAAAATACTTGAGTTGTAGAGTCATGTTGTGATGCCATGTTGTATTTGCACATATATAGCATATTGTGTGTATGTTATTGAAATGTTTGCTATGTGTGGGATCTGACTATCTAGTTGTTTACCCTTAGTAGCCTCTCTTACCGGGAAATGTCTCCTAGTGCTTCCACTGAGCCATGGTAGCTTGCTACTGCTCCGGAACACTTAGGCTGGCCGGCATGTGTCCTTCTTTGTTCCTATGTCTGTCCCTACGGGGAAATGTCATGCGATGAATACCAGAGTCCTGTTAGCCCGCTATAGCCCGGTTTACCGGAGTCCTGCTAGACCAGTGCTACATCCTGGATTCACTCGCTGATGACTGACGCGTTCGATGTTGGGTCATGTATGCCTGTCCCTGTAAGTTAGTGCCACTTTGGGTTCACGACTAGCCATGTCAACCCGGGCTCCTTGTCATATGGATGCTAGCGACACTATCATATACGTGTGCCAAAAGGGGCAAACGATCCCGGGCAAGGTAAGGCGACACCCGTGGGAATACCGTGCGTGAGGCCGCAAAGTGATATGAGGTGTTACATGCTAGATCGATGTGCCATTGAGTCGGGGTCCTGACAAAGGAGGCCTTAATATCCCTTAGTTTCCACTAGGACCCCGCTGCCACGGGAGGGTAGGACAAAAGATGCCATGCAAGTTCTTTTCCATAAGCACGTATGACTATATTCGGAATACATGCCTACATTACATTGATGAACTGGAGCTAGTTCTGTGTCACCCTATGTTATAACTATTACATGAGGAATCGCATCCGACATAATTATCCATCACTGATCCATTGCCTACGAGCTTTTCACATATTGTGTTTTGCTTATTTACTTTATCGTTGCTACTGTTACCATCACTACAAAACTGCTACTGTTACTTTTGCCACTATTACCGTTACTTTCATACTACTTTGCTACTAAATACTTTGCTGCAGATACTAAGTTATCCAGGTGTGGTTGAATTGACAACTCAACTTCTAATACTTGAGAATATTCTTTGGGTCCCCTTGTGTTGAATCAATAAATTTGGGTTGAATACTCTACCCTCGAAAATTGTTGCAATCCCCTATACTTGTGGGTTATCAAGCAACAGAACAACACTTAGACATATTATTACCCCATGATTCGGGCATTTGTAGAAGACTCGTCCAGGGTTAAGGATTGTGGTTGAGACGCGATGGATGACTCTGCGTGATTTGCAGCAGTGGCACCACACCAACGGTAGCGGGTTGCGATGAGGGACCGGCTGCGGTGCGTGTGCCGGCAGGGGTGTGATGAGACCCACAGGCAATGGTATGGGTGGCGACTTGCCGCATATCTGGTTGTTGCCTACTGAAGAGCAGGTGGACGAGCAACCAACGGACATGGTTGCTGCGGCCAGAGCTTCTGATGCTAGGTAGAGTAAGTAGAGAAGAGGAGAAGCGAATGTTGGATATGTTAGTTTCATTACTTGCAGAGTAGCATATCACCATATATAGTCATAGTCTAGGTTTGGATTCGAACCAGCTATAGGAGCATGTCTCTCTTTTTTCTAAAACTCAACAACGTCTCTTTACTGGTACACTAGCTTGTTCTGTACGCCTTCTCAAGTCTTTGATTTTCTTTCTTTTTTGCGAGGAAGGAAGGAGGATAAAATTGAGAGTTCCTGGGACTCGAACCAAAGACCTCCATGTTGAAAACCAAGTGTGCTAGTCACTTATGTGGCGAACGTTCCCTGGGAGGAGGATGGCAGACGAACACATTTTCCTCGCAGTTTTAGTTGCAACGCAAGATCGAACAGTCGCGGTGTCAGGAATGTTATCAGGTGAAAGGCGAACGAGCCTAGTTTTTCTTTTCTTCCTATATCTAAAAAAGTATGCTACTTGGTGTCGGCTTAGTCAACAAACGATTGTGCCAACCTTGACCGTTGGATTAACATTCAACATCTATTGTGTTTCTTCAGTGTCTTCTTCCTCCAGCCGCCAAAGCCAAACCAGCGCCGGCGGGACCGCCTGCTCCCGCCTCCCACGGCTGGCTATGCTGCCGCGCACGCATCGTGGCCACATTGCACCCTAAAACTCTACGCATCTTCCCTGGCTCCTGTTTGTTCCCGTCCGAGGCCTCAATATCGTCCTTCGCCTTGGTTCGCTCGCCGTGGCGCCGCCCTTCGGTGTTGTCAACATGGTCAACAACCGAGAGGAATAACGAGATGACTGTACATGGCGAGGATGACAGTAGGGACCCAGTAGTGCGTGCAGTAATTTTGGTTTTCCGGGACGGACAAGGGTATCAACTGGGTTGTGCGGGAGCTGTGGCGTGTCTATCCCAGGCTACGTAGGCCTACTTGCTTTTCCATGCCCTGCTGGGCCGAAAATCTTTCAAGATGAGCAGGGATGCATTTTTCCCAGAAAATGGGCTATAAGTAATAATAGATTGGCTATAAGTAATAACAAATGGGCTGTAAAATGAAAAAATATAGCAAACAGGCAATTAGTTCCAAAATAATTTTTTTCTTTCAGATTTTGATATTTTAAATTTCATTGTTTTTGTGCGAGTAAAATTCCATTGGATTTAAATTAAGGTATATTTAGTTTTAAAAATAATTTGAATCTGGCTAGAAATTTTGGGTTGTATGCTGTTTGGGACAGATTTGGAGGATGACTTGTGGGTCTACTAGGTTGACGTGTACGAAAGGCTTTGTCAACTTAGTGCACAAACGATTCTAGCTGCAGTGACCATTGGATGTAAATCCAACGGCCGTGCTGCTTCTTCAATATCTGATCTTCTTCCTCTAGCCGCCCAAACCAGCGCCGATGGGACTGCCTGCTCCCGCCTCCCGTGGCCGGCTGCGCTGCCGCACAGGCCACACCGCCCCACCCTACTCCATTGCTGGCCAGGCCATTCCTCTACTCACCCACACCTCCTGTTATTTTCCGACGACGGCAGCCGGACCAGTAAACCCTCGTACTCCCCACTACGTGGGCAACCACTACCGAGTCTTCCCCGGCTCCGTGTCGTTCCCTTCCTAGGCCTCGCCGTCATCCACCGCCCTGGTGCTCTCGGCGCGGCCTGGTCAACATGGCCAACAAATGACATCCACCGGACATGGACTATATGTGGAGAGGCTGACAGCTGGGTCCACGGCCGCACACAAGGAAATGCCTCCTTATTATGCACAAAATAATGATTCCTCCACCAGACTTCTGGGACCCACCAGAAGGGCCTATGTATTTCGCAAAAAAAAGTTTCCCCCGCTGATAGGTCGGACCCACCAGCTATATCTTCGCATGCGAGGAAGTGCCTCCTTATTACGCACAGAAAAATGAATACCCCCCTACTACCTGGGATCCAGCATAGTGGGAGGCTGACTTGTGGGCCTACTAAGTTGATGGGGACGGAGGGCTTGGTCAACTACGATTCTAGATCCAGTGACCGTACGATGTCCGTCCAACAGCCGTAGTGCTTCTTCAACCTCTGGTCTTCATGCTCCAGCCGCCCAAACCAACGTTGGTCATGCCGCATACTCCCGCCTCCCGTGGCCGCCTGTGATGCCACAGAGGCCTCACCGCCCCCTACTACTCCCACCATTGGCCAGGCCATCCCTCTACTCACCCACACCCCCTGTTATTCTGCGGTGACGGCAGCCAAACCAGTGAACCCTCGTACTCCTCTCCGCGTGGGCTTCCACTGTCGCGTCTTCCCCGGCTCCCATCGTCCCCTTCCTAGGCCTCGCTGTCGTCCATCACCCTGGTGCTCTCGGTGAGGTGTGGTCAACGTGGTCAAGGAATGACTTCCATCAGAAGAGTACTGTACGTGGAGAGGCTGACAACTGGGTCCACGGCAGCCGCAAGGAAACGCCTCCTTATTACGCGCAAAATAATTATTCCTCCACCAGACAGCAGGGACCCACCGGATGGGCCATCGTATTTCATGAAAAAATGTTTCCTCCCTGACTGTTGGGACCTACTAGCTACATCTTTGCACGCAAGGAAGTGTGTCCATATTACGGAAAAAAAAACCGATTCGCCCCCTGACTACAGGGACCCACCAGCTACATCTTCGCACGCAAGGAATTGTGTGATAGTCGGGACCTACCTGGTCGAAGCATACGTAGCGTTGTCATTCTGGTCGTGAACGTGTAGGTACATACTGGTCGGTCGGTATGTCTGCAGGCTGCAGGGATGAACTGTGGCCGTGCAAGGAAGGGCACATGTTGTAGTAGAGGCGCGCACGTAGCATGTACACGTACGTACAGCGGCCAGGGTGCAAGAAAGTAAATACGACCACGTACGTACATACGGTCGGGGTCTCGAACGCCTACTCGCGCATACGTACGGCCAGGGCTCGTTTGCATGGCTGGGTCAGAATGGAGAAACTGCGTCATCGTCGTGCTCATGGGGAGCCAACCGGCTGGGTGGGAATGGAATGCATCATCATGTTCATCGGGAGCCAACTGGCTTGGACGGAACAACCGATGGAAACGAGGACTGGTGTACCGTAGAACAGAGGAAACATGGCCGGTCGAAATGGGATCCTCTTCATCGGGAGGGGTCTGGCGTACCGCAAAACGGAGGAAACGGACTTCTGTTGGATCTCCTACGGTCCAAACGGAGTCCTGTTGATCGGGAGGGGTGTGGCGTACCACAAAACGAAAGAAACGGACTTGTGTTGGAGTGCTACGGTCGAAACGGGGGTCCCGTTCATCGGGAGGGGTGTGGCATACCACAAAACGGGACTCCACAGGATATTGTTCATCTCCACCGTCGACCTCCTCCAGCCTCCACGGGCTACTGTTCATCCACCGTCGACCTCCTCCAGCCTCCACCTGCGACTGTTCATCCATGGGCTCCTGTTCATCCAGCCTCCACCACGTGCTCCTCCACCGGCTACTGTTCAACCAGCCCTCTCCACGAGGTTCTGTTCAACCACCCCTCCATGGGCTACTGTTCATCCAGCCCTCCACCGGCTACTGCTCAACCAGCCCTCCACGGGGTCCTGTTCATCCAGCCCTCCACGGGGTCCTGTTCATCCACCCCAACCGGCTTGATCGATCAGGGTCCAGTTCATCCAGCGGCAACGGCCTCTACTACCACATGATCCTATTCATCCAACCCCCCATCAGGAACTGTTCATCCACCCCCCTAATAAGGCTCATTGTTCATCCAGAGGCAGCATCGATCGGCTTTAGTTAGCAACAGTAGCGAAGGAATCGCTCGATCGGGTTCAGTTAGCGGCCATCGATCGATCGCTCGGGTTCAGTAACGCGCAGCCTGCAGTGCAATCGCTCGGGTTCAGTTAGGCGATGCCTCGCTCGGGTTCAGTTAGAGCCCAACGCCTCACACCCAAGCATGTACGTGTACGAGAGAAACGCGCATCGCTCGGCCCCTGACCACCCACCGTAACCGGGAACTCCACGATGTTTTCCTCACCCTTGCTTCTACCACGGTTTTTTCGTCATGCACGACCCAAAGAATGTCATGCAGCTGCGTCTCCGACCCACCCAAGACGAAAAGCCCATTTTCTTTCATGATTTTTTTGTCATAGAAGTAGGAGCCCACCACATCTATGATGATACCGGGTTTTGTCACAATTATCGTCATAGAAGTGTCATAAGCATGACAGAAAAAAAATTGTTCGGCCCAAAATGTCACGGATGTGTCTTTTTTTTGTAGTGGAGATTCTTACTGTAGGTGGGGATGAGAATGTGGTCAATAAATATGCAGAGATTTTTGATTGTGAGGTTGGCAGTTTCCTGCTCAAATACTTGGGCATGCCTGTCAGCTATGCTAATCTGAAAACTTCTGATTGGGAGTTTATTGTTAGTAAGTACCTAAAGAGGTTCGAAGCCTAGATTGGCAACGCTGGCTCAATGGGTGAAAGACACACTCTACTTGATTTCGTTTTCACACAAATCTCTTTATACCACATGTCAATGTGGCTCATGAATAAAACTTTCATTGAGAAACTAGATAAACACAAACGCATGTTCTTTTGGCAAGGGTGCAACAAAAAGAAGAGATTGTCAAGTGGAGTAGAATATGTAGGTCCAGAGAAAAGGGGGTTTAGGCATAAATGATCTTCCGAAGCAAAATATTAGTCTCATGGTTAAATGGTGGTGGAAACTAGAGACTCAAAATGGATTATGGCAGGATATCATCCGGGCTAGATATCTTCGCAACAAATCTATTGCAGAAGTTTCTCCTAAATTCTCTGATTCACCTTGCTGGAAAGCCTTGCTCAAGATAAAAAAATATCTATATGATGGGCAGAAAAATTGAGATTGGTGCTGGGAACTTTATTAGACTGTGGAAAGGTGCAATGAATGGGCTGATCCCATTTCAGGATCAATTTCCACTTTTGTTTGAGATCTGTAACCATCCAGTACCCTGAACAAGAGGAATGAGCTTGATGACACTTCTATATTCAGACTTAGGCTTACCCCTGAGCTGTCAAAACAGTGGGAAGATATGTGTGTTGTAGTTAAGAATATCCCTCTAAATGAGAAGAGTGATCGAATCTTTTGGGGGCTAAACCAGAACGACAAGTTCACTACTAAATCAATGTATAAGATGCTCGAAAAACCTCTTAGTGGGTGCCACTACAGGTGGATTTGGAAAGCTAAAATCCCTCTGAAAATTAAAATCTTCCTATGGCAATTATCAGAGGACGCGGTACTTACTAGACAAGTGATGAAAAAAAGGAAATGGCCAGGGAACCCTTGCTGCTCTTTTTTCAAAAAGGTGGAAACAATTCAACACCTATTTTTTACTTACCCTGTGGCCAGGGTAGTCTGGCAATCCATTGGAGTGGTTTTAGGCACTGATAAATGCCCAACGAACTACTGGCAATACTTCGTATGGTGTCACAAGTTTCTCCCTGGGAGGAAAACTTTTTACACGGTGTGCTTAGCCGCTAGTTGCTGGGCCATACGGTTGGCGTGCAATCGAGCTACTTTTGAAAAGAAACAAATCAAGACTCGTTTTGAGATTATGTTTTCTCTATGCTCTTTTTTGCTCTACTGGACAGGTCTACAGCAAGGGGATGATGCCAATGAGTTATGCACAAGAGCTAAGATGATCAGGGCTACCACGATGCAGCTGATGAAGATGTGTGGTGCTATCAAGCAACCGATCCAAGGTGCTTGATGATTCAGAGATGCTCTCGTTGAAGAGATGGCTGGCACGTGATATCTATCGCTGCTGCTTCGTCCCGGAGAAGATGTTTCTTTCTACCTGGCATGCAACTGTGTTTGCCACTTTAGTATGGTCTTTTGAGAATGTAATAGGCTAGACTTTATGTTGTGCTACTCAGGTTTTCGCCCCATGACACTCGTTTCGATGGCGAGCGAGTGTGGTGGGTTTCTTGGTAGTGCTAGAACTCGCTCTACCTCTTTCCCTCCTGACTTTTCCATTGGAACTGGTTGTATTTCCATTCTTTGCAATTGAAAGGGGTAAAGCCCAGTTCTAAAAATAATAATAAAGTTGTTATTTTATATTTCCTTATTCATGATAAATGTATATTATTCATGCTAGAGTTGTATTAACCGGAAACTTGATACATATGTGAATACATAGACAAAACACAGTGTCCCTAGTATGCCTCTACTTGACTAGCTCGCTGATCAAAGATGGTTATGTTTCCTAGCCATCGACATGTGTTGTCATTTGATGAACGAGATCAAATTATCAGTAGAATGATGTGATGGACAAGACCCATCCGTTAGCTTAGCATAATGATCGTTCAGTTTTATTGCTACTGCTTTCTTCATGTCAAATACATATTCCTCCGATTATGAGATTATGCAACTCTCGGATACCGGAGGAATGCCTTGTGTGCTATCAAATGTAACAACGTAACTGGGTGATTATAAAGATGCTCCACAGGTATCTCCAAAGGTGTTTGTTGTGTTGGCGTAGATCGAGATTAGGATTTGTCACTCTGAGTATCAGAGAGGTATCTCTGGGCCCTCTCGGTAATGCACATCATATGAGCCTTGAAAGCAATGTTACTAACGAGTTAGTTGCAGGATGATGCATTACGGAACGAGTAAAGAGACTTGCCAGTAACGAGATTGAACTAGGTATGAAGATACCAACGATCGAATCTCGTGCAAGTAACATGTCGATGACAAAGGGAATAATGTATGTTGACATTGTGGTTCGACTGATAAAGATCTTCGTATAATATTGGGAACCAATCTAAGCATCCAGGTTCTGCTATTGGTTATTGACCGGAGAGGTGTCTCGGTCATGTCTACATAGTTCTCGAACCCGTAGGGTCCGCACGCTTAACATTCAATGACAATATGTATTATATGAGTTATGTGTTTTTGTGATCGAAGGTTGTTCAGAGTCCTGGATAAGATCACAGACATGACGAGGAGTCTCGAAATGGTCGAGAGGTAAAGATTGATATATTGGAAGGTGGAATTCGGACACCAAAGGTGTTCCGGAATGAACCGTGTACATACCGGAGTACCGGAGGGGTTACTGGAACCCCCCGGGGAAAGATATGGGCCATATGGGCCATAGGAGGTAGGCAAACCAGCTAACAAGGGATGACGCGCCCCCCCCACAAGGGAGGAGTCCAAATTGGACTTAGGGAGGGGGCGATGCCCCCTTTCCTTCTCCTACTCCCTCTCCTTCCCCCTTTCCCCCTCCGGTAAAAGGAAGGGGAGGGGGCAAATCCTACTAGGAGCCCAAGTGGGACTCCTCCCACTTGGGGAGAGCCTAGGGCTGGCCTCCTCTCCCTCCCTCCTTTATATATGGGGGCGCCCCTAGAAGACACACCAATTGCTCCAAGCCGTGTGCGGCGGCCCCATCCATAGTTTACGCCTCCGGTCATATTCTCGCGGTGCTTAGGCGAAGTCGTGCGCGGACCTGAAAGGATTGAGAAGAGGTGTCTACAGGGGGGGTGATTAGACCCTCAACAAGTAAAGATAGCAGTTTTTAAGTTTTTCAAGTTGAGGTTGGAAATTAGCACAATTTCAAGCATTCACAATACAATTCAAGCAAACATGCAAAGAGTATATGAGCAGCGGAAAGTAAAGCATGCAACTTGCAAGAAAGTAAAGGTATGGGATTGGAGTAAGCAAATGCAATTGGAGACACGGAGATTTTTGGCGTGGTTCCGATAGCTGGTGCTATCGTACATCGACATTGGTGGAGACTTTAACCCACGAAGGGTAACGGTTGTGCGAGTCCACAGAGGGCTCCACCCACGAAGGGTCCACGAAGAAGCAACCTTGTCTATCCCACCATGGCCATCGCCCATGAAGGACTTGCCTCACTTGGGTAGATCTTCATGAAGTGGGCGATCTCCTTGCCCTTACAAACTCCTTGGTTCAACTCCACAATCTTGACGGAGGATCCCAAGTGACACCTAACTAATCTAGGAGACACCACTCTCAAAGGTAATAGATGGTGTGTTAATGATGAACTCCTTGCTCTTATGCTTCAAATGATAGTCTCCCCAACACTCAGCTCTCTCTCACGGATTTGACTATGGTGGAAATATGATTTGAGAAGAAAGCAACTTGGGGAAGGCTAGAGATCAAGATTCTTGTGGTTGGAATGGAATGTCTTGGTCTCAACAGATGAATAGGTGGTTATCTCTCAGAAAATGAATGCTGGAAGTGTAGGCACGTTCTGATGGCTTTCTCCATGAATGAAGAATGGGTGGAGGGGTATATATAGCCTCCACACAAAATCTAGCCGTTACACACAGATTCCCAAACTCGGTGAGACCGAATGGTGAAACTCGGTCAGACCGACTTAGGTCAAAATGTGAATGTTAGAGTTTTCGATGGGACCGACAAGGTCAACTCGGTGGGACCGATGTGCAATGGTTAGGGTAAAACCTCAACTCGGTTTGACCGATTACACAAAGTCGGTGAGATCGATTTTGGTAATGAGCAAACAAAGAATTGGTCAAGCAATCTCGGTGGGACCGATTGCAAATTTTGGTGGGACCGAAATTATTGCAACAGGCAACAGGGAGTTTGCAAGCCCATCTCGACGAAACCGAGATCCCATCAGTGAGACTGAACTGATTAGGGTTTGTGGCAGTGGCTATGTCAAATGAACTCGGTGGCGCCGGATAGATCAAATTGGTGGGGCCGAGTTTAACTTTTAGGTTTATGACCTCTGTGGAAATGAGAAAGTGGCTGAGGGTTTTGGAGCATATCACTAAGCACTTTGAGCAAGCAAGCCATTAAGCAACACCTCATCCCCTTTTAATAGTATTGGCTTTCCTATTGACTCGGTGTGATCTTGGATCACTTAAATGAAAATGTAGAGTCTTGAGCTTTTGCCAATGTTTGCCCTTAGCATCTTGAAGGGGGTCCACATCTTCTTGTCCATGCCACTCCAGTATTGAACTTGTCTAAAATATACTAGGTAGAAGTATTAGTCCAACAAGAGATATGTTGACATTAATTACCAAAATCACCTAGAGAGCACTTGTGCTTTAAATCTCCCCTTTTTTGGTAATTGATGACAACATACATCAAAGCTTTAGATAAATATATGAAGAAAATAGCAAGTAAAACTTTGGAAGGATATGCAACATGCATTAGCTCCCCCTATATGTATGCAATCATGTGAAGATAGATCATAAGAGTATGAGAATGCATAAACATGACAGAGCAAGCTATGAGTTACATGTGTGTTGGCTATATGCATCAGAGCAAATGGTGTAGATACTGGAAATATACCTTCATGTTCATGAGTCTCTCTTGCAAACAATATATACCACAGTAAGAGATCTTCATGCACATGAGTGTGATGCATATACTTACCTTGTGGTCTTGAACTAGCTTTGGAAGAGATGAACCTGAGTAAACAAGGTTAGATAACACAAGAGCATCTACTAGACAGAGCAAGAACACTAGAACACAAGAATACCGAGACTGGGATGACATGTAGAGAGTGAGTACTAGGTACTCTAGTCGGGTATAGACATGTCCCCAAGAATAAAGATATGCAATGAATTCGAAATATTTTCTTCCCTTAGGTGTCTTTCTCCCCCTAAATCTGACATTGGATAATGGGAGAAGATAGGGTAATAGAAAATCAGAGCAAACAAGAAAATTAGATCAAAATAATCATAACATATACTATCATGTATTTCCCCTCTTGAAGACATGAGACAACTTTCCTCTTAAGAAGAAGAAGCATCTGGAGAAGCTTTAGGTGTGCATTCTCTCTTATGTGATAAGCTTTGATGTGCTCTCTCTCCCCCTTTGACATCAATTTCCAAGAAGGGACATCTGGAGCATGAGTCAAGTAGGTTTGATCCTTGAGTCACATTACAAAGCGACATGTAATATAGGATGTTCGTAGAGGACAAGTATCATAGAGTGGAGCTGGAACAAATATGCAGGATGCAAATGACATAGTATTTTTCTCAGGATTGAACTCGGTAGCACCGAGTTGTTACTTTCGACGGCACCGAGATGGTTTGGTTTAGCCGAAGTAAACAAATCGGTGAGGCCGAGTTCAATCTAGAGAGAAAACACTTGTCACCTCAGCTCACTTAGGCAAATAAGATCTCACAAGGATTTGCAAGGAATTGGATGTAGGGAATGCAGAACTCAATAGAGAAAAGAAAAGAAAAGAGATCTAGATGAAGTTTTGGAACTAGCAAGGAAAAGACAAATGCAAGAACACAAAGAAATAATAGAGAACTTCATATAGAATTGGTCGGCAACAAAGTCACATATGTTAGAGTATATTGACTTAGGAGTCAAGTGAAGACACTTGATCATAGGTCATACTCATCGTTTAAGCTCAAAATGGGGTTGACATTTTTCTTTTAAGAATTTTGATGTATTCTCATCTTGTTGAGTTGCTTTGACCCATGTCTTGGGGTAAAGCTTCTCTAGGATGGAATGACATACCTTGGTGGTGGTGTTGATCTTAATCATGTAGTTGAACTTGTGTTGGGTGCTCAAAGTTGATGTAGTTCATCAAGAGTTGGGAGCACCACTTGTAGTTGAAGTTCATCTACCTACATGGGTTAGTCTTTCAAGGAAGAGCACTTGTGTATCCAAAGTGACAATCATGAAATTTGATATAAAGAAATTGTCAAAGGATATATTGAAAGAAATCGTGCTTCCTTGACCATATTGTAGGGACTTGGAGATGTAGAGATTTCTTAGAATGTGATTGAGTTGCAATCTCATAGAATTGGGCTTATCCAAGTTCCTACAAGGATTAGATAGCATGCAAGTGTACAAGTATATCCAAGACATATGATCATCATCATAAGATAAATATCAAGGATTAGTCATAGAAGGGCTCATGCCTTGCATGCATCCACATGGAGTTTCTACTCCAAGTTTGAGGCATCAATGATGTTCAATTCACCTCTCAAATGGTAAAACACTTTCTCATCAAGCGCTTTGGTGAATATATCCACAAATTGCTTTTCGGTATGAACATGCTTAAGTTTGATATCTCCCTTAGAAACATGATCTCGAATGAAATGATGACGAACTTCAATATGCTTAGTTCGGGAATGTTGCACGAGATTATGAGCAATCTTAATAGCACTCTCATTGTCACGAAGCAATGGAACATGTTTCACATATATCCCATAATCTTTAAGAGTTTGGGTCATCCAAAGTAACTAAGCACAACATGAACCGGCGGCAATGTATTCCGCTTCGGCGGTGGATAAGGATATGGAGTTTTGTTTCTTGGAGGACCAAGACACAAGAGATCTACCAAGAAATTGACAAGTACCCGAAGTGGACTTTCTATCAACCTTGTCACTGGCATAGTCCGAATCAGAGTAGTCAACAAGATTAAAAGAAGACCGCTTAGGATACCAAATACCAAAATTTGGTGTATGAATTAAGTATCTCACTATCCTTTTTCACAGCCTTAAGATGACATTCTTTGGGGGCCGCTTGATATCGTGCACACATGCACACACTTAGCATGATATCGGGACGTGAGGCACATAGATATAACAATGAACCAATCATAGAGCGGTAAACCTTTTGGTCAACCGGTTCATCATCCTTAGTCAAGTCAATATGTCCACTAGTAGGCATGGGGGGACTCATACCTTTGCATTCTTGCATGTTGAACTTCTTGCATAAGTCCTTGGTGTACTTTGTTTGGGAGATAAAGGTTCCCTCCTTAGTTTGCTTGATCTGCAAACCAAGAACAAACTTGAGTTCACTCATCATAGACATCTCAAACTTCTCCGACATTAGCTTTCCAAACTTTTCACTAAAATGAGGGTTAGTTGAACCAAATATGATATCATCAACATAAATTTGGCACACAAATAATTCTCCATTAACCATTTTAGTAAAGAGTGTAGAATCAATTTTACCAATTTCAAAGCCTTTTTCAATAAGAAACTTAGTCAAGCATTTATACCAAGCTCTAGGAGCTTGCTTGAGACCATAAAGAGCTTTGTGAAATTTGTAAACATGGTCAGGTTTCTTAGGATTAACAAAGCTGGGAGGTTGTTTAACATAAACTTCCTCCTCAATTTCACCATTTAGAAAAGAACTTTTGATGTCCATTTGATATAAGGTGATGTCATGATGATTGGTATAAGCAAGTAAGATGCGAATGGACTCAATTCTAGCAACGAGAGCGTATATCTCACCGTAGTCCATACCTTCGACTTGAGTGTAGCCTTGAGCAATGAGATGAGCCTTGTTTCCTACAACTTGTCCATCTTCATCTTGCTTGTTCTGAAACACCCATTTGGTTCCAATGACATTGTGCTTCTCATCGGTCTTTTCAACCAACGTCCACACTTGGTTCCTCTCAAACTTGTGTAGCTCTTCGTGCATGGCATTTATCCAATCTAGATCTTCCAATGCTTCTTGAGCCTTCATAGGTTCAATGCTAGAAATGAATGAGTAATGTTCACAAAACTTAGCCAAGCGAGTATTAGAGCGAGTATTCTCCCGGTTTGAATGTCATCAAAGATTTGTTCGACGGGATGATCTCTTGAGACTCTTGCTCGAACTCGTGAGAGCTTTTGTTTGGGTCGGGGTGGAAATCCTCTTCATTGTATTGTTCTTCCTCTTGTCTTTCTTTGTTGTTGTTGCGTTGTTGTTCTCCCATGGAGGTGGAGAAGGAGGTCGTCAAGGTTCATCTTGTTGTACATCCTCGTTTTCATCATCTTGATGTGTCCCACTCATGGATGCCTCCAAGTCAACTTGTGGTTCACCTTGGCATGAAGTTGAGGCTTCCACTTGGACGAACGAGGTACTCTCCTTCACCTCCGTTGGGCGAATCTTGCCAATAGACAAGTCTTGGATTGCTTCCAAAGGATCTTTGTCACCTACATCAATTGGAAACTACTCTACTTGCAAGACGTTAGATTCATCAAACTTCACATCTACCGTCTCTTCAACCTTTCGGGTGAAATTTTTATAGACACGGTAAGTGTGAGAGTTTGAGCCATAACTGAGTAGGAAACCTTCATGAGATTTAGGAGCAAATTTTGAATGATGATGCTTATCAAGAATGTATCACATTGAGCCGAATACTCGAAAGTATCCAACTTGGGGTTTGTTACCGGTGAGAAGCTTGTATGCCGTCTTGCCGAGTAGCTTGTGAAGATATAGATGATTCGTTGCATGACAAGCTGTCTCAGCCGCTTCCGCCCAAATGTGTTCTGGCGTCTTGTACTCATCAAGCATCATTCTCGCCATTTCAGTAAGCGTCCGGTTCTTCCTCTCAACAACTCCATTTTGTTGAGGTGTGTACATAGCCGAGAACTCATGTGAAATCCCTTCTTCGTCAAGAAAGGTGTCCACATTGGTGTTCTTGAACTCCGTTCCGTTGTCGCTGCGAACCTTCTTGATCTTCACTTCAAATTGGTTTTGGGCCTTCCTAGCGAAGTTGTTGAAGATCTTTTGGACCTGCGATTTATCATCAAGAAACAACACCCATGTAAATCTTGAAAAATCATCAACAATGACCAGTCCAAACGAGTTACCACCAAGACTCTTGTAAGCATTGGGACCAAAAAGATCCACGTGAAGTAGATCAAGTGGTCTCCTTGTGGTCATGATGTTCTTCACAGGGTGGCTTCCTCCAACCTGTTTTCCTTCTTGGCAAGCACTACAAAGTTTATCCTTGTCAAATATGACATCTTTAACACCAAGGATACGATCACCTTTAACAAGCTTGTCCAGGTTTCGCATGCCCACATGACCTAATCGTCTATGGCACAACTAGCCTTTAGAAGATTTAGCAATTAAGCAAGTTCTAGGTTGAGCCTTTTTAGTGAAATCAACAATGTATAGATCACCTCTACGTATGTCGATAAAGACCATTTTATGATTATCTCTTCGAAACACTTGGCAATCTACTTCAGTAAATAGGACATTGAAACCGAAATCAACTAGTCTAGATACAGAAAGTAAATTGTAGCCAAGAGATTCAACGAGCATAACATTTAGTATGGATCTGTCATGTGAGATGGCCACCTTACCAAGGCCAACCACCTTACCCTTTGAGTTATCACCAAAAGTGACATACTTTGGAGGGCCGTCATTTTCAACAAGTTCATGAAACATATCTTTGTGTTCGGTCATGTGATCGGTAAATCCACTATCAAGGACCCATTCCTTTCCTCCAGCCATGTATCCGCAAAGGTTAGCCAAAAGACCAAGGTGTCTCATAGACTCTTCAAGATCAAGGTCACTATTATCAACCTCATCATAGTATCCATGTTCAACATCGTCTTGCAAATGATCATTTCCTAGAGAGAGTGATTCACTAGATATATGATTTTGACAATGTTCATCTCTATGAATTCTAATGGCTTCGGAAATGATATTGCTAATGATTCCAACATCTCCTTTGGCACGCATAAGGTCACAAAGATCAAATAAACAATCTCCAAACATAGGATCATTGGGGTTCATCTTATTCAAAGCAATAGACTTAAGAAGAATCTCATCTAAGTTTTTCAAGGAATAGTCTGGAAATCGTTCCTCAAGAAATCTCCATATAATATAAGCACAATAAACAGTTGTCAAGTGACTAATCAAATTTCTAGGCAAACCTCTAGTGATAAGATCGATAGTTCTAAGATTGCAAATCATGTCAAGAGACTCATCAGGGTTAGGATGCAAGGGGTCAACAAGGGGTTCACAAGGAGTAGTAATGTACTTGTTCAAGTGATATTCATGAAAATTTCCAAGCATCTCATTTTTCCACTCACTAAAGAAATCTCCATCAAGCATAGGCACTCTACGTCTAAGACTCCCTAACGTAGACTCATCCATCTTCCTCCAATGGTGATTAAACCAAAGCAATGGAGACCAAAGCTCTGATACTAATTGAAAGGATCGAGAAGAGGTGTCTAGAGGGGGGTGAGGGAGTCCTGGATTAGGGGGTATCTGGATAGCCGGATTATATACTTTGGCCGGACTAATGGACCATGAAGATACAAGACTCAAGACTTTGTCCCGTGTCCGGATGTGACTCTCCTTTGCATGGAAGACAAGCTTGGCGATCTGGATATTAGATCTCCTTCTTTGTAACCGACTCTGTGTAAACCCTAGCCCCCTCCGATGTCTATATAAACCGGAGGGTTTGGTCCGTATAGGGACAATCATAATCATCATAGGCTAGCTTCTAGGGTTTAGTCTCTACGATCTCGTGGTAGATCAACTCTTGTAGTACTCATATCATCAAGATCAATCGAGCAGGAAGTAGGGTTTTACCTCCATCGAGAGGGCCCGAACCTGGGTAAAACATCGTGTCCCTTGCCTCCTGTTACCATTAGCCTTAGACGCACAGATCGGGACCCCATACCCGAGATCCGCCGGTTTTGACACCGACATTGGTGCTTTCATTGAGAGTTCCTCCGTGTCGTTGCTGCAAGGCTCGATGGCTCCTTCAATCAACAACAACGCGGTCCAGGGTGAGACTTTTCTCCCGGGACAAATCTTTGTTTTCGGCGGCTTCACACTGCGGGCCAATTCGCTTGGCCATCAGGAGCAGATCGACAGCTACGCCCCTAGCCATCAGGTCAGGTTCGAAAACTTGAACCACACGGCCGATATCCGCGGAGACTTGATCTTCGACGGATTCAGGCCTATGCCGGGAGCACCGAACAATCATGATGCGCACGGCTTAGACCCGCTATCAGGCAATACTCGAGATATCGCACCTGCAGGAGCTCCGGACCTAAATCCGGAGCAGATCACATCGTCCGAGGACGAGCGGATGGACCCCGCCCCGGAAGGCCACACACTCCTCGGTGCTAGAGCCGAGCATAGACTCCACCCCCGAAGAAGCCTGTGTCTCCGGACCCCCGGACTTGTGTTCGGCTGTAGGTTCCAGTCCGCACATCCCTGAGCCCGCCGAATCTTCTCGGGCTCCGGTAATGGAGTTCACCGCTGCGGATATCTTCCAGCACTCGCCCTTTGGCGACATGCTGAACTCGTTAAAATCTCTCTCTTTGTTAGGAGACCCTTGGCCGAACTATGTCTGGTTCAAGTGGGAAGCAGGCGACGAGGGAATTCATTGCCCACCCACCACCCACTTCATTGCCACGATCGATGATCTGACTGACGTGCTTGACTTCGACTCTAAAGACATCGACGGTGTGGACGACGATGTAGGAGAAGAACAGGAACCACCACCCACGGGGCGCTGGACAACCACATCCTCATATGATATATATATATGGTGGACACTCCGAAAGAAACCAATGGCGATGAGGTAATGGAGGATAACCCCTCAAGGAAGAAGGCAAAGTATGAATGTCATCAGCGCCGTCACAACAATACCGACACAAAGGTCAAAAACAATACAAATGGTGCCAAAGATGAATACAATCCCAATCAGCCTGCCTTCGAGCGGGCCGGACAGGCGACAGACGGATACTTGGAGGAAGACAACTACGTGCCCCTCCGAAGACGAGGTGAGCCTCGGCGATGATGAATTCGGCATGCCTGAGGATCCCGCGGAACAAGTTCGCTTTAAGCGATGGCTTATGGCCACGGCGAAAATCCTGCAAAAGAAGCAACAGCAGCTCAAAGCTGACCAAGATTTGCTCACAGACAGATGGACCAAGGTCCTCGCAATCGAGGAATATGGACTCGACCGCCCCGCCAAAAGGTACACAAAGCACAATTCGCTACCTCAACCCAAGAAGGAGGACCTAAAGCCCACACCCCCGACGCCAATATACCACAGTCTGGGGCAATACGCAGGAAATGCAAGGCAACATCCATAAACCTCGACGAAACAGACATAAGCGTCACAAAAATAATGACGACGATCAAGACAAGGGAGTTGGTGCCAAATTCCGTGACCCCCAGTCCGGTCAGCGGAAACAGAACATCTCAGGCCCATTCGGCCCGAGCAGCATACTCGACCAACCATGTCAAATCCATGGTACCCCTAGAGTGGCGGCCAAGCATACCAATAGAGAATGCAGGATCCTCAAAACAAAACAGTCGGTCGGGCGCCGGAAACAATGAAAGGAGGTCCCAAACAACGAGAAGCCCAGACCACCAAACATGGCGAGGCCAAAGGAAGATCCCCCATAGTACAAAAATACGGCCGACCACCTTCGATCACATCGACCGTCCGGACAATACGAACCATAGCAATTTAATTGCACTTACTATCAACCGAATAGTTTGTGGGTTCCATCCCACACGAGCCCCTACGGGCATAAACAGCGGCCTAAACTCGCTGCGCCAGGATAAAATTTGCCAAATAGGTATTGACCGCTCGAGGATCAAACCCATTAATAACATCTTCTAAAAGATGTCATCCCAGGTGTAGAGGCCAAGTCTTACAGGCCCATCACCCTGGAGGTTGTCTTCGGATCACCAAACAAATACCATGCCGAAGAGTAAGTCTTCGGCATTGTCCCCCTATATAGTAACTACCATATATTATCGGGATGAACCGCGTTGGCTAGACTCAACGCGGTACAACATCAGGCCAAATCCACGTGGCATGGTCACAATTATGGGCAAGGCCGCACTCCACCCTAAAGAGTGGAAACCACATTGCCGCTGATATAGCGAGTTGTGCCCGTTTATCGAACTTCGATTTGGCAGCCAACCACCCGGACACTAATTGAGGAGTCCGAGCTACTTTACGACACTATAACCTGGCTCGACTAGGCCCCGATCAGGCACCTGCGGTTCAATCACCATACGGCATGCAACTACCTCTAAGCATTTCTCTTCACAGACTGACTTTTCCGCAGAAAAGGACTGGCGACATGGAATCAGCTCGGACGCACAAGGCGGGAACACACAAGTACCCCCCAAGGAGACAGTCTGGATACACTTCGGATCCACACACAGCCTCCTCCATTCCGGCCACGACAGGTTCCGCCAACACTCCTCTTTTCATAAGCATAAACAGTACTCATATGCATAGACATGTCACTCTACTACCTTACGTAGACTTAAATAACACTTACCGGCCGTCGTTCCTCTTTGATGCCTTTTTCGTCATAAACGGCACCCATACATCGTGTTATGCCCCACTATGCCAGGGGCTTCATAGTACTCATAATATGGCAATAAAGTCCGGCCACCTTTTCGGTCGCTCGGCACCCCGAACTTATAGCACTATATGTATCAGCTCCGAATCATGTCTTGGGTCATTAGTTGGGTTTGCCCGGCTCCCATGTTTTGGTACCTTACGTTCCGCTCTATCGGCTAAGGTAGCGCTGGGAGAACTACTGCGATTGTGTCCTGGTTCTTCCGGACGAGCACCTCAGTAGAGAAAGCCGAAAACTGACTGTCATGATACGGCGAGAGCTGGTCAGTTGTTCGAGAGGTTGTAAAATATTTAAAGATTTATTCCGCACAATGCCATAATAAATGCAGAGTGTGACGGATCGGTTTTCTGAACAGGCGCCGTTTGAGCCCTTCGAACGGTCTTCCGAACACCAGGGGCTGCGCCTACCATACTCGAATTCCTATGGCTAAGTGAGAGTGATAAAGCCCTATAGTCTGATTTCCTAGTTCGTGGTGATGAACACCTCCTTAAAGGACCCAACAATGGGATAAAGGGTGTTCGGGCATGTCCCGAACACCCCCGTACTTTTTACGTGGGGGGCAGAAGCCGACGACTGGCCAACTCTTAGGATTTCTTATACACTAAACAGCCGCACAGGAAGAAAACCCTTTCATATAATAGGCAATAAATAATAACAGTGCCATTATCCCGCATAACAAAGGACGGCATGACTGCCTTCAGGGAAATATAGTGTCTTTGGTACACTGTTCCGCCACAAGGCGAGCTCCTTTCAGGACACTCTCATAATACAATTCGGGCTTGCGATGCTCCTTACCCTCCGGTGGTCCTTCAGTCATCATCTTTTCAGCATCAAGCTCCCCCCAGTGCACCTTCGCGCGGGCAAATGCCATGCGTGCACCTTCTATACAGACCGACCACTTAATGACTTCGAGACGAGGGCAAGCACCAACAATCCGCTTCACGAGTCCGAAGTAACTGCTTGGAATCGGCTCAGCGGGCCACAGCCAGAAAACTAAGTCCTTCATGGCTAGTTCGGCCACCTGGTGCAGTTCGACTAGCTGCTTCAGCTGATCGATAAAGGGCACCGGATAATTCGGCGCCAAATACTGCGACCAGAAATGCTTCTCCGCAGACTTCTTCTCTTCACTTCGGTAGAATTGGGCAGCATCAGATATGCTACGCGGCAGGTCCGCAAACGCCCCTGGAAGAACAAGAATTCAATTTGTTGCTTACAGTTCCTCCTATTACTATGCCAAAAATGCTTTGAGTACCAAAAGCCTTACCAGTCGCAACCCTCCGTGCCTCCTGAATGTCCTTCAGAGCACCTCGGGCTTCTTCCCGAGCATCATCTGCGGCTTGGAGAGCTTGGGCGAGTTCGGACTCTTTCCCTGCTAGACTTTGCTCTAAGGTCTCGCTCTTCTTCACGGCCTCCTGGAGCTCATGCTCAGCTTCAATGACCCTGGCCTCGTGCTTCTTGCGAAGAGCCTGCTCTGTGGCGGCCTTCTTGTTGGCTTCGGCCACAGTCTTCTTCAGTGCCTCAATTTCAACACTCGCCCCTAAAGTATACAATACAAATATTTTCATCAGGCACAACTACTCATTCGTGCTGAACTTAGGACAAGGTTTCGACATGCCTTGCTTGTCCTCCAACTGCGTCTTCACACGGCCAAGTTCTTCTTCGGCCCATTCCAAACTCTACTTTAGTCCGGACACCTCTGCATTGTGAGAGGCGGTCGTTGCTACAGATGCATGTTTTCAAACAAAGGGATATATGTCATTTACTGAGTCTCCTACGAAGTGGAAATTTGATCCCCTGTCCGGCTCTCTCTCTCTTTCAACCGACAGTGCATCAGGGGCTACTACTCATACTATGACAATCTTTAAAGGTTTCTAAAAACATACTCAAAGCCTTTTATAAGGCTAAGGCAGGATTCATTCAGTCTGCTCTCAGTGGACTGAATCTTTTCAATCACCGCACCCATGAGGGCGTGGTTCTCATCGATGATGGACGCACTCTTTAGCGCTGTCGATAGGCCGCCCGGTAACTCTGCTTGGACAGAGGTGGCTGGCGGAGCAGGCGGGCCTCCCCCTGTCAAAGGTGGCTGCTTGCCCGATCCTGGAGCTTTAAAAGTCTCCAGGACCATGTCTGGCTGCGGGCTGAGTCTAAGATAGCCCCCGCCATCGACAAGCATGGGAACCGCTGCTCCCGTGTATCCGGCCCCAGAGATATGCCCTCCCTGGTCTGGGTCCTGCTGAGACAACACCTCAGTGTCGTGCCTAGGCTTCGGGGAAGGGGCCTCTGGAGGTGTCTCGCTCTCCAGGGCATCTGAGCTCAGCGAATCCTCGAATGAGGACTATCCGGTGTGGGACCTCGCCCGGCTGCACAAAGTATGGCGACAGTTAAACTACTACATCCTAATGACCTCGGGCACGTAGGCGTGTTCGGATTTTGTGTACTCACGACTTTACCAGGGGCTGGGCCCTGGGATCCCACTCTGGTCTGCTATTAGCAGCCGTGGTGGATGCCTCCGGGAGGGAACTTTTCCCCCTCTTTGGCGATTTGGCCTCCAGGGATGAGGAAGCCGTCCTTTTCTTCCCTCCCCCTGTGGAGGACTCATCTTCTTCCTCCTCCTCTTCGTCTTTGGAGGAAGGATGGTCGTTGGAGTCTTCGGATTTTGTGTCCGAAGCGTCGCGGCAACGAAGGCCGCTCCGGGTCTTCTTGACCTCCTTGGAGGCCTCTTTCTTCGGCGCCTCCTAAGGCGCTGGGACCAGCATCTTCATCAGAAGAGGTCCTGCCGGTTCCTCCGTCAGTGGGGCCGGACAGTGTATCCGCCCCACCTTTTTCGTCCATTCCTGGGATTATTGTAGAAAGCATGATAAAAGTGTCTCCCTCGGGACATGCCAGCTAATACATGGATGGACAGAGCATAGCAATGACTTACCGGACTTGCAGAGCGGGATAGTTGATACCCGCGGTCCTCGACGGAGCCCGGCCACGGTTTGCCGGACTTGAAGAGCACCTTCCAGATGTCCTTGTGGGAGGAGCCGTAGAGCTCCCGTAGGGTCTGGTGCTCGGCTGGGTCATATTCCCACAAATTGCAGGCTCGACGCTGGCAAGAGAGAACCAGGCGAACTAACATCACCTGGACTACATTGACGAGTTTGACATCCTTATCGACCATGCTATGGACGCGCGTTTGGAGCACTGACAGCTCGTCAGATGAGGACCAAATCAAGCCCTTCTTGGGCCAGGACGTGAGCCGCAGTGGGGCTCCGGATCTGAATTCAGGAGCAGCAGCCCACTTTTTACCGCGCGGTTCGGTGATATAGAACCACTGTTGCTGCCACTCCTTGACAGAATCATTGAAGGCGCCCGTCGGCCATGTGACCTTGGGAATCTTTCTCATCATGGTGCCGCCACACTCGGCGTGCTCTCCATTCATCACCTTGGGCTTCACGTTGAAGATCTTCAGCCATAAGCCGAAGTGGGGCGAAATACGTAGAAAAGCCTCACACACGACGATAAACGTCGAGATGTTAAGGAAAGAATTGGGGGACAGATCATGAAAATCAATCCCGTAATAATACATGATGCCGCGAACAAATGAGTGAAGGGGAAACCCGAGCCCGCGGACAAAATGAGGAAGAAACACGACCCTCTCGTGGGGCTCTGGAGTGGGGACGATCTATCCCGCTGGCGGAAGACGGTGGCCGATTTTCTTAGCCAGGTACCCGGCCTCTCGGAGCTTTTTGATATCCCTCTCCCGGACGGTAGAGGCCATCCATTTTCCTCCTGCTCCGGATCCGGACATCTTCGGAGAACCTCTCTTCGGTGGAGAAGAGTGCTTGGGCGCTAGGGCTCGAGCAAAGGGGAATGGACTAGCGGAAGGGAAAGGCGTGGGTAAAGAGGAAGAGACCTTATCTCTTTAGAAAGGCGGTAAAAGCTTTTGCGCCTCCCCACTTGCCTAGTGGAGCCCGCTCATTCCCCACTCGCCGCGGTTAGCGGTGCGGTTGGGCTACCCGTGCCCGTATTAATGAAAACCCCGTGATAAGGGAAACATGATCTCTGCTTTGACGAGACCGCCTCGCAACATGTGCGGTGATTGGTAGTAGAGAGACGGTTCAATAATGACTCATCCATGGAGCTATGTCATGCTATCCAAAGATGTCAGCAGATTATGTTTGTGGAATATCGTTCTCTCCATGATGGCATGTGAAGATCATCTTGCAGACTCGGACACGATTTAAGTGTTCGGTAATTACTTTGGAGTATTCAGAGATGGAACCCGCCTTGCAATGCCGAAGATAATCTATGCACCGGACTCATCGTCATTGAAGCCTGGTTCAGGGGCTACTGAGGGAGTCCTGGATTAGGGGGTATCCGGACAGCCACATTATATACTTTGGTCGGACTAATGGACCATGAAGATACAAGACTCAGGACTTCGTCCCGTGTCCGAATGGGACTCTCCTTTGCGTGGAAGACAAGCTTGGTGATCCAGATATTAGATCTCCTTCTTTGTAACCGACTCTGTGTAAACCCTAGCCCCCTCCGGTGTCTATATAAATCGGAGGGTTTGGTCCGTATAGGGACAATCATAAACATCATAGGCTAGCTTCTAGGATTTAACCTCTACGATCTCGTGGTAGATCAACTCTTGTAATACTCATATCATCAAGATCAATCGAGCAGGAAGTAGGGTTTTACCTCCATCGAGAGGGCCCGAACCTGGGTAAAACATCGTGTCCCTTGCCTCCTGAGGGAGTCCTGGATTAGGGGGTGTCCAGATGGCCGGACTATAGCCTTTGGCCGGACTCCTGGACTATGAAGATACAAGATTGAAGACTTCGTCCCGTGTCCGGATGGGACTTTCCTTGGCGTGGAAGGCAAGCTTGGCGATACGGATATGTAGATCTCCTCCCATTGTAACCAACTCTGTGTAACCCTAGCCCTCTCCGGTGTCTATATAAACCGGAGGGTTTTAGTCCGTAGGACGAACAACAATCATACCATAGGCTAGCTTCTAGGGTTTAGCCTCTCTGATCTCGTGGTAGATCTACTCTTGTACTACCCATATCATCAATATTAATCAAGCAAGAGTAGGGTTTTACCTCCATCGAGAGGGCCCGAACCTGGGTAAAAACATTGTGTCCCTTGTCTACTGTTACCATCCGCCTAGACGCACAGTTTGGGACCCCCTACCCGAGATCTGCTGGTTTTGACACCGACATTGGTGCTTTCATTGAGAGTTCCTCTGTGTCGTCATCCTTTAGGCCCGATGGCTCCTCCAATCATCAACAACAACGCGGTCCAGGGTGAGACTTTTCTCCCCGGACAGATCTTCGTATTCGGCGGCTTTGCATTGCGGGCCAATTCGCTTGGCCATCTGGAGGAAATCGAAAGCTACGCCCCTGGCCATTAGGTCAGATTTGGAAGTTTGAACTACATGGCTGACGTCCGCGGAGACTTGATCTTCGATGGGTTCGAGCCACAGCCGAGCGCGCCGCACTGTCACGATGGGCATGATCTAGCTCTGCCGCCGAACAGTGCCCTGGAGGCCGCACCAGTGTCAGCTTCGACCTTTAGCTCGGAGCCAACTGCGCCAATCGAGGACGGGTGGCTGGCCACCGCCTCGGGGGCTGCAATCTCTACGGCGATCGAGCCAAACACCAGCCTTGTCCTTTGCGAAGCCCATGACTCCAAGGTGCCGGACTCCTCTCCGGACTCCGAACCTTCTGCGCCCCTGCCGATCGAATTCGATTGGGCGCCGATCATGGAGTTCGCCGGCGCGGACATCTTTCAGCACTCGCCCTTCGGCGACATTCTGAATTGACTAAAGTCTCTCTCTTTATCGGGAGAGCCCTGGCCAACTATGGTCAGCAAGGATGGGATGCGGATGACGAAGAAATTCAAAGCCCACCCACCACCCACTTCATAGCCACTGTCGATGATTTAACCGACACGCGCGACTTCAACTCCGAAGACATCGATGGTATGGATGACGATGTAGGAGATGAATCGAAACTAGCGCCTATAGGGCACTGGACAACCACCTCATCTCACAATGTATACATGGTGGACACACCTAAAAGAAATGACGACGAGGAACAAAGGGACGCAACGAGTGATCGTTCCCTCGAAAAGCAGTCAAAGCGGCGGCGTAAGCACCGCTCCAAACCCCACCTCGACAGAGACAGCAGTCATACAGACCCAGCCACAGAGCAGGGCGCACCGGCGGACGACGAACATGCCATCAAGCAACCATCCGAATATGGCAACTTGGATAAACAAACCAAACAACCCGTCCCCGGCGAAGATAATAGTCCGGACGACCTCACGCCGGACAAGTTGCTGGAGAAGAAGAACCTCCAAAAAAGGCTTGTCGCCACTGCGCGTAGCCTGAAAAAGCAGAAGCGGAAGCTCAAAACAGCGGAAGATGCACTCAGAATTAGATGGAGCAAAGTACTCAACACCGTAGACAAATACGGTGACAGTCGCCACAAAAAGAGCTATCCAAAGCGAAAATTACTGCTGGAATTTGATGAGGAGGCCTTAGATCCCCCGCAATCGAAAAATAAGGAACCCACCCAGTCGGATAAACAACCCCATGGCCAACATAGAGCGGCAAACGGCGCCGCACACAAGCCGGCACGCGATCCGCACAAGGATTCGCATCAAAAAGACGGCCCAGCCAGATCTATCTACGGGCCAAGAAAGCAAGCTCTAGTAAGCAATGCAACGCAACAAGTATCCGAACATCATGGCACACCCAAATATAGGGGTGCCGCACACCCCCTATGTTTCACCGATGAGGTGCTGGACCATGAATTTCCAGCGGGATTCAAGCCCGTAAACATAGAGGCATATGACGGAACAACAGACCCTGGAGTCTGGATTGAGGATTATATCCTCCACATACACATGGCTAGAGGAAATGACCTCCACGCCATAAAATACTTACCCCTCAAGCTCAAAGGGCCAGCCCGACATTGGCTTAAAGCCTTCCCGAAAACACCATTGGAAGTTGGGAAGAGCTCGAGGATACTTTTCGGGCAAATTTTCAAGGGACCTATGTCCGACCTCTGGATGCAGATGATCTAAGTTATATAACTCAACAACCCGGAGAGTCAGCCCGGAAACTCTAGAACAGATTTCTTACTAAAAAGAACCAGATAGTCGATTGTCCGGACGCCGAAGCCTTAGCGGCTTTCAAACACAGCGTTCGAGACGAATGGATCGCCAGACACCTTGGCCAAGAAAAGCCAAGAACAATGGCCACATTAACAAGCCTCATGACCCGCTTTTGCGCAAGGGAGGATAGCTGGTTGGCAAGAAACAGTACCAGCGACCCAAGTACATCCGAAGTTAGGGATGGAAACGGGAAACCACGACGCAGCAAGGACCAGCGCCGGACCAAGGGAAACAACCCGAAGAGCACGGCAGTCAACGCCAGATTCAAAAGCTCTCGACAGAATTAGAGAAAGCTTCCCCTCAAGGATAACAGGGATGAGCTATCTAACCTAAACAAAATCTTGGACAAGATATGCCAAATCCACAGTACTCCCGGGAAGCCTGCAAACCATACCCACAAAGATTGTTGGGTCTTCAAGCAATCTGGCAAACTCAACACCGAACACAAGGGGCTTGACATACCAAGCGAGGACGATGACGAACCCCACAAGCAGAGCACCGGAGAGCAAAAGAATTTCCCACAAGAAGTCAAAACAGTAAACTCACTTCACGTGAAAAAAGGGAAAAATAGAGTGGCGCCTATAGAGATACGCGCCATACGGCCTATCAAAGAGGAGTCCCGCCACTGGTTGTTAAAACCAATCACCTTCGACCATCAGGATTACTCTAGAAGTATCCGGAACGCAGGCTGGACTGCCTTGATATTAGATCCGATAATTGACGGACTCCACTTTACACAAGTCCTAATGGACGGCGGCAGTGGTCTAAACCTGCTACATTAGGACACAATCCACAAAATGGGGATAAACCCAACTAAAATTCTCCATAGCAACACCTCCTTTCAAGGGGTAACGCCAGGCCCAGATGCCCATTGTACGGGTTCTCTCCTGCTAGAAGTTATGTTCGGCTCCCCCGACAACTTCCGCCGCGAAAAGCTAACCTTCCACATTGCCCCATTTACAAGTAGCTATCAAGCACTATTGGGACGCGAAGCTTTCGCCCGCTTTAACACAATACCGCATTATGCATCCCTTACGCTTAAAATGCCCGGTCCACAAGGCATCATCTCATTAAAGGGAAATATCGAGTGTTCCTCGAGCGCGGAAGACTGTGCGGCTGCCTTGACAGCCACACACTAAACCAGCTTCACTAATCAAAGCACCTAAACAGGTCTTTCAGACCCCGGACATGGCTAGACGAGTCCGGCGTAAACATACAAGGGCTTACTAGCTGCATACCCCATACAAGGGGCTCCGCGCGTGTACAACAAGAGACAATAAAGCTCAATTTCACCCATTTTCTGAATTATACTTTGTTTATTATAACATAGATTTTCGCATGATCTTTTTCTAAGTTCCTCTCTTTTACAGATGAACACCGTGCTACACCCATCCAGGATACGGCACAACGGAGACACAGGCGCAAACGTGCAGTAGGGACCCGTTCCAATGATTCTTTTCAGATTAAGACCCTGCATAAACCTTTTTCACTATCTCTTGTTGATACACATCCCCTGGTTTCTTGGTATAACCGAGGAGGAGGCTAGCGTCTTGGCATGTGGCCACGTCAGAATTTTGCGTGTACCTGGACACCAGGGGCTTCTTACCAAGGGCGTTGTTCAGCCCGTTTTCACAAAGACCGAATACCTTAGGGAGTGTTCGGCGTCGCGAGTTTGGCCTTATGTGCATCAGCTCCGAATCATGTCTTTGGTCAAATGTTGGATTTGCCCGGCTCCTGTGTTTTGCTGCCTTACGTTCCGCTCTATCGGCTAAGGCGGCACTAGGAGAACTATTGCGATTGTGCCCCGGTTCGGCCAGGCGAGCACCTCAGTAGAGAAAGCCGAAAACTGACTGTCATGATATAGGGTGAGACTAGTCAACCACTCGATGACCCGCCAGAATCTTTAGGATTCCTCCGCATTAACGAAGGGCCGTTTCCCAGCCAGGCACACACGCGCCCCGAATTCGGGTGAGCACGGTGCCCCTAGGGGCTATATAGTAGCCCCACTGTCAAACTCCTATGGCTAAGTGAAAGTGATAAAGCATTATAGTCCGGTTGCCTAGTTCGCTGCGCTATCACCTCCTTAATAGGACCAAGATGTTGGATCAAGTGTGAAAATGCGCCTTCTACGAACACCCCCACATTATATGTGTGGGGGTTGAAGCCGAAGACTGCCATCTTTCAGGTTATATACACATATACATTAACGGCCGCACAGGAGGTATTCTAATTCTTAAAGGCACAAGTATAAAAAGCTTTTATATTCCATCGAAACAAGGTTCTACAATAATACATGTTATTCGAACATAATATCCTTCGAGTACTGCGTCTCTATTAAATGAGCGCCCTACAAAACTTCCTGAAAATAGTGCTCAGCAGGTACTCAGCTCTCGTCCGAATCTTGGGATGCAACAGCGATGTCCTTCATCTCCGCCCAGTATGTCTTGACACGAGCAAGAGCCATCCGTGCACCCTCTATGCACGCTGACCTCTTCATTGCATTAATATGCGGCACCGCACCAAGGAACTGCTGCACCAAGCTAAACTAACTCTTCGGCTCGGGCCTTTCCGGCCACAGATGACTCACGACATATTTCATGGCGAGTCTGGATAACCTATTCAGCTCCGCCCATGCGGCCAAACGATTGGTTAATGGAAGTGGGCGCTCTGGATTGTGGAACTGCGACCAAAAAAGCTTTTCCACTTTGGGGTCCTTTTGATCTCGGAAGTGTTCGGTCGCATCCGCGGCACTCACCGCCAAGTCCAGATAAGTGTTCGCCACACTCCACAGCCGGTCCAATGGAGCATATTTAGGATCCCCGAACTTCATCTGCAGCATAAAGGGCTTTCCAGCCGTGATATCTCCGGCCTGACGTAGCTCCTCCTTCATAGCTCTCATCGTAGAGCGAGTATCCTTGGCCTCGGTAGTGGCCTTCTCTAGGTCCTTCTGTGCCACCCGATCTTCTTTTTCAAGAAGCTTGCAGCGGTCGGTAGCATTCTTCAACTTTACAGCCATATCGTCCATTTCCTTCTTGCTTTGGAAGTGAGCAGCCTGTTCGGCTTTCAGCTCTTCAGCCGCCTTTAAGGCAGCCGCGTCGCTTTTCCTGGCCTGCTCCTTGGCTCGGGCAAGTTCTGCCCGAAGGTTCTCCATGGCAGCAGCACCATCTGCATCAAGCACACATGTTGTAAGGTACGGGCATCAAGCTCCTCTTACCAGGTGTCTTCGGAGAAATTACATACCTTGTGCCTCGTCAAGCCGCTTGTTGACAAGCGCGATGTCGGCATCTGCCACGTCAAGTTGCCGCTTTAGCTCGGCAAATTCATCAGTCCGGCTAGCCACTGGACACTTCGCCACCTACATAGGAAAGGCGACATATTATACCTGGGATTATGATCCTCGGCGCGCCGTCATTTTTGACAACGCACATAGTCTCAGGGGCTACTATTTATACAGGGCGCATCTTATATATGTGGATCTGTCAAAAAGTACATCATTTTGCGTACCTCAAAACCTGTCAGTAAACTCCTGACGGCCTCGTACAACCTGCTCTCCGCGGATGAAATCCTTCCAATCACCGTATCCATCAACGCACGGTGTTCTTCTGAGATAGACGCTCGCCCGAGCAGATCCTTCAGCTCCTCCGACCGTGCACCAGACGGTGTCGGACTCGTCCGATGGCCTTTTTCGAAGGCCGGACATGGAGGGCCTTGGGGGGCCATACGACTGCTTTTCGGCCCTGCCGGATTCGGAGAAACCCTCCGTGACGACACCTTAGGGTCGCCCGCCTCGCAAGGCGGTACGGCAGGGGGAGGCATTCCGCTCTCCATCATCTCTGGACGACGATCCCCTGAAGATGAGCTCTACTAAGAAGGGCTGAGATCCGAACTACAAGGTAAAATTTCGGTTATCTTCCTCGGAAATAGAACAGGGATGTCTCTCATTTTAAAACTCCCCTCTTTACTTACGGCTCGTTGGAGAGCTGATCCCCTTGGGGGCGCAATGCAACTGAGGCACCCCCCGGCGCTGGACCCTCTGACAAAGATTTCTTCCCCCGCTTTGAGACCATGGCCTCCGGGTCTTCAGAGGCGGTCCTCATCTTCCCCTGGTTAGAGGAATTCTCGATTCCTCCTTTCCTAACAGCCTCCTTCAGGAAGGCAGTAGCTTCCTTGTTCCCCTCTTCGCCTTCTTCCAAAGGTGCAACCTCCAGCATCCTGGTTAACACGGGATCCGGCGTAGTCTCAGGGAGGGGGGTCAGACACCTGATTAGCTTTACTTTCGCTATCCACTCCTATTTAAGGGACAGCTCTTTTAAGGGCAATTCTATGATAAATATACGGATAGCGTGTCCGGGTACAGGGCTACTTACTTGAGTATCCGGGCGATTGCAGCTCAGACATGCGTCCTCGGACAAGTCCGGACACATTGCTTGTGATCCGAAGAACAATTTGTACATCTCCATGGGCGTCGCGCCCACAAAATGTTGGAGGACTCATGGTCCCTCCGGATTAAACTCCCACAAGCGGAGGGGTCGATGTTTGCAGGGCAGGATGCAGCGAATCAACATGACCTGCGTCACTACGACCAGATTGATGTCTCTTTCTAAGAGATCTCGAATGCGGCCCTGCAACAAGGGCACGTCCTTGGACGGCCCCCACTTAGACCCTTTATTGACGCATGATGCTAGCTGTGGTGGGGGACCCGAGCGAAAGGCAGGTGGTGCCACCCACTTGGTGCCCCTAGGAGCTATGATATAAAACCACTGTCGTTGCCATGAGCTGAATTCCTCTTGAAAAGAGCCCTTGGGCCATGGAGTGTCGGCATTCTTTCTTATAACAGCACCTCCGCACTCCGTGTGCTGCCCCTCGATAATCTTCGGCTCTACTTTGAAGGTCTTAAGCCACAATCCGAAGTGAGGAGTAATATGGAGGAAGGCCTCGCACACGACAATGAACGATGAGATATGGAGGATGGACTCCAGAGCTAAGTCGTGAAATTGCAGCCCGTAATAAAACATGAGCCCCTCACGAAGGGGTCCGTCGGGAAGCCTAGCCCCCGAAGGAAGTGAGACGCGAACACCATGCTCTCACCAGGCTTGGGAGTGGGGATAACCTGCCCTTGAGCAGGCAGCCTATGCGAGATTTCACCGGTTAGATACTTGGCATCTCTTAGCTTTAGCACGTCTTCTTCCGTAATGGAGGAAGGCATCCACCGGCCTTGAAGGTCGGAGCCGGACATCGTCGGAGGTCCGAAGCGCCTAAATCTGGAGCTTTGGATGTTGGAACTCAAGGTGAGAGGAGGATTCGATTGAGATTGAAAGAAAGAAGTCGAGCCTTGGTCTCTTTATAAAGAGGTTGAATACCAAGAGCCCCCCCCCCCCGTGACCGTTTGGGACTCGCCTTCGATCAAGGAGACATATCAACAGGCACGGTTGGGTTACCCACGCCCGTATTGATGAGAATCCCGGAATAAGGGGACACGATCTCTGCTTCGACAAGACGTGCCAAGGAAATTGCCTCGCTAAACACGCTGAGGTGGGACAATAAAACGATTCAAATAAAGGCTTGGCCGTGGCGTGATGTCACGCTGCGGAATACGTCAGCAGATTAGATCTGTGCAAATATTATTCTCTCTACGGTGGTATGTTGAACTTGTTTTGCAGAGCCGGACACTATCCTTGTGTTCAAAATCTTCTATGAAGTATTCGGAGGAGGAACCCGCCTTGCAATGTTGAAGACAATCTGCGCGCTGGACTCGTCGTCATTGAAACTTGGTTCAGGGGCTACTGAGGGAGTCCTGGATTAGGGGGTGTCTGGATGACCGGACTGTAGCCTTTGGCCGGACTCCTGGACTATGAAGATACAAGATTGAAGACTTCGTCCCGTGTCTAGATGGGACTTTCCTTGGCGTGGAAGGCAAGCTTGGCGATACGGATATGTAGATCTCCTCCCATTGTAACCGACTCTGTGTAACCCTATCCCTCTCCGGTGTCTATATAAACCGGAGGGTTTTAATCCGTAGGACGGACAACAATCATACCATAGGCTAGCTTCTAGGGTTTAGCCTCTCTGATCTCGTGGTAGATCTACTCTTGTACTACCCATATCATCAATATTAATCAAGCAGGAGTAGGGTTTTACCTCCATGGAGAGGGCCCGAACCTGGGTAAAAACATCGTGTCCCTTGTCTCCTGTTACCATCTGCCTAGACGCACAGTTCGGGACCCCCTACCCGAGATCCGCCGGTTCTGACACCGACACCTCCTATTACCATTAGCCTTAGACGCATAGATCGGGACCCCCTACCCGAGATCCGCCGGTTTGGACACCGATAGGGGGGTTATTAGACCCTCAACAAGTAAAGATAGCAGTTTTTAAGTTTTTCAAGTTGAGGTTGGAAATTAGCACAATTTCAAGCGTTCACAATATAATTCAAGCAAGCATGCAAAGAGTATATGAGCGGCGTAAAGTAAAGCATGCAACTTGCAAGAAAGTAAAGGGATGGGATTGGAGTATGCAAACGCAATTGGAGACATGGAGATTTTTGGTGTGGTTCCGATAGGTGGTGTTATCGTACATCCACGTTGGTGGAGACTTCAACCCACGAAGGGTAATGGTTGCGCGAGTCCATAGAGGGCTCCACCTAAAGGAAATATGCCCTAGAGGCAATAATAAAGTTGTTATTTATATTTCCTTGTATCATGATAAATGTTTATTATTCGTGCTAGAATTGTATTAACCGGAAACTTAGTACATGTGTGAATACATCGACAAAACATAGTGTCCCTAGTATGACTCTACTTGACTAGCTCATTAATCAAAGATGGTTATGTTTCCTAACCATGGATATGTGTTGAAATTTGATAAATGGGATCACATCATTAGAGAGTGATGTGATGGACAAGACCCATCCGTTAGCTTAGCATTATGATCGTTACAGTTTTATTACTACTACTTTCTTCATGACTTATACATGTTCGTCTGACTATGAGATTATGCAACTCCCGAATACCGAAGGAACACCTTGAGTGCTATCAAACATCACGACGTAACTGGGTGATTATAAAGATGCTCTACAGGTGTCTCCGAAGGTGTTTGTTGGGTTGGCATAGATCAAGATTAGGATTTGTCACTCCATGTATCGAAGAGGTATCTCTGGGCCCTCTCGGTAATCCTCGTCACTATAAGCCTTGCAAGCAATGTGACTAATGAGTTAGTTGCGGGATGAAGCATTATGGAACAAGTAAAGAGACTTGCCGGTAACGAGATTGAACTAGGTATGATGATACTGACGATCGAATCTCAGGCAAGTAACACACCAATGACAAAGGGAATGGCGTATGTTGTTATGCGGTTTAACTCATAAAGATCTTCGTAGAATATGTAGGAACCAATATGAGCATCCAGGTTCCGCTATTGGTTATTGACCGGAGATATGTCTCGGTCATGTCTACATAGTTCTTGAACCCGTAGGGTCCACATGCTTAACGTTCGATGATGATTTGTATTATGAGTTATGTGATTTAATGACCGAAGTTTGTTCAGAGTCCCAAATGAGATCACGGACATGACGAGGAGTCTCCAAATGGTCGAGAGGTAAAGATTGATATATTGGAAGGTTATATTCGGACACCGGAATGGTTTCAGAGTGATTTGGGTATTTTTGGAGTACCGGGAGGTTACCGACCCCCCCCCCCCGAGGAAGTAGTGGGACTTTATGGGCCTTAGTGGAAAGGAGAGGAGGTCCGCAAGGGTGGCCGCGCCCCACCCCCCCATGGCAAGTCCGAATTGGACTAGGGAGGGGGCGGCACCCCCCTCTTTCCCTCTCCCTCTCCTCCTCTTTCCCTCTCTCCCCCTCCTGGAAAGGGAAGGGAGTCCAACTAAGTCCAACTAGGATTGGGAATCCTAGTTGGACTCCCCCTAGGGCGCGCCCCTCCTGGCTGCCGGCCTCCTCCTCTCCCTCCTTTATATACATGGCCACGGGGCACGCCAAAGCACAACACACAATCTCTTAGCCGTGTGTTGTGCCCCCCTCCACAGTTTAACACCTCAGTCATATCATCGTAGTGCTTAGGCGAAGCCCTATGCCGGTAACTTCATCATCACCGTCGCCATGCCGTCGTGCTTACAGAACTCTCCCTCATCCTCAACTGGATCAAGATCACGAGGGATGTCATCGTGTTAAACGTGTGCTGAACACGGAGGTGCCACACGCTCGGTACTTGGATCGATTGGATCGTGAAGACCTTCCACTACATCAACCGCGTTACTAAATGCTTCTGCTGTCGGTCTATGAGGGTACGTGGACACACTCTCCCGTCTTGTTGCTATGCCTATCCTAGATAGATCTTTCGAGATCGTAGGAATTTTTTTGACTTACTATGTTCCCCAACAGTGGCATCAGAGCCAGGTCTATGTGTAGATGATATGCACGAGTAGAACACAAAGAGTTGTGGGCGTTAAAAGTCATACTGCTTACCACCAATGTCTTACTTTGATTCGGCGGTATTGTTGGATTAAGCGGCCCGGACCGACATTACATGACCGCGTTCATGAGACTGGTTCTACCAACGTGCTTTGCACACAGGTGGCTGGTGGGTGTCTATTTCTCCAACTTTAGTTGAATCAAGTTTGACTACGGCCGGTCCTTGTTGAAGGTTAAAACAACACACTTGACGAAAATCATTGTGGTTTTGATGCGTAGGTAAGAACAGTTCTTGCTAGAAGCCCGTAGCAGCCACGTAAAACTTGCAACAACAAAGTAGAGGACGTCTTACTTGTTTTACAGGGCTTGTTGTGATGTGATATGGTCAACACATGATGTGATATAAATTGTTGTATGAGATGATCATGTTTTGTAATAGAGTTATCGGCAACTGGCAGGAGCCATATTGTTGTCGCTTTATTGTATGAAATGCAATCACCATGTAATTGCTTTACTTTATCACTAAGCAGTAGTGATAGTCGTAGTAGCAATAGTCAGCGAGACAACAACGATGCTACAATGGAGATCAAGGTGTCAAGCCGGTGACGATGGAGATCATGACGATGCTTCGGTGATGGAGATCATGAGCACAAGATGATGATGGCCATATCATGTCACATATTTTGATTGCATGTGATGTTTATCTTTTATGCATCTTATTTTGCTTAGTACAACGGTAGCATTATAAGATGATCCCTCACTAAATTTCAAGGTATAAGTGTTCTCCCTGAGTATGCACCATTACTACAGTTCGTCGTGACGAGACACCACGTGATGATGAGGTGTGATAAGCTCTACATTCACATACAACGGGTGCAAGCCATTTTTGCACATGCAGAATACCCGGGTTAAACTTGACGAGCCTAGCATATGCAGATATGGCCTCAGAACACTGAGACCAAAAGGTCGAACGTGAATCATATAGTAGATATGATCAACATAGAAATGATCACCATTGAAAAATACTCCATCTCACATGATGATCGAACATGGTTTAGTTGATTTGGATCACGTGATCATTTAGATGACTAGAGGGATGTCTATCTTAGTGGGAGTTCTTAAGTAATATGATTAATTGAACTTAATTTTATCATGAACTTAGTCCTGATAGTTTTTGCATGTCTATGTTGTTGTAGGTCAATGGCCCGTGCTACCGTTCCCTTGAATTTTAATGCGTTTCTAGAGAAAGCTAAGTTGAAAGATGATGGTAGCAATTACACGGACTGGGTTCGTAACTTGAGGATTATCCTCATTGCTGCATAGAAGAATTATGTCCTGGAAGCACCGCTAGGTGCAAGGCCTGCTACAGGAGCAACTGTGGATGTTATGAACGTCTGGCAGAGCAAAACTGATGACTACTCGTTGGTTCAATGTGCCATGCTTTACGGCTTAGAATCGGGACTTCAAAGACGTTTTGAATGTCATGGAGCATCTGAGATGTTCCAAGAGTTGAAGTTAATATTTCAAGAAAATCCCCGAGTTGAGAGATATGAAATCTCCAACAAGTTCTATAGCTGCAAAATGGAGGAGAATAGTTCTGTCAGTGAACACATACTCAGAATGTCTGGGTACCATAACGACTTGACTCAACTAGGAGTTAATCTTCCTAATGATAGTGTCATTGACATAGTTCTTCAATCACAGCCACCAAGCTATAAAGGCTTCGTGTTAAACTATAATATGCAAGGGATGACGAAAATGATTCCCGAGCTCTTCGCTATGCTAAAGGCTGCGGAGGTAGAAATCAAGAAGGAGCATCAAGTGTTGATGGTTAACAAAACCACTAGTTTCAAGAAAAAGGGCAAAAGGAAGAAGGGGAACTTCAAGAAGAATAGCAAGCAAGTTGCTACTCCTGGGAAGAAGCCCAAGTCTGGACCTAAGCCTAAAACTGAGTGCTTCTACTGCAAAGGGACTGGTCACTGGAAGCGGAACTGTCCCAAGTATTTGGCGGATAAGAAGGATGGCAAAGTGAAAGGTATATTTGATATACATGTTATTGATGTGTACCTTATTAATGCTCGTAGTAGCGCATGGGTATTTGATACTGGTTCTATTGCTCATATTTGCAACTCAAAACATGGGCTACAGATTAAACGAAGATTGGCTAAGGACGAGGTGATGATGCGCGTCGGAAATGGTTCCAAGGTCGATGTGATCACCGTCGGCACCACTACCTCTACATCTACATTCCGGATTAGTTTTAGACCTGAATAATTGTTATTTGGTGCCAGCGTTGAGCATGAACATTATATCTGGATCGTGTTTGATGCGAGACGGTTATTCATTTAAATCAGAGAATAATGGTTGTTCTATTTGTATGAGTAATATCTTTTATGGTCATGCACCCTTGATGAGTGGTCTATTTTTATTGAATCTCGATCATGGTGATACACATGTTCATAATATTGAAGCCAAAAGATGCAAAGTTAGTAATGATAGTGCAACCTATTTGTGGCACTGCCGTTTAGGTCATATTGGTGTAAAGTGCATGAAGAAACTCCATGTTGATGGGCTTTTGGAATCACTTGATTATGAATCACTTGGTGCTTGTGAATCATGCCTCATGGGCAAGATGACTAAAACTCTGTTCTCCCGAACAATGGAACGAGCTACTGACTTATTGGAAATAATATATACCGATGTATGTGGACCAATGAGTGTTGAGGCTCGTGGCGGGTATCATTATTTTCTGACCTTCATAGATGATTTGAGCAGATATGGGTATATCTACTTAATGAAACATAAGTCTGAAACATTTGAAAAGTTCAAAGAATTTCAGAGTGAAGTGGAAAATCATCATAACAAGAAAATAAAGTTTCTATGATCTAATCATGGAGGCGAATATTTGAGTTACAAGTTTGGTATTCATTTGAAACAATGTGGAATAGTTTTGCAACTCACGCCACCTAGAACACCACAGCGTAATGGTGTGTCCAAATGTCGTAACCGTACTTTATTGGATATGGTGTGATCTATGATGTCTCTTACTGATTTACCGCTATCATTTTGAGGTTATGCTTTAGAGATGGCTGCATTCATGTTAAATAGGGCACCAGCAAAATCTGTTGAGACGACACCATATGAACAGTGGTTTGGCAAGAAACGCAAGTTGTCGTTTCTTAAAGTTTGGGGTTGTGATGCTTATGTGAATTCAACCTGATAAGCCCGAACCCAAATCGGAGAAGTGCGTCTTCATAGGATACCCAAAGGAAACTGTTGGCTACACCTTCTATCACATATCCGAAGGCATGATATTCGTTGCTAAGAATGGATCCTTTCTAGAGATGGAGTTTCTCTCGAAAGAAGTGAGTGGGAGGTAAGTAGAACTTGATGAGGTAATTGTACCTTCTCCCGAATTGGAAAGTAGTTCATCACAGAAATTAGTTCCAGTGATTCCTGCAGCAATTAGTGAGGAAGCTAATGATGATGATCATGAAACTTCAGATCAAGTTACTACCAAACCTCGTAGGTCATCCAGAGTACGGTCCGCACCAGAGTGGTACAGTAATCCTGCTCTAGAAGTCATGTTACTAGACCATGATGAACCTACGAACTATGAGGAAGCGATGATGAGCCCAGATTCCGTGAAATGGCTTGAGGCCATGAAATCTGAGATGGGATCCATGTATGAGAACATAGTGTGGACTTTGGTGGACTTGCCCGATGATCGGCAAGCCATAGAAAATAAAAGAATCTTCAAGAAGAAGATTGACGCTGATGGTAATGTTACTATCTATAAAGCTTGGCTTGTTGTGAAACATTTTCTATAAGTTCAAGGAGTTGACTACGGTGAGACCTTCTCACCCGTAGCGATGCTTAAGTCTGTCCGAATCATGTTAGCAATTGCCGCATTTTATGATTATGAAATTTGGCAAATGGATGTCAAAAATGCATTCCTTAATGGATTTCTAAAAGAAGAGTTGTATCGGATGCAACGAGAAGGTTTTGTCGATCCAAAGGGTGCTAACAAAGTGTGCAAGCTCCAGTGATCCATTTATGGACTGGTGCAAGCCTCTCGGAGTTGGAATATACACTTTGATAATGTGACCAAAGCATATGGTTTTATACAACTTTTGGAGAAGCCTGTATTTACAAGAAAGTGAGTGGGAGCTCTATAGCATTTCTAATATTATATGTGGGTGACATATTGTTGATTGGAAATAATACAAAATTTCTAGATAGCATAAAAGGATACTTGAATAAGAATTTTTCAATGAAAGACCTCGGTGAAGCTGCTTACATATTGGGCATCAAGATTTATAGAAATAGATCAAGACGCTTAATTGGACTTTCACAAAGCACATACCTTGATAAAGTTTTGAAATGTTCAAAATGGATCAGTCAAAGAAAGGGTTCTTGCCTTTGTTACAAGGTGTGAAGTTGAGTTAGACTCAATGCCCGACCACTACAAAAAATAGAGAGAAAATGAAAGTCATTCCCTATGCTTCAGCCATAGGTTCTATCATGTATGCAATGCTGTGTACCAGACCTGATGTGAGCCTTGTTATAAGTATAGCAGGGAGGTACCAAAGTAATTGTGACACCCGGATAATCAAGCTACAGTAAACCTTTGCTAATGATGTCACGTCACCTCGATTACTGTTGCTAATCTCATGTTAGTTTGAAACCGATTATAATTCAAAATTCAAAATCAAGCAAACAATAAAAGTTTTCAAATATTAAAACTAAAATGTTCAATGAATAGTAGATAAATCAGAGGCTATGATAAAATTGTAAACAACATTATTGAAATTTGATAAGTGCCTTAAACAACCTCAAACAGTGGCTGAAAACATTATTTAATGACCTTTTTATTGATACAAAAGAAATATGAAATGATATTTACCCCAAACTAGTTGTTGGTGGTAGGATATATTGTGCTGTGATTTGAGGGCCAGCTCTTATATTTTACTAAAACTAAAATGGGATGAAACAAGAAATAAAAGCAATAAAAGAAAATTAAGAAAAGGAAAATAATAATATAATAAAAACAACAACAAAGGCCCCTCCCCCACTGGGCCTCTTGGCCCATTCGGCTCAACCAACTGGGCAAGAGCCCAGCCGGCCAGCCCACTGCCCCAACCGACCCCTCACCCCTGCTTAACCCCCCACTGTGGCAAACCCTAGATCGATCCCCATCTCTCCCTCATTCCCCACCTCGTGCCGCACGCACACACACACACACATCGTGCCGAGGAGAAGTGCTCCTCGCGCCATCCTCTGCTCGGCAGAGGGCCATGGCGCCGCCGCCTCCCCTGGTTGGCCTCCTCCAGCAGCGTTAGAGCAACCCCCCGCCCCATCATCGTCCATGCTGGCACCCGAGCCTGGCGCCCCGATGCCCTCCGACCGCGCCTCGGCGCCAACCAGAGCTACCTCACCGACTTTGATGCCCCGACGCCACTGAACCTCGCCGTCGCCCGAAGCCGCCTCGCCGGACCGCTTCCTCGTCGGATCTCCTCCCCACCGTCGCTCGTCCCCATCATCCTCCTCGCCGGACGCCATCGAGCCACACCGCCCCTTCCCTGCATCGAACGTGAGCACCGCCCCGTGCTCCCTCTCCCCCCCGTACTGAACACGTCGCGCTCATCGTGGCCGTACTCGACGTCCTTGCCTCTGCCCACGCCCGCGAGCGCTCGCGCTCGTCGCGCTCACCGCGGCCTTGTCCCGCCTGCGTCCGTACGCCGCGCTTACACGCGCTACGCCCGCGGCCACCCGTGCACCCACGCGCTCGCTCACGCGGGGCCGCGCCCATAGCTGCTCGCTTCCGGCCAACTACGCCCAGCCACGCCGATGGCCTCGCCCGAGCCAGTGCCCGGGCTCGCCCCAGTTGGGCGCCCAGCGCCCGTTAAGGCTCTCAGAGTCACTGGCGGTTGGGCCCCACACCCAAAGAAAAATGTTTTAAATAAATAAATACATAAATAAAAATATTAATTAATTAATGAACTAATTAACTTAATTAATCTAGGTTAATAAACCTAACTTAATTAGCCGGCTAATTAAGCTGCTTAACTGTTAATTAGTTAAGAGCTAATGATAGACGAGACCCACGTGTCAGTTTGACCCAGTCAACCCCCTGTTGACTGCTGACATCATGCTGACGTCGTGCTGATGTCAGCATGCACTATTCTGGATAATGTTGAATTAAATTAACTAAATAAATTCTAAAAATGATTTAAAACTTTAAAAATTAATAGGAAATAAATCGTAGCTCGGATGAAAATACTTTGTACATGAAAGTTGATCAGAACAACGAGACGAATCCGGATACGCAGCCCGTTCGTCCGCCACACATCCCTAGCATAGCAAACATGCAACTTTTCCCCTCTGGTTCATCTATCCAAAAACGCGAAACACCGGGGATACTTTCCCGGATGTTTCCCCCTTTCGCCGGTACCACCTACTCCCGCGTTAGGGCACACCTAGCACCGCGTATTGCCATGTTATGCTTTGTGATGCTTTGATTGCTCCATTATTTATTGTGTTCCCCCTCCGTTACTTCTTTCCGGTAGACCCCAAGACTGCCGGCGACCCCAGTTCAACTATGGAGTTGACGACCCCTCATTGCGAGAGCAACCAGGCAAGCCCCCCCCCCCTTGATCACCAGATATCGCCTATTCTTCTCTATACTGCTTGCATTAGAGTAGTGCAGCATGTTACTGTTCGGTTACTCCTATTCTGTTGCATAGCCTGTCATTGTTGCTACAGTCCTTGATACCTTACCCGCAATCCTAAATGCTTAGTATAGGATGCTAGTTTATCATCATTGGCCCTACATTCTTGTCAGTCTGCCTTGCTATACTATCGGGCCGTGATCACTCGGGAGGTGATCATGGGTATATACTATACATACATATACTATACAGATGGTGACTAAAGTCGGGTCAGCTCGTGAGTACCCGCAAGTGGTTCCGATGTGGGGGCTGAAAGGACAGGTGGCTCCATCCCGGTAGAGGTGGGCCTGGGTTCCCGACGGCCCCCGACTATTACTCTGTGGCGGAGCGACAGGGCAGGTTGAGACCACCTAGGCAAGAGGTGGGCCTAACCCTGGTCGGCGTTCGCGGTTGCTTCATAATAACACGCTTAACGAGATCTTGGTATTTGATCTGAGTCTGGCCACTGGCCTATACGCACTAACCAACTACGCGAGAACAATTATGGGCACTCGACATCGTGGTATCAGCCGAAGCCTTCTTGACGTCAGCGACTGAGCGGCGCGCGCCGGGTTGGACTGCGTTAACGCAACTTCCTTTGTAATGGAGGTTGCTAGGTCTGCCACCGGCCGCGTACGCAACGTGCAGGTGTGCTAAGGGTGATGGGCCCAGACCCCTGTGCTTAGGTTTAGACCGGCGTGCTGACCTCTCTGTTGTGCCTAGGTGGGGCTGCGATGTGTTGATCTTCCGCGGCCGGGCATGACCCAGAAAATTGTGTCCGGCCAAATGGGATCGAGCGTGTTGGGTTATGTGGTGCACCCCTGCAGGGAAGTTAATCTATTCGAATAGCCGTGATCTTCGGTAACAGGACGACTTGGAGTTGTACCATGACCTTATGGCAACTAGAACAGGATACTTAATAAAACACACCCTTCCAAGTGCCAGATACAACCCGGTGATCGCTCTCTAACAGGGCGACGAGGAGGAGATCGCCGGGTAGGATTATGCTATGCGATGCTACTTGGAGGACTTCATTCTACTCTCTTCTACATGCTACAAGACGGAGGCTGCCAGAAGCGTAGTCTTCGACAGGATTAGTTATCCCCCTCTTATTCTGGCATTCTGCAGTTCAGTCCACTGATATGGCCCTTTACACATATACCCATGCATATGTAGTGTAGCTCCTTGCTTGCGAGTACTTTGGATGAGTACTCACGGTTGCTTTTCTCCCCCTTTTTCCCCCTTTCCCTTCTACCTGGTTGCCGCAACCAGATCATGGAGCCCAGGAGCCAGACGCCACCGTCGACGACGACTCCTACTACACTGGAGGTGCCTACTACTACGTGCAGCCCGCTGACGACGACCAGGAGTAGTTAGGAGGATCCCAGGCAGGAGGTCTGCGCCTCTTTCGATTGTATCCCAGTTTGTGCTAGCCATCTTATGGCAAACTTGTTTAACTTATGTCTGTACTCAGATATTGTTGCTTCCGCTGACTCGTCTATGATCGAGCACTTGTATTCGAGCCCTCGAGGCACCTGGCTTGTATTATGATGCTTGTATGACTTATTTATGTTTTTAGAGTTGTGTTGTGATATCTTCCCGTGAGTCCCTGATCTTGATCATACACATTTGCATGCATGATTAGTGTACGATTGAATCGGGGGCGTCACAAGTTGGTATCAGAGCCGACTGCCTGTAGGAATCTCCCTTTCCAACTCCTTTGCCGAAGTTGAGTGTAGTCGATGAAAATTGTTTTACTAACTTGGCTGTGCGGCCCATGGGCCCACATCGCCAATTGGGTGGTATTAGGATCTTTTATTCCTCGACCTATACTCTGGGACTCTAATCTCTCCTCTATTTGGGTTAAATAATTTTACTAAATCCGACTCTAGGTTCTCGTAACTACTTTCCCCCGGAGAGCCCTTAATCACAGATGATCGCCTACTGTGTTAGAAGATTTCAAAGATACTCTAGGATGTTCTCCCGAGACGCTTGTGCCCACCGCCTTTGCAAATTCCCTACCACTGTTATATCCTTATGGATAACTGCATGCGCTTTCCATTCTTACATTCGATCCCATTGAGCTTGTTATTACAAGGTGCAACGAACTGCTCTTCGTTGTTCCGAGAATCCTTTGAGCTTACTGCCTTACGGCTCTTTACCACAAGAATACCCATATGGATAATTCCTTGCACTTATCGAGTATCCTCTCCTTCTTAGTTGTTCAGGTGTTTCACATAAGCCTTTGAAATACTATTTGATCTTTCAAAATTCCTCAACAGCCTATTGTTCTTGAAATTCTTGCTTGCTTGCATTATGGTTAATCCCATAAGCATAATAATCTTATTGGCATCCTTTGTCACTATCATTTTTGAGTCCATTGATTCAATAAGTTGTGAATGTTCACAATCATCAGTCGAATCCTAGGATTATCCTTCCGGCTCAGATGACATTTGGATATGAGCTGGTTCTTGACCAATCAATGCCTTGATCGGTTGTGCTTCTAAGTCTATCGAGCTTATTCATTTTCGATCAGAATGATTGCTTCTGATCCCTTAATTTGGAAATCATAAAATTCTTTGCATTAAGCTTTGAATTAGTCAGTTGTTTCTACAATCTGATGCCTTGGCATTCCTTCTTCCTCTGATTGAGTACCGATACTCACATCAGCCCCGTTGTGGACCGCCATACCCATTACCGTGTTATTATCCGACAGTGTCCTTCACAACCAAAATTCTTATGAGTTCCTTACTCGATACATAATACCTTTGGTAAATTGTATCCTCTACTTTTGTCAACCATGCTCTATTTTTTAGCTTGTGTTATTTACTCCTGAAGTTCATGGTATATGTTCTAAGAAGCCCCGATGGGTTGAACCTATGCCTTCCTTAATCTGTGTGAACTCGAAAGTTTTCACGGGTCATACTCCTCTGGTAATTCACCAGGTAGGTTTTGACACTGAAATCATTTTTATCTAGAGCAATGAATGAAAGGTTATGCATTGAAGAAGTGGGAGTTGACCTTGAACTTTGTGTTCATGCCCATGGACACGATGTAGATCCTATCATGGAAGCTACTCTTAAATTAATTATTCCCTTAGTATAAGTTCATCTTATATATGGGATCTAGTCTTTTGCAATCTTGGTTCTGACCATATTGATATTCTTTGATTCCTTTTCTCGGACAAGTTGAAGTACTTGTCTTCTGCAGATCATTACACCTATCCAACCTCTATTCTGCTCTACCTTTGAGTATACCCTCTAGTATCTCGAGAATATCACGAAACTACATAACTTCTTATGAGTTCTTCGTCAACTATTATTCTCGCCAATTCCAATTTCCCTCGGGTTCTGAGTTATTAGTCACTCGAGAACATTGTTAAGTGAATCGATTCTGCACTCCGATTCAATAACTGTAAGTAATTTTTGTTGCTTATGATTTAATAACGCTTCAAGACATTCCTAGCCTGATCGGCTATATCATTATCGTGCAACTTTTTAACTGTGCTATCTGGTCCTTCTTTCCGAAGCACAATTTTCGATGATGAGCTAAGCTTACGTCGACTTTCCTCGTCATATCATTTTGCCTTGAACAACAAGCTTGATTCCGAGTTTGTGTCGTATCTGTGGTTTCAATAACTTTTCGCTCCATCCTTCCTTTTGCTTGATGTCGTCGATGAGAAATAATATCTTCATGAAACCTCTCGACAAATGTGTCATGATCATCATCAACATCCCGAGCTCCTCAAGGATATCAATTGAATTCATGATGAGAAATACCATCCTTGCCCTCGATGATTTGTGTTATCATCGACCACTCGATTGCCTTCCGTTCAACACAACTTGTTCATGTTTTGTGTTATACCTTGAGATCCTTGATATCCAACATTAGTTCTTCTTTACCTTGGAGTATTACCATCTTTTATGTCAAGAATGTCGTGAGAATTTCACCACCTCTTAAGAATTCTTGATGCAGGTGATACGTTTTGTCATATTCGTTCATTCCTTGGTCCCCGTGTTATTCTAACCGGAAAACCGACAATCGAACTATGATGTGCGAATTCAAAACTTCTAGCAACCCTATTGCTTTGAAGTGAATGACTGATAGTTTCATTCTAAGTCTTTTGGTTATCAAATCACCATTCTAACATTGATCGTGCTACTTAGTCCATACTTCTAGGTGCACTTTCGATCAATGTTTAATTGTGGATGTTTTTCCTTGAGCATACATCATTATATCCTTGATCTGACATATGTTATCTCCTTGTTCATGAAATTATGGAAATCCATCTTTTTGGAAATCTCAATGAATTGTCGCTGAGTCCATCTGACTTTTCCTCACCCTCTCCTTGGTTTAGAGATGAACCCTTGTTTCGGAAGTTCGCTTACACAGTTCATTTCCGGAGAATCTTACAATGCTATCTCGTCAATTTGTGTTGCACCTTTTCTTCTCAGGCATCCCGAGTCTGAGATATCCTAACGCCAATCAGAACTGAATCTCGGTCAGATATGATGGTTGGAATATATTTCCAAGAGTTATAACATTGGTCTTTTATTTGACCCGGTAAGATGATGTCCTGCCTAGCACACCTGGCCGTAGGACCTATTCTTCCATGAGGAAATCGTAAGACTTATTCTATAAGTTGTTCCTGATGGGTCATTTGTGTATCCTAAATCTGACCCTTACATGATAGCCATGTCAATGCTATCTCGAAGCATGTATGTGGTACTCCGATTTTTTTAATGAGAACATTTGCAGCACAATGCTAAATTTTCTTTATCAAAATTTATCCAAACACCGTTGTATGGGTAATGTCATGAAATTTCTCTCCTCTTACCTAAAGGGTTTTCTATGTTATATCCTGTCATGGATATCCTGCTCTGTTTGACCTTGGAAAGGTTATACCCTTGGAATATGTGTTTAAACACATTTTCCTTTCCATCATTCTATTTAATCTGATAATCATATTTTCCTTTCCATTGGTCGGTTTAACGTTGCTTGTGATCTACATGATCTAAGCAGTAATATTCTCCTGCTTATGTACACACCCCCAGTGTACAATTCTGTCAGCAAGACCCTGTTGCATTTGTCGATAACATTCCGGTAGCCACCGATGGACGAGAACTTCGCCTATTGGTCCGCCTCGTTTCAAACGAGCAGGAAAATGGTTCTCTTCGACCCTCGCCCTTGGTACCAATGTTGCTGCTGACATATAACTGATAGGCTACCCTCTAACATGCCTTGCAATCATGACCGTGCAAGATGTCACCACCCTTCCTACTTTCAACCCACATGGTGGCCCCATAACCCACGGGTCCACTGGATCGAAACCTGACTCTTCTTTACATCCCGGATTCTAATGTATCCTTTGCACCTGGCTTCGTATGTGATTCATGAGCTAAATGTTATACCATTAATCATCCTGGAATCAAACACCATGTTAATCTCGTTGTTCAAACCCTCATTCCAGCTTTTGTCTAGCCATCGAATGATTGCCTACCCGTTTAAAACTTTGGTACCATCGTATATTGCACTCAACGAATTCACTGAAATACAACTCGTGGGGTACCTTGTGTAATTCCCATTGAGTTCACCATTAGATGCCCAGCTTTGTGGAGATGCATTCTTCCGGAATTTTTCCCCTTGTTCGCGTTCGTAGGATGATGGAGATCCCGAAGAAAGGATGACACTTTGATCATGGTGACTTGAAGCAGATAAATGAAGACATCAACGAAAGGGATCAGCCTCTTCGAAAAGGGCAGCCAAGACCGAGCAGACTCGTTAGGTTTTTGCTACCAGCACCTCCCCCCCCCCTTACTCCACCGCTTAAATCTCGGGACGAGATTTCTTGTAGTGGAGGAGAATTGTGACGCACGGATAATCAAGCTACAGTAAACCTTTGCTAATGATGCCACGTCACCTCGATTACTGTTGCTAATCTCATGTTAGTTTGAAACCGATTATAATTCAAAATTCAAAATCAAGCAAACAATAAAAGTTTTCAAATATTAAAACTAAAATGTTCAATGAATAGTAGATAAATCAGAGGCTATGATAAAATTGTAAACAACATTATTGAAATTTGATAAGTGCCTTAAACAACCTCAAACAGTGGCTGAAAATATTATTTAATGACCTTTTTATTAATACAAAAGAAATATGAAATGATATTTACCCCAAACTAGTTTTTGGTGGTAGGACATATTGTGCTGTGATTTGAGGGCCAGCTCTTATATTTTACTAAAACTAAAATGGGATGAAACAAGAAATAAAAGCAATAAAAGAAAATTAAGAAAAGGAAAATAATAATATAATAAAAACAACAACAAAGGCCCCTCCCCCACTAGGCCTCTTGGCCCATTCGGCTCAACCAACTGGGCAAGAGCCCAGCCGGCCAGCCCACTGCCCCAACCGACCCCTCACCCCTGCTTAACCCCCCACCGTGGCAACCCTAGATCGATCCCCATCTTTCCCTCATTCCCCACCTCACGCCGCACGCACACACACGCACACATCGTGCCGAGGAGAAGAGCTCCTCGCGCCATCCTCTGCTCGGCAGAGGGCCATGGCGCCGCCACCTCCCCTGCTTGGCCTCCTCCAGCAGCGTTGGAGCAACCCCCCCCCCCCCCCCCCCCCCCCCCCCTCCGCCCCATCGTCGTCCATGCTGGCACCCGAGCCTGGCGCCCCGATGCCCTCCGACCGCGCCTTGCCGCCAACTAGAGCTACCTCGCCGACTTTGATGCCCCGACGCCGCTGAACCTCACCGTCGCCCGAAGCCGCCTCGCCGGACCGCTTCCTCGTCGGATCTCCTCCCCGCCGTCGCTCATCCCCATCCTCCTCCTCGCTGGACGCCATCGAGCCACGCCGCCCCTTCCCTGCATCGAACTTGAGCACTGCCCCATGCTCCCTCTCCCCCCGTACTGAACGCGCCGCGCTCATCGTGGCCCTACTCGGCGTCCTTGCCTCTGCCTACGCCCGCGAGCGCTCGCGCTCGTCGCGCTCACCGCGGCCTTGTCCCGCCTGCATCTGTACGCCGCGCTTACACGCGCTGCGCCCGCGGCCACCCGTGCACCCACGCGCTCGCTCGCGCGGGGCCGCGCCCATAGCTGCTCGCTTCTAGCCAACTACGCCCAGCCACGCCGATGGCCTCGCCCGAACCAGTGCCCGGGCTCGCCCCAGTTGGGCGCCCAGCGCCCGTTAAGGCTCTCAGAGTCACTGGCGGTCGGGCCCCACACCCAAAGAAAATTGTTTTAAATAAATAAATACATAAATAAAAATATTAATTAATTAATGAACTAATTAACTTAATTAATCTAGGTTAATAAACCTAACTTAATTAGCCTGCTAATTAAGCTGCTTAACTGTTAATTAGTTAAGAGCTAATGATAGACGAGACCCACAAGTCAGTTTGATCCAGTCAACCCCTGTTGACTACTGACATCATGCTGACGTCGTGCTGATGTCAGCATGCACTATTCTGGATAATATTGAATTAAATTAACTAAATAAATTCTAAAAATGATTTAAAACTTTAAAAATTAATAGGAAATAAATCGTAGCTCGGATAAAAAATACTTTGTACATGAAAGTTGCTCAGAACGACGAGACGAATCCGGATACGTAGCCCGTTCGTCCGCCACACATCCCTAGCATAGCAAACACGCAACTTTCCCCCTCCGGTTCATCTGTCCGAAAACGCGAAACACCGGGGATACTTTCCCGGATGTTTCCCCCTTTCGCCGGTACCACCTACTGCCGCGTTAGGGCACACCTAGCACCGCGTATTGCCATGTTACGCTTTGTGATGCTTTGATTGCTCCATTATTTATTGTGTTCCCCCTCCGTTACTTCTTTCCGGTAGACCCCAAGACTGTCGGCGACCCCAGTTCGACAACGGAGTTGACGACCCCTCCTTGCGAGAGCAACCAGGCAAGCCCCCCCTGATCACCAGATATCACCTATTCTTCTCTATACTGCTTGCATTAGAGTAGTGCAGCATGTTACTGTTCAGTTACTCCTATTCTGTTGCATAGCCTGTCATTGTTGCTACAGTCCTTGATACCTTACCCGCAATCCTAAATGCTTAGTATAGGATGCTAGTTTATCATCATTGGCCCTAAATTCTTGTCAGTCTGCCTTGCTATACTATTGGGCCGTGATCACTCGGGAGGTGATCATGGGTATACACTATACATACATATACTTTACAGATGGTGACTAAAGTCGAGTCAACTCGTTGAGTACCCGCAGGTGATTCCGATGTGGGGGCTGGAAGGACAGGTGGCTCCATCCCGGTAGAGGTGGGCCTGGGTTCCTGACGGCCGTCGATTGTTACTTTGTGGCGGAGCGACAGGGCAGGTTGAGACCACCTAGGCGAGAGGTGGGCCTGGCCCTGGTCGGCGTTCGCGGATACTTAAAACGCTTAATGAGATCTTGGTATTTGATCTAAGTCTGGCTACTGGCCTATACGCACTAACCAACTACGCGGGAACAGTTATGGGCACTCGGCGTCGTGGTATCAGCCGAAGCCTTCGTGACGTCAGCAACTGAGTGGCGCGCGCCGGATTGGAATGTAAGCCTGCTCTTGTATTAAGGGGGCTAGTTCTGCTTCCGGCCGCGTACGCAACGTGTAGGTGTGCCAAGGGCGATGGGCCTAGACCCCTGTGCGCTTAGGTTTAGACCGGCGTGCTGACCTCTCTGTTGTGCCTAGGTGGGGTTGCGACGTGTTGATCTTCCGCGGCCGGGCATGACCCAGAAAATTGTGTCCGGCCAAATAGGATCGAGCGTGTTGGGTTATGTGGTGCACCCCTGCAAGGAAGTTAATCTATTCGAATAGCCGTGATCTTCGGTAACAGGATGACTTGGAGTTGTACCTTGACCTTATGACAACTAGAACCGGATACTTAATAAAACACACCCTTCCAAGTGCCAGATACAACCCGGTGATCGCTCTCTAACAGGGCGAGGAGGAGGGGATCGTCGGGTAGGATTATGCTATGCGATGCTACTTCGAGGACTTTAGTCTACTCTCTTCTACATGCTGCAAGACGGAGGCTGCCAGAAGCGTAGTCTTCGACAGGATTAGTTATCCCCCTCTTATTCTGGCATTCTATAGTTCAGTCCACTGATATGGCCCTTTACACATATACCCATGCATATGTAGTGTAGCTCCTTGCTTCCGAGTACTTTGGATGAGTACTTATGGTTGCTTTTCTCCCCCTTTTTCCCCCTTTCCCTTCTACCTGGTTGCCGCAACCAGTCGATGGAGCCCAGGAGCCAGGCGCCACCTTCGATGACGACTCCTACTACACTGGAGGTGCCTGCTACTACGTGCAGCCCGCTGACGACGACCAGGAGTAGTTAGGAGGATCCCAGACAGGAGGCATGCGCCTCTTTCGATTGTATCCTAGTTTTTGCTAGCCATCTTATGGCAAACTCGTTTAACTTATGTCTGTACTCAGATATTGTTGCTTCCGCTGACTCGTCTATGATCTGGCACTTGTATTCGAGCCCTCGAGGCCCCTAGCTTGTATTATGATGCTTGTATGACTTATTTATGTTTTTAGAGTTGTGTTGTGATATCTTCCCGTGAGTCCCTGATCTTGATCGTACACGTTTGCGTGCATGATTAGTGTACGATTGAATCGGGGGCGTCACAGTAATCTAGGAGTGGAGCACTAGACAACGGTCAAAAACATCCTAAAATACCTAAAAAAGACTAAGGATATGTTTCTCGTTTATGGAGGTGCCAAAGAGCTTGTCGTAAATGGTTACGTCGATGCAAGCTTTGACACTAATTCGGATGACTCTAAGTCGCAATCCGGATATGTATTTATATTGAATGGTGGAGCTGTCAGTTGGTGCAGTTCCAAGCAAAGCGTCATGGTGGGATCTATGTGTGAAGCAGAGTACATAGCTGCCTCGGAAGCAGCAAATGAAGGAGTCTGGATGAAGGAGTTCATATCCGATCTAGGTGTAATACCTAGTGCATCTGGTCCAACTAAATCTTTTGTGACAATACTGGAGCAATTGCCTTGGCAAAGGAATCCAGATTTCACAAGAGAACCAAACACATCAAGAGATGCTTCAATTCCATCCGCCATCAAGTCGCGGAGGGAGAAATAGAGATTTGCAAGATACATACGGATCTGAATGTTGTAGACCCGTTGACTAAGCCTCTTCCACGAGCAAAACACGATCAACACCAAGACTCCATGGGTGTTAGAATCATTACTTTGTAATCTAGATTATTGACTCTAGTGCAAGTGGGAGACTGAAGGAAATACGCCCTAGAGGCAATAATAAAGTTGTTATTTATATTTCCTTATATTATGATAAATGTTTATTATTCATGCTAGAATTGTATTAACCGGAAACATAGTACATGTGTGAATACATAGACAAAACATAGTGTCCCTAGTATGCCTCTACTTGACTAGATCGTTAATCAAAGATGGTTATGTTTCCTAACCATGGACATGTGTTGTCATTTGATAAATGGGATCACATCATTAGAGAATGATGTGATGGACAAGACCCATTTGTTATCTTAGCATTATGATTGTTACAGTTTTATTTCTACTACTTTGTTCATGACTTATACATGTTCGTCTGACTATGAGATTATGCAACTCCCGAATACCGGAGGAACACCTTGTGTGCTATCAAACGTCACAACGTAACTGGGTGATTATAAAGATGCTCTACATGTGTCTCCGAAGGTGTTTGTTGGGTTGACATAGATCAAGATTAGGATTTGTCACTCTATGTATCGAAGAGGTATCTCTAGGCCCTCTCGGTAATGCTCATCACTATAAGCCTTGCAAGCAATGTGACTAATGAGTTAGTTGCGGGATGAAGCATTACAGAATGAGTAAAGAGACTTGCCGGTAACGAGATTGAACTAGGTATGATGATACCGACGATCGAATCTCGGGCATGTAACATACCGATGACAAAGGGAATGACGTATGTTGTTATCCAGTTTGACCGATGTCGTGGAATTAACACATCAGATGTCCTAGCGGAAGGACTTAGTCGTGGAGCCATCGCAATGAGATTAGCTTAAAGGTGTTAAACCGGAACAAAGGACACAGGAAGTTTATAATGGTTCGGCCCCTTGCGGTGAAGGTAAAAGCCTACGATCCAGTTGTTGTGGGATTGATTGATCTCGATGAGCAGGGAGCGAATCCACTTTACCTATCTTTTGAGTTGTTGTTTTTTGTCCCTGAACCGCCGTCGGGTGGTCTCTTTATATACATAAGTTGACGCCCGGCCGGTCTACAGAATCCCGAGGCTGGCTCATACAAGTGTCCGGCTCGGTCTCTTCCTTTCACTAACTTACAATACAAGTTATACATCTATGGCGGTTTATTACTATGGGCCCTAATCCGCCATTGGGCTCTGGGCCTCTAAGCCTCCATAGTTAAAGCACCATATCCTTCATCTTCATAGGCTCTTATACAGGACTCCTTGTGAGTGTAATCCGGCCCCTCCTATGCGGTTTACACTCAGTAGTCATATCCCCAACATTAGGCCCCAGATTGGTTTGAACCTGTTCATGTCAATCTTCAACTTAGAGAAATCCTGATTTGAACATCTTTGTGTTGATGATGTCATCTTCTGAAATTGACGTAAACCGCCGTGACGTCATCTGTGTAAAAAACTCACAAAGATTTTCCTTTTATTAATTGATCTCCGAAGATCAAGGCGACAGCTGTGCCCCATTCTCCGTTTCAAGCTCCTCGATTCCCGCGCTTGCCTTAATTATCCATTCACCTTATAAATAGGACCGGAAGGTCTTTTTCTTTTCCCCTTCCGTGCTTCTTCTTCCTCCTCGCGACTCCCGAGCCCTACATCTCCGCCGCCGCCCTTGACTTTCAAGCTCTGCATCATCACTGGCCGCTGCATCAACCTGATCATACCAGAGAACTGCAGCACTTCTCCGCCGCTCCTGTGAAGCCGGTAAGCCTTCCTTCTTCAACCCTATATCTGCATTAGGGTTTCATACCTTCGACGGTGTTCATCAGTGTTCATCGTTTGTCTGTTTGCTTTCCCTTACTGTCTCATCGAATCTAGACAAACTTGATATCTTCCATTTGCGGCCGAAGCTGTAGTTTTATTTTTTTTCTTGCCATAGTATCCCCTCTTTTATGAACAGATCCCATCTGAACCTTTGCTATGCTGTTGTTGCCATTTTAGATCTTTTATATTTTTCCTTTTCCTGAAGTGCGCTAGATCCATAATAATAACCTTACCTTGTAAAAACTGTTTGTGTAACACTTGACAATTTTCAGATCTGTTTTCTTCCATACCACTGTAGGCGGTTTAACCTGTAGAAAATGATAATCCACCAGGTACCATTAGCCCTCATGTAAACCGCCGTCTTTACTTGAACATCAGTATCTAGTTTAATGTGCACACATGCTTTGATTAAATTCCTCGGTTTTGACACTGGTTTATGCATATCAATCTTGAACCATGAACCGGCATTTGAACTTCCTTTATAGTTTGTCATCAAAAATGGCCAGACAGTTCTCCTCTTGTAATTGGGTTCCCTCCCGGATTACAAAAGAGCAACTTACTGGGTATGTTGTGACTGGCGCTTTAGCAAAGAAAGAGATCATTCATTGGAGAGTCCCGGGTACTGAAAATCCTCCTGAACCTCAAGATGGAGAGGTAGTTGTGTTTATGCAGCATCTGGACCGAGGGTTTAGCCCTCCCGGATCAAAAAAATTCCATGATGTACTTGCCAATTTCCAACTCCACCCTCAAGACATTGGACCGAACTCTGTGTCCAACATTTGCAATTTCCAAGTGTTCTCTGAAGTTTATCTGTAAGAAGAACCGACTGTTGACCTTTTTAGAGACTTCTTCCACTTGAACCGCCGTACTGAATTACCGACGGCCCCAATACTGAACTTGGCGGGGTGTCAATTCAAAAAAGGAAAGAAGTCTATTTTCCTCATGCCAAACATCACAGCCACCCCAAGGATTGGAATCAGACGTGGTTCTACTGCCGGAACACTGCTCCTAATGATGAAAATCCTATGCCGGGTTATCGTGCTTACCGGCTCAGCAATGGACATCCACTGCCTCAACGGCTTATTGCCAGAGAACGATCAACATATGCACCACAGCTTTCTAAGCTCTGGGCTCTTATGGCAAACGGTTTAACTGGTATTGCTCTTCGTAGAATATGTAGGAACCAATATGAGCATCCAGGTTCTGCTTTTGGTTATTGACCAAAGATATGTCTTGGTCATGTCTACATAGTTCTCCAACCCGTAGGGTCCGCACGCTTAACGTTTGATGACGATTTGTATTATGAGTTATGTGATTTGATGACCGAAGTTTGTTCAGAGTCCCAGATGAGATCACGGACATGACGAGGAGCCTCGAAATGGTCGAGAGGTAAATATTGATATATTGGAAGGTTATATTCAGACACCTGAATGGTTCTGGAGTGATTTGGGTATTTTTTGGAGTACCGGGAGGTTACCGGACCCCCCCCCGGGGAAGTAGTGGGCCTTCATGGGCCTTAGTGGAAAGGAGAGGAGGGCCGCAAGGGTGCCCCACCCCCTCATGGCAAGTCCGAATTGGACTAGGGAGGGGGTGGCGCCCCCCACTTTCCTTCTCCCTCCCCTCCTCCTTCCCTCTTTCCCCCTCTTGGAAAGGGAAGGGGAGTCCAACTAGGATTGGGAATCCTAGTTGGACTCCCCATATGTCGCGCCCCTCCTAGCTGTCGGCCTCCTCCTCTCCCTCCTTTATATACATGGCCAGGGGGCACCCCAAAGCACAACATACAATCTCTTAGCCGTGTACGGTGCCCCCTCCATAGTTTAACACCTCGGTCATATCGTCATAGTGCTTAGACGAAACCATGCGCCGGTAAGTTCATCATCACCGTCGCCACGCCGTCCTGCTGATGGAACTCTCCCACGTCCTCAACTGCATCAAGAGCATGAGGGACGTCATTGTGCTGAACGTATGCTAAACACGGAGGTGCCATACATTCGGTACTTGGATCAGTTGGATCGTAAAGACGTTCGACTACATCAACTGCGTTACTAAACGCTTCCGCTTTCGGTCTATGAGGGTATGTGGACACACTCTCCTGTCTTGTTGCTATGCATCTCCTAGATAGATCTTGTGTGATCGTAGGATTATTTTTTGAATTACTACGTTCCCCAACACCACCCAGGAAGGGTCCACGAAGAAGCAACCTTGTCTATCCCACCATGGCCATTGCCCACGAAGGACTTGCCTCACTTGGGTATATCTTCACGAAGTAGGCGATCTCCTTGCCCTTACAAACTCCTTGGTTCAACTCCACAATCTTGACGGAGGCTCCCAAGTGACACCTAACCAATCTAGGAGACACCACTCTCCAAAAGGTAATCGATGGTGTGTTGATGATGAACTCCTTGCTCTTGTGCTTCAAATGATAGTCTCCCCAACACTCAACTCTCTCTCACATATTTGGCTATGGTGAAAGATGATTTGAGTGGAAAGCAACTTGTGGAAGGCTAGAGATTAAGATTCTTGTGGTTGGAATGGAATGTCTTGGTCTCAACACATGAGTAGGTGGTTCTCTCTCAAAAAATGAATGCTCGAAGTGTAGGCACGTTCTTATGGCTTTCTCCATGAATTAAGAATGGGTGGAGGGGTATATATAGCCTCCACAAAAATCTAACCATTACACATAGATTCCCAAACTCGGTGAGACCGAATGGTGAAACTCGGTTAGACCAATTCAGGTCAAAATGTGAGCGTTAGAGTTTTCGGTGGGACCGACAAGGTCAACTCGGTGGGACCGATGTGCAAGGGTTAGGGTAAAACCTCAACTCAGTTTGATCGATTACTCAAACTCGGTGACACCGATTTTGGTAATGAGCAAACAGAAAATTGGTCAAGCAAACTCGGTGGAACCGATTGCAAATTTTGGTGGGACCAAAATTATTGCAACAAGCAATAGGGAGTTTGCAAGCCCATCTCAGTGAGACCGAGATCCCATCAGTGAGACCGAACTGATTAGGGTTTGTGGTAGTGGCTATGTCAAATGAACTCGGTGGCGCCGGATAGATCAAATCGGTGGGGCCGAGTTTGACTTTTTGGCTTTGGACATATGTGGAAATGAGAAAGTGGCAGAGGGTTTTGGAGCATATCACTAAGCACTTTGAGCAAGCAAGCCATTAAGTAACACCTCATCCCCTTTTAATAGTATTGGCTTTCCTATTGACTCAATGTGATCTTGGATCACTTATATGAAAATGTAGCGTCTTGAGCTTTTGCCAATGTTTGTCCTTAGCATCTTGAAGGGGTTTCACATCTTCTTGTCCATGCCACTCCAATGTTGAACTTATCTAAAATATACTAGGCAGAAGTATTAGTCCAGCAAGAGATATGCTGACATTAATTACCAAAATCAGCCAAAGAGCACTTGTGCTTTCTGGATCACATCACCGTCACCACCCCGTCATGCTGACGAAACTCATCTACTCCTTTGACCCTCTTCTGGATCAAGATCTCGAGGGACGTCATCGCATTGAACATGTGTAGAACTCGGAGGTGTCGTACATTCGGTACTCAATCGGTCGGAACAAGAAGACGTTCGACTACATCAACCGCGTTAAGCAAACGCTTCCGCTTTTGGTCTATGAGGGTATGTGGACACACACTCCCCCTCTCGTTGCTATGCATCTCCTATATAGATCTTGCATGAGCATAGGAATTTTTTTGAAATTGCATGCTACATTTCACAACAGTGGCATCCGAGCCAGGTCTATGCGTAGATGATATGCATGAGTAGAACACAAAGAGTTGTGGGTGGTGATCGTCATACTGCTTACCACCAATGTCTTATTTTGATTTGGTGTTATTGTTGGATGAAGCGACCCGGACCAACCTTACATGACCACGTTCATGAGACAGGTTCCACCGACAGACATGCAACTAGTGTTGCATAAAGGTGGTTGACGGGTGTCTGTTTCTCCAATTTAGTTGAATCGAATTTGACTTCGGCCGGTCCTTATGAAGGTTAAAACAGCAAACTTGATAAATCACCGTTGTGGTTTTTGTGCTATAGGTAAGTACGGTTCTTGCTAGAAGCCCGTAGCAGCCACGTAAAACTTGCAACAAAAAAGTAGAGGACGTCTAACTTGTTTTTGCAGGGCATGTTGTGATGTGATATGGTCAAGACATGATGTGACATACGTTGTTGTATGAGATGATCATGTTTTATAAAACTTATCGGCAACTGGCAGGAGCCTTATAGTTGCCGCTTTATTGTATGAAATACAAATGCCATGTAATTGCTTTATTTTATCTCTAAGCGGTAGCAATAGTCGTAGAAGCAATAGTTGACGAGACGACCACGATGCGACGATGGGGATCAAGGTGTCAAGACGGTGACGATGGAGATCATGATGTTGCTTTGGTGATGGAGATCAAAAGCACAAGATGATGATGGCCATATCATGTCACATATTTTGATTACATGTGATGTTTATCTTTATGCATCTTATTTTGCTTAGTACGGTGGTAGCATTATAAGATGATCCCTTAACTAAATTTTAAGGTATAAGTGTTCTCCCCGAGTATACACCATTGCGAAAGTTCTTCGTGCGGAGACACCACGTGATGATTGGGTGTGATAAGATCTACGTTCAAATGCAACGAGTGCAAGCCAGTTTTGCACATGCGGAATACTCGGGTTAAACATGACGAGCCTAGCATGTACAGACATGGACTCAGAACACTGGAGACCGAAAGGTCGAACGTGAATCATATAGTGGATATGATCAACATAGAGATGTTCACCATTGATGACTACTCCATCTCACGTGATGATCAGACATGGTTTAGTTGATTTGGATCACGTATCATTTAGATGACTTGAGGGATATCTATCTAAGTGGGGGTTCTTAAGTAATGTGACTAATTGAACTTAATTTATCATGAACTTAGTCCTGATAGTTCTTGCATATCTATGTTGTAGATCAGTGGCCTGTGCTACCGTTCCCTCGAATTTTAATGTGTTCCTAGAGAAAGCTAAGTTGAAAGATGATGGTAGCAACTACATGGACTGGGTTCGTAACTTGAGGATTGTCCTCATTGCTGCACAGAAGAATTATGTCCTTGATGCACCGCTAGGTGTACCACCCGCCCCAGCAACTGTAGACATTGTGAATGTCTGGCAGTCGCGTGTTGATGACTACTCGTTAGTTCATTGTGCTATGCTTTATGGCTTAGAATCGGGACTTCAAAGACGTTTTGAATGTTATGGACCATATGAGATGTTCCAGGAGTAGAAGTTAATATTTCAAGCAAATGCCCAAGTTGAGAGATATGAAGTCTCCAACAAGTTCTATAGCTGCAAGATGGAGGAGAACAGTTATGTTAGTGAGCACATACTCAAAATGTCTGGGTACCATAATCACTTGACTCATTTGGGAGTTAATTTTCCAGATGAGTGTGTCATTGACAAAGTTCTTCAATCACTACCACCAAGCTACAAATACTTCGTGATGAACTACAATATGCAAGGGATGGAAAAGACTATTCCCGAGCTCGCAATGCTAAAAGCTGCGGAGGTAGAAATCAAGAAGGAGCATCAAATGTTGATGGTTAACAAGACCATTAGTTTCAAGAAGAAGGGCAAGGGTAAGAAGGGGAACTTAAAGAAGAATGGCAAGCAAGTTGTCACTCCCGTGAGGAAACCCAAAGCTGGACCCAAGCTTGAAACTAAGTGCTACTACTGCAAAGGGACTGGTCACTGGAAGCGGAACTGCCCCAAGTATTTGGCGGACAAGAATGATGGCAAAGTGAACAAAGGTGTATTTGATATACATGTTATTGATGTGTACCTTACTAATTCTCGTAGTAGTGCCTGGGTATTTGATACCGGTTCGGTTTCTCATATTTGTAACTTGAAATAGGGACTACGGATTAAATGAAGATTGGCTAAGGACGAGGTGACGATGCGCGCCAGGAATGGTTCCAAGGTCGATGTGATCGCTGTCGGCACGCTACCTCTACATCTACCTTCGTGATTAGTTTTAGACCTGAATAATTGTTATTTGGTGCCAGCGTTGAGCATGAACATTATATCTGGATCATGTTTAGTGCGAGACAGTTATTCATTTAAATCAGAGAATAATGGTTGTTCTATTTATATGAATAATATCTTTTATGGTCATGCACCCTTGAAGAGTGGTCCATTTATGTTGAATCTTGATCGTGATGATACATATATTCATAATATTGATGCCAAAAGATGCAAAGTTTATAATGATAGTGCAACTTATTTGTGGCACTACCATTTGGGTCATATCGATGTAAAGCGCATGAACAAACTCCATAAAGATGGACTTTTGGAATCATTTGATTCTGAATCATTTGATACTTGTGAACCATGCGTTATGGGCGAGATGACTAAAACTCCGTTCTACGGAACAATGGAACGAGCTAATGACTTATTGGAAATAATACATACCGATGTATGTGGTCCGATGAGTGTTGAGGCTCGTGGCGGGTATCGTTATTTTCTGACCTTCACTGATGATTTGAGGAGATATGGGTATATCTACTTAATGAAACACAAGTCTGAAACATTTGAAAAGTTCAAAGAACTTCAGAGTGAAGTGGAGAATCATAGTAACAAGAAAATAAAGTTTCTACAATCTGATCATGGTGGTGAATATTTCAGTTACGAGTTTGGCCTTCATTTAAAACAATGTGTAATAGTTTCACAGCTCACGCCACCTGGAACACCACAGCGTAATGGTGTGTCCGAACATCCTATAACAATATTGGTGTGATCTATGATGTCTCTTACCAATTTACCACTATCATTTTGGGGTTATGCATTAGACATAGCTGCATTCACATTAAATAGGGCACCGTCAAAATCCGTTGTGACGACACCGTACGAACTGTGGTTTGGCAACAAACCTAAGCTGTAGTTTCTTAAAGTTTGGGGATGCGATGCTTATGTCAAAAGGCTTCAGCCTGATAAGCTCGAACCCAAATCAGAGAAGTGTGTCTTCATAAGATACCCTAAGGAAACAATTGGGTACACCTTCTACCACAAATCCGAAGGCAAGATCTTTGTTGTTAAGAATGGAGCCTTTCTAGAGAAGGAGTTTCTCTCGAAAGAAGTGAGTGGGAGGAAAGTAGAACTTGATGAGGTAATTGTACCTTCTCTCAATTTCGAAAGTAGCTCATCTGAGAAATCCGTTCCCGTGATGCCTATAGCAACTGGAGAGGAAGCTAATGATAATGATCATGAAACTTCAGATTAAGTTGCTACAGAACCTCGTAGGTCAACCAGAGCATGATTTGCACCAGAGTGGTTCGATAATCCTATTCTGGAAGTCATGTTACTTGACCATGATGAACCTACAAACTATGAAGAAGCTATGATGAGCCCAGATTCTGATAAGTGGCTTGAGGCCATGAAATCTGAGATAGGATCTGTCGTGGATTTGTCACGGCAGATGTCCTAGGTGAGGAGTTAGTCGTGAGGCCAACACATCTATGTGGTAGCTTGAGAGGGGTTGAGTGGGACGAGAGACACGAGGTTTTTTAACCAGGTCCGACCCCTCATGGTGGAGGTAAAAGCCTACATCCTACTTCATTGATATTGATGATGATGATCACGATTACAAGGGTGCTCTATCTCGAGAGCTATAGACTTGTCTGTCTAACCTTAACTTCTCCAACTCGTGAAAACTTGTCCCTCTTGGGGTGCCCTGTCCCTCCTTATATAAGTTAGAGGGGTGGGTTACATGTGGAGTCCTAGTAGGACTAGTCTATCTTCTATTACAAGCCGGATACAAGTCCGTGTCTTGCTTCCTTTGTAAGGGAATATTCCTTCTGCTTTCCTCTTAAGCCAGCCCACCATAACATAAGCCCGCCTACCCACGAACCGCCTTCTGGGCCATTGGGTCTTGTCGATCGTCTGACTCGCCCGCCGGGTTACTAATGAATCACCGAGGTTCAGGCGGGTCTCCAGTGGGTCGCCAAGTATCAACCGGGTCTCTGGTGAGTCGCCAAGTCCAGCCGGGTCACATTTCTGGCCGGGTCATACCTCGGGGTATATCCCCGACATTAGCCCCCAGTTTAATTTGGATTTATCCATGTTAAACAGATCCTGCAAAATAAACACAAGAACAAATTTGACAGGTTGTGTTCCGGGTTAAAAATTCTTCTAAGCCGGCACCTGATCATCCTTAAGTCCTTGTCTTTCCTTCTTCTGGAAAGTCCGGGTCAATAGGCCAGCCTCATAATCAATTTGCTGACATTGGTTTCTCACAAAAAAAATATTCTAAAGAATAATTCATTTTATTCAGCTCCCAATGCTTAACAAAAATATTGGTCTTGAAATAGTCATCTGATTTTCAACTAGCTTGAAGATGTAGAACTTGTCGGTTTATCATTGCCAAAATTACCGGTTTGTAAATATTGATGGCACCGGGTCATAATTATTGCTAACATCAAGCCTTAAAATATACCTCCCTTATATGCATATCACTTGTAGCCCCCAAGTCTTAAGAAGGGAGCGTAATAACAGTTTAAGACTTGCTTCAATATAAATGTCGCAACCTTGAAGAAATTCGGGTTGTTCATCTCAGTCACTAGTCATAAACTGAATATTCCACATATGTAGCCCCCAAGTGTCGGGTTGTCATGCTTACAGCAACCTGGGACTTGTAATTGCCTTATGCTCATAAAAACTTCAACTAGTGTAGCCCCGAAGGGCCAGGTCATGCAATAATGAGCAGGGACTTTGTAGATATGATCATGTAGATTTGAGCTGTAATTAATAACACCAAATGATGCAGCTCCCAAGTTTCGGGTTACCCTTGACAGGAGCAATCAGTAGCCCCCAAGGACCGGCTCATCATGATGTGACGGGTCGGGTCTTCAATAAGGCAAGTTAAAAATGACCTTGCATTAGCCCCCAAGTGTCATGGTGCATGCTTGCAGCGACATGGGACTTGTATACTTGATATAATCATGATTTGAATAATGTAGCCCCAAAGTGCTGGGTCGTGTGCCTGCAGCGACTCGGGACTAAATAAAACCATATCCATTGTCCGGATGATGTTGCTGAAAGCCTTTGCATATCAATATTGAACCATGCTCTTTGCTATAAACCGGTATTCTTGCATGAAGAAATAATAGCCATTGCTTTGAAGCAACTTTGAAAACCTCAATCATAATACTGGTTATTGATAACCATAATAAAAATCCAGCCATGTTGGCTATTCAAGATTTGAATAATATAATCCAGTATGAAAACCTCAATCATTCAATACTATAATGAAAATCCAGCCAAGTTTGGCTATTAAAATTTTGAATACCTTATCTGTTGACAAATAAATCCGGAGTTTAAATACCCGACGGCTCTTGGCCGATGGCGACTTAACACACATCAATTATAATCCGGGATTTATGTAACCTCGCGGCTTATAGCCTTTGTAAAAATCAATAACTGATAACCCATCCATGGTGGCTCATAGCCATGTCCAGTTTTTCAAAATATCACTTTGGCGTCTTATAGCCTCAATAAACTCAATATGTAGCAATATAACCCGAAGCAGAATAACCCGACAATATTTTCAGATGGCCAGATGATGGGCTTAAACACAATTTTTCATATGAGCAATAGTAGTATCTTTATGTGTAAAGCTCTGCATGTCCTACACAAAGTTTAAACAACATATGCCCTGGCAACTTAACGTCAAAAGCCAGGGCGGATAACAACCCAAACATAATATAGTCTTATGCAATTATGGAAAAGACTAGAATTAAGGTCATTCAAGCCTAAACATACTGGCGACTTAAAGTCAAAAGCCAAGGCGTGTTATCACACCTCGCACATTCGTCCAACAATTTAAAAACATACCTGGAAAATTAGCTCAAATTGCCGGCTTACTTTGCCACATCCAGTGAGGGTAACAATCCAATGATTTATAAGCGCATGATTCCAATGGCGCAATCCAAAATATACTGGCGACTTAACGTCCAAAGCCAAGGCGGGTTATCAAACCTCGCATATTCATACCATTATTGAAAAACATACCTGGAGATTGACATCATGGTGATACCTCGACAATTATAACCCGGAGCCAGTATGAACCCGGAGTCATGAAATATCATCATTTTGATTGCTCAAGGCAAAATATCCTGGCGACTTAAAGTCTGCTATCAGGGCAGGTTATCAAACCCAAATATGTTCAATGATGAGTCATATAATCAAGGCTACATGGCTTGTGAAATCGGTTCATACTGCCGGCTTACAGCGCCATATGCAGCAAGGGTAACAGCCCAAAAACTTAGACCGCAAAGCTCTAAGTGTCGGATGTTGGGTTCCGGCAGACCCTTAAGGTTTGAACTCTGGGGTGTGCACAAAGATCTCTGCCCTACCGACCTACGTCCGATCGTCTCGTGAGATCTAAGCTAAAAACGATGAACAACACGAGGGACACAAGATTTATACTGGTTCGGGCCACCGTTGTGGTGTAATACCCTACTCCAGTGTGTGGTGTGGTGGATTGCCTCAGGGGCTGATAGTGAACAGTACAAGGGAAGAAAAGCCTCGCAAGAGGTGTTCTTCAGCTGGTGCGATGAACTGCTTGGGTGAGTTCGATCACCTCTCTCTCTCTGTCTCTCTGATGAGCTCTCGATGAGTCTCAGAACTGGCTCCCCCTCTACTGTGGTGGCTAGTCCTATTTATAGAGACCCTGGGCCTCTTCCCAAATATTGAGCGGGAAGGGCGCCAAGAACGTCCATTTCAAAGGGGAACATCTAGTTATCCTGACTAAAGTTCGTCTTCGGCTGCCAAAGGTACTGGCGATGATGCCGTCTTGGGCTCCACGGTGACCTCCATCCTGCCGCTCCGCTGGTCTTGGTCTCGTTGCACTGAAATGGCAACCTTTTCCTGATGCCTCGGTACTCCGTGCTTGTGCTTGCCCCCTTTGGACCAAAGAGGAAACAAGGACACTGTGCAGGCCGGCGCCCGCCTGGCGCCCGCCTGGTCTCGATCGTCATGACTTGCGTCACGAGCACCTCGCGAGGTATCCTGCCTTGATCTCTCCGCCTCCTCGTGAGCCTGCCTGGCGAAGCCGTTCCTGAGGAAGCCTTATGTCGTCCGCCTCGCGAGGCTTGGCCCCTCACGAGGGTTCTAATCTTGTGTTGATGAAGACGGGCCATACTGGGCCTCCACTTGAGCCATGCCGCAGGCCGTAGGCAGGCAAGTCTGGGGATCCCCGTTCCCAGAACACCGACAGTAGCCCCCGGGCCCAAGGCGCGCTTGGACTTGGCTTAGCAGAGAAGTGAAGGGGCAAGTGCGGAGCGCCGCGGGCCCCATCAGCCTGCGGCCTTGGGTGCCACGTGGCGGTTGATTGGACGTGGGCGTCTCCGCTTCCCCACGCTCCCTCATTACGCGCCGGGCTAGGCAGCCATGAGGCTTGTACACAGTTATCCTCCCTTCGTAGCTTGCGCGCTCTTTGTTCCTCTTTCCTCCTCGAGCCTCTGCTTCCGCCTCCAATCCGTCTCGAGCTCTTCCCCCTTCCCATTGCCATGGCACTGACGAAAAATGATAAGGGGAAGAAACCTGCGCCTTCGACCAGCACGCCTCCGGCGGCTGCTCCCGCCGTTGACAAATCGCTCATACTCAACCTGGAGGCCCTGGAGAAGGTCTGCTCCGCGCTTACCTCCAGCTTCAATGAGTGCGGGAAGATGACGGTCTGGCCCGCGTCCCACACCTCCTTCGACAAGGACGTCACGGAGGTCCGATTCTTTACCGACGCCTTGTAGGCGGGCCTGGTTCCCCCCTTTTCCGCCTTCTTCAACGTGGTGCTTTCCCATTACCATATACACATGATGCATCTTGGCCCCCAATCCATTACTCTGCTTGCTGTCTTCGCCTTCGTCTGCGAGGCCATGGTGGGGATTCCTCCTTCCTTTGCCCTTATGCGCCACTTCTTCTCGCTGCGCTTGTCCAATCCTTCCCGGTGTTTGGGGTGCGTGAGCTTCCAGGCCATGCCGGAGACGGCCGCCTCTGGGATCGATTTTAGCCTCCCACCTTCCGCGAGCGGGTTCCGGGAGCGGGTGGCTGTATGTGGACGTCAGGGTGCCCAGCCCCCTGCTCGTGCACCCGATGCTGCCTGCTATTCCCAATCCTAGTTGGGATCACGAAGAACTCACGAGCTCCCAACTTGCCTTCACCTGGCATCGCTTCGAGAGGCTGAGGGAGCTCGGAGTGACGGCGCCCAAGATGGTGAAGGAGTTCCTCCGACGCCGCATCACTCCTCTCCAGCACCATTCCCTCCCAATGTGGGCTTACACCAGCCGCCAGGACCGTATGAGGCTCCAGGAAGGGGATCTCGCGCCCGAGATGCTGAAGAAGGTGTTGCAGGTCTTGACCGGCGACCCCTCTCTCAGCAGCGCTGGCCATGGGGGTGCTCTGTTGTATCTTTGCAAAAATAGGGTCGACTTCACAAGGCAGATGCCCCGTTTCGACGAATGGGGGCTGCGCCCGGCCAGCCTCGTGGGGCCTCGCGAGAATCCGGTTGTTGTGGTCCTTTCCCCAGCTACCCGCGCTGACCTTGCCTTAGGAGTCATCGTAGGGAGGCAAGGATTGGCAGGAGCCGAGGGTACTAACGTCGAGGTGTTGATGTCGCGTGGGGCTCCCGTGGCGTCATCTTCTGGAGCTGATGGTACCCCTCACGAGGTGGTGGCTGACGAGGGAACACGACCTGCCGCTCCCGAGGCTGAAGCCCTCGAGGCCTCGGCAGGCCACCAAGAGGTGGTGTCTGATAGCTCCCCTCAGGCCGGTGCCCTCGATGCAGGTCGGTCTGATGCTTCGGCTCCTATGCCGCGCGTCGGCCCTCATGTCGCGAGCCTAGGCCGGTTCCGCATAGATTTCGAGGCCCTTCGCAAGAGGAAGGAGGCTTCCGGTGGCGACGATCGCCCGCACCGCCCGTTGAAGCACATGAAGTACTTTGCCATGGACGAGTAAGTCCCTCCTTCTTATAGTTCCTTGTCTGCCTCTCCTTTTGTTGACCGTGGCCATTCAGGATTCCCTCTGACGAGCCCGTGGAGCCAGCTGAGGAGCCGCTCCCTCAGGATCCTCTTCCGTCACCAACCTTAACTGCCTCGAGCCTGCACGCCTCCCTTGGTGCAAGCTTGGCTGGAGAGGCAGGCCGTCCTGTGGCGCGCCTTGATCCTGTCGTCGCGCCGCTCTTCCCTCGTGAGCTCTCCCTAGTGCACATCCAGCTTGCCCCGAGCTCCTTCATTGGTCATTGGCGGCGAGTGGCTGAAGTCGGTCTTTGGGTCCTCAGCGGGAGGTGGGTTGACGCCTGGCTGGGTCCCTTGCGGGGCCTGCATGGCGATCGCAGGGGTGCCAGCCCCTAGCCCCCTACCGAGAAGGGGTGAACCACTCCAAGGCCCTCCGCCTGCGTCGACGGCGGAGGACAGTGCTAACGACGTGCTTGGGCGTGCGCAGGAGTGCATCGCTGTTCATCGAGAGTTCCTCCAGAGGGCAGCCGATGCAGTGAGCCAGCTCGGTGCAGAGCTGGCGGCTGAAGATGTGCGTCTCGAAGCTGAAGGCTTGAGGCTGGTTGAGGAGCGGCGCAAGCTGAAGGCGGTTGTTGGTCTCGCGCGCCATCAGCGTGACCTTGAAAACGCCAAGGCTGAGGCATCCTTGGCGGCCTCTCGGGAGGCCTGTTCCCGGGCCCTTAAGGAAGCTCAGGAGGCGGATAAGCGGCGCGAAGCTGCGGAGGAGCGCTCGTGGGAGCTCCAAGGCTGGTGCAACTCCCTGGAGCAGTAGGTGGAGCTGTCGCCGAGCCGCCCTTGCGCTGCTGAAGGGTGGGCCCGCTGAAGAGGAGGAGCTCCGGAGGCGCGAGGAAGCGCTGACGCTGGAGACTGTCGAGCGTAACCTCGATCTAGAGCGGTTGGAGACGAGGGAGCACCAGGTCGCCCAGGCGGAGGACAACGTTGACGTGTGGGAGGCCCGGATCCAGGAGGAGATCGGGCGTCGCGTGGCAGACGCTCGCGCCGGCCTTGAACGCGAGTATGAAGAGCGGCTGGATTTGATCAGGGCTGAAGCAACGGGAAGGACTGTTGCCCTCAGGACCAGGTTGACTGAAGCCATGCAGGGAGCTGAGGCCACAGCTGTCGTGCTAGGCTCGGCGTAGGCCGAGCTGGCCACCTCCCGCGCCGAACTGCTCCTTCTTCAACGGTGGGTTGATGATGCCGAGGCCATCGCGCAGCAGAATTTGGACGAGATCCGCCAGCGGCAGACGTTGGAACACATGCACGGCCCCATGCTCCGGACGCTCAGGGAAAGGGCTAACACGGCCTTGGGCAACATCTGTGAGGCCGTCGCCAAGGAGACACATGTGACCAACTACGCCGGCAACTTCCAGTTCTTCACTGACGTGGTGACGCATCTGGAGAACCGCTCTGAGAGGTCTCGCCAGCTGGTGGAGGAACGGAGCCGCGGCCTGCTCGCGCGGGCATTCTCCCACGTCTTCAGCCATCTCCAGGACCTCGACCCCCACTTAGACTTCGATGCCGCCATCGCCCCAGTGCCTGAGGCCGTCCGAGGTGATCTAGCACGGTGGGTGAAGGACAATGTAGATGCGCTCGTCCGGGCCTTCACCTCCGATGACGACGGGGTGGTCGTTGCTGCTGATGAAGGCGACATGGTGAACGGTGGTGAAGATGGTGCCGGCAACGGCGATGGAGAAGCTGACGGCGATGACGGCGGTGCCAGCGACGCCTCCGAGGACGCCCTGGGGGATGCGGTGAGCGATATGTCTGATTGATCCCGCGCATCCTCCTGCTGCTTGTCCTGCACAGAAAAAGGCTCGGGCGTGGCCCTAAAGGTCGTGAGAGCATTTTGGGAGGGGAAGCCCCTCATGTAAAAAGACTGTTGCCTGCATGTTGTTGAGATCGTCGCCAGATGGGCGCCCGCATGATGACATGATTTTTGTGACGAGTGGGTTGTCGTGGTTTTACCTTTGTCTTGGCAAGCCCAGAGCAGGCTCATGGTGTCCATCCGTGGGCCTCATGAGGGTCCCGTTTTACCATGCGGCGAGAGCCTGGCTGGAGCGGACGCCGGCCGCGGACGGCGGGTGCACATGCTGGGCCCTGCCCCACTCGCGAGGGGCCCGCGAGGGGGAGGGAGCTAGTGTGAATTCCAACTTGAACAGAAATAGGAGCACGAAAAAGCACACGAATAAGACACAACACCCCTTCCCGCATACGCAAACACAAATTCAACTTCAACTTAGATCCGAAACGAGAGAGCTTGTTCACACGAAAGGAAGCAAAAAGCAAAAGGTCGCGTCCAGCACCTAGTCTAGTCTTCGACGTCTTCTCACCAGCGCGGAGCTAAGTGCTGCCATTGGGCATGGGCAGGAGCCCCCGAGGCCCGAGGGCGGCTCTTTGGAGACTCAGGGGCGTGTACAGCCCCAACTCATTATTACATGAGAGTGTCACGGGCGGAGAGCTTCACAGGCACTCGGCCTTCTTCACACGTACTGGCCTTGCTTCATATCGCCAGATGAGGGCCCCGCCTTGCGCCACCCTTGTCCCCATCGACGGCGACCGGAAACCAGGACGACGCCAATGGGGAAAAGGGGAGGCCAACGGTTCCCTTGACGACCACGGGTCCTCTGCCGGGGGCAGGCCCTGGGGCACCTCCCCGGCAGAGGGCCTACCTCCGAAGAACACCTTGCTCCGCACGCCGCGGGGAGGAGCCTGGCTCCTGACCCCTCTCCTGTTGCCCCCAGTGCCCTCCTCCTGAGGGGAAAGAGATTGCCGCACTGGGGCAGCCATCCACCGCGGTGACCTGAACCTCCTGTGACCCATGGTTAGCATAAGCCTGCTCCTGAGGAAGTAGCGGTACCCGGTAGTAGTTGAGGCTCCCGTGAGGCTCTTGAAAGAGCTCGGCTTCTGGCGCCTCTTCCTCCCAGCCTGGCCTGAGGAACGAGCCGTGGTCTTCCTCCAGCGCGTACCTTCGATCCACCATGCGGGGCACATAGGCCTCCGGGGTCACCTCCCCAAAGGCCTCACCGTGGTGTTTCATGCGCCATGCAGTTCAACTTAAAGCTCCATCTTGGGGACGGTAGGGTGGTGGCCCACTGGGACCAAAGGCAGCGATGCGCATGCCCTCGCTCACCGGGGGCGGTGCCGCTGCCGCTTGCTACTTGGCGCTGATGGGCGGGCCGATGTTGATGAAGCCTTGAGGCGCGCCCGGGGGCACGTGGGCACAGACCGGTCCGCCTCGTGATCCTCCCGGGGCCTGGGGTGGAAGATGGACGTAGAACGGGGGAGCCCCTGACGCAGCGGCATCCAGGAGCTCAGTGACGCATTCCAGCAGCATGTCGCGGCCGCTTTCTTGCAGTCTGCAACGCAGCAGCTCTCGCGCCACCGTAAGCGCGGCCTTCATGTTTGCCTGCTCCCGCCGAGTGTGCGGCGCCGTAGCCGCAGCGTGGCTTGAGGCCCTCACTGCATATCGTACCTGTCGTGGAGTGAGGGCAGGGGACGCCTGACCGCGCCGCCCGCGCCCCGCAACGTTCTGTGGGGCACGGGCTGCCTGGGATGCGGGATTGAGATCACCTTGGGCAGGCGGCACGGCATGGGCAGGCCATGCCGCCCAGCGGTCGGAGTTGGCCATCGGGTCGCCGGACATGGGGGCAGCGAAGCGGCGGAACTTAGACCGCAAAGCTCTAAGTGTCGGATGTTGGGTTCCGGCAGACCCTTAAGGTTCAAACTCTAGGGTGCGCACGAAGATCTCTCCCCTACCGACCTATGTTCGATCGTCTCGTGAGATCTAAGCTAAAAACGATGAACAACACGAGGGACACAAGATTTATACTGGTTTGGGCCACCGTTGTGGTGTAATACCCTACTCCAGTGTGTGGTGTGGTGGATTGCCTCAGGGGCTGACGGTGAATAGTACAAGGGAAGAACAGCCTCGCGGGAGGTGTTCTTGAGCTGGTGTGATGAACTGCTTGGGTGAGTTCGATCGCTTCTCTCTCTGATGAGCTCTCGATGAGTCTCAAAACTGGTTCCCCTCTACTGTGGTGGCTAGTCCTATTTATAGAGACCCTGGGCCTCTTCCCAAATATTGAGCGGGAAGGGCGCCAACAACGGCCATTTCGAAGGGGAACATCTAGTACAAGTTATCCTGACTAAAGTTGGTCTTCGGCTGCCAAAGGTACTGGCGATGATGCCGTCTTGGGCTCCATGGTGACCTCCATCCTGCCGCTCCGCTAGTCTTGGTCTTGTTGCACTGAAATGGCAACCTTTGCCTGATGCCTCGGTACTCCACGCCTGTGCTTGCCCCCTTTGCACAAAAGAGGAAACAAGGACACTGCACAGGCCGGCGCCCGCCTGGCGCCCACCTGGTCTCGATCATCATGGCTTGCGTCACGAGCACCTCGCGTGGTACCCTGCCTTGATCTCTCCGCCTCCTCGCGAGCCTGCCTGGCGAAGCCGTTCCTGAGGAAGCCTTATGTCGTCCGCCCCACGAGGCTTGGCCCCTCGCGAGGGTCTTCAATCTTGTGCGGATGAAGATGGGTCATACTGGGCCTCCACTTGAGCCACGCCGCAGGCCGCAGGCTGGCAAGTCTGGGGACCCCCGTTCCCAGAACGCCGACACTAAGTGCACAATCACATCATACTGGCGACTTACCATCCAAAGCCAGGTCGATTTATCAAAAACCTCAGATATGCTCAATATGAGCCATAGAGATTAAGGCTACATGGCCTGGATCGTTTTAAACCATATGTCAATATGGTACATAACATTGGACCCAAAAAATGTTCAAAGCAAATAATAAATCAGACAAAACAAGGCATTCATAGGCTGCCAAGCCTCAATATCAAGTGCTATTCAAGGGCCGCATAGCCACTGAGTTAATCCTTAATTCAAACCTGTAAGCTGTGCGTCACATGACCAATCATCGTTTTAACTTTGACAAGTTCAGGGTCTTTATAAGATTGACTGTCAAAAGTATGGCGAGTCATTCCAGGATTACCTGGTCAGAGTGGCAAGCATACAAAGGCATGATAACCCGGATTTTTGGTGAATAAACATGGCGTCCAAGCCAATTAAAAGGGTAAACAAAGCTCTGTTCATTAACAGGGAGCCCCCAAGTAATATTTCAATCAAGGTGTATAAGCTGGATCAGTAGGGTAGTCATAGCTATGCTCAATGAGCAGGAAGCCCCCAAGTAATTTGCAATCAAGGCGTACAAGCCGGATCAAGAGGGTAATCATAGCTATGTTCATTGAACAATAAGCCCCCAAGTGACCTATCATAAATCATTAAGGCAGGTTACCTATGTTTGAACTGCACATTGTAGCAAATCCTCTTTGGTAACCTTTAAACTTTGGGTAGAAAGCCCCCAAGTCATTTGCAATAAGGCATATAAGCCGGATCAAAAGGGTAATCACATATATGCCCAGTGAGCAAGAAACCCCATGTAATTTGTAACAAGATAAGCCCATAAGGCAGTATGCCCATGTTTGAACCATGCATCATGACAGCAAGTTTTCTTTGGCAACCTTTATTTTTTCCTGAGAACTCAAGAATTTAAACTGGATATTGAGAGCTTCAAACCTTTGTGAGAAAACAGATTTCCCTTGAGCTGGATTTTAAACCGGAGTGCTTCATTTTGAGCCGGAAATTTTCTGACGGCCTTTAAATTTTCATCAATATAGCAGTATTCTTTGAGGCTGGATTATTTTTCCCTCCAATGACCTGGAGTTCTTGAATTTACTGATACCGGCCAATTATGCCAAGTCATGTCATTGTATCCCCTGAGTCTCAAGACAACTGAGGAGTTGGCTTGAGATTCCTCATATTTAACCGTGATGTAAACCAGCATATAGTTGAACAGCGGATTGCTGAAATATGTTAAATCAGAAGCTTGAAGCTAGTTGATGATCCTTGCAATACTTGTTGTATACTCCCGGTATGAGTCATTCAAAATACTCCGTGACATGATGGCCACCTTTGTAGTAGACAATTTGTCCAATGTGAAGCTAAAGTTAATCACAGGCGAGTCGGCCGCGGGAGCATACAGATGAGTCGACCGCGGTGTTTTAAGCCGGTGCGGATGGGCGAGTCAATCGCAGGCGCGGTCAGCTGTGCGGACGGGTGAGTCAGCCGCATCGTGTTGATGTAAATTGGGCCGTAGAGGCGGTGGCTTGCACATATATTTGTTGAGCATCATGGAATGGTCAGATGCTAGCGCATGATAATGATGGCGCGAGCTATATAGTCATGACACGACCATCGCTCTTGAAGTGAATAATTGTCCTGTATCCAAAAAATATCACAAGCCAGAGTACTTGTTATTTTTAAGAATAAAAAAATTGACCGGATGGATTTCACCTAATTCGTCTGCACGACAGATGATCGTAGCATCCATAAATCCCCTGATCGCTGGTGGTCCATTTGGCATAGACAGAGGCCGACATAGGACCACACCGCATGAGCTCCATATCCATTGTATGAAGTTACTTTTGTCATGAAATGATTGACCATGTATGGGGCGTCGTCTTATTATTGTCCAGTCGCGGATGAAACGTCGGTAGCGGGCGGAGGTCGGCACTTCTCCTCATCCATCTTGATTGATGATATTTTGGATGTACGTAGACTAGCTCTGATGAGCCTTTGGTATTTTGGATTTTCTTCTCATCAGAAAGTGACACATCTTAACGCATTGGTTGATCCGGCTTGTCCTGCAGAGTTGTACTACTAGATTTCCTTGTGTGGCTGGCCTCAACAGATGTTTCATTGATCTGGGAATTTTTTACCTTGTACACCAAACGATGGCAGCAGAGTGGGGCGCCTAGCTCCCAAGTAAAGAAACAAGATTTATGGCCGTGGTTGACTGTACGAGACGTTGCATCCTGGCCTGCTATTGTTAACTAGCATGATGCTCCCTCGCATGATCAAAACTTCATAGCAAATGCAGGTTTGTATGCCCGCAGTGGTGGCCTATTAATTCAGAACCGTAGAAGCAACTTCTGCAACAAGAGAAAGGGAACTGCAGAAACTCCATAACCTCAGCGATGCGACGAGGACACGACAGCAACAAGGCAGCTCAACGACGAACCGAGGCGAGGCGATCCGGCGTGGCTATGGCAACAAAGTCAACGGCACCTTTGGAGAAGTGACACGCTACAGTGGTGGCTTCAGGAGGCACGGCACGCGACAGCAGCAGCTCCAGGAGATGAGGCTTCCTTAGCGGAGGGCTTGGCCGGCTTACACAGAGTGAAGACGACCGGCAAAGGCAGGCCGTAGCGGCCCGCGGTCGACCGGCTCGAGGTAGAAGGCCGCCGGCAGCTCGCAGCAGCGAGTCAAAGCACTTGGTGGTGGGCCGCGCGGACCGCGAAAGTGTTGTGGCGGGTCATAGCAGTGACCTGGCGGTGCAAAAGCAAACAGCGGCGCTGCAGAGGCAGGGTGCAGGGCCGGTGACTCAGAGTAGCGGGGTGGCTCAAGGTCAATCGAGGGCGGCTCAACAAGGCGCGACGATGGAAGAGGCATGGCCGCAGCAGCTCGAGGACAACACAAGACAACATGGCGGCTTAGCAACGAGGGCCATAACAGCTCGACGCCCGACAGCGGCTCGCAGGCGTGTTGAGGTAGTCCTCGGTAGACTCAGGGGTGCGGCAGCTCAGCGCAGCTTCACAGGCAAAAGTGAGGCTGCTGGGAGACTTACGGGTGCGAATGCGGCCCAGAGCAGAGACCAGCGCGGCCTGACGGAGCTGGAGGGCCATGGCATCGATGGCGGTTTAAAGTGGAGTCCGACCGCGGCTCAACTGCTCAAGGCGACGCAGAGGTGCGCTGGCAAAGCACAGCAGCAGCAAAGGGCTCATGGCAGAAAACGAGCGAGGATGACTCGGAGGCGCTTAGAACAGTGACTTGGTGAAGACCAATGGCTCGTCCACCAAGTTGCGCAGGGACAAGCTGCAGTAGCGGTTAGTATCGAGGCGAAGGTAATCCGGACACTGACTCGATAAAAGAATTGAAGATGGAGCTCAAGTCTGGTTGTGGTCGTGGTTGCTTTGACCTCCTGATCCATCTGTCATGAAGCTAACAATTAATCTCTCTGATCTCTTTTTTCATATACAATCTCCGACTCATGATTTGATGGCCCGGTTGAGACTTGCCCTGTGTTTGCACAATTGGAATTCTCATCCGACTCGGTGAACCTGTACTTGACGAAATAGGGATTCTATCCATGCTGGCTTCAGCGAGTTACGTATCCGGACTTGACGTGCCGACAAAAACAAGCAGCAGCAGAGAACAATGTTCTCGACGACTTGTGATTTGTCCGCTTGCCCAAACCAGCAGCGGTGACTTATCTTGAACTCCAATATCTAGATCCAAAGCTGACTAGCGAATTGTATTAACCCGGCTACGACTCTGCCCAAGATTTTTCCGAGCCGGATTATCCTATGTGATTGTTTCGTGCTAGCTCTCCTTCATCCAGAGTTTTACGAGCTTCTCGATTCTTGAGAGAGATCCCTCCAAGAACTCCACACCACCATGCGCAGGCCCCACGGTGGGTGCCAACTGTCATGGATTTGTCACGACAGATGTCCTAGGTGAGGACTTAGTCGTCAGGCCAATGCATCTATGTGGTAGCTTGAGAGGGGTTGAGTGGGATGAGAGACACGAGGTTTTTTACCCAGGTTCGGCCCCTCATGGTGGAGGTAAAAGCCTACATCCTGCTTCATTGATATTGATGATGATGATCATGATTACAAGGGTGCTCTATTTCGAGAGCTATAGACTTGACTCTCTAACCCTAACTTGTCCAACTCGTGAAAACTTGTCCCTCTTGGGGTGCCCTGTCCCTCCTTATATAAGTTGGAGGGGCGGGTTACATGTGGAGTCCTAGTAGGACTAGTCTATCTTCTATTACAAGCCGGATACAAGTCCATGTCTTGCTTCATTTGTAAGGGAATATTCCTTATGCTTTCCTCTTAAGCCAGCCGACCATAACATAAGCCGGCCTACCCACGAACCGCCTTCTGGGCCGTTGGGTATTGTCGATCGTCTGACCCGCCTGCCGGGTTACTAATGAATCGCCAAGGTTCAGGCGGGTCTCTCGTGAGTCGCCAAGTCCGGTCGGGTAACATTTCCAGCTGGGTCATACCGCGCGGTATATCCCCGACAGGATCGATGTATGAGAACAAAGTGTGGACTTTGGTGGATCTGCCCAATGAACGGCAACCCATAGAGAATAAATAGATCTTCAAGAAGAAGATTGGTGTTGATGGTAATGTTACTATCTATAAAGCTCGACTTGTCGCAAAAGGTTTTCGACAAGTTCAAGGAGTTGACTACGATGAGACTTTCTAACCCATAGCGATGCTTAAGTCTGTTTGAATCATGTTAGCAATTGCCACATTTCTTGATTATGAAATCTGGCAAATGGATGTCAAAACTGCATTCCTTAATGGATTTCTTAAAGAAGAGTTGTATATGATGCAACCAGAAGGTTTTGTAGATCCTAAATGTGCTAACAAAGTGTGCAAGCTCAAGTGATCCATTTATGGACTGGTGCAAGCATCTCGGAGTTGGAATATATGCTTTGATGAGGTGATCAAAGCATATGGTTTTATACGGACTTTGGAGAAGCCTGTATTTACAAGAAAGTGGGAGATGTATAGCATTTCTAATATTATATGTGGATGACATATTATTGATTGGAAATGATGTAGAATTTCTTAATAGCATAAAAGGATACTTGAATAAAAGTTTTTCAATGAAAGGCCTCGGTGAAGCTGCTTATATATTGGGCGTCAAGATCTATAGAGATAGATCAAGACGCTTGATAGGACATTCAGAAAGCACATACCTTGATCAAGTTTTGAAGAAGTTCAAAATGGATCTGCCAAAGAAAAGGTTCTTGCCTGTGTTACAAGGTGTGAAGTTGAGTCAGACTCAATGCCCGATCACTGCAGAAGATAGAGAGAAAATGAAAGTCATTCACTATACCTCAGCCATAGGTTCTATCATGTATGCTATGTTGTGTACCAGACCTGATGTGTGCCTTACTATAAGTATAGCAGGGAGGTACCAAAGTAATCCAGGAGTGGAGCACTAGACAACGGTCAAGAACATCCTAGAGTACCTGAAAAGGACTAGGGATATGTGATGTCTACTACACAACCTTCTTCGTGTAGATGTTGTTGGGCTTGCAAGTGCACAGGTTTGTAGGACAGTAGCAAATTTCCCTTAAGTGGGTGACCTAAGGTTTATCAATCCGTGGGAGGCGTAGGATGAAGATGGTCTCTCTCAAACAACCCTACAACCAAATAATAAAAAGTCTCTTGTGTCCCCAACACACCCAATACAATGGTAAATTGTATAGGTGCACTAGTTCGGCGAAGAGATGGTGATACAAGTGCAAAATAGATAGTAGATAAAGGTATTTGTAATCTGAAATAATAAAAACAGCAAGGTAACTAATGATAAAAGTGAGCGTAAACGGTATTGCAATGATAGGAAATAAGGCCTAGGGTTCATACTTTTACTAGTGCAGGTTCTCTCAACAATAATAACATAGATAGATCATATAACAATCCCTAAACATGCAACAAAGAGTCACTCCAAAGCCACTAATAGTGGAGAACAAACGTAGAGATTATGGTAGGGTACGAAACCACCTCAAAGTTATTCTTTCGGATCGATCTATAAAAGAGTCCGTACTAGAATAACACCTTAAGACACAAATAAACCAAAACTCTAATGTCACCTAGATACTCCATTGTCACCTCAAGTATCAGTGGGCATGATTATACGATATGCATCACACAATCTCAGATTCATCCAACCAACACAAAGTACTTCAAAGAGTGCCCCAAAGTTTCTACCGGAGAGTCAAGAAAACGTGTGCCAACCCCTATGCATAGGTTCATGGGCGGAACCCGCAAGTTGGTCACTGATGACCCACAAGTATAGGGGATCTATCGTAGTCCTTTCGATAAGTAAGAGTGTCGAACCCAACGAGGAGCAGAAGGAAATGATAAGCGGTTTTCAGCAAGGTATTCTCTGCAAGTACTGAAATAAGTGGTAACAGATAGTTTTGTGATAAGATAAATGGTAACGAGCAACAAGTAACAAAAGTAAATAAAGTGCAGCAAGGTGGCCCAATCCTTTTTGTAGCAAAGGACAAGCCTGGACAAACTCTTATAATAGGAAAAGTGCTCCCGAGGACACATGGGAATATTGTCAAGCTAGTTTTCATCACGCTCATATGATTCGCGTTTGGTATTTTGATAATTTGATATGTGGGTGGACCGGTGCTTGGGTACTGCCCTTACTTGGACAAGCATCCCACTTATGATTAACCTCTATTGCAAGCATCCGCAACTACAACAAAAGTATTAAGGTAAACCTAACCATAGCATGAAACATATGGATCCAAATCAGCCCCTTACGAAGCAACGCATAAACTAGGGTTTAAGCTTCTGTCACTCTAGCAACCCATCATCTACTTATTAATTCCCAATGCCTTCCTCTAGGCCCAAATAATGGTGAACTATTATGTAGTCAACGTTCACATAACACCACTAGAGGTTAGACAACATACATCTTATCAAAATATCGAACGAATACCAAATTCACATGACTACTAATAGCAAGACTTCTCCCTTGTCCTCAGGAACAAACGTAACTACTCACCAAGCATATTCATGTTCATAATCAGAGGGGTAATAATGTGCATAAAGGATCTGAACATATGATCTTCCACCAATTAAACCAACTAGCATCAACTACAAGGGGTAATCAACACTACTAGCAACCTACTAGCACCAATCCCGGACTTGGAAACAAGAATTGGATACAAGAGATGAACTAGGGTTTGGAGATGAGATGGTGCTGGTGAAGATGTTGATGGATATTGCCTTCTCCCTATGAGAGGAGCGTTGGTGATGACGATGGTGATGATTTCCCCCTCTCGGAGGGAAGTGTCCCCGGCAGAACAGCTCTGCCGGAGCCCTAGATTGGTTCCGCCTCGTGGCGGCGGAGTCTCGTCCCAAAAGGTTCTCTTCTATTTTTTCTCATCGAAAGACTTCATATGGGGGAAGATGGACGTCCGAGGGCCACCAGGGGGCCCATGAGGTAGGGGGCGCGCCCGAGGGGGGGCGCCCCCACCCTCGTGAGCAGGGTGTGGGCCCCCTGGCCTTCATCTTTGGCGACGATTTTTCTTTATTTATTTTAAGGTATTCTGTGGAGTTTCAGGACTTTTGGAGTTGCGCAGAATAGTCCTTCAATATTTGCTCCTTTTCCAGCCCAGAATTCCAGCTGCTGGCATTCTCCCTCTTCATGTAAACCTCGTAAAACAAGAGAGAATAGCCATAAGTATTGTGACATAACGTGAAATAACATCACATAATGCAATAAATATTGACATAAAAGCATGATGCAAAATGGACGTATCAGACACCAAAACATACATCAAGTGGCACGTGATATCCCATTGTCACCACGGATAAACACGGCAAGACATACATCAAGTGTTCTCAAATAAAGACTCAATCCGATAAGATAACTTCAAGAGGGAAACTCAATTCATCACAAGAGAGTAGAGGGGGAGAAACATCATAAGATCCAACTATAATAGCAATGCTCGCGTACATCAAGATCGTGCCATAGAGAGAACACGAGAGAGAGAGACGGAGAGATCAAACACATAGCTACTGGTACATACCCTCAGCCCCGAGGGTGAACTACTCCCTCCTCGTCATGGATAGCGCCGGGATGATGAAGATGGCCACCGGTGATGGATTCCCCCTCCGGCAGGGTGCCGGAACGGGCTCCTGGGAGGTTTTTGGTGGCTACAGAGGCTTGCGGTGGCGGAACTCCCGATCTATCTTGATATTCGATGTTTTTAGGGTACGTAGGCTTATATAGGCGAAAAAAGTCAGTCGGGAGGTGCTCGAGGGGCCCGCGAGACAGGGGGCGCGCCCAGTAGGGGGGCACGCCCCTATCTCCTGGCCTCCTCGAGGATCTTCTGACGTGAACTCCAAGTCTCTAGGATGATATTCTTCCAAAAAATCACGCTACCGAAGGTTTCATTCCATTTGGACTCCGTTTGATATTCCTTTTCCTCGAAATACTAAAACAAGCAATAAATCAGCAATATGGGCTGGGCCTCCGGTTAATAGGTTAGTCCCAAAAATGATATAAATGTGTAAAATAAAGCCCATAAACATCCAAAAAGGGGTAATATAATAGCATGGAACAATCAAAAATTATAGGTATGTTGGAGACGTATCAATATGTTTCTCGTTTGTGGAGGTGACAAAGATCTTGTCGTAAGTGGTTACGTCGACACTAGTTTTGACACTGATCCGGATGACTCTAAGTCACAAATCAGATACATATTTTTATTGAATGGTGGAGCTTTCATTTGGTGCAGTTCCAAGGAGAGCATCGTGGCGGGATCTACATGTGAAGCAGAGTACATAGCTGCTTCGGAAGCAGCAAATGAAGGAGTCTGGATGAATGAGTTCATATCCGATCTAGGTGTAATACCTAGTGCATCGGGTCCAATGAAAATCTTTGGTGACAATATTGGAGAAATTGCCTTAGGGAAGGAATCCAGATTTCACAAAAAGACCAAACACATCGAGAGACGCTTCAACTCCATCCGAGATTTGGTCAAGGAAGGAGACGTAGAGATTTGCAAAATACCTACGGATCTGAATGTGGCAAACTTGTTGACTAAGCCTCTTCCACGAGCAAAACATGATCATCACCAAGACTTCATGGGTGTTAGATTCATTACAATGTAATCTAGATTATTGACTCTAGTGCAAGTGGGAGACTGAAGGAAATATGCCCTAGAGGCAATAATAAAGTTGTTATTTTATACTCCCTCCGTTCCTAAATATAAGGTGTATTAGTTTTTCAAAAAGTCAACTGTTGTCTATGTTTGACCAACTTTACAGCAAAATATATAAAGATTTATAATACTAAATATATAAAATGTAAAATTATAGTTCATGATGAATCTAGTGATAATGATTTGGTATTCTAGATATTGATATTTTTGTCTATAAACTTGGTCAAACTTACAGAAGTTTGACTTTTTGGAAAAATAATACACCTTATATTGAGGAACGGAGGGAGTATTTCCTTATTCATGATAAATGTTTATTATTCATGCTAGAATTGTATTAACTGGAAACTTGATACATGTGTGAATACATAGATAAAATACCGTGTCCCGAGCATGCCTCTACTTGACTAGCTTGTTGATCAAAGATGGTTAAGTTTCCTAGACATGGACATATGTTGTCATTTGATAAATGGGATCACATCATTAGGAGAATTATGTGATGGACAAGACCCATCCGTTAGCTTAGCATAATGATTGTTTAGTTTTATTGCTACTGCTTTCTTCATGTCAAATACATATTCCTCTTACTATGAGATTATGCAACTCCCGGATACCGAAGAAATGCCTTGTGTGCTATCAAACGTCACAACATAACTGGGTGATTATAAAGATGCTCTACAAGTATCTCCGAAGGTGTTTGTTGTGTTGGCATAGATCGAGATTAGGATTTGTCACTCCGAGTATCGGAGAGGTATCTCTGGGCCCTCTCAGTAATGAACATCATATGAAGCCTTGCAAGCAATGTGACTAATGAGTTAGTTGCGGGATGATACATTACGAAACGAGTAAAGAGACTTGCCGATAACGAGATTGAACTAGGTATGATGATACTGACGATCCAATATCGGGCAAGTAACATACCGATGATAAAGGGAATAACGTATGTTGACATTGTGGTTCGACCGATAAAGATCTTCATATAATATGTGGGAACCAATATGGGTGTCGGTGGGAAACGACACCTATGGGATCACAACAATCCCTACTATGGTTGCGGGGCGCGGCGTTGTGAGAAGAGCAGGATTAGTAATTGGCACAAGGATCGTTTACCCAGGTTTGGGCCACGAGGATGCGTAAAACCCTAGTCCTGCTTGGTGGATATACTCGGTGTTCTTGAGCTCTCGAACTAGCTATGGGGGCTGCGTGGTTCGAAAGAGCCGAATCCTTTTCCCGTATGCCATGGGCCTCCTTTTATAGGCGAAATTGGCTGCCACAGTGGCACACAGAAGGTGGAAAGCCTACAGTGCTGCGAGCTTATCGCTCGTTATTACAAGACAAGCACATTAAATGTGTGGCTTAGGTGTCCCTTCACTTTATCGGGGACGAGGGTGAGGCCCGTCGCGTCTGTCGCCGCTCTTCCTCGCTTCAACACGCGCCCTGGCCATGATGCATGCGGTGCCATGTAGGCAGGCAAGCAGCTGAGGTGGCGCAGTGGTGGAGCCTCCACGAAGATCTGCATGCCGCCACGCAGGCGTGTGCTGAGTTGGCCTGGAAGCCGCATGCCGCCACGCAGGTGTCTGCCCAACTGGTCGGACTGGCAGCTGCATGTGAACAGTGGCGGGGATTTAGTTGGTGTAGGCCTGGCAGCGGCCCTGCTGCCGCCTCTGGCAAGGGTCTTGTCGGGTGGCCCGACAAGGGTCTTGCCGTGGCGCACTAGCGTCCCCGACAAGGATCTTGCCGGGGGTCTTGTGGGTTTCTTTGGCGAGAACCTTGATGAGGGTTGTTGCCTCTCAATCCCCATCTGATCTTGAGTATTCTTTGTCTTCACAAAGATCTGCATGCCACCATGGAGGTGCCTCCCGAGCCCTGGCCCAATGTGGGTGTTGGCGTTGGAGACCGTGGGCTCGAGGGTAGCTTGCTCCGCTGGTGTGGGTGAGCTGCCCTGGCAAGGGGCTTGCCGGGCCTACTGAGGCTGCCCTAGCAAGGGTCTTGCCGGGGAGACCTGCTTCATCCATCCGATCTCTGTGGCCTTGGTCCTTGGTGTTGCCTCGTTTGTCTCGAGCCTCCAGCTTCCTTCCGGCTTCCCTCTTTTGCCCTGCTATGTGAGGCCAGGGCGCGTGGCTCCGACTGCCCGGGCACAAGTAAAGGGGTCAAAAGGAGAGCCCCTACTTTTGTACACCGACAGGAGCCCCCGGGCCTGGGCCACACATAAGCGCGACATGTTGTTGGGCCAGGCCCAGAACTGTGCGCGGGCAGGCGGGGCAGATTTTATCGTGGAACTGTTTCGTCCGTTGCGCTTCCCCATGACCTACGTTGAATGCATGATGTGGGGGAGCATGCGTGACGTGGGAGGCATGCGTGGGACGGTTCCCGCACACATGCGTCGTCTCGCAGTTAATGGGAAAGGAGGCAGCCCGCGCCTTCCCCGTAAAAAGGAATAACAGTGGGCGCGCCGCTCACTTTACCCCCCTCCTTACGCCTTCTCCAATCTTAAACCGCTGCCCCCTTTCTTCCTCCTTCTCGAGCCCCCTGCCTCCGTCCACCATCACTGCGCTTCCGCCATCCTCTGCTCTCTTGCCTCACGCAACCGCCATGGCGCCCAAGTCCACCAAAAGCAAAGGCGTGGCCAAAGACGTCGGGGCGGCGGAGCAGCCGGAGAGGGAGCTGGTGGCGCGACGGGCGCAGTTCACCTACTTTCCCTCGACGGTCGAGGTGCCCGAGCTCCGGGAGTTCTTCAAATATCTGTGGGGGGTGAAGACGGGAGGAGAGAAGACGGGGCATCCAGCCACGCACATCGTCCCTGCTAGCGCCGGAGCCGCCCCAAATCGGTAACCCTTCTTTGTCGACTACTTCTCCTGCGGGCTCTGTCCCCCCCTTTTCTAATTTTTTTCAAGGATATCATGCACACCTACGGCTTCCGCCTTCTGGATTTCACCCCGAATGCCGTGGCGTGCATGGCTCTCTTCGCCCACCTCTGCGAGGGCTTCGCCGGGGTGCACCCCAACACGGCGCTCTTCCGCCATTACTTCTCCCCTCAGATCCAAAAAGGGGGCGCCATCTCTGGCTGCATCACCTGGATCCCGAGGGCCAAGGGGGTGTACCCGAATGACGCCACGAAGGAGAGGTGGGAAGAATGGCAGGGCCGGTGGTGCTGGATTGAGGAGAAGGACCCGCCAGCATTCTGCGAGGTTCGCCAGGAGCCGCCGGTCCGTGGAAGCGATTGGGGTGACGTTGATGCTGACGACGTGAAGCTCACGATCGCCACCACCAGGATTCTTTGGCTCACCCAGGCCGGGCTCACCCTCGAAATGATCGGGGCGGACTTCATCCGCCGACGAATTGCTGCTTTGCACGACAAGGGGAGGTCGGCCTGGCTTTTCGTGAATGCCGCCGACATCATGAGGCTCCGCCCGGCCTCGACCACAACCTGACGGTGCTGAGGCACGCCCATCTCTACCAACGGATCTTCCAGCTCGAGGTTAGTGATGAAGGCAAGGTTGGGCGGTCCGGCAACGTCACAAGGGCTGCCGCGAAGGCCGGCAAGATTGCCAAGGAGCCCATTTTCAAGCTGCCGGTGGGAGTGGTCCCGCTGAGCAACAACTCTCGCCGGTCCGAGATTATCGCCATGATGCCGCTCTTCAACGCGCACGGCCTTGACCCGAACTGGGTCGAGCCGGACGAGCTCAAGGTGTAGGAGTTCTTCAACACCTTGCATGAGGTGTACGTCACCACCAAGCCACGGCTTATCCAGGACACCTCTCCGGCGGAGCTGGACTACATCGTTGCCAGGGTGGAGGAGGCGAGGCTTGCCGAGGAGGAGGCGAAGCTCATCGAGGAGGCCGGCAGCACCGGTGGCGTGGAGGACAAGGCCGCGGCGGAAGCGGAGGAAGAAGAGCTCGCCCGGTGGACGGCAGCTACTGGGGAGGCTAGCAGCGCCGGCATCGGGGCTCCCCTTGTTGAGAACGTGGTTGACGAGTCATCGGAAGAGGAGGGCGAGGGGGACAAGACCGTGGCCGCCGACCCTCCAATTGCCGGAAGAGGGCGAATCCTACGGCAGGCCTCCTCCGGCGAGCCGGTCCACCCTGACCGGGCCGTGTAGTTGCGACAGGCCCAGGAGGCGCCTATGCACCAGACGAGGGCAGTGGCGACGAAGAAGGCGGCGAAGGCCGCGGCGTCGAAGAAGAAGGCAACCGCTTCTTCATCGTCCAAGCGTGCCCGGACGCCATCGCCTCTCCCTTCGCTGGCAAACATCGGCGTGGGGATCGCGTTCGACCTTGGGCCCCTCGGCCCGGAGAGGAAGAGGAAAGCAACAGAGGAGGAGGAGGAAGAAGAGTAAGCTCTGCTTTCTCCCTGCTCCCTTTTTTTCCTTGTTCCTCCAATGGTGCCGTCCATTTTGAATTATGCTTATCTTGCAGGGACGTGGAGACGCTGGCCGAGAGGGCGAAGAGGGCCAGGATTTCGACGAGCGTCCAGCCCCCGGCGGGCACCTCCAGCACACCACTGGTGGTGTTGAGCAGCCCGGACAGCAGCCCCCAGCCCAGCACCCAGCGTGAGTCCATCACCCATCCTTCGTCAACATGCGCAATGCCTGATGCTTTGGAACTGACCCTGCCGTGGATGTAGGAGGGGAGCAGCAATAGGGGGAGCCGCAGAGGGCTTCTCCCATCGTGCCACCCCCGTCGACCACACCGCCCTGAGGGGCGTCCCCGGTAAGGGCACCAAGCGCCGAGGCCATGCACATGGAGGGGGAGGAGGAGGACACGGGCACCGGTGGCTTCGCCTCGACGCGAAATCTTGGCGGAGAAGGGACTTCTGCCTCTTGGCCCGGCACGGGTAAGCCACTCGCCCTCCATTCCCGCATGTGTTCTTTTTTTCTTCTTTTTACTAGCTTTTGATCTTGGCCCCGCCCTGCCCCTTTCTTGGCATTTTAGACTCCTCCTCGATGGACCCAGAGGACGTTGACACCATCATCAAGGACGTCGCCGAGGATGCCGCAGCGCAGGCCGAGAAGATCGCTGCTGAGGAGAGCGTCGAGGGCGCTGCTGAGGACGCCGCCAAGGAGCCCGCCGAGGAACCTGGCAAGGGGCTTGCCGGGGAAGCCGGCAAAGCCGCTGCCGAGGAGGTGGTGTTTGACAACCTGCCCTCCTCCTTTGCTGCCTCTGGCTCCGGCAGGTACTTGAGGGTGAGCGACGACCTCTTCGTCCACCTCCTAGGCACGTCGAGCACCAGGGGCCCCCTTGAGGGAGAGGTGTTCGACGAGGAGGTGCTTGCTACTGCCGGGCTCGAGGTCGTCGATGAGCCGGGCGTTGGTGGCGATGGCTCCTAGGAGGAGCGGCTGCTCTCGGCCATGGGCACTAGCTTCCGGAAGCTCCAGGTGCTCCACTGCGCTCGTTTGGACAAGGCCAAGTCCCGGACGGCGGTGGTGGAGAAGGCGGAGGCGGACTTCGAGGGGCGCGTCGCCGAGGCGCGGGACTGGTTCCACCAGGCTCAAGACGAGCTGAAGGCCGCCCAGGGCGAGCTGGCCAAGCGTGACGTGGAGTTCACCATGAAGCTGGCCGACGTCGAGAAGGCGCAAGAGACGGTGAAGAACTCGGCCGCCGAAGCCGAAGCCGTCCGACCCAGCGCGAGGCCACACTAAACTCCCACGAGGAGGATCTCGCCGCGCGCGAGGAGAAGCTTGCCGCCATGCTCCGCGGCAAGGATGAAGAGGTGGACAAGCTCATTGTACAGTGGACCCAAGAGTTGGCGCAGAGGCATCATGGGGCACTCAATGCCCAGGCTTTGGCTCACGCCGGCAAGGTGAAGGAGCTGGAGGAGCAAGTTACGAAGCTGTCCAAGGAGAATGACACGCTCAACGGCGCCCTGGTGGAGGCGCAGGGCGTGTTTGTCAGGAAGGCCAGAGAACTCTCCGAAGCTAGCGACTCCATCAGAGACCTCAAGCTAAAGCTAGGGGATCTCGAGAAGATGTTGTCGGAGGCCCAAGCACGAGAGGGGATCCTGACCAGGGACCTAGAGGCCGAGAAGCGGCTGCGGATGAACGAGACCGCCAACCTCAACGACCACATGGCGGGCGAGAAATGTTGGCTCGAATGCCTTGCCGCCGTTGCAAACTCGGCCGCCACGCGGCTGGGCACCATGGGGATGCCGGGCATGAGGTACGCCCCGGAGACGAGCCTGAGCCCCAACGCCAACCTGACCCTGTACTTTGAAAGGGTCATTGGCGCCTTGGAGCGGCTCCACTCCAACCGGGCGGCCTCCCTGGCCGAGGAGTCCCGGATGTTCTGTCGGGGTGTCATGACCAAGGTGCTTGCCAAGATAGCGCACTGGCATCCTGACCTCGACTTTGAAGCCATGCTGAAGAGCTTGCCGGAGGATGCTGACATTGCGGCGCTCAATGAGCGTATCAAGCCCATCCTCAGCCGCATTGACAAAATCAAGAGGATGGAGGGCCAGCGCCGGGATTAGGCACCCCGTTCCTTATTGCCGTTGCAGGTTCACGACCAAGACAATTGCTATCTTTAGTTAGAACCGCGGCGGCAATTTATGTAATATAACTCTGCGGTACTCTTGGCATTATGCATGTTATTTTCCTGTTTGATTTTCCTTTGTATGTCCACCCTACGTTAACTGGGTAGGCTTGCCGGCGCGTAAACCCAGGGCGGCGTCTTGAGGACGGATCCCCATTAGCCTGCCGGGTGCGCTTGCTACCGGGCAAACCACCTTACCGCCCTCAATGCGGCCACTCGATCTGTCGAGCTTGACTCGAGTCAGAGTCGAGAGCGTTGCTGATGGCGGAAGGCTACCCTGCCGCTCTCGACGCGGCTGCTTGGACTATTGAGTGGACTCGAAACAGAACAAGGGCATTGCCAATCGCGGGAGGGCCCCTCTGCGTATAGGTTTTCCATACATGGGCAGAATCTCCGAGGATGATAACCTTATATTAAGGAGAAGACTATAAAGGTTGGCATGACTTAGCTTTTTCGTCGCCACCCTTGCGCCCTCCGTGCTCGCAGGCGACGCCACTCTTTTGGCCGCCTTCTCCGCGGGAGCTGTGGCGATGAAGAACTGCTAGGCCAACTACCAGACCAGATCCTCACAGTTGCGCCCCCTACCTGGCACGCCAAACATGTCGGTGGGAAATGACACCTACGGGATCACAAGAATCCCTACTACGGTTGCGGGGCGCGGGCTTGTGAGAAGAGCAGGATTAGTAATTGGCACAAGGATCGTTTACCCAGGTTCGGGCCGCGAGGATGCGTAAAACCCTAGTCCTGCTTGGTGGATATATTCAGTGTTCTTGAGCTCTCGAACTAGCTATGGGGGCTGCGTGGTTCGAAAGAGCCGAATCCTTTTCCCATACGCCATGGGCCTCATTTTATAGGCGAAAGGGGCTACCACAATGGCACACAGGAGGTGGAAAGCCTACAGTGCTGCGAGATTATCGCTCGTTATTACAGGACAAGACACATTAAATGTGTGGCTTAGGTGTCCCTTCACTTTATCGGGGACGGGGGTGAAGCCCGTCCTGTCCGTCGTCACTCTTCCTTGCTTCCACACGCACCCTGGCCAGCGATGCATGCGGTGCCATGTAGGCAGGCAGGCAGCTGAGGTGGCACGGTGGTGGAGCCTCCACGAAGATTTGCATGCCGCCACGCAGGCGTGTCCTGAGTTGGCCTGGAAGCCGCATGCTGCCACGCAGGTGCCTGCCCAACTGGTCGGACTGGCAGCTGCATGTGAACAGCGGTGGGGATTTAGTTGGTGTAGGCCTGGTAGCGGCCCTGCTTCCGCCTCTGGCAAGGGTCTTGCCGGGTGGCCCGGCAAGGGTCTTGCCGTGGCGCGCTGGCGTCCCCGGCAAGGATCTTGTCGTGGGTCTTGTGGGTTTCTTTGGCGAGAACCATGATGAGAATTGCTGCCTCTCAATCCCCATCTAATCTTTAGTATTCTTTGACTTCACAAAGATCTGCATGCCACCATGGAGGTGCCTCCCGAGCCCTGGCCCAATGTGGGTGTTGGCGTTGGAGACCATGGGCTCGAGGGTGGCTTGCTTCACTGGTGTGGGCGAGCTGCCCTGGCAAGGGGCTTGCCGGGGCTGCTTAGGCTGCCCCAGCAAGGGTCTTGCCGAGGAGACCTGCTTCGTCCATCCGATCTCTATGGCCTTGGTCCTTGGAGTTTCCTCGTTTGTCTCGAGCCTTCGGCTTCCTTCCGGCTTCCCTCTTTTGCCCTGCTATGTGCGGCCATGGCGCGTGGCTCCAACTGCCCGGGCACAAGTAAAGGGGTCAAAAGGAGAGCCCCTACTTTTGTACACCGACAATGGGAATCCAATTTCCTCTATTGGTTATTGACCGGAGAGGTGTCTCGGTCATGTCTACATAGTTCTCGAACCCGTAGGGTCCGCACGCTTACCTTCGATGACAATATGTATTATATGAGTTATGTGTTTTGGTGACCGAAGGTTGTTCGGAGTCCTGGATGAGATCACGGACATTACGAGGAGTCTTGAAATAGTCGAGAGGTAAAGATTGATATATTTTAAGGTGGTATTCGGACACCAGAAGTGTTCCGGAATGAATCGGGTACATACCGGAGTACCGGAGGGGTTACCGGAACCCCCTGGGGAAAGATATGGGCCATATGGGCCATAGGAGGGAGGCAAACCAGCCCACAAGGGGCTGGCGCGCCCCCACAAGGGAGGAGTCCGAACGGGGAGGGGGCAGCGCCCCCCTTTCCTTCTCCTACTCCCTCTGCTTCCCCATTTCCCCTCCGGTAAAAGGAAAGGGGGCGGGTGAATCCTACTAGGAGCCCAAGTGGGACTCCTCCCACTTGGGGTGCTCCTAGGGCCGGCCTCCTCTCCCTCCCTCCTTTATATATGAGCGCCCTAGAAGACACACCAATTTCTCCAAGCCGTGTGCGGTGCCCCCTCCGGTCATATTCTCGTGGTGCTTAGGCGAAGCCCTGCGCGGATCACATCACCACGCCGTCGTGCTAACGAAACTCATCTACTCCTTTGACCCTCTGTGGGATCAAGAGCTCGAGGGACGTCATCACGCTGAACATGTGCAGAACTCAGAGGTGTTGTACGTTCGGTACTCGATCGGTCGGAACGAGAAGATGTTCGACTCATCAGCCGCGTTAAGCAAACGCTTCCACTTTTGGTCTACAAGGGTACCTGGACACACTCTCCCCCTCTCGTTGCTATGCGTATCCTAGATAGATCTGGCGTGAGCGTAGGAATTTTTTTGAAATTGCATGCTACATTTCCCAACAAAGACATGAAGCCCAAAAGGAGTGGAAGAGGAGGTCGAAGCAGTACTGGGTAGCTAAAGGCGGTCTGGATAGGCAGGTGGGTAATGATACATTCGTTCGCGACACGAGGCAGAAAACCTCTTCTGTGTTTGATTGTATTGAAGAGAACAATGATTCATCGGTGGACCCTACCAGCGTGCGGGGCCGCCGGGAGCAATGAATATCTTAGCCTGGAACTGTTGGGGCTTGGGGTTGGACCCGACAGTGGGCGAACTACGGGACCTAGGTCATACAACCCAGCGGTGGTATTCTTATCAGAAACCGAAAAAACATCACATGCAATGGAGAGACTGAAATGGAGCCTAGGGTTCAGACATGGTGTAGCCGTGAACTATAATGGTAAGAGTGGAGGATTAGCTCTTTGGTGGAGGGATCCGGTGGAGGTGATAGTGAGTCCTTGGTGCAGTACTACGTGGATGCACAGATAGTGTCGGACGGGGTCACCTTTAGATTCACTGGAATCTATGGGGAACCTTGTGTGGAAAAGAGAAAGGAAACTTGGGACGTGCTTCTCTATCTTCAAGTACAAGATAACCTCCCGTTGCTTTGTGTGGGGGACTTTAACGAAGCCCTTCTCCAGAAAGAGCAGCTTGGGGGCAACCTGAGGTGTTTGAACCAAATGGCAAATTTTGCGGATTACCTGTCCGACTGCGGACTTGCAGACCTTGGCTTCTCGAGGTACCCTTTTACGTGGGAAAACAAATGTGATGGCAGAGAGAACATTCAAGTGAGGCTGGACCGGGCCACCTGCAACATAGAGTTTGCATAGTTATTCCTGGCGGTCGAAGCCTTACATGTTGTAAGTGCATCTAGTGCCCCTTAGTGATTTTGGTGTATTGAAGACTTATAAGTTAAGGGACTGATGCGTTTGTGAGTGTACACGGGTCTATAAGTCTATGAGGATTTTGATATTTACAGAGAAAGTCGACCCCTAAAAATGAAGTTCTTCGACTCGAGACTTTGGATTTCTGAAGACTTTGAAAGTGAAGAAATTGGTGTGACCTTGAAGACTTGGCAATCATTCGAGGAACATCAAGCGTGAAGACTTTTGTTTTTATAGTTTCATTTTCTCTTTCTTGAGTCATAGGAAACACCGTACTGTTAAAGGGGGTCGAGGAAATACAAAGGAAAAATTTCCAAGTGATGCTCAACTCAAAATCCTACACCTACCAATCCCTTCGAGTGAAGCCATTGGAAATCTCATACGGTTCAGTCATATTCTTCAGTGACAGAGACGAAGTTCTTCTGGTCTTTGAGGAATTTGTTCTAACTGAGGAATTAGGAATTCGCCAGTGCGGATTGCCTACACAATGAGGAACATGATACCCTGAGGAATTTGAGAGTCAAAATTCTGACCGTTGTTGTGCTATGCGCCAGCTGTCCCAAAATATCTACCCACCTAACGTTCATATCATTGAAGGGCATTTATGTCTTATCATGTTGGGTTGCTCCCTAGGCTATAAATAGACACCCCCACAACCACTAGCTGGTTGGCTGCTCCGAGAGAAACTGACACTTGTCATTTGAGAGCATCCCATCCTCCGAGGACTTTGAGCGAAAATCATCAAGTGAGGAAAACCCAAACCCAACACACCTACAAACCCAAAGTGATTGAGCATCACTAAAGAGATTGATCCTGCGTGGATCCGACGCTTGTTACCTTAGAAGACTGTGCTTCTTCCAGACGGTTAGGCGTCATGGTCTAGAGCATCCAAGAGGAATTGTGGATCGCCGAGTGACCTAGTCTGTGAAGGTTTGGAAGTCACCTAAAGACTTACCACGAGTGATTGGGCGAGGTCTGTGTGACCTTAGCTCAAGGAGAATACCGTGAGGACTGTGTGTCTGGGACTGTGTGTCCTCGAGTTTAAATACTCAGCCGCTCCAACCAAACGTACAACTGAGACAGCAGTTGGAACTGGTCTACCAAATCATTATCTTCACCAAGCTTACTGGTTCTATTTCCTCAACTCTTTCATTTCCTCATTTCTGTTGTTGTGTGCTTATTCATATATGTTTGAAGACTTTGACTGAAGACTTTCTCAATTTCCTCAGTTCAATTTCTTCAGTCTGTCTGTCTTCTTTCTGTGTTATCTTGTGTTTACGCTTTCTGTACTCTGTGCTTGTATTCATTCCATCATGATGACCATGCTTGTGTTCTGTTATGTTTACATTTGAGTACTTATTCCGCTGCTAGTAGTTCTTCATTTAGGAATTTCCTCACCAGCAAATTCCTCAGTGAAGAATTCATAAAAATCGCCTATTCACCCCCCTCTAGTCGATATAACGCACTTTCAATTGGTATCAGAGCAAGGTACTCCCTTGTTCTGTGTGATTTTGGTTTAACCGCCTGGAGTTTTAGTTATGTCGATCGCAGGTATGATCAAGGTCTCTGCTGGGTGTCCTACCTTCGATGGAACGGACTACCCCTACTGGAAGAATAAGATGCGAATGCATCTTGAGGCAATTGATAACGATCTCTGGTATGTTGTGGAAAATGGTGTTCCCTCAGTCACACCTTCTCTGAACGCTACTAATGTGAAGAGATTCAAGCAACTCGATTCTCAAGCGAAGAATATGATATGTGGCCATCTGAGCAAAGGGCAGTATGGAAGAGTGAGTGCTTTGGAAACTGCTAAGCTATCTGGGATAGGCTGTCCAAAGTGAATGAAGGAGTCTCAACTCAACGTGACTCTCGTGTTGACGTTCTTCGCAATCTCTTCAACCGCTTCAAAAGACTCGACAATGAAAATGTTCAACAAACCTTCGATCGCCTCACTGACATCTCAAATGAGCTTCAAGCGCTTGGCGCCACTGACATCACCAACCATGAGGTGGTGAAGAAATTGCTGAGATCGCTCGATTCTTCATTTGATACTCTGGCACTGATGATTCAAGAGCGTGCTGATTACAAGTCACTTGATCCCGCTGATATCCTCGAGAGGCTAAATACTCATGAGTTCCAGCTTGCTGAGAAGAGAGATCTCTATGGTTCGAGCTATGGCAGATCACGTGCTCTGAAGGACAAGGTAGTCTCTAAGTCTAAAGATGAGGACTCTGCTACCAGCCTTGGTGATCCTGAAGAACTGAGCCAGGAACTAGCACTGCTCGTGAAGAAATTTCAGAAGTTCTCAAGACGTGGTCGCTTTGGAAAACCCTCAAGGAGCAATGATTCCTCATCCAGTGACTACAAGAAGAGGCTACGCCACAAATGCAAGAAACCTGTTCACTACATCCAAGATTGTCCTCAGTGGGATAAGGAATCAAAGAAGAAGAAATACAAGGATTACAGTTCTGATGACGCAAAGAAGAAGAAGAAATCTTCAAAGTCTTCATCATCAAAATCCTCGAAGTCTTCATCACACAAGAAGAGTAGCTCCAAGAAGGCTCGGGCATTCATTGGCAAGGAAATGGACTCTGAGGCTGAATCTGAGGAACATGAGGACGAGGAGGCATCTGAGGAGTCCGAGTCTGGTGTGGCGAGCCTAGCTCTCGCTACTGCATTCGTCAGCAAGTCTATCTTCAACTTTGAAGAAAATGGCTTCACCAACAAGGCTGATGAAGGCAATGATGACTACGCTCCCACCTATTGCTTCATGGCAAAGGGTGCCAAGGTAACTAAATACGCCTCCTCTGAATCTATTGAGGATGAATCTAATGAAAACCTCAAGCCCAACTACTCTAAACTTGCTAAGATAGCTATGAAACAACAAAAGGCTTTTGAAAAGGTTCAAAACATGCTAGATAAAAGTGATGATATGTTGGGTGAAGAAATGGGTCGCACTAAAACCTTGACTGAAAATCTTCAGAGACTTCAGTCCAAGTTTGACAACCTTCAAGGTCATCATAACACTCTCTTATCTGATCACGAGAAGCTTTCTTATGAATTTCTTCAAAGAAAGGAAGATCTTGAAAAGCTAAGAGTGGATTATGAAGATCTTCAGAAGGATCGTGATTCATTACTTGCTCAACAAATCAGCGCTACTCAGGAAGAATTTGTTCCTCCATGTTTGAAGTGCATTGAACGTGAAACTGCTAATTCTTCACCTGAATGTTCAAATGCTCCTAATGCTACAAATTCTTCAGTTGTCTCTGCTATCACTAATTCCTCACCTGAGGAAATTGCTAGTATCATTGATGATGCAGGGCTGAAGGAATTGTACATGTCAGGCATGTACAAAAGCCTCAAAGGGCATCAGACTCTTTGTGATGTGCTCAAAAAGCAGATCCTCAATAGGAACCCTAGGAAAGAGGGTATTGCCTTTGAGAGGAAACTCAATGCTGATGGAACATATTGGAAGCCTGAGCAGTACCCCAAAACCTCATGGGTTGCTACAAAGGGACCTCTAGTTGATCCATCCAATTTATCTGGCTTTACATGTGAATCTCCTCATTCTTCTGATGAGTCATTTGACTCCAACTATAAACTGTTCAAAAATCAAAATGGTGAAGTATTTGCTAGATATGTTGGCACTAACTGCAGGAATGGTTCCCCTATGAAGAAAATCTGGGTTCCCAAAAGTTGCCTTGAAAGTCTTCAGGTGAATGTCCTCATGACACCACCTGTGAAGAATAGGAACTCCAGATAAAATTATTCATATGGACCAAATTCTTCATATGGATCCAAGTCCTCATATGGACCAAATTCCTCACGTGGATCAAATTCCTCAAAAGGATCAAAGTCCTCATATGATCATCATCGTGCTAACCCCTCTGTTTCGCAGGGTAGAGCTAAGGGCTATGAATATGAGCATTATTCTTCTAATCATTATGTTCATAAATCCTCGAAGAATTTCTCTGCTTGTTCATATGCTTACCTAACCCCTCTTATGTGAAACGAAGTGGACTGGCTTCTATGCCACCTTTCTCATATGGTGCTCGCAGAGTGATGAATTCTTTGCCACCCCTTCAGATGTGGGTGGTGAAGAAAAAGAACTAATCTCTTATGCAGGGTCAGGTCTCCAGATGTGCTCAAAACGTCTGAAGAATTTGCTGGAGACCTGAACAATGCGTGAAAGGATGCAGGCTAATCATGATGAAATGAACTCTCATTTCACATGTCCTCATACTGTTTATTTGTTCTATTGGTTGATGAAATTGATCTGATGATATTGATGTCATATTCTTCACTGATGAAGTATATGAGTTCGTAAGTTGCACTAATTCATCTGCAGGATGATCAACCCAAAGCCAATGAGTGGGTCCTCGATAGTGGATGTACGAATCACATGACTGGTGACAAGAATCTATTGATGGATGCTCCTTTATCACCGTCACATCTGAAGCATATCATCTTCGCTGACAAAGGCAAAAGTCAGGTATTGGGTCTAGGTAAGGTTGCAATCTCGAAGGATCGACACATGGACAAAGTCATGCTTGTCGAATCCTTAGGATACAACCTCATGTCTGTCTCAATGCTTTGTGATCTTGATATGGTTGTTGTCTTTGGCAAATATCGTTGCGTTGTGATCATGGAAGCTGACAATTCCAAAGTCTTCGAAGGCTTTAGGAGAGGAGACTTGTACATTGTTGATTTCTCTACAGGACCACAACCGGCCGTATGCCTACTTGCAAAAGCTTCAGAAGGCTGGCTATGGCATCGATGACTTGGTCATGCTGGCATGAGGAATTTGCACATGCTTGCGAAGAAGAAGCATGTCATTGGCATTGAGAATGTCAAATTCCTCAAGGATCACTTATGCGGAGCCTGTGAAGCTGGAAAAATGACAAAGGCCAAGCATCCAGCGAAGACTATCATGACTACCACTAGACCATTTGAATTGCTTCACATGGATCTCTTCGGTCCTAATCATTATTCTGCTGTTACAAATGATGCATCTCTATATGGCTTTGTTATTGTTGATGATTATTCTCGTTACACATGGGTGCACATTGTCACTTACAAACATGAGGTGCAGGAAGTCTTCAAACAATTTTCCTCGAGGGCTCCAACCAACTTTGGTGTGAAGATCAAGCACATCAGAAGTGACAATGGGACTGAGTTCAAGAACTCCGGTCTTGATGACTATCTTGATGAACTTGGTATTACTCATGAGTTATCTGCTCCTTATACTCCTCAGCAGAATGGCGTCGTGGAGCGCAAGAACAGAACTCTTGTTGAGATGGCTCACACTATGCTTGATGAATACAAGACACCTCGTCGTTTGTGGATTGAGGCTATTGATACTGCACGCCACATCATCAACAAAGTATATCTTCACAAATACTTCAAGAAGATTGCTTATGAACTCCTCACTGACAAGAAACACAATGTGAGTTACTTCAAAGTCTTCGGTGCTAAATGTTGGATTAGGGATCATCATCACAATTCTAAATTTGCACCGAAAGCACATGAGGGTTTTATGCTTGGTTACGGAAAGGACTCGCACATCTACAAAGTCTTCAACAACGTTCTTCACAAGGTTGTTAAAACTGTAGATGTGTGGTTTGATGAAACTAATGGCTCGTAAAGAGAGCACCTACCTTCTGTGTTAGATGAACCAGCACCTAAGGAATCTATCAAGTTCAAGGCTACTGAGGATGTCATTCCCACCAAAGAATCTGCTGAAGAATTCATTCCAGAACGTGATGAACGTCGAGCTGGCGCACCTGAAGAAAATGGTGCTGAGGAAAATGCTCCTGAAGAAAATGCGGATCAAATTCCTCGAAGACAACCCGCTCATCCTCGCATTGCAAATGAAGTGCAAATCGAGAAGATCATCGATGACATTGAAGCACCAGGTCCTCTCACACGCTCAAAATCTTCACATTTATCTAACTTTTGTGGGCACTTTGCTTTTGTCTCTATTACAGAGCCCACTAAGGTAGATGAAGCATTTCTGGAGTCTGAGTGGATTCAAGCTATGCAAGAATAATTACATCAGCTCGAGCTCAACAACATATGGGAACTGGTCAAACGTCCAGATCCTCGCAAGCACAACATTGTTAGCACAAAGTGGATCTACCATAACAAGCAAGATGAAAATGGCCTTGTGGTGAGGAATAAGGCACGGCTTGTAGCTCAAGGCTACACACAGGTTGAAGGAATTGACTTCGATGAAACTTTTGCACCTGTTGCTAGACTTGAGGCTATTCGCATATTACTTGCTTATGCTAACCATCATGATATTATCTTACAACAAATGGATGTGAAAATTGCATTCCTCAATGGTAAGCTTGAGGAAGAAGTATATGTTACTCAACCCCCAGATTTTGAAGATCCAAAGCATCCTGACAAAGTCTTCAGACTCAATAAGGCCCTGTATGGCCTCAAGCAGGCCCCTCAAGCGTGGTATGAAACTTTGAAGGAATTCCTCATGAAGAAAGGCTTCAAACCCGGTTCACTCGACCCAACTCTTTTCACTAAATCTTATGATGGTGAATTGTTTGTGTGCCAAATTTATGTTGATGATATCATTTTTGGCTGTACTGACCAACGATATAGTGATGAATTTGCCTATATGATGAGTGAAGAATATCAAATGTCTATGATGGGAGAATTGAAATTCTTTTTAGGTCTTCAAATTCGTCAACAGAGCGATGGGATATTCATATCTCAGGAGAAATACCTCAAGGACGTATTGAGGAAATTCGGCATGCAAGATTGCAAAAGGGTCAAAATTCCAATGCCCACAAATGGCCATCTATGCACTGATGAAAATGGTAAAGACTTCGATCAAAAGGTATACCACTCCATGATTGGCTCTTTATTGTACCTATGTGCATCTAGGCCGGATATTATGCTTAGTGTTTGCATGTGTGCTCGATTTCAAGCTACACCGAAGGAATCACACCATAAGGCTGTGAAGCATATTCTTTGATATCTAGCTCACACACCAACACTTGGATTATGGTATCCCAAGGGCTCTTCGTTTGATCTCATTGGATATTCAGACTCTGACTATGCTGGCGATCGTGTGGACCGCAAGTCAACATCAGGCACATGCCATTTCCTCGGATGATCTTTGGTCTGTTGGTCCTCGAAGAAACAGAACTGCGTATCACTCTCCACTGCAGAAGCTGAGTACATTGCTGCTGGATCATGCTGTGCTCAACTACTATGGATGAAGCAAACACTCAAGGACTATGGCGTCAACGTGAAGAATGTGCCTCTCTACTGCGATAATGAGAGTGCTATCAAGATTGCTCATAACCCAGTTCAGCACTCGAAGACCAAGCACATCCAGATTTGTCATCATTTTCTTCGTGATCATGTGTTGAAGGGCGACATCTCCATCGACCACGTTAGCACTAAAGACCAGCTGGCCGATATCTTCACTAAGCCCTTGGATGAAAAGAGATTTAGCAAGTTGCGGTGTGAGCTAAATATCCTAGAATCTTCGAATGTTCTCTGAAATGGACACACATCCTAACACTTATGTTGACTTGATGACTTAGATGCGCAACACACGAAGTAACGTTTTTCTTCAATTAATGAAGACTAACCCTCTAAGTGTGAATAAATTAATGAAGAAATTGATTCTCAGAGCCCTACGACATTTGTACGCGGTGTTTGAAATCAGCTTTCTTATACGCTGGGTTACGCCACCAACCAAAGTTGAAAATCTTCAATTTGAGTTTTTCTTCGTTTTTGAAATTTCTCAGTTTTTCAAATTCTTTAACTTTGCTTCGTCTTCACTCTTTCCGGTGTTGTTCTTCATTTGAATATATATATATATATATATATATATATATATATATATGAGTTTATGTCCTCTACAACATTCACTTATTGCTAATTCTTCAAGTTGTTTTCTTCTGCTAAGTGAATGTGATCGGACCCTTCCCCCTCTATGCTAAACTCAACCCAGTCTGTTCACAAATTCTTCATGTGCGTTCTATTTGAAACTCGTTCAAAATCTTCACTGTGTCCTTGACAGCTGAAGAAATTGCGAACGGAACTTTTAACTTATCTTATCTTAATTTTCGGCTTTGCCGCTCAAACCGTTTCGCATCCCACAACAATACTTATCTATTAACCCATGATCCTACACGATCGCCACCTCGCAGTACGTGGGTGACACATGTCAAGCGAATGAGAAGGGCCCGGGGCACGTTCGTCCGATTTCCTCGGGCATACATTTTTTCACTCCCACTATAAATACCCCTGCCTCTTCCTCACTTTGTTTTTACTCCGCTCGCTCTCACTCCCGCTCGAGCTCCCCAAACCCTAGCGCCGCCGCTACTTCATCGTCGCCGGTGAGGAAGAGCTTCACTGCCTCGACCTCGTCCCCGTCGTACTCGCGCCGGTTGTGGATTTCTTCACTCCGCCGCCGCCATAGCCGTCTTCCTCTACCAAGTTAGGGCGTGGAAGATCTGAATTGACGAACTTCACATCTACACTTCCCAGTTCGTCGTGTTCTTCAACTCGGGTAATTAAAAGTTACTTTTATTGCCCTCTTTGATTCATAAGTTTTCTTGAAAATCTTCAAAGGTGTTTATTCTTCAAATCTTCACACACATGAACACCTCACATGTCATCTTCTCTTGATTCATTTCTCTAAGCAATGATTTTGTTCAATATTCCTCAATTGTGTGGATTTTCAATCTATACAACTCTGGAACCTAAGACAAAGAACGCTTAGTGAAATTCCTCAAGACTCATCTGGTCAAAGTCCTCAAACCTATTCTTTTTGAAAAACCTTCTGAGAACGCATATGACCTCTCCAAATTCCTCGCAACTATACTTTGTTCATAGGTACAAATGTCCGCTGCTGAATCTCTAGGTTCTCATCAACTTAACTCATTTGCAGCGTTCCTCGAAGAAAAGTTGCACACCTCTTCAGAAACTTTAGTTGTTCATATTCCTCAGCGGAAGAAAATGGCTAAAGGTAAGAAGCCACAGAAGGGTGGGAAGAGGCCTGAGGTAAATACTGCTTTTGAAAGCCCTGAGGACATTTATGCTGGATACTGCACTCCTGATGAGGCCAAATTTGGCAAGGAGGACAAAGATCAGTGCAAGGTGCGCATACAAAGGATAGAGAGGAGATGGGCACGGGAATGGAGGGAGTACAGGTATGTTACTCCCAAGTATATGAAGAGATTCGCACTCAACCCTCCATGCTCAAGACCTCCATTGGCACCAGGCCAATTGGCAAATCCCACCAGCCTCAAGCACGATGAGGACTATGCTGAGGAATGGGCAAAGCGCTAGGCCAAACTGGCCAAGCAAGCAAAGGAAGCAGTGAGGAAATTCAATGAAGACTCTGTTGCCGAAGAAGGCGATGCCTAAGAAGCATGTGCATAAGTCAAGTGCTTCTCCCTCAATGCCCTCACGGCCAAGTTCCTCAGCAATGCCCTCAAGACTAGATTCTTCAAAGCCCTCACGGCCAATTCCTCAAACTGCTCCTCCTTCTTCAAAGTCCTTAGCTCCTCCGACAAAGTCTTAAGCTGCTCCGACCAAATCCTCTGCACCTGTGCATCTCGCCACGTGCCAAAGGACTACAGGCATCTCAATTGGCCCCTCTCTGCTGAAGACAAAGGCCACTACTGGACGAGGCCTTCGACCAAGTCCTCACAAGAAGCAGGTCGCCTTCCAAGTGCCCTCTGATGATGATGAGGCTGATGATGAAGAACTTGCCGGAATCATCAGAGACAGGCAGGCCAGGGCTGCTAGAGCCAAAGGCAGCAACGTGCCACTGCTATTGGATCCAAAGTTGATCCTCGACTTCATTGACCTATGGCACAAGGACCCTAACACGCCTTTGTCGGAGTTGAACCTCACTCCTGGTCAAAGTCATGTTCTGACTGCCTTCATTGAGGAAGAAAAGTGGAAATTTGAAGAAGGCAGAAGTCTGAAGAAAGTGCAGTACAAGAAGCAACGCTACCTCAAGGACAATGTCCTCACTCTTACCCCTGATCAACTCGTTGCCTTGCAAGCTGAAATCAAGCAACTGAGTCATGAATTCAATCGCTACTATGCTGATTGGAAGGGCGCCAAGGTCCGGTTCGTCAATTTTATGAAGAAACTCACTTCAAGTGCTGCTGCTCCTATGCACATTGAAGTTACACCGGCTGAAGCATCTGCTCAGCCCACTGAAGAACATGCCAGCACTGCTGATGACAATCAGGCTGCTAAAGAAAATGAAAGTACCAGGGCTGATGACTCCATTCCAGCCACTAAAGAAATTGCTAGGGCATCCACTAGTGGTGCGCCTGAAGAAAATGAAGAAGTCAGGGCAACTGCATCAGTTGCGCCTGAAGAAACTGAACCAAAGTCCTCTGCACCTCCTGCGCCTACACCAACTCTAATCCTTCCATCTGCATCAGATGCGAAGAAGACCAAGGCTATAGAGCATGCAGCTGTGAAGAAAAGGAAGGCATCAACTTCATCAAATTCTTCAGCTCCGAAGAAGGTGAAGCCTTTGACAAGCTCATTTCACAACCCAATTGATGTCGTTACTATCTCTTTCATGCCATCAAAGGACCTTGTTCCTTTTGGTGAAGATTATGTGATTCCAAGCGAATCGGATGAAGAGAATCCTTCTGCTGCTTCATCAGAGCAGTTGGATGAAGAAATTGAAGTAGATGCAATCCCTTCAACACCAGTTCTCTCCTCGTCTATGCCTCAGTTCACTGCTGAAGAGGTCGGCGTTGAAGAAATGGAAGATGAGGATGTGGACATTGGTTGTACCACGCCTGTGCTAAATGATGGCTTTTGGGAAAGTCAGCACCCCAACTCTCCAATGTTCACTCCACTTCAAGTAATTCCTCAGTCCCCAGCTGCTACTGAAGTACAAATGGGATCTGAAGAACCTCATGCAACCCCGTCTGTTCATGAAGAAATTCTAGCCACTAGTGCTGAAGAAATTGTAAATGAAGAATTGAAGACCCAGGCTGCAGCTGAAGAAGAGCCTGAAATTCCTCAGTCTGTGGATCCTGAGATTGTGATTCCTGAGGTGGTGATGCAATTGACTGACACTCCTCGGCCCAAGCCAAAAGATCCCTTCTCAAAGAAGCAAAAATTCAAGGCTGATAATTTCTTCGGCGAGCATGTGTTCTTCACTGATTTCAACCCTTATGGCAATGCTCGTCTTAGAAGGAAGCGTTTCTGGACTGCCGGTCAGGCCAACTTCTATTCTTCACTGCTGTTCAATAAGGACAAAGTCTTCGACCACGAGCATATTCCTCACATCGACATGGAATCAGTGCCTTGCTTCTCTCAAGTCCTCAGTATGCTTCATGATGCAAGATTGCTCAACTTTTGCTCAGACATAGTTGACTGGAATGAAGAGCTCATTCTTCAGTTCTACGCAATGCTGCATATCGTAAGTAATGCTGATGACATCAACTCTTGGGTGTTGGACTAGATGACCGAAAACACTCACTACAAGGCACCAGCATCTGAATTGCTTCCTGTCCTGCCAATCAGTCCTCCACTTGACGGTGCTCGTTGTCTGTACGATGAGCCTGAACTCACTGCTCATTACATGCAAGTGCTCATGAAGCCTCTGAAGCCTGGTCAAGCCCCAAGGACCAAATTCCTTGTGAAGGAATTGATGTATGTGCCAAGAACCATCTATCGCATTCTGACGAAGACTATGAGTCCTATCAAAGGCCATGACTCATCCGATGAGGAAATTATTGGATGATGAAGAATATGCTATTCAACATCATGCATGGCATCCCTATCAATTATCATGATTTCTTCATGAGGACTGGCAAATGTTGCACTTTCACCGTTTGAGCTGAAGCCTTATGCTCCTTGGATTATAAGATTCCTCATAACAAGGTCTTCACTCAACTACAAAGCTGACTTTCAGAATCACCGCAGCTACTTGCCCCCGATTGAAGTACTCAAGCGGACATATTCCTCGGCTGATGAGAAGGGCAAGGCACCAGCTGTTATCGATGAAGGTATTCGTCCATTGGATGGTCAGTTCCGCAAAGCTGCATCTTATTCAACCAATGATGACTCTGCCACTCATGATTCTATTGCAAATGCATCCAAGCCAAATCCTCAAGCCACTGGTCCTCGTGTGATGACTGACCGAGAGCTGCTTCTAAGTCTTCACCAAAAGGTGGATCGAAACCACAAATGGGTTAAGCGTTAGTTTGGCTCTATTCTTCACAACATGACTTCTACACATAATGCAGTGAAGAAAGACCATTACTACCTCCATGAAGTTTTTGATCGCACCTGGGCTATTCTATCACATCTCTATGGTGAAGAAGATCTGAAGCAAATGGGCTTCAAGGAAGATTTTGACTGGTCTGCTCCTCCACCGAAGAAATACAAGAAGGTCAAGGTTTCTTCCTTGGTCGCCAGTTCATATTCTTCATCACGCGACACGGACGAGTTCGAAGACTTGGACGACACTATGGCAGGCCCTACAATGACTCAAGACCCCAACAATGCTGGCGCTCCTCCATCATCATGATATTCTTCAGGGGCGTTAGTCCTCATTTTTCAACCCTTTTGGTCATTCAATGACAAAGGGGGAGAAATTTGAGTTAGTCTTCAAGCGGGTCTATCTTATATGGGCTTTTTTTTAAGTTACAACTCTCGTTCTTTTGATGACTTTGCGGGATCGAGTTGTAATCTTAAACTCTATGGTGGCCTGATACTTTTGCTGAGTTCTTCTGCATGCTTATTCCTCATTAATGTCAATGCACGCATGATGAATTACATCAATCACCATATTTCATCATGCATTTCAAATTCTTCATATTTTATGTCAAATGCGTGTATGAATTACAAGATATAGGGCGAGATCTCCATGATTATACTCTTCAAGTGTGCATTGCTTCAAAAGCAAATTCCTCACTATGCACATCTTCAGGGGGAGTTCTTCTATATCTTGCAATCAAATTCCTCATCATCAGTACTTACACTTCATATATTTATCCCCGTTGAAAACTTAACCTATATTGTCATCAATCACTAAAAAGGGGGAGATTGTAAGTGCATCTAGTGCCCCTTAGTGATTTTGGTGTATTGAAGACTTGTGGGTTAAGGGACTGATGCGTTTGTGAGTGTACACAGGTCTATAAGTCTATGAGGAGTTTGATATTTACAGAGAAAGTCGATCCCTAAAAATGAAGTTCTTTGACTGGAGACTTTGGATTTTTGAAGACTTTCTGAAGATTTTGAAAGTGAAGAAATTGGTGTGACCTTGAAGACTTGGCAATCATTCGAGGAACATGAAGCGTGAAGACTTTTGTTTTCATAGTTTCATTTTTCTCTTTCTTGAGTCATAGGAAACACCGTACTGTTAAAGGGGGTCGAGGAAATACTAAGGAAAAATTTCCAAGTGATGCTCAACTCAAAATCCTACACCTACCAATCCCTTCGAGTGAAGCCATTGGAAATCTCATACAGTTCAGTCATATTCTTCAGTGACAGAGACGAAGTTCTTCTGGTCTCTGAGGAATTTGTTCTGACTGAGAAGTTAGTAATTCGCCAGTGCGGATTGCCCACACAGTGAGGAACATGATAGCCCTGAGGAATTTGAGAGTCAAAATTCCGACCGTTGCTGTGATATGCGCCAGCTGTCCTAAAATATCTACCCACCTAACAGTCATATAATTGAAGGGCATTTATGTCTTATCATGTCAGGCTGCTCCCTAGGCTATAAATAGCCGCCCCCTGCAACCACTAGCTGGTTGGCTGCTCCGAGAGAAACTGACACTTGTCATTTGAGAGCATCCCATCCTCCGAAGACTTTGAGCGAAAATCATCAAGTGAGGAAAACACAAATCCAACACACCTACAAACCCAAAGTGATTGAGCATCACTGAAGAGATTGATCCTGCGTGGATCCGATGCTTGTTACCTTTGAAGATTGTGCTTCTTCCAGACGGTTAGGCGTCATGGTCTAGACCATCCAAGAGGAATTGTGGATCATCGAGTGACCTAGTCTGTGAGGGTTTGGAAGTCACCTGAAGACTTACCATGAGTGATTGGGCAAGGTCTGTGTGACCTTAGCTCAAGGAGAATACCGTGAGGACTGTATGTCTGGGACTGTGTGTCCTCGAGTTTAAATACTCAGCCGCTCCAACCAGACGTACAACTGAGACAGCAGTTGGAACTGGTCTACCAAATCATTGTATTCACCAAGCTTACTGGTTCTATTTCTTCAACTCTTTCATTTATTCATTTCTTTTGTTGTGTGTTTGTTCATATTTGTTTGAAGACTTTGACTGAAAACTTTCTCAATTTCCTCAATTCAATTTCTTCAGTCAGTCTGTCTTCTTTCTGTGTTATCATGTGTTTACGCTTTCTGTACTCTGTGCTTGTCTTCATTCCATCATGATGATCATGCTTGTGTTTTGTTATGTTTACATTTGAGTACTTATTCTTCTGCTAGTAGTTCTTCATATCGGAATTTCCTCACGAGCAAATTCCTTAGTGAAGAATTCAAAAAAATCGCCTATTCACCCCCCCTCTAGTCGATATAACGCACTTTCACCTGTAATGACCGAGGAGTGTGACCATCAGGCGCTAGTTGTTAAAGTGCAGGCGGCACCGGCCGCGGTGTACTCGGGGGGTCGGCGCCCATTTCTTTTGTGAAGCAGCCTGGACAAGACAAGAAGGGTATGAGGCAATGGTGGCCAATGCACGGGCCGATGCCCACGCATCCAATCAGGAGGCTGGTGCACTCGGGGCGGCATGCAGCCGCCTCCAACTCACGTCAAGGGCCATGCAGGTGTGGAGCCGCCAAGTGTTTGGATCAATTAAAAACAGATTGCTCACTTGAAGGTACAGTTAGTGGATGCTAAAGAGCTTGCGACTCGGACGAGGTACAGGCAGGAAATAAAAGATATAGAGGACCAATTACATTAGTTGTATGAAAGAGAGGAGGTATATTACAAACAGAGATCTCGTGTTGACTGGATGACGGAGGGGGACCAAAACACAAAGCACTTTCAGAGTCGTGCCTCACATCGCAAGAGAAAAAACACTGTCAAAGCTCTAAAAAAGGAAGATTGTTCAAAGTGTACTGATGATGAGGGCATGCGGATGATGGCAGCTCAGTTCTATGCACAGTTGTTCGCCTCGGAGGGCTCACGTGATGGTGCTAGGGTACTGCAGCATATTGTTGGTGTTGTCACAGAGGAGATGAATGTTAAGCTGGGCCCTGTTTAGTGACGAGGAAATTGAGGTAGCCCTATTCCAGATGGGGCCCATGAAGGCGCCGGGGCCGGATGGGCTGCCGGCCATGTTCTATCAAATGATGTGTGCAATGCAGTCCGCGAGTTTCTTGCTGGTAATGCAGCCCCGACTGGTTTTAATGATACAGTAATAGTGATGATTCCGAAAGTAAAGTCACCGGAGCTACTTTTGCAATTCCTCCCTATTAGCCTTTGCAATGTCCTATACAAGATCACCGCGAAAGCACTGGCTAACCGGCTGAAGGTTGTTTTACCTTTTATGATCTCCGAAGAACAGAGTGCGTTCATACCTGGAAGGCTAATAACTGACAATGTTTTGGTGGCATATGAATGTGTGCATGCGATTAGAAAGCGTAAGCGAAGGAAACATTTGTGCGCGGTGAAGCTGGACATGATGAAAGCCTACGACAGAGTGGAATGGGATTTTCTTGAACAAATGTTGCTGAAATTTGGCTTCTCCAGTCACTAGACGGAGATGGTCATGAGGTGCATCAAATCAGCTACATTTTCTGTTAAGTTGAATGGGGGGGTTCTCCCACATATTTATACCTTCACGAGGACTTCGATAGGGAGATCCCCTCTCCCCATATCTCTTCCTTTTTTGTGTAGAAGGATTCTCGGCACTGGTGAGGAACGCACAGAGAGAGAAGGAACTAAAGGGGGTGTCTTTTGGGAGCAATGGCCGACTGTTACTCATCTTCTTAGTGTGGTGTTCCTGGAGGGGTCCCGAGAAAACTTTGTGGCACTCCGAGTCATATTGCAGGAGTATGAAGTGCCGTCAGGATAGAAAGTTAACCTACAAAAATCTGCAATATTCTTTGGGAAGGGCAGCTCTGAAGAAAACGGGAGGTACAACAGGTTATTGGCATTTCATCGGAGGCTCTAAGTGAGAGATATCTAGGGCTCCCCATAGTAGTTGGTAAATCGAAGGACGAAACTTTCAAATATGTTGAAGAGAGTGCTAGAGGAAAAGTGTCCGGTTGGAAGGGACAAGGGCTGTCCAAGACTGTGAGAGAGGTGTTTGTTAAGTTAGGCCTCCAATCAACACTAGCTTTTACCATGAGCTGTTTTCAATTCACAAAGAAAATGTGCGGGAATATGTCATCTATCTCCTCGAACTTCTGGTGGCGTGAAGCAAATGGTTAAAAGAGGGTGCACTGGATCGCCTGGGAGAAAATGTGCACGAGAAAACATGAGGTTGGTCTTGGATTTCACGATCCTGAAGCTTTTAACCAAGCTATGCTCGTTAAGCAAGCTGTCAGATTTCGGGTTCCAGCAGACCCTTGAGGTTCAAACACTGGGGTGCGCACGAAGATCTCTCCCCTACCAGCTCACGTCTCGAAGTCTCACAAAGATCTAAACAAGAAAGATGAACACACAAGGGACACGAGATTTATACTGGTTCAGGCCACCATTGTGGTGTAATACCCTACTCCAGTGTGTGGTGTGGTGGATTGCCTCAGGGGCTGATGATGAACAGTACAAAGGGAGAACAGCCTCGCGAGGGGCTGTTCTTGAGCTGGTGCGATGAACAGCTTGGATGAGTTCAGTCGCTTCTCTCTCTCTCTCTCTCTCTCTCTCTCTCTCTCTCTCTCTCTAGTCCATCTCTCGATTTCTCTCTACCTTGTGGTGGCTAGTCCTATTTATAGAGCGAGGCCCTGGGCCTCTCCCCAAATAATGAGCGGGAAGGGCGCCAACAATTGGCCATTTTGAAGGGGAACATCTGGTACACTTATCCTGACTAAAGTTGGTCTTCGGCTACCAAAGGCTCTGACGGTGACGCCGCCCTGGGCTCCACGATGACCTCCATCCCGCCGTTCTGCTGGTCTTGGTCTTGTTGCACTGAAACGGTAACCTTTGCCTGATGCCTTGGCCTGTGCTTGCCCTCTTTGCACCGAAAGGGAAACAAGGACACTGCGCAGGCCAGCGCCCGCCTGGCACCCGCCTGGCCTCCGATCGTCATGACTTGTGTCACGGGCCCCTCGGGAGGTGCCCTACCTTGATCTCTTCGCCTCCTCGCGAGCCTGCCTGAGGAGGCTGCTCCTGAGGAAGCTCCCTGTCGTCCGCCCCGTGAGGCTTGGCCCCTTGCGAGGGTCTTGAGCTTGAGTTGATGGAGCTGGGCTGCATTGTGCCCCCACTTGAGCCACGCTGCAGGCCGCAGGCAGGCAAGTCTGGGGACCCCCGTTCCCAGACGCCGACAGTAGCCCCCGGGCCCAAGGCGTGCCCGGACTTGGCTTAGCAGAGAAGCAAAGGGGCAAGTGTGAAGCGCCGCGGGCCCTAACAGCTTGCGGCCTTGGGCGCCGCGTGGCGGTTGATTGGACGTGGGCGTCTCCGCTTCCCCACGATGCCTCATTATGCGCCCGGCTAGGCGGACCCGTGGTTGCACACAGCTACTCCCTTTTTGCCGCTCGCGTGCTTCTTGCCCTTCCTCCTTCCTGGAGCCTCAACCTTCGCCTCCAATCCAACTCGACCTCTCCCCTTTCGTGCCTGCTATGGCACCGACGAAGAAGGAAAAGGGGAAGAAGCCCACGCCTTCGTCCCGCTCACCTCCGGTGGCGGCCCCCGCCGTCGATCGGTCAATCATACTCAATCCCGAGGCCCTGCGCAAGGTTTGCTCTACTCTTGCCACCATCTTCAACGAGTGTGGCCGGACCACAGCCTGGCTTGCATCCCATGATTCTATTAACAGGGTCGTCACAGAGGTCCGGTTCTTTGCCGACGCCTTATGGGCAGGTCTGGTTCCCCCTTTCTCTGCTTTCTTCAATGTGGTGATCTCCCATTATCAGATCCACATGATGCACCTCGGACCTGAGTCCATTACTCTCCTGGTTGTCTTTGCTTTTGTTTGCGAGGCAATGGTGGGCATTCCTCCTTCCGTTGCCCTGCTGTGCCATTTCTTCTCCTTGCGCCTAAGCAATCCTACTCAATGCTCAGGGTGTGAGCTTTCTTGCCGTGCCAGAGACGGTTGCTTCAGGGATCGACTTTGGCCTTCCTCCTTCTGAGGCCAAGTTCAGAGAGCGGTGGCTGTATGTGCATGTTGGGGTACCCAGCCCCCTGCTCTCGCACCCAACCGTGCCGGCTGTTCCTAGCTCATGCTGGCCTCATGAGGCGCTCGTGAGCCCCCGGCTCGTCTTCGTCTGGCGCCGCTTCGAGACCTTGAGGGCGCTCAATGTGACAGCGCCCAAGGTGGTGAAGGAGTTCCTCCAGTGTCGCATTGCTCCTCTCCAGCGCCACTCTCGCCGAATGTGGGATTATGCGGGGCACAAGGACTGCATGCGGCTCCAGGAGGAGGACCTGGCGCCTGAAGCACTGAGGACGATGCTCAAGGTCCTGACTGGCGACCCTTCCCCAGGCAGCCTCCGACATGATGGTGCCCTCATGTATCTTTGTTCGGGTAGGGCCGATTTTGTGAAGCAGATGCCCAGCTTCGATGAATGGGGACTGCGCCCGACTGACCTCAGGGGGCCCCGCGAGAATCCTGTCGCCGTGGTTGCCCTTCCAGTTGCCCAAAGCGGCCCCGTCCTAGGTGACGAAGCAGGGAGACGAGAACTGCGGGAAGCCGAAAAGGATGATGTTGTGGAGGTGCAGATGCCGCGCGGGGCTCCGGAGGCAACATCTCATGAAGCCTGCCCTGGAGCGGTGGCAGGCGAGGAGCTCCGGCCTACGGCTCCCGAGGTTGGGGCTCCCGAGGCTCCGGTCGTCCCTCACGAGGTAGTGCCCGGTGGCGCTCCTCAGGCCGGTCCCATTAGCGCCGATCGTCCCAACGCCTCCAACATGCCACAAGCCGACCCCTGCGCCAAGCGCTTGGGTCGATTTTGAGTAGATTTCGAGGCCCTCTGCAAGAGGAAGGAGGCCTTGGGCGGTGAAGATCGCCCTTGCCGCTTGTTGAAGCGTAGGAAGTACTTTGCCATGGATGAGTAAGTCCTCTTCCTTCTTTGCTCCTTCATTTCTCTGTTCTCGCAGTTGATCGCGGAAACGGCCAGGGAGCCATCCCCCCAAGCCTCGTCCTCGCTGCTGACCCTGAGCATGCCGGGCTCGAGTGGCACTCCTGCCGCTCGGCCAACCGGAGGAGTGGCCCATCCTGTCGGGCATCTGGATCCTGCGCGCCTGCTGTCCTCCCTTCATGGGTTCCCCTGGGGCATAACCAGCTTGCCCCGTGCTCCTTCCCTGATCATGAACGGCGAGTGGTTGAAGTCGGTCTTAAGCTTCTCTTCTAGGGACGGACCGGTGCCAGGCCGGGCTCCTGGCACGGCCCGTCTGACGATTGTTGGGGCACAAGCTCCCGACTCCATGCCGGGAGGGGGCATGCCACCCCAGTGCCTTCCGGGTTCGCCAGCGGTGGAGGATGACACGGAAGACGTACCCAGGCGTGCTTGTGAGCGCCGCGCCCTTCGCCAAGAATTCCTCCAGGGGGCGGTGGACGCAGCAAGCCGGATCGGAGCAGAGCTTGCTGGAGAAGACGCGCGCCTCGAGGCCAAAGGCTTGCGCCTTGCTGAAGAGAGACGCAAGCTGAAGGTAGCCGTTGCCTTTGCGCGTCACCAGCGGGACCTTGACAACGTGAAGGCTAAAGCGTCACTGGTGGCCTCACGAGAGGCTTGCTCCCGAGCCGTCAAGGAGGCCCGGGAAGCAGACCGACGGTGCAAGGATGCGGAGGACCGCGTGTGGGAGCTCCAAGCCTGGAGCAACTCTCTGGAGGAGCAGGTGGAACTGCGCCAGGCGGCCTTCGTGTCACTGAAGGACGCCTCCGTCGACCAGGTAGAGCTTCGGAAGCGCGAGGAAGCGCTGACGCTGGAGGCCGCCGAGCGCAATCTTGACCTTGAGCGGCTGGAGACGAGGGAGCGTCTGGTGGCTTAGACGGAGGATGACGTCGCTGCGCGCGAAACCCGAGCCCAGGTGGAGGTCGACCGCCAAGTGGCGGAAGCTCGTTCGGGTCTCGAGATCCAATATGAAGCGAGGTTGGAGCTGATCAGGGCCGAAGCTGAAGGTAGGACCACGGCTCTCAGGGCCAAACTGGCCGAGGTGACGCAGGGTGCGGACTCCTCCGCGGCTGCCCTTGGTGCAGCGCAGGCGGAGCTGGCCTCTTCCCGCGCCGAGCTGCTTCTTCTCCGACAGAGGGTTGACGGCGCCGAGGCTATCGTGCGGCAGAACGAGGACGAGATCCGCCAGAGGCGGGTCCTGGAGCATGAGCACGCCCCCATGCTCAGAACGCTCAGGGAGCGCGCTAACACGGCCTTGGGCAACATTTTCCAGGCCGCTACCGAGGTGTCGCATGAGACCAACTATGCCGGCAACCTCCAATATTTCACTGACGTGGTGACGCTCCTGGAGAACCGCTCCGAGAGGTCCCGTTGGCTCGTCGAGGAGAGGAGCCGAGCCTTGCTTGGGTGTGCCTTCTCCCGTGTCTTTAGCCACCTGCAGAACATGGATCCCTACTTCAATTTCGACGTCGCCATTGCACCTGTGCCCATAGCCATCCTGGGCGACCTGGCGCAATGGGTGGAGGACAATGTGGACGCCCTCATTAGGGCCTTCGCGTCTGATGATGATGGCGTGATCGTGGCCGCCGATGAAGGCGGCGTGGTGGACGCGCCTGGCGCTGGAGGAGGTGTGGGTGGTGATGGTGATGACGCCAGCGACGCCTCTGGAGGCGCCCCAGATGACGTGGCGAGCGATATGTCCGACTGATCGCGCGTCCCCCGTGGTTTACCCTGCGTGAAGAAAGTTCGGGCTTGGCCCTGAAGACTGTAAGAGCATTTTGGGAGGGGAAGCCCCTCATGTAAAGGTTTGCGAACAATATCCCTGTAAGTGTAATGCTGCGCGTGTGCTTAGCCACTGGCCTGGCGATGGGTCAGCTGACCTATTTACCTCCTGACCCCGACGAGTCCCAAGCGGGCCTGTGGGGGCTACTATGCCTCGACTGTCTTCTGAATGGTCCCGTCAATCCTGCGGTGAGAACCTCCGGAGAGGGTGTGGCGACTGCGGTCCAGATTGTAGACGTGCCTGGACTGGCCCAGCTCGCGAGGGGCTCACGAGGGGAGGCAGCCGACGCTAACTTGGACGTAAGGTCGAAACCAGAACACGAGAGATTGCTCCAACGAGACTAAGCTCCCCTTCCCCAGACACACACAAGTCTCAAGTTCAAATCCAAATTAAATTCAAATCGAAGAACCTTGACAACAGAGGAAAAGGCAAAAGGCAAAAAGCCGCGTCTGGCACCTAGTCTAGTCTTCGACGTCTTCTCACCAGCGCGGAGCTAAGTGCTGCCACTGGGCGTGGGCGGGAGCCCCCGAGGCCGGAGGGCGGCTCTCCGAAGACTCTGGGGCATGTACAACCCCACTCATTATTATGTGAGAGTGTCACGGGGTGGCGAGCTTCGCAGGCACTAGGCCTTCTTCACAGGTACCGGCCTTGCTTCATATCGCCAGACGAGGGCCCCGCCTTGCGCCGCACTCTACCGCCATTGACGGTGTCCGGAAACCAAGGACGAGGCCAATGGGGTAGAGCGATCGCCAGCGATTCCCCCGACGACCACGGGTCCTCTACCGGGGGCAGGCCCTGGGGCACCTCCCCGGCAGAGGGCCTACCTCCGAAGAACACCTTGCTCTGCACGCCATGGGGAGGAGCCTGGCTCCCGACCCCTCTCCTGCTGCCCCCAGTGCCCTCCTCCTGAGGGGAAAGAGATTGCCTGTGACGCCCCCGGTTTGACCGTACACTAATCATGCATGCAATGTGTATGATCAAGATCAAGGACTCACGGGAAGATATCACAACACAACTCTAAAACATAAATAAGTCATACAAGCATCACAATACAAGCCAGGGGCCTCGAGGGCTCGAATACAAGTGCTCGATCATAGACGAGTCAGCGGAAGCAACAATATCTGAGTACAGACATAAGTTAAACAAGTTTGCCTTAAGAAGGCTAGCACAAAATGGAATACAAATCGAAAGAGGCGCAGGCCTCCTACCTGGGATCCTCCTAAACTACTCCTGGTCGTCATCAGCGGGCTGCACGTAGTAGTAGGCACCTCCAGCGTAGTAGGAGTCGTCGTCGAAGATGGCGTCTGGCTCCTGGACTCCAGCATCTGGTTGCGACAACCAGAAAGAAAGGAAAGGGGGAAAAGGGGGGAGAAAGCAACCGTGAGTACTCATCCAAAGTACTCGCAAGCAAGGAACTACACTACATATGCATGGGTATATGTGTAAGGAGGCCATATCGGTGGACTGAACTGCAGAATGCCAGAATAAGAGGGGGATAGCTAGTCCTATCGAAGACTACGCTTCTGGCAGCCTCCGTCTTGCAGCATGTAGAAGAGAGTAGATTGAAGTCCTCCAAGTAGCATCTCCAAGTAGCATCTCCGGTAGCATCGCATAGCATAATCCTACCCGGCGATCATCCCCTCGTCGCCCTGTGGAAAAGCGATCACCGGGTTGTCTGTGGAACTTGGAAGGGTGTGTTTTATTAAGTATCTGATTCTAGTTGTCATAAGGTCAAGGTACAACTCCAAGTCGTCCTGTTACCGAAGATCACGGCTATTCGAATAGATTAAACTTCCCTACAGGGGTGCACCAACTTACCCAACACGCTTGATCCCATTTGGCCGGACACACTTTCCTGGGTCATGCCCGGTCGCGGAAGATCAACACGTCGCAGCCCCACCTAGGCACAACAGAGAGGTCGGCATGCCGGTCTAAACCTAAGCGCACAGGGGTCTGGGCCCATCGCCCATAGCACACCTGCACGTTGCGAGGGCGGCCGGAAGCAGACCTAGCCTAGCAGGCGTTCCAGTCCAATCCGGCGCGCGCCGCTCCGTCGCTGACGTCTGAAGTGCTTCGGCTGATACCACGACGCCGGGATACCCATAACTACTCCCGCGTAGATGGTTAGTGCGTATAGGCTCGTAGCCAACTCAGATCAAATACCAAGATCTCGTTAAGCGTGTTAAATATCCGCGAACGCCGACCAGGGGTAGGCCCACCTGTCTCCTAGGTGGTCTCAACCTGCCCTGCCGCTCCGCCACAAAGTAACAGTCGGGGGCCGTCGGGAACCCAGGCCCACCTCTACCGGGATGGAGCCACCTGTCCTTTCAGCCCCCATCTCCGAACAGTATCACAGGTAATGTAACAGCGTAAAGTATATTGCCCGTGATCACCTCCCGAAGTGATCACAGCCCAGTAGTATAGCATGGCAGACGGACAAGAGTGTAGGGCCACTGATGGAACACTAGCATCCTATACTAAGCAGTAGGATAGCAGGTAAAGGTAACAACAGTAGTAGCAAGGACAGGCTATGCAGCAGTATAGGATTAACTGAAAGCAGTAACATGCTACACTACTCTAATGCAAGCAGTATAGAGAAGAGTAGGCGATATCTGGTGATCAAAGGGGGGGCTTGCCTGGTTGCTCTGGCAAGAGAGAGGGGTCGTCAACTCCGTAGTCGAACTGGGCAGCAGCAGCGTCGGTCTCGGTGTCTAGCGGAAAAAGAGGGGGAAGAAACAATGAATACCATGTAAACAGATGCATATCGATGCATGACAAGACAAGTAACGATGCTAGGCATGCCCTAACGTGGTATGAGGTGGTACCGGTTAAGGGGGGAAACATCCGGGAAAGTATTCCCGGTGTTCCGTGTTTTCTGACAGATGAACCGGAGGGGGAAAGTTGCGGGTTTGATATGTTAGGGGTGTGTGGTGGACGAACGGGCTGCGTATCCGGAATCGTCTCGTCGTTTTGAGCAACTTTCATGTAGAAAGTATTTTTATCTGAGCTACGATTTATTTTATATGATTTTCTAAAGTTTTAATCATTTTTAAAATTTATTTAACTATTTAATTCTAACATTATCCAGAATAGTGCATGCTGACGTCATCATGACGTCAGCATGACGTCAGCAGTCAACAGGGAGTTGACTGGGTCAATCTGACGTGTGGGACCGAGCTGTCATACTCTGATTATTCTAATTAGGGTATAACTAATCTAATTACCGTTTAATTAAACTAACTAATTAATTAGACCACTAAATAGAGTTAATTAACTTATCGATTCGCTAATTAATAAATTAATTAATTAATTTCATTTTTATTTTTAATCATTATTATCTTAAATTCCTTTTGTTTGGTTTTTTTATAAACGTTCTGGGGCGGGGCCCGTTTGCCATAGGCCCATAGGGGCCTATCGGGTTCGGGTGCTCGGTAGCGGATGAGCGCGGGCTCCAGGAGCGGGCGGCCGACAGGGGCGAGATCGGGCACGGCGTCGCCCGAGCGGGAGCGCCGGCTAGCAGGGCGGGACGCTGGTGGCCAGGGCTGCGCGCCGGCGCGGCGCAGTAGCAGGGCCACTGCGGGACGGAAACGGGGCGACGGTGCGGGGAACCGACGAGCGAGGGTGGAGGTGGCCGCGGACGACTATGGCAGGGCGGCGGGTGCGGACCGTGGGCACGGGCATCGTCTGGGGCCAAGTGGGAGCACGACGAGGCCGACGGGTGACAACGGGCGGCAGGCCACGCGGGCACTGGCAGGGGGCGCGGGCGCGGCCAGGGCGGCCGGCGCGCGTGCGGGCGCCGGTGAGCGAGGCCATGGCCGAAGTGGCCGGAGCAGGGGAGGAGGAGGAGATGCCGGAGCCTCACCATGGGGCCGTGGGGTCTAGGCAGCAGTGCTCGGGGTGGAAGATGGGGACGCAACGCCGGCGAGGAGGAGATCCCGCGAGGAAGAGGAAGGCGACGGTGGCCGCGGCGTCGTGAGTGTCGGGGTCGATGGGCGACGGGGGAGAGGAAGCGCCGACGAGGTGGTCCTCAGGTGCGGCGTCCTGCAAAGCCAGGGCGACGACGATGACTGGGAGGGTCCGTCGGTGGAGGGGTCGACGACGAGGGCAGCGAGGTGAGGCGGTTGACGGCGACAAGCGCGGGGAAGGGCGCCGACGCCCGATCCAGATCTGGATCGGGAGGAGACGAGGGAGAGAGGGAAACGTGGGGGGAGGAGTGGGTAGTGGGCTAGGGTTCGGTGTCCCCAGGGGTTAGTAGGTGAGGTGGGGGCCGGCCTGGGCCAGTGGGCTGACCGGCGGGCCGTCTGGCCCGGTTGGCCGGGGGGTTTATTTTATTTTGTTTCTGGTTTTCTTTTCTTTTTATTCTCTTTCCTTTCTATTTTATTTTAGTTATACTTTATTTTTAGTTTAGTAAAATATGACAATAGCTCCAAAAATAGTGTTTCAAAATAACCCACTACCCTAAAAAGTTTGGTGACTAATAAGCTAGTTTAACATTTGTTTATTAATTTAATAGTATTCAATTAATTGTTTTTGCTACAGTTTTATCTAGTTAAGTGCATTTAAACTTTTTATAATCACTTGGTTTATCCACCAACATTACTTATGAATTATTTGGCTCACTCCGAACATTTTAGTTTTAATATTTGAAATCTTTTATTGTTTGCTTGATTATGAATTTGAATTCGAATCGATTTCGAATCATTGCAAGGTTAGCAACAGTAACCGAGGTGACGTGGCATGATTAGCGTGGGATTACTGTAGCATGATTATCCGGGCGTCACAATTCTCCTCCACTACAAGAAATCTCGTCCCGAGATTTAAGAGGGGGACTAGGGGGTAAGGTCTGGTTACGAAATTCTAACGAACCCTCTTGGTCTTGGTTGCTCTTCTCGAAGCAGTTGATTCATTACATTGATGTCTTCATTTTTCTGCTTCAGGTCATTGAGATGAAAAGTCGGCATCCTTTCTTCGGAAACTCCATCGTACTTACGAATAGGTAACGGGGTAGATTGGAAACGACAGAATGCTATAAGGGTAATAATCTGGGATTAACCCATGAATGAGCATATGAGTACCTCTCGAGTTGAACAAAATAAACACATCGAGAGTAAAGTTGGAAGGTACAATAAGAAGTTTCAAGCAGCCAGGCAATCGTTCAATGCCTAGACATAAGGTGAAAGGGGTTCCAAGCAACGGAATAATTATTGTTTCCGATGCCAGAATTGATGATCTCATCGGAAGGTGGCTCATGAATTACGTACGAGTCCACGCGAGAGGAATAACTTTGGGAATAGGGGGTGTACAGGAGAGTCAGGTTTCGATCCTGTGGAACTGTGGGTTATGGGCCCACCATGTGGGTTAAAAGTAGGAAGGGCGGAGACGTCTTGCGTGATCATGCAAGAAAGGCATGTCAGAGGATAGCCTGTCGATTATGTTGGCAACAACGTCGATACCAGGGGCGAGGGACGAAGAGAACCATTTTCCTGCTCGTTGAACGAGGCGGACCAATAGGCAAAGTTCTCGTCCATCGGTGGTTACCAAAATGTCATCAACAAAAGTAACAGGGTCTTACTGACCGAGTTGTACACCAAGGTGTTTGCACAAGTAGGGAATTATTACTGTTTATATCATATAGATCATAGAAAGGGTTTAAATAAACCAATGGAAGGGAAAGGTGATTTCCAGGTTTAATCAAAACAATGGGGAGGAAAATGTGTATACACACATATTTCAGGGGTATATCCTTCCCAAGGACAAGCGGGGCATGATATCCATGACAGGATAGAAGTAGAGAATCATTGAGGTAAAGGGAGAGGAATTTCATGACGTTACCCATACAACGGTGTTTGGATAATTGATAAAGAGAATTTAGCATTGTGCTTGAAATGTTCTTGTTGATGAACGGAGTACCACAGACATGCTTCGAGATAGCATTGACATGGTCTTCAAGCAAAGGTCGGACTTTAGATACTCAATGGATCCATCAGGAATAGCTTATAAAATAGGTCTTACAATTTCCTCCAGGAAGAATGGTTATCCTTGCAAAAGAAATTATAACGATAGGTCCTCCACCCATGGGGGGGTGCTAGGCATGACATCATGTTACCGGGTCATCAAAGGTCCAACATCATAACTCTTGGAAAGTTGTCCCAACCATCATATCTGACCGAGATTCGGATCCGATTGGTGTCAGGATAACTCAGACTCAGGATGTCTGTGAAGAAAAGGTGCAACACAAATTGTCAAGATGACATTGTAAGATTCTTGGGAACTAAACTATGGAAGCGAGTTCCGAAACAAGAGTTCATCATTAAGTCAAGGAGAGAATGAGGAGGTGGCTGATGGACTCAGCGACATTCCATTGAGATCTCAAAAGATGGATTTCCACGATTATCTGAACAAGGAGATAACCCTTTTCAGATCAAATGATATAGTGAGGTATGCTCGAGGAAAACATACATAATTAAACATTGGTTGAAAGGTGCGCCCGAAATATGGGTTGGGTTGCACGACAAATGTCGGAATGGTGATTCAATAATCAATAGACTAAGAATGAACAGCCTACCATTAACTTCAAAGCAATAGGGTTGCTAGAAGGGCAGAATCCAAACAGCACCGTCCACTTGTAGGTACCTCGGTTAGAATCAACACGGGAACCAAGAAAGAATGGTGATGGTGAGAAGTATCACTATACCAAGAATTCTTAAGAGGTGGAGTAATCCTCATGACATTCTTGTCATAAAAGATGGTAATACTCCAAGCTAAAGAAGAACAAATGTTGGATAGTAAGGATCTCAAGGTATAACACGAAACACGAACCAGTTTGTGTTGAACGGAAGGCAATAAAGTGGTTGATGATAACACCAATCATCGAGGGCAAGGATGGTATTTCTCATCATGATTTCAATAGATCTCTTGGAAGAGCTCAGAATGTTGATGATATTCACGACACATTTGTCGCGAGAGTTCATGAAGATGTAATCGATCGGCGACGACATCAAGTCAAAGTAATGATAAAGTGAAAGGTTATTGGAACCAAGGGTACGACACAAACTCGAAACCAAGCTTGTTGTTCAAGGCGAAATGATATGACGATGATGATCGACGTAAGGTTAGTTCATCGTCGAAAATTATGCTCCGGGAAGAAGGACCGGGTAGCACAGTTAAAATTAGCTCGATAATGATATAGCCGATCAGGCTAGGAACGACTTGAAGGATTAATAAATTTGTAAGCAGTGATGGGTTCAAATACTTGTTGAATCGCAATGCGAACTCGATTCAGTTATCGGTGTCTTTGAGTTTTTAATAACTCAGAGCCCGTGAAAAATTTGAATCAGTGAGAAGGTAGTACTTGATGAACTCATAAAAATTTAGGCAGTTCCATGATAATCTCGAGATACCATGGGGTAATACTCGACGACAGTCCAAAGTAGAGCTTGGACTGGGGTATTGCTCTAAAGAAGATAAGTGCTTAAACTTGCACGAGAAATGGTATTTCAAGGAGATCATGGTCGGAACCACGATTGCAAAAGGCCAAATCCCAGATATAAGAACTTATACCAAGGGAATAATTAATTTAAGAGAAGCTTTAATGATATGATCTACATCATGTCCATGGGCATGAACACAAAGTTCAAGGTCGACTCCCACTTCTTCAATGCCTAACCTTTCATTCACTTCTCTAGATAAAAATGATTTCAGTGTCAAAACCTACCTGGTGAATTATCAGAGGAGTATGACCCGTAAAGACTTTCGAGTTCACACAGATTAAGGAAGGCATAGGTCCAACCCATCGGGGCTTCTTAGGACATATACCACAACTTCAGGGGTAAATAACACAAGCTCGAAAGCATAGCATGTTTGACAAAGCAGAGGATACACTTTACCAAAGGCATTATGTATCCGAGAAAGGACTCACAGAGTTATTGAATACGGGGAACACTGCCGGATAATAATCCAACAAGAGGTCTTGTGGTCTACAACGGAGCTGATGTGAGTATCGGGAACCCTATCAAAGGAAGCAGGAATGCAAGTGCATCGGATTATAGAAACAACTGACTAACTCACAGCTCAAATGCAAAGGAATTATGAATTCCAAGACAAGGGATCAGAAGCAATGCTCTGATTAAGGATGGATAAGTTGAATAGCCTTAGGGGTACAATCGATGGCAATTTGATTGGTCGAGATCCAGCTCATTTTCAAATTGACGTCTGAGCCGGAAAGATAATTTAGAAGGGTTGATAGATGATTGTGTGCGTTCGCACACATGTTGAATCAATAGGATCAAAATGACGGTGTCAAAAGATACTAGTGAATATTGCTAGCGACATGGGAGCATCCATAATGTAAGCATACAAGTATTTGCAGAGCAGTAGTTTGAAGAGGATGCTCAGAAGGTCGGATAGTATTTCAGAGTATCTTATGAAGCATACGAACAACGGGGGATGAACAGATACTCAATAAGTGCGAGGAATTTTCAATAGGGATATTCATGTGGTAAAGAACTGCAAGGCAGTAAGCTTAAAGGATTTTCGGAACAACGGGGAGCAATTTAGGGCATCTTGTAATAACAAGAGCAACTGAGGATGAAGGTATGAACGGCAATTGTAGGTAGTTATCCATAAGGATATTTCGGTGGTAGGGAATTGCAAATGCGACGGACACAGAGTCTCGAGAGAACATCAGAGAGTATCTTCAAAATCTTCTGGTGCAGCCGACGATCATCGGTAATAAGGGGCTCTTCGGGTGAAAGTGATCACGAGATCCTAATGTTAGATTTAGTAAAATTCATTAAACCCGAATAGAAGAGAGGTCAGAGTCCCAGAGTATAGACGAGGAGTAAAAGATCCTAGTACCACCCAATGGCGACGTGGGCCCGTAAGGGCACACAGCCATGTTAGTAAAAGTTTTGTAATGTCTAGACTCGACTTCGGCCAAGGAGTTGGAAAGGGGGATTCCTACAGGCAGTCGGCTCTGATACCAACTTGTGACGCCCCCGATTCAATCGTACACTAATCATGCACGCAAATGTGTACGATCAAGATCAGGGACTCACGGGAAGATATCACAACACAACTCTAAAACATAAATAAGTCATACAAGCATCATAATACAAGCCAGGGGCCTCGAGGGCTCGAATACAAGTGCTCGATCATAGACGAGTCAGCGGAAGCAACAATATCTGAGTACAGACATAAGTTAAACAAGTTTGCCTTAAGAAGGCTAGCACAAACTGGGATACAGATCGAAAGAGGCGCAGGCCTCCTGCCTGGGATCCTCCTAAACTACTCCTGGTCGTCGTCAGCGGCCTGCACGTAGTAGTAGGCACCTCCAGTGTAGTAGGATCGTCGTCGACGGTGGCGTCTGGCTCCTGGACTCCAGCATCTGGTTGCGACAACCAGAAAGAAAGGAAAGGGGGAAAAGGGGGAGAAAAGCAACCGTGAGTACTCATCCAAAGTACTCGCAAGCAAGGAACTACACTACATATGCATGGGTATATGTGTAAAGGGCCATATCGGTGGACTGAACTGCAGAATGCCAGAATAAGAGGGGGATAGCTAGTCCTATCGAAGACTACGCTTCTGGCAGCCTCCGTCTTGCAGCATGTAGAAGAGAGTAGATTGAAGTCCTCCAAGTAGCATCTCCAAGTAGCATCTCCAGTAGCATCGCATAGCATAATCCTACCCGGCGATCCTCCCCTCGTCGCCCTGTGGAAAAGCGATCACCGGGTTGTCTGTGGAACTTGGAAGGGTGTGTTTTATTAAGTATCCGGTTCTAGTTGTCATAAGGTCAAGGTACAACTCCAAGTCGTCCTGTTACCGAAGATCACGGCTATTCGAATAGATTAACTTCCCTGCAGGGGTGCACCAACTTACCCAACACGCTTGATCCCATTTGGCCGGACACACTTTCCTGGGTCATGCCCGGCCTCGGAAGATCAACACGTCGCAGCCCCACCTAGGCTCAACAGAGAGGCCAGCACGCCGGTCTAAACCTAAGCGCACAGGGGTCTGGGCCCATCGCCCATAGCACACCTGCACGTTGCGTACGCGGCCGAAAGCAGAACTAGCCCCCTTAATACAAGAGCAGCTTACGTCCAATCCGGCGCGCGCCACTCAGTCGCTGGCGTCACGAAGTGCTTCGGCTGATACCACGACGCCGAGTGCCCATATCTTTCCCACGTAGTTTGGTTAGTGCGTATAGGCTCGTAGCCAACTCAGATCAAATACCAAGATCTCGTTAAGCGTGTTAAGTATCCGCGAATGCCGAACAGGGCCAGGCCCACCTCTCTCCTAGGCGGTCTCAACCTGCCCTGTCGCTCCGCCACAAAGATCCACTCGCGGGTGCTCCACCAGCCGACCCGACTTTAGTCTCCCACATGTATCATGTATAAAGTATATAGTATATACCCGTGATCACCTCCCGAGTGATCACGGCCCGATAGTATAGCACAGCAGACGGACAGAATGTAGGGCCACAGATGGAAATACTAGCATCCTATACTAAGCAAGTAGGATTGCAGGTAAAGGTAACAATAGTAGTAACAAGGCCAGGCTATGCATCAGAATAGGTTAACAGAAAGCAGTAAATGCTACACTACTCTAATGCAAGCAGTATAGAGTAGAATAGGCGATATCTGGTGATCAAGGGGGGGGGGGGGCTTGCCTGGTTGCTCTGGCAAGAGAGAGGGGTCGTCAACTCCGTAGTCGAACTGGGGCATCAGCATCGTCACGGGGTCTACCGAAGAGAAGAGGGGGGGAGAAACAGTAAATACATAGCAAGCAAGTGCATAACAGGATAACAGGCAGAGCTAGACGTGTTCTAACGCGGTATGAGGTGATACCGGTGAAGGGGGAAGCATCCGGGAAGTATTCCCGGGGTTCCGTGTTTTCGGGCAGAGGAGCCGGAGGGGGAAAGTTGCAAGTTCGATAGGTTAGGGGGGTGTGGCGGACGAACGGGTTGCGTATCCGGAATCGTCTCGTCGTTTTGAGCAACTTTCATGTAGAAAGTATTTTCATCTGAGCTACGATTTATTTTATATGATTTTCTAAAGTTTTAATCATTTTTAGAATTTATTTAACTATTTCATTCTAACATTATCCAGAATAGTGCATGCTGACGTCTCATCATGACGTCAGCAGTCAACAGGGAGTTGACTGGGTCAATCTGACGTGTGGGACCCAGCTGTCATACTCTGATTATTCTAATTAGGGTATAACTAATCTAATTACCGTTTAATTAAACTAACTAATTAATTAGATCACTAAATAGAGTTAATTAACTTATCAATTCGCTAATTAATAAATTAATTAATTAATTTCATTTTTATTTTTAATCATTATTATCTTAAATTCCTTTTGTTTGGTTTTTTTATAAACGTTCTGGGGCGGGGCCCGTTTGCCATAGGCCCATAGGGGCCTATCGGGTTCGGGTGCTCGGTAGCGGATGAGCGCGGGCTCCAGGAGCGGGCGGCCGACAGGGGCGAGATCGGGCACGGCGTCGCCCGAGCGGGAGCGCCGGCTAGCAGGGCGGGACGCTGGTGGCCAGGGCTGCGCGCCGGCGCGGCGCAGTAGCAGGGCCACTGCGGGACGGAAACGGGGCGACGGTGCGGGGAACCGACGAGCGAGGGTGGAGGTGGCTGCGGACGACTGTGGCAGGGCGGCGGGTGCGGACCGTGGGCGCGGGCGTCGTCTGGGGCCAAGTGGGAGCACGACGAGGCCGACGGGTGACTACGGGCGGCAGGCCACGCGGGCACAGGCAGGGGGCGCGGGCGCGGCCAGGGCGGCCGGCGCGCGTGCGGGCGCCGGTGAGCGAGGCCATGGCCGAAGTGGCCGGAGCAGGGGAGGAGGAGGAGATGCCGGAGCCTCACCATGGGGCCGTGGGGTCTAGGCAGCAGTGCTCGGGGTGGAAGATGGGGACGCGACGCCGGCGAGGAGGAGATCCCGCGAGGAAGAGGAAGGCGACGGTGGCCGCGGCGTCGTGAGTGTCGGGGTCGATGGGCGACGGGGGAGAGGAGGCGCCGACGAGGTGGTCCTCGGGTGCGGCGTCCTGCGAAGCCAGGGCGACGACGATGACTGGGGGGGTCCGTCGGTGGAGGGGTCGACGACGAGGGCAGCGAGGTGAGGCGGTTGACGGCGACAAGCGCGGGGAAGGGCGCCGGCGCCCGATCCAGATCTGGATCGGGAGGAGACGAGGGAGAGAGGGAAACGTGGGGGGAGGAGTGGGTAGTGGGCTAGGGTTCGGTGTCCCCAGGGGTTAGTAGGTGAGGTGGGGGCCGGCCTGGGCCAGTGGGCTGACCGGCGGGCCGTCTGGCCCGGTTGGCCGGGGGGTTTATTTTATTTTGTTTCTGGTTTTCTTTTCTTTTTATTCTCTTTCCTTTCTGTTTTATTTTAGTTATACTTTATTTTTAGTTTAGTACAATATGACAATAGCTCCAAAAATAGTGTTTCAAAATAACCCACTACCCTAAAAAGTTTGGTGACTAATAAGCTAGTTTAACATTTGTTTATTAATTTAATAGTATTCAATTAATTGTTTTTGCTACGGTTTTATCTAGTTAAGTGCATTTAAACTTTTTATAATCACTTGGTTTATCCACCAACATTACTTATGAATTATTTGGCTCACTCCGAACATTTTAGTTTTAATATTTGAAATCTTTTATTGTTTGCTTGATTATGAATTTGAATTCGAATCGGTTTCGAATCATTGCTAGGTTAGCAACAGTAACCGAGGTGACGTGGCATGATTAGCGTGGGATTACTGTAGCATGATTATCCGGGCGTCACATTGCCGCACTGGGGCAGCCATCCGCCGCGGTGACCTGAACCTCCTGCGACCCATGGTTAGCATAAGACTGCTCCTGAGGAAGTAGTGGTACCCGGTAGTAGTCGAGGCTCCCGTGAGGCTCCTGAAAGAGCTCGGCTTCTGGCGCCTCTTCCTCCCTGTCTGGCCCAAGGAACGAGCCGTGGTCTTCCTCCAGCGTGTACCTTCGATCCACCATGTGGGGCACATAGGCCTCCGGGGTCACCTCCCCAAAGGCCTCGCCCCAGGGGGCAGGCCTTGTGGCACCTCCCCGACAGAGGGCCTACCTCCGGAGTGCGCCTGGTGTCGAGCGCTGCGGGGGTGAACCCGGATCCCGGCCCCTTTCCTGCAGCCCCCGGTGCCCTCCTCCCGAGGGGTAGGAGGCTGCAGCATTGGGACAGCCATCTGCTGTGGTGACCTGTACCTCCTGCGACCCATGGTTAGCATAAGTTTGCTCCTGAGGAAGTAGTGGTACCAGATAGTTGCTGCCGCCGGTGTAGCCGTCGAGGCCCTCTTGGGGCTCTTGAAAGAGCTCGGCTTCTAGTGGCTCCTCGCCCCAGCCTGCCTCAAGGAACGAGTCGTGGTCTTATTCCAACGCGCATTCTCGATCCACCATGTGGGGCACATAAGCTTCTGGCACCGCAACTCCACGGTTCTCGTCGTAGTGCCCCACATGCCATGCAGTTCGGCCTGGAGATTTGTCTTGAGGGTGATGGCGCGGTGGCCCGTCGAGGCTAAAGGTCGCGGCGTGTGCTCCTTCGCCGGCCAGGGGTGTGGCCGGCGCGACTTGGCGCCCGGTGCTGACGGCCGGGTTGGCGTTGAGATGGGCCTGAAGTCCGCTCGAAGTCGCGTGGGCACATATGGGGCCGCCATACGGCCTGCCCTGGACCTAGGATGGCAACTAGATGTAGAAAGGAGGCGCTCCCGAGACGGCGGCGTCCAGAAGTTCGGCTACTCGCTCCAGTAGCACGTCAGGGCCGCCCTCCAGCAGCCGGCACCGCAGCAGCTCTCGGGCTACCGTGAGCGCGGCCCTGGAGTTCGCCTTCTCCCGTCGGGTGTGCGGCGCCGTGGCCGCGACGTGGTTCGAAGCTCTTGCTGCTAACCGCACCTGCCGCAGTGTGAGGGCAGGCGGCGTTTGGCCGCGTGCCATGCCGCCCAGTGGTCGGCGTTGGCAGTCGGGTCGCTTGACATCAGGACGGCGAGGCGACGAAACACGAGCAGGCGGAAGGAGGACTCCGGCGCACCCCTACCTGGCGCGCCAAATGTCGAATTTCGGGTTCCGGCAGACCCATGAGGTTCAAACACTCGGGTGCGCACGAAGATCTCTCCCCTACCAGCTCACGTCTCGAAGTCTCGCAAAGATCTAAGCAAGAAAGATAAACACACAAGGGACACGAGATTTATACTGGTTTAGGCCACCATTATGGTGTAATACCCTACTCCAGTGTGTGGTGTGGTGGATTGCCTCAGGGGCTGATGATGAACAGTACAAAGGGAGAATAGCCTCGCGAGGGGCTGTTCTTGAGCTGGTGCGATGAACTGCTTGGATGAGTTTAGTCGCTTCTCTCTCTCTCTCTCTCTCTCTCTCTCTCTCTCTCTCTGGTCAATCTCTCGATCTCTCTCTACCTTGTGGTGGCTAGTCCTATTTATAGAGCGAGGCCCTGGTCCTCTCCCCAAATAATGAGCGGGAAGGGCTCCAACAATTGGCCATTTTGAAGGGGAACATCTGGTACACTTATCCTGACTAAAGTTGGTCTTCGGCTGCCAAAGGCTCTGACGATGACGCTGCCCTGGGCTCCATGATGACCTCCATCCTGCCGTTATGCTGGTCTTGGTCTTGTTGCACCGAAATGGTAACCTTTGCATGATGCCTTGGCTTGTGCTTGCCTCCTTTGCACCGAAAGGGAAACAAGGACACTGCGCAGGCCGGCGCCCGCCTGGCACCCGCCTGGCCTCCGATCGTCATGGCTTGCATCACAGGCCCCTCGGGAGGTGCCCTGCCTTGATCTCTCCGTCTCCTCGCGAGCCTGCCTGAGGAGGCTGCTCCTGAGGAAGCTCCCTGTCGTCCGCCCCGCGAGGCTTGGCCCCTCGCGAGGGTCTTGAGCTTGAGTTGATGGAGCTAGGCTGCATTGGGCCCCCACTTGAGCCACACCGCAGGCAGGCAAGTCTTGGGACCCCCGTTCCCAGAACACCGACACAAGCTTGGAGAATGCTTCAGGTACCGAATTCTTTGTGTGCACAAGTCTTAAAGGCACGATGTTTTGTGGAGGGGTCAGTCCTTAATGCAACTTGCCTGGACGGTGGTTCCTTTACCTTCAGAAGTATCTTACACGGCAGGGGCCTCTTGTTAGATGGGCTTATTTGGATGATTGGTGATGGCACAAGAATTAATGTACACCATGACAATTGGATACCAAGGAAGGGAAGTTTAAGGCCACTGGGGCAAAGCTATATACATGGGATAACGAGGGTCTGTGACCTTCTCAATGTGCAAGGCAATGCATGGGACCAAAGCAAGGTGTACTCCATGTTCTCTCCAGATGAGGCTGATGAGATCATATAGATTCTGATTGGAGGACCGACTATGGGGGACTACTTGGCATGGAATTACACCAAGGATGGCGTGTTCACGGTGCGATCGACATATCACTTGTGGATGGCTCAGAAACGCCTCAAAGTAGGCCAGCCGGAATCCTCATCTACGGTGGCAGATCACAAATCATGGCTGACCCTTTGGGATACCTAGCGCAGGGCAAGGTGAAAACACACATGTGGCACCTGATCCAGAATGGATTGGCGGTGGGCACCGAACTCCAAAGGAGGAATATCAAAGAGGGTGTGTTCTGTGTTGCATGTGGGAGAGAGGAAATGAATTGTCACATATTTTGGGGCTGTTTTCACTCAAGGAAGTTCTGGAAGATCATGAATTCGGAGTTGGGGGTGCCGGTGGCAATCCCACCGGAGTCAGTCGGCTCCCAGAGTGCATTATTGAGATGGCTCTTGATGTGGTTTGCGGATGCATCCGATGATGAAAGGGCGGTCCTGGTCCAGGGTGTGTATGCGCTTTGGCTGGCCCGCAATAATGCAAGAGATGGACAGAGAATTGAAGATGCTGAAGTGATTGCGAGAAGAGTTTTCAACTTGATGGGAGAGTGGCAGTCCATCCATGGGAGAAAGAGCAAGCAAGATAATCCTGCCCCTCGCGAGAAATGGTGCCCACCAGAGGAGGGGTGGGTGAAAGCAAATGTCGACGGGGCAATGTCCAAGGTAGGGGAGCTGGGGGGCGCAAGCATTGTTCTTAGGAACCAGGAGGGAGCGTTCCTCGGCGGTGCTTGTCATGTATTTCCTCAGTGCAAGGAACCTGCAAGGGTGGAGCTATACGCTTGCAGAACAGCAGCACAACTAGTGGAGGAATTAAACGTACAAAACCTGCAGTTGAGATGGACTGCCGCGAGATTGTTTGCAAACTGTAGAGTAAGGAGAATGACTTATCACCACTGGGCCCGGTCATCGAAGAGGTTAAGCAATTGATGGCTTCGAGGGAGAGTTGGAGAGTCACTTGGGTTAGACGTTCTGCTAATAATGCAGCTCATTTGTTAGCTAGGGAGGGTGTGGCGAATAATCTCTGTAAGGTTTGGCTGCATGAACCCCTAGACTGTATTTTGCAGGTTGTGTCAGACGAGATCCCTGGTTGGGATGTTTAAATAAAGTTTTAAAATGAGTTTAAAAAAACCGAGAGCTTCATCACGAGCTGCGGATACACCGATATGGGCATGAAACTCCACGGGCATGTACACGGACTCCTCGGCATACACGATGATGTGTGAAGGAGGGATCAAGTTCCATCTAGGAATGTCGCCCCCCCCCCTTGCATGCAAAATGCTCATGTGGCTGGCCCTCAGTATAGGCTATGGACATCGGATAGGCGAGCTAGGCATGGCTTGCAGGACACGACCTCACCTTGCTTTCTTTGTGAGCAGGACAAGGATACGGTAGACACGTCCTTATGCAAAGTGTGTTCGCCCAGGTGTGGTACCAATGCTTCCTCAAGGCAGGGATCAATCTGAAATTGTTGCCATATGGACATGTAACACTACGGGCGTGTTTGGTTGCCCGCATGCAGCCCAACCAGGCCCGCGCGGGATGTGCGCGACCTGTTTGGTTGTCTAGGCTGCATGCGGTTTGTGGCCCGCACGAACCTTAAAGCAGCCTGCAGCCTGGCCCGGTGGAAACTGCCGAGTCGGCAGTTTCTCGCGAGCCTGGCTCGGCGCGGCCACGCGTGCGAGGCAGTTGCACGCCTTGGGCAGCGCGGGAGACGGAGGGGACGTCTCATAACTCGCCCCCCACTCTCCTCGCACCGCCCAGTCACACTGTTCCCACCGCTCCCTCTCTCCCTCACCGCCCCTCCCACTCCTCTCCTCCGATGGCTCCGCCTCGCCCACCGTCGTGCCGCCCTCTGAACCCCGTCGACCAGCGCATTACCAGCATCTAGGAGCGATAGCTGGCCGGGCTCTAGAACTCGGGTCGGGACCTGGCGTCGTTGCTGCGAGCGCCGTCCCCCATCTGCTGCCGGCCACCACGAGCGCCGGCCAATGCGGTGCCGGCCGCTCCTGCTCCGCCACCAATTCCGGACCTCGTGGTCCTAGGCTCGGCGACGGCACCGTCCACGGAGCCGCCGCTTCTTGGGACCCCATTGGGCAGGGGGTTTTCTTGACCCCCGTCCAAGGGTTTTCTGGTGTCGGCGGGTCGTCCTCCTCGAACTCCGGCGTGGCGATTAGCACAGGGACAATGTCGCAAGCCGTCGCCAGGGCCGGCTCCTCCACTGCTCCGCCACCCCTCTCCTTCCCGTCGGGGTTTTCACCACGGCCTCGGTTCACTGTGCGTGCTCCGGTGAGTCAAATGTTGGGGAACGTAGTAATTTCAAAAAAATTCCTATGTACACGCAAGATCATGGTGATGACATAGCAACGAGAGGGGAGAGTGTTGTCCACGTACCCTCGTAGACCGTAAGCGGAAGCGTTATGACAACGCGGTTGATGTAGTCGTATGTCTTCACGATCCGACCGATCCAAGCACCGAATGTACGGCACCTCCGAGTTCAGCACACGTTCAGCTCGATGACGATCCCCGGGCTCCGATCCAGCAAAGCTTCGGGGATGAGTTCCGTCAGCACGACGACATGGTGACGATGATGATGTTCTACCGGCGCAGGGCTTCGCCTAAACTCCGCGACGATATGACCGATGTGGAATATGGTGGAGGGGGGCACCGCACACGGCTAAGGAACGATTCGTAGATCAACTTGTGTGTCATGGGGTGCCCCCCTGCCCCCGTATATAAAGGAGGGAGGGGGGAGGCCGGCCGGCCCTTGTGGGCGCGCCAAGGAGGAGGAGTCCTCCTCCTAGTAGGAGTAGGACTCCCCCTTTCCTACTCCTACTAGGAGGGGAAGGAAGGGGAGAGGGGGAAAGGAAAGAGGGGGGCGCCCCCCCCCCTCCTAGTCCAATTTGGACCAGAGGGAAAGGGGGCACGCGGCCCACCCTAGCTGCCCCTCTCTCTTTCCACCAAGGCCCATGTGGCCCATTATCTCTCCCCGGGGGTTTCCGTAACCCTCCGGCACTCCGGTTTTCTCCGACAACATCCGGAACACTTCCGGTGTCCGAATATAGTCGTCCAATATATCAATCTTTATGTCTCGACCATTTCGAGACTCCTCGTCATGTCCGTGATCACATCCGGGACTCCGAACAAACTTCGGTACATCAAAACTTATAAACTCATAATAAAACTGTCATCGTAACGTTAAGCGTGCGGACCCTACGGGTTCGAGAACTATGTAGACATGACCTAGAACTATTCTCGGTCAATAACCAATAGCGGAACCTGGATGCCCATATTGGTTCCTACATATTCTACGAAGATCTTTATCGGTCAAACCGCATAATAACATACGTTGTTCCCTTTGTCATCGGTATGTTACTTGCCCGAGATTTGATCGTCGGTATCCAATACCTAGTTCAATCTCGTTACCGGCAAGTCTCTTTACTCATTACGTAATGCATCATCCCGTAACCAACTCATTGGTCACATTGCTTGCAAGGCTTATAGTGATGTGCATTACCGAGAGGGCCCAGAGATACCTCTCCGACAATCAGAGTGACAAAACCTAATCTCGAAATATGCCAACTCAACATGTACCTTCGGAGACACCTGTAGTACTCCTTTATAATCACCCAGTTACTTGTGACGTTTGGTAGTACCCAAAGTGTTCCTCCGGTAAACGGGAGTTGCATAATCTCATAGTTACAGGAACATGTATAAGTCATGAAGCAAGCAATAGCAATATACTAAACGATCAAGTGCTAGGCTAACGGAATGGGTCATGTCAATCACATCATTCTCCTAATGATGTGATCACATTAATCAAATGACAACACATGTCTATGGTTAGGAAACATAACCATCTTTGATTAATGAGCTAGTCAAGTAGAGGCATACTAGTGACTATATGTTTGTCTATGTATTCACACATGTATCATGTTTCCGGTTAATACAATTCTAGCATGAATAATAAACATTTATCATGATATGAGGAAATAAATAATAACTTTATTATTGCCTCTAGGGCATATTTCCTTCAGTCTCCCACTTGCACTAGAGTCAATAATCTAGATTACATAGTAATGATTCTAACACCCATGGAGTCTTCGTGCTGATCATGTTTTGCTCGTGAGAGAGGCTTAGTCAATGGGTCTGCAACATTCAGATCCGTATGTATCTTGCAAATTTCTATGTCTCCCACTTGGACTTGGTCCTGGATGGAATTGAAGCGTCTCTTGATGTGCTTGGTCCTCTTGTGAAATCTGGATTCCTTTGCCAAAGCAATTGCACCAGTATTGTCACAGAAGATCTTCATTGGTCCCGATGCACTAGGTATGACACCTAGATCGGTAATGAACTCCTTCATCCAGACTCCTTCATTTGCTGCTTCCGAAGCAGCTATGTACTCAGCTTCACATGTAGATCCCGCCACGACGCTTTGTTTAGAACTGCACCAACTTACAGCTCCACCGTTTAATAAAAACACGTATTTGGTTTGCGATTTAGAATCGTCCGGATCAGTGTCAAAGCTTGCATCAATGTAACCATTTACGACTTGTTTAGAACTGCACCAACTTACAGCTCCACCATTTAATAAAAACACGTATCCGGTTTGCGATTTAGAATCGTCCGGATCAGTGTCAAAGCTTGCATCGACGTAACCATTGTGAAAGTCCTATTAAGCGTCTTGATCTATCTCTATAGATCTTGATGCCCAATATGTAAGCAGCTTCACCTAGATCTTTCATTGAAAAACTTTTATTCAAGTATCCCTTTATGCTATCCAGAAATTCTATATCATTTCCAATTAATAATATGTCATCTACATATAATATCAGAAATGCTACAGAGCTCCCACTCACTTTCTTGTAAATACAGGCTTCTCCAAAAGTCTGTATAAAACCATATGCTTTGATCACACTATCAAAGCGTTTATTCCAACTCTGAGATGCTTGCACCAGTCCATAAATGAATTGCTGGAGCTTGCATACTTTGTTAGCACCTTTTGGATCAACAAAACCTTCTGGCTGCATCATATACAACTCTTCTTCCAGAAATCCATTCAAGAATGCAGTTTTGACATCCATTTGCCAGATTTCATAATCATGAAATGCAGCAATGGCTAACATGATTCGGACAGACTTAAGCATCGCTACGGGTGAGAAAGTTTCATCGTACTCAACCCCTTGAACTTGTCGAAAACCTTTTGCAACAAGTCGAGCTTTATAGACAGTTACATTACCATCAGCGTCTGTCTTCTTCTTAAAGATCCATTTGTTCTCAATGGCCTGCCGATCATCGGGCAAGTCAACCAAAGTCCATAATTTGTTCTCATACATGGATCCCATCTCAGATTTCATGGCCTCTAGCCATTTTGCGGAATCTGGGCTCATCATCGCTTCCTCATAGTTCGTAGGTTCGTCATGGACAAGTAACATGACTTCCAGAATAGGATTACCGTACCACTCTGGTGCGGATCTTACTCTGGTAGACCTTCGAAGTTCAGTAGAAACTTGATCTGAAGTTTTATGATCAATATCATTAGCTTCCTCACTAATTGGTGTATGTGTCACAGGAACCGGTTCATGTGATGAACTACTTTCCAATAAGGGAGCAGGTACAGTTACCTCATCAAGTTCTACTTTCCTCCCACTCACTTCTTTCGAGAGAAACTCCTTCTCTAGAAAGGATCCATTCTTAGCAACGAATGTCTTGCCTTCGGATCTGTGATAGAAGGTATACCCAACTGTTTCTTTTGGGTATCCTATGAAGACACATTTCTCCGATTTAGGTTCGAGCTTATCTGGTTGAAGTTTCTTCACAAAAGCATCGCAGCCCCAAACTTTAAGAAACAACAACTTTGGTTTCTTGCCAAACCACAGTTCATAAGGCGTCGTCTCAACGGATTTTGATGGTGCCCTATTTAACGTGAATGCGGCCGTCTCTAAAGCATAACCCCAGCATGATAGCGGTAAATTAGTAAGAGACATCATAGATCGCACCATATCTAGTAAAGTACGATTACGACGTTCGGACACACCATTTCGTTGTGGTGTTCCGGGTGGCATGAGCTGTGAAACTATTCCGCATTGTTTCAAATGTAAACCAAACTCGTAACTCAAATATTCTCCTCCACGATCAGATCGTAGGAATTTTATTTTCTTGTTACGATGATTTTCCACTTCACTCTGAAATTCTTTGAACTTTTCAAATGTTTCAGACTTGTGTTTCATTAAGTAGATATACCCATATCTGCTTAAATCATCTGTGAAGGTGAGAAAATAACGATATCCGCCACGAGTTTCAACATTCATCGGACCACATACATCTGTATGTATGATTTCCAACAAATCTGTTGCTCTCTCCATAGTATCGGAGAACGGTGTTTTAGTCATCTTGCCCATGAGGCACGGTTCGCAAGTACCAAGTGATTCATAATCAAGTGATTCCAAAATTCCATCAGTATGGAGTTTCTTCATGCGCTTTACACTGATATGACCTAAACGGCAGTGCCACAAATAAGTTGCACTATCATTATTAACTCTGCATCTTTTGGCTTCGACATTATGAATATGTGTATCACTACTATCGAGATTCAACAAAAATAGACCACTCTTCAAGGGTGCATGACCATAAAAGATATTACTCATATAAATAGAACAACCATTATTCTCTGATTTAAATGAATAACCGTCTCGCATCAAACAAGATCCAGATATAATGTTCATGCTCAACGCTGGCACCAAATAACAATTATTCAGGTCTAAAACTAATCCCGAAGGTAGATGTAGAGGTAGCGTGCCGACCGCGATCACATCGACTTTGGAACCGTTTCCCACGCGCATCGTCACCTCATCCTTGGCCAGTGCTGGCTTATTCCGTAGTCCCTGTTTCGAGTTGCAAATGTTAGCAACAAAACCAGTATCAAATACCCAGGTGCTACTGCGAGCTCTAGTAAGGTACACATCAATAACATGTATATCACATATACCTTTGTTCACCTTGCCATCCTTCTTATCCGCCAAATACTTGGGGCAGTTCCGCTTCCAGTGTCCAGTCTGCTTGCAGTAGAAGCACTCAGTTTCAGGCTTAGGTCCAGACTTGGGTTTCTTCTCTTGAGCAGCAACTTGCTTGCTGTTCTTCTTGAAGTTCCCCTTCTTCTTCCCTTTGCCCTTTTTCTTGAAACTAGTGGTCTTGTTAACCATCAACACTTGATGCTCCTTCTTGATTTCTACTTCCGCAGCTTTTAGCATTGCGAAGAGCTCGGGAATTGTCTTGTTCATCCCTTGCATATTATAGTTCATCACGAAGCTCTTGTAGCTTGGTGGCAGTGATTGGAGAATTCTGTCAATGACACTATCATCAGGAAGATTAACTCCCAGTTGAATCAAGTGATTATTATACCCAGACATTTTGAGTATGTGTTCACTGACAGAACTATTCTCCTCCATCTTGCAGCTATAGAACTTATTGGAGACTTCATATCTCTCAATCCGGGCATTTGCTTGAAATATTAACTTCAACTCCTGGAACATCTCATATGCTCCATGACGTTCAAAACGTCGTTGAAGACCCGGTTCTAAGCCGTAAAGCATGGCACACTGAACTATCGAGTAGTCATCAGCTTTGCTCTGCCAGACGTTCTTAACGTCGTCAGTTGCATCAGCAGCAGGCCTGGCACCCAGCGGTGCTTCCAGGACGTAATTCTTCTGTGCAGCAATGAGGATAATCCTCAAGTTACGGACCCAGTCCGTGTAATTGCTACCATCATCTTTCAACTTTGCTTTCTCAAGGAACGCATTAAAATTCAACGGAACAACAGCACGAGCCATCTATCTACAACAAACATAGATAAGCAAAATACTATCAGGTACTAAGTTCATGATAAATTTAAGTTCAATTAATCATATTACTTAAGAACTCCCACTTAGACAGACATCTCTCTAGTCATCTAAGTGATCACGTGATCCAAATCAACTAAACCATAACCGATCATCACGTGAGATGGAGTAGTTTTCAATGGTGAACATCACTATGTTGATCATATCTACTATATGATTCACGCTCGACCTTTCGGTCTCCGTGTTCCGAGGCCATATCTGCATATGCTAGGCTCGTCAAGTTTAACCTGAGTATTCTGCGTGTGCAAAACTGGCTTGCACCCGTTGTAGATGGACGTAGAGCTTATCACACCCGATCATCACGTGGTGTCTGGGCACGACGAACTTTGGCAACGGTGCATACTCAGGGAGAACACTTCTTGATAATTTTAGTGAGAGATCATCTTAAAATGCTACCGTCAATCAAAGCAAGATAAGATGCATAAAGGATAAACATCACATGCAATCAATATAAGTGATATGATATGGCCATCATCATCTTGTGCTTGTGATCTCCATCTCCGAAGCACCGTCGTGATCACCATCGTCACCGGCGCGACACCTTGATCTTCATCGTAGCATCGTTGTCGTTTACGCCATCTATTGCTTCTACGACTATCGCTACCGCTTAGTGATAAAGTAAAGCAATTACAGGGCGTTTGCATTTCATACAATAAAGCGACAACCATATGGCTCCTGCCAGTTGCCGATAACTTCGGTTACAAAACATGATCATCTCATACAATAAAATATAGCATCACGTCTTGACCATATCACATCACAACATGCCCTGCAAAAACAAGTTAGACGTCCTCTACTTTGTTGTTGCAAGTTTTACGTGGCTGCTACGGGCTTAGCAAGAACCGTTCTTACCTACGCATCAAAACCACAACGATAGTTCGTCAAGTTAGTGTTGTTTTAACCTTCGCAAGGACCGGGCGTAGCCACACTCGATTCAGCTAAAGTGAGAGAGACAGACACCCGCCAGCCACCTTTAAGCATGAGTGCTCGTAACGGTGAAACCAGTCTCGCGTAAGCGTACGCGTAATGTCGGTTCGGGCCGCTTCATCTCACAATACCGCCGAACCAAAGTATGACATGCTGGTAAGCAGTATGACTTGTATCGCCCACAACTCACTTGTGTTCTACTCGTGCATATGACATCTACGCATAAAACCTGGCTCGGATGCCACTGTTGGGGAACGTAGTAATTTCAAAAAAATTCCTACGTACACGCAAGATCATGGTGATGACATAGCAACAAGAGGGGAGGGTGTTGTCCACGTACCCTCGTAGACCGTAAGCGGAAGCGTTATGATAACGCGGTTGATGTAGTCGTACGTCTTCACGATCCGACCGATCCAAGCACCGAACGTACGGCACCTCCGAGTTCAGCACACGTTCAGCTCGATGACGATCCCCGGGCTCCGATCTAGCAAAGCTTCGGGGATGAGTTCCGTCAGCACGACGGCGTGGTGACGATGATGATGTTCTACCGGCGCAGGGCTTCGCCTAAACTCCGCGACGATATGACTGAGGTGGAATATGGTGGAGGGGGGCACCGCACACGGCTAAGGAACGATCCGTAGATCAACTTGTGTGTCATGGGGTGCCCCCCTGCCCCCGTATATAAAGGAGGGAGGGGGGAGGCCGGCCGGCCCTTGTGGGCGCGCCAAGGAGGAGGAGTCCTCCTCCTAGTAGGAGTAGGACTCCCCCTTTCCTACTCCTACTAGGAGGGGAAGGAAGGGGGAGAGGGGGAAAGGAAAGAGGGGGGCGCCGCCACCCCCCCCCTTCTAGTCCAATTCGGACCAGAGGGAGAGGGGGCGCGCGGCCCACCCTGGCCGCCCCTCTCTCTTTCCACCAAGGCCCATGTGGCCCATTATCTCTCCCCGGGGGTTCCGGTAACCCTCCGGCACTCCGGTTTTCTCCGACAACGTCCGGAACACTTCCGGTGTCCGAATATAGTCGTCCAATATATCAATCTTTATGTCTCGACCATTTCGAGACCCCTCGTCATGTCCGTGATCACATCCGGGACTCCGAACAAACTTCGGTACATCAAAACTTATAAACTCATAATAAAACTGTCATCGTAACGTTAAGCGTGCGGACCCTACGGGTTCGAGAACTATGTAGACATGACCTAGAACTATTCTCGGTCAATAACCAATAGCGGAACCTGGATGCCCATATTGGTTCCTACATATTCTACGAAGATCTTTATCGGTCAAACCGCATAACAACATACGTTGTTCCCTTTGTCATCGGTATGTTACTTGCCCGAGATTTGATCGTCGGTATCCAATACCTAGTTCAATCTCGTTACCGGCAAGTCTCTTTACTCGTTACGTAATGCATCATCCCGTAACCAACTCATTGGTCACATTGCTTGCAAGGCTTATAGTGATGTGCATTACCGAGAGGGCCCAGAGATACCTCTCCGACAATCGGAGTGACAAAACCTAATCTCGAAATACGCCAACTCAACATGTACCTTCGGAGACACCTGTAGTACTCCTTTATAATCACCCAGTTACGTTGTGACGTTTGGTAGTACCCAAAGTGTTCCTCCGGTAAACGGGAGTTGCATAATCTCATAGTTACAGGAACATGTATAAGTCATGAAGAAAGCAATAGCAATATACTAAACGATCAAGTGCTAGGCTAACGGAATGGGTCATGTCAATCACATCATTCTCCTAATGATGTGATCCCATTAATCAAATGACAACACATGTCTATGGTTAGGAAACATAACCATCTTTGATTAATGAGCTAGTCAAGTAGAGGCATACTAGTGACTATATGTTTGTCTATGTATTCACACATGTATCATGTTTCCGGTTAATACAATTCTAGCATGAATAATAAACATTTATCATGATATGAGGAAATAAAAAATAACTTTATTATTGCCTCTAGGGCATATTTCCTTCATCAAACCTCCTCAATGCTTGCTCGTAGATGTAGATTAGGGGTTTATTTCTTAGGCATGTGCTAGTAGTTAGTGGATTCGATAGGATTAGATAGGATTCGAGTAGATCCGATTGGATGTGAACCCAATCAGACCGATCTGTTCTTGTTTCGTATAGTGTGTGTCCTAGGATAATTTTCTTTTGCTACTGCTAGTGTGTGCTAGGATCTGTGTTCATGCTACTAGTTGTGTTCATGCTAGAATCCCCAATGGTAGTGTGCTTTGCTAGGATCTATGTTCATGGTAGGGTCTTGCTAGGATGTGTGCTCATGCAAATGGCATGTTCATGTTCTAGGATCATGTTCATGTTGTTGTTCATGTTGCTAACATACATGTTCAAGCTAGAGTTTGTGTTGATTGTTATACGTGCATGTAGTAGGACCATTTTAGGATGCTGCCAATTGTGCATGGCTGCACATGGGTGCTATTGGCACTTGTTGTTGCTATTTTTAGATGTTTCCATGCTTAGGATAGTGCACTGATGAGTGGCAGTTGCAGAAAAGCAGATGCCACTGATCAGTGGACTTGCCCAACAGCAAGTACCACTGATCGGTGGCACTTATTGTTGGGCTAGTCCACTAATCAGTGCCACTTATCAATGGCACTTGTTGTTGGGCAAAATGCCACTTATCAATGGCACTTGCTTTTGGGAAAGTCCACTGATCAGTGGCATTTGCCTAACAGCAAGTGCCATTGGTAAGTGGCATTTGCTCAAAGAGTTTGTGCACTGATCAGTGGCATTTGCTCTTGGGCAAATGTCTCTGATCAGTGCCATTTTGCAAAGAGTTTGTGCACTAATACTTGTCGTCTTACCTGACAAGATATTAAAGACTGACTGGGATTTGGTGGGTGGAGGAGCTTAGGTGGTGGCCGGAGCTGAGGGCGCCGAGGATTTCATCCCCACAAACAGGTGGCTCAGGACGGTGGACCTGCCTGGCAGGATCGCCTTCATGAGCCTGCCTCGTTCAAGGGGACGATCTCCGAGGCAGGGCCACGAGGAGGGGGCCCGGGAGCCGCTGCGCTTCTACCAGCAGATTAAGGACAACGAGGACCTCGCCATGCTCGTCGTCCCTCCCAAGTTCGTGGAGGTGATGAACACCTGGTTGGTCATCAAGCGGCTCCCGCACGTGGTCAGGCTATCGGTGAACAAGCGGTGCGTGTTCTGGGTGCAGGTCCAAAACTTCGAGGGGCACATGGTGCTTGGCCGGGGCTGGAACTACTTCTGCCACCGCCATCGGATCGTCCCCGGCGACCTCGTCGTTTTGCGCATCTCAGGACTCGGACTGAAGGTTCAGATCTACAACCACGACTCCTTGGTCATGTGCAGGTTTTGTTGCAGCAGGCACAACTGCCATGGTGACATCGAGCATGCTATGTAGTTAAGTTAAGTAAGGTGTTAGTGTTGAACTTTTATGGTGTGTGGCGAGACTTGTGCTGGGAACTTGTTCATATTTTGGCCAGGAGCAGCACCCTGGCGTGGAGCAGGGAAGGAGGATGCCCCTGCTGTTAATCTAGACTTATGCTATGTAGTTAAGTTTGCTGTCATTTCTTTGCTTGTTGTGTTAAGTTTGATGTCATTTTCTTGCTTGCTTTGTTTGATCTTGATGTTGTGCTGATCATGTGGTGGTAAGGCCACCACATTTGAATAGGGTGAGCAGAAACACAAACGATGTTTGCAACCAAACAACTGAAGTTTGCATCTGCTCACACCCTAAGCACAAAAACGCCAACCAACCAGCAGGGGATAAGTGCCCTCCATGTGATGCCGGCAACCAAACAGGTTGCATCTGCTGCATATGAAGCTGCATTCCAAGAACCAGACTGGCTGAAGATGGACATGCAATACAACTACTATTGCAAACTGCAACCAAACACGCCATACACGAATGGTGGGCGACAACAAGGAAGCTAATTCCCAAGACCAAACGCAAGGACTTTGATTCCTTTGTTATGCTAGTTTGTTGGTGTCTGTGGAAGCAAAGGAACGGCAGAGTGTTTGTCAGGAGCGAGGTGCGTAACGAGCAAGGTACAGTACAGATCATATTTAAAGAGCGCAGTCTATGGGCGCTAGCGAGCAGGAGTGGAGTTTTGCATATATTTTTTTAGCAGTCCCTTAGTGATCTTGGGGGTGTGGGAGGGTGTGCACATTTGAGGTGTTGCTTGCCAAAATATAATCTTTTGTACTCCCTCCATAAATTAATATAAAAGCGTTTAGAACACTACTTTAGTGATCTAAACGCTCTTATATTAGTTTACAGAGAGAATACATATTTTTCTATCTTCTACTCCTTCCGTTTCAAAATAAGTGTCTCAACTTTATACTATTAGTACAAAGTTGTATTAAGGCTGAGACTTACTTTGGGACAGAAGGAGTATAAAGCTAAGGTACATCGTTGGCGTGCTCTCGAAAAAAATAAAATCGAGCCAATTGATCTGTCAGCCGAATACGAGCTTCGGAGTCTCAAAATATACATATGAAATATGAACTTTCCTGTTTCCTCCCCTTTGTTTAGTGATCGTGACACAGCTAATTAGCTTCCAAGAAATGGCATACAAAATTTGATTGCTCGCACGTCAGAGTACTGTGTTACCTACAATTTATTGGCCCCATGGTAAAGAAGGCAGTATTCGATCAACTAAAAAAAGACTCACTTGGTGGACCGTGAAAATGCCTATCTCCCATCGGCCATGGCTACAAAGATTATTCCTACGGTTCAAGCCTTCACAAGGATCCTCGACTAACTCTCTACTGCTAATGGCTGACGAAGCACAGAGTTCTGATGATAATGTCTCCGCAATCTCATTTTGACACTTGGACAACATCCCAAGGAACTCATGAAGAAACAGGACCAAGAAACTACTTCAAGGATTTTAAGAAAATCCCCCACCCCTTAGCATGATAAACAGTGCTTTACTTCACTTGTTTTCATTTTGTTTGGGAATTCTCTTGTAGTCGTAGCTGTTTATGTCCACCTTTTGCTGCAAAGCCTATGATAATACAGAGGGGGGAGAGAGAGAGAGAGAGAGAGAGAGAGAGAGAGAGCTCATCAGCCAGACCAATCATGAAAAAATGGCAGGCCTGGTTTCTTAACCATATGAACAAACCATTACCTTCAGTTCGTCCTCTAGCGAGAGCTTCTTAGGCTTATAAGCCCCTTCCACTGGTCCTGTTCGGCTCAGAGCTTTTGTTTTCTCTACGACCTCCCATTCCATGTCCTCCTTTTCCTTTGTTACTTCTTTGCTGCAAAATAAAAATGAACCGGCACCGTCAAATGTGTGAAACAAAAGGATATCTAGATACAATTACAGCCCATATTGGTTTCCTGTATTTTGGCCAGTGCAGAATGGTAAATGCCTTACCTTCCCTGTATGAGATGAGCTAGACCAACCGCACCAAACACTGTCAAAGAAATGAGCGGAAGGCCATATCGAACAAATGGATGCTTGCGTCCCCATCGTTTGAACTGTGAGGCTTGCTGAGCAATCTTAGCAGCTGGTTCCGTTGGATCAACTTTCTGAGTGGTATTCATGACAGAATTTGACATTTGCAAATGTAACAACTGCCACACACAAAAAGGTTGGCTTAAGGTCATGAAGTCGATAACACAGGAAGAAGGATGTGTTCTCGGATAATTGGGATGTTCTGGTGTACAATGGTTCATGACCATTCACTTTTTCAGATTAGCGTGTAGACTGCAGCTCATCCCTTTTAGCATTGAATTAATGATCAACTATACATGTAAGCTTCATTGAAAGCACCAGATTACTCACAGCGCTCAATAACCAGAAAAGAATATTCAAAGCACTCAAATCATCTTTTGGTGACCCAGACAGGCAGAAGATGTAAGACAGTAGAGCAGACAAAGTTTAAGCAAACTGACTGCAGTTTGTCAACACTTTGGTCTAATTCACAACAATAAGTCAACAATATCAAATGGAGTAAGCTAGTCTTGGGGTTAACTATAATAGCTACGCAATCATTTGGAATGAGCCCCTGGCCGGCAATGGATACCTCATATTTGCCTTGATCCCATGGGGTTGCCTCCAACATTAGCAGCAAAATCACTAACGAAATCACAAACATTACAGGATCACTCTGTTTCTGATTGTCATCAAGAATTTGCAATTAAAAAGTTATCTACACAGTGAGCACCAAATACTACTACAGCAATACTATCACAGGTTCATATACACAGGTTCATGATCAATACAATGAGCATCTACAAATCTCATTGCATCTCAACACATCTACACATGTGCATATTATGTTTACTCGCATTCAAAACTTAAGGCAACCAACACCAACCTTTGTGGCAGGTGGTTTCTGTCGAGGCAAAGAGTCGGCTGGGCGGCGAGCTAGGAATTTAATCTTTTGTCACTCCTTAATTTGTACTTCCTCTGTTCCTAAATATATGACATTTTGGTAGTTCAAATGAACTAGTATGTATTTAGGAACGGAGGGAGTATTTGATCTTTTGCCACTCTATTTTTTGCACTTTGATATTTTGCCTTTTTCCCCTCAAAAACAATCATTTCAATAGTAATGGAAAGTATATGCCCAAAACCATTGACCAAATTGCCATTTGTACACGTTTGACTGAATAATGAACAGGTCACGTAAAATCCCCAAAATTCCCCAAGTTGCCCGATGAGCCTAGCTTCCTCCGCCCTTGCTGCTCCCCGCAGGCGCACGTTGCTGCTGCTCCCCGCCGCTGCACCTTGCTGCTGCTCGTTGCCGCACCTGCAGCTCTCTGGCGCCGTCCCGTGCGCTTGCTGCTCCCCATTGCTCCCCACAAGCAGCAGCAGCAAGCCAGGGGCAGCGTCCATGTCGTGGACGCGGGAGACGACCAAGGGGCGGCGGCCAGGCCGAGGACGCAGGAGACGGCCAGGGGCGGCGGCGGCTAGGGGCGGCGGCGGCCAACAGGGGCACGGGGCGGCGGCGACCACCTAAACCTAGCCCTAGGTCGCCGCCGTGGGACATGGGGACTTGGCGAAGAGGGGAGAAGAGAGGAGACTCACCGTCGCCTTCACCGGGAGGGATCCGCCGCCGTCCGCCGGTATGTCGCCGTGGAGACCCCCCGTCGGCGTCGACGAAGAGCAGGGAACACGAACGCGTCCCTCTCCTGGTCAATTGACTTGGCAGGGGCAAAACCGGGAATTCAAGCGGGCCCCGCCTGTAAGATGGCAAAAGAGACCCTCTCTCTCCGTTTTGCGCTCTCCAATTCGCCGTCTCCGGCAAGCCGCGGAAGGGGGGCTCCTTTGGCCTTTGCCTCGTCAAGTCTCCCTGCTCCTAACGGTGACATAAGGGAGGCCAGATCGAACCTATGGCGTTCTTCAAAAACAAAAAAAAAAGGAAAAGGCAACACACGAGAGGAAGCAAATGCTATATTTCAGGAATCAGGAGGGGCTGGCACAGCCAAGGTTACTTTACTTCTGCATAGCATAGCTGAGAGAGCAATACAACCAACCATCCCATTACATCACATGGTAAGCAAATGTGCAGAATAGGTACGCAAGCGCGTCGCGCAATCACAGGCCAATCGAATGCCCAACATCGAGAGAGCTACGCTAGAGGCGCACCAAGCAGGTGATTTCTTTTGCAGACCTTTCAAGGCTTTTTCTGTACATTATACTGAACCAGCACAGTCGGTGCAAGCCCCCCATCCAGACCCCAGACACAGAGCTTTGTTTTACACTCGGTCAGCATTTTCTCCACTGGCGGCAAGGAAGGAAAAGCCTATCTTTTCTCTGAGGTTCCTACTAGTAACGTCTTGTTGTACCCTTGTATCTATACTCATGATCCTGAGGCTGAACATGGTCAGGCCAGGCCTGATGTTTCCTGCTCCTGCTCTGCAACTTCTTCGTCGTATGCAGGGCTTGTTTCTTCCGCCGGTTCCGGGGCCGCTTCGCTGGATTCCGGTGCAGGATTCAGAGGGCCCTGCGGGGTGCCAAACAGGGTGGAGAATATCTGCCGGTGGCACTCGTCGCAGAAACAGAAGTATGAGAAGTGGCCTTCGTCCAGAAGCTTGTGTACAGTGGCCCCCGGAACCATCCTCCGGGCAAACTCGGTCGCCGATGGGGGCACCACCCGGTCATCCATTCCCTGTTAAAAGAATGAACAGAGTTTAGTGCTTCATTCTCTTTTGTACTAACCACAAGTCACTCTCATTCAAATAGAAATCAAGCTCAAATATCCATATGATTGGAATAAACTACAACTGCGCACGAATATGCCAACTCAATTCAAAATCAACAATTATTTCTAGGAAACAGACTGCGAACCTGCCAAATGTGGATTGGGCCCAGAAATCCCACCCACTCTCGTTCAGCCTGACTGAACAGAGACTTGATAAATTCAAATACTCCCTGATCCTCTTTCTTCTGCATTTGAATGTCTGACAAGCTGAAACCCCAATCAGATACTTGCAGCACAGCTTCCTCGACAAATGGCTGCGCATCTCCCTGGCGCACAGACTCTGCAACATCCTTTTCCCAGAATGCGTTGAATGTAGGAGCTTCCAGTAAAGTTTTGTCCTGAGTAATGCATAAAGGATTAGTATTTGGCATGAAAAAGGGTGAATGCTCAAGCTTCGAAAATGAATCAGTTACTAACACTTCCATGCAACAAAACAATGGTGAGGATGTTGCTATCCTTTATGAAACTGATGCTGCAATTACGGTATGACAAGGACAAAATAACATGATTCAGAGGGCATTGCAGTGCAGGCATGACAAACCGATCCCACTAACAGTAATTATTCTTTAATTCACTCAATAACTAAAGCTAAAAATGCTGTATCTATAGGGTCTTATATTGGTTAGATAAGGATTGAGTTGCAATTTTATTCAAATGTGATGTTATATCTTCCTATAAAGATCACAAGTTTCTCTTTTCCTAACTTCAACACATGGCCTACTCTTGTATCATTGTCTGAGGTATCCCACTACAATAAAATGTGATCTTCCATGTCTACAAGATACCCCACTACAAATCCTGCATCTGGTTCACCTAATGGGCGGGGATAGTACAGCAAACAATGGCACATAATGGTACCAATTCCCATATTTACAAAAGAAAACCAAGATAACATTTGCACCTGAAGATTGTACAGAACATTTTGTCTAAAAAACAGATTGTACGAAACACTGATAACAGCATACCTTCTTTCCCATTGACAATGATAACCAACTCTCAGGCTGTCCTTGCTTTCCAGAAAGGAAGCTTCGGTGATAGAAGAGGCGTAATAGTGATGGGAACCTCCGAGCTAAAATGTGCATTAGTTTTCGTTTAGTTGACCATCTGTCCCATATTTTACGTTTCTCATCCTTGGTCATCTTGGAGTCATATGGATTTGCCATAGGGGCGAACATTGCTGCACCTGGATTTACGGCAATGTGTCACCGACAAGAATTACATAGTAAGCGTAAAATATCACAAATACTTCAATAAAAATATGTAGGATCTAGTATGTTGTTAGAATATAACCCAAAAATGATTTTGACTGAACATAATTTTACAGCTTAAGATGGAATAGTGATAGACATGGAAGTAAAAACAGTCATTACTATAAAGGACAGGACAGACCCAGTGCATAGAAGCTCCCACACAGGGTGGGGTCTGGGGAGGAATTATAGGAACCTAGTCTTACCCCTGCAAAAGTGCAATGCAGAGAGGCTGGTTCGAACCCAGGACCTCTTGGCATAAGTGGGGAGGACTTCACCACTGCGCCAGGCCTGCCCTCAAAAATAGTCATTACTATGTCTTGACAAAACTAAAATCCCAAAGAAGGAACAGGCATGTGGTGCTCTATATTAGAAGCATATCCTGTTGTTTTGCTTAACTAATGAAAATTAAAAAAAAACCTCGAAGACAGTATTAGACGATGTTTGGTCATCTGATTCTGTAACCATTACATTCTTATCAAATCAAAAGGATGGTAATTTGCTTAAGAGCGTCTGAAATACTGCTTTTTCTCAAGTCATGCCAGTAAGAACAAACATTAAGTAACAATCATAAGAAAGTATGATGTCGATACCAGACAATCAGAAGGCGCAATCACAAAAAATAAAACTGACTAACGGTGATATCAGCATCATGACCTATTTATCAAAGTAAGGGGAGGATACATATACGGAATAGGAAAGGCTTATGAACAGAACACTGCAAAAGAACATAGAATAGCAGCTGGTGTAGGCTACCTGCCACCCGGTCAGGAATGTAGCGCAGAGCACTCCAAGCATGCATGCCACCTCCAGAATAGCCTACAACCCAGAACTTGTCCACAATCCCAAGGGCATCGGCCAAATGAAGCATGTCTAATGCAGAAGAATTCAGATTTCGGCCTGGATGAGGATCACTTTCACCAAAACCAGGAAGATCATAGGTCACAAGTCGTGCCCCAAATTCCTCTAGAAGGGATGAGCTGATTCCAGGGATTCCTGCATAGAAAGGAGCACAATGGATAAAAACAGCAGCATGGCGCAATACAATAGCCCAGAAGCAATGTAACAGCTGTTCTTACCTGCTAGCCTTGACGAAAGAAATGAATGGGGAGCAACCAGTGAAAATCTTGCCCTGTCAGCTGAAATTCCTTTTTCTTCGTAAGCCAGATGCCGTCCATCAGGAAGTTGGAATCTTTTAGCATTTGGTGGGCTTATGTAAAGTTTCTTCGGTTGCTCCACTGGGGTATCATCGCTACTTCCTACACCTAACACTGCACAGAAATAGTGTCACTAATGAAGTAATCAAATTAGGAGTAGTGCGTGCTCTTATTCTACATGCACATAAAATTTCGCTGTTGACTGAAACACTTCATACAAGAGTTCTTCCGGTCACTGTGCAATGACAAAATGATTGTGCAATGACTATAAGCATTTGCAATGGCACTGTGGATAGATGTTCTATACTGCTATTCTTTTTATTTTCCTTGCCTAACAGGATAACAAGAATGGTGATATCACCATGAATTTAGAAAATTGAACAAAATACCTAACGTTTAGACACTGAACAACACCTGCCACTTAACAAGCAAAAGGCTTTATGTTCGCACCGAGACCTGACACTACAGTAACCCATTAGAATTAGCAATAGAACCCGAAGTAAGCAGCTAGGCTCACACAACAGTAAAATAATTGACTGCCCGTAACATTATTCATTAGGTTGACTTGGCAAATCTAACAGAATTTTAAAAGAGATCATGGTGGCTTTTATATTTAGGACTCCGATAAATCCCAAACGTTCGGATTTTAATCATATCACTCGAAACGTTTTTTCATGGCAACTTTAGTTGACGCAAGGTGGCAACTTTAGTTGTTAAAATATGGCAACTTTGTCCAAGTTCGCTTTTTGTCAGAAAACTGCTGTTTGCCAACCTCGCGTGAACTAAAGTTGCCATTAAAAACGTTCGGGTTGCCATGCTTGAAATCTGAACGTTCGGGATTTATGATTTCCGTATATTTATTATTTTTAGAGAAACAACGGAAGCTCATTCACTAATCATTTAAGAGAGCATTAACAATTGTCCGGTACGAATTGGAGAGGAAGACTGGCACAGGACCAACCCAAAGTCCTCCTATGCTCAGGACTAGACTGTTTGGCCACAAGTGTTGCAGCACCCACCCATGGTGTACTGCTTTGCTTTTTACCCCGTCAACAAATGTTTGCCCAAGCACACTAGGCAGTAGGCATGGATCCCACATTGGAACCCCTTTCTCGTCAACATTCGGAAAAACAAAAGCCGGTAGAGAACGAGTGGGACTGATTCTGTAATCCGAAGCAAACCCTCGCCAAAAAAAAGCAGCACAGGACTCTAGTTCGACCCCCCAGAGTTACTAGTCAGTTAGATCCATCCCCTCAAACCAGGAAATACTGCGCATAACGCGCACATCATGATGCGCGAGGACACGGCACGCGCTACACGCTCGGCCGGAGGTAGAGAGAGACGTGCACGCGAGGTAGAGAAGAGCGGCGGATGAGAGATCAGCGGCGGTTACCGAGGAGCGCGACGAATGCGACGGCGGCAACGACGACCCAGCACCTGACGGGGTCGCGGTCCTCGGGGAGGTACTCGTTCATGAAGCTGAGGCGCTTGCCCGCGGCCGCCGCCGGCCGCCGGAGCCTCCGCGCGAGCTCGCTGTCCTCGGCGCCGGCGAGGCTCTGCGCGGCGACGTCCCACACGCCGAGCCCCAGCTCCCGCAGCATCTCCGCCGTGGACTCGGCGAAGCCCCTCGCCTGCTGCGCCCACCCCTCCTCCATCTTCCCCTCCTCCTCCTCCCCGTACCAGCCGGCCCCGACCGCCGCCGCCGAATTGGGCGCCGGCGCTGCGGCGGCAGGGAGGCGCGCGCCCGTGTCGCCGACGAGCGTGGCCAGCTCCTCGTGCCACGTCATCGTCGTCGCCGCCGCCATCTCGCCGCCACGACGCCGATCACTGCCTCCCCTCGTGTGCGTTTGGTGGGTGTAACTGCGCAGCGCAGCGAGGAGTGGCGAGTTAATGGAGAGGAGACGGGGTTGAAATTGAAATGGAGGCGAAACTGGGAACTGTGGGAGTAGCAGCGCTGGTGGGTTGGGTCCCACCGGGCGTGCTTGGGTGGTTTGCCTGGTTGGTTGTTCTGGGGTTGCTTTCGTCTCCGCGGCCGTCCGCGGATCTGCGCCGTAGGGTGCGAGGATCCGACGGCGAACGATGTTAGCGGTTCGATTGGCGCGGAATGGCGTATGGGCACCCCATCGTTTGCACCGGAAAATGCATGCTAACGTACCCCCTCCCTTTTTATTTACTTCGCATATTAAATTTGTCTCGGTTCAAACTTCTAAAATTTGACCAATTTTACTCAAAACATTATTAACATCCACAATACCAAATCAATATCATTAGAATCATCTTTCAATATATTTGCATACCATACATATTTGTTTTTTAACCTTAATACCATATATATTTTTTATTGTGAAATTTAGATTTATTTTTTCCGATGAACTTGATCAAACTTTATAAAGTATGTTTTACGTCAAAGCTAATATGTGAAGTAAATAAAAACGGAGGGGACACGTGATTCTGCCGAGGGTTCTCACACCCAAGAGCCAAGTTTTTCTTTCTCCTCGCAAGGTGACTAGGGAAAGTATTCTTCCCTTTGATCTCCATCGACGAACCTGTGTATTCGCCTCCCCTCCGCCTGACGCTCCGGCAGCCGGTGGCGGAGAGGATATTCCTGTGTCTCGGCTTAGATGGGTAGGATTTTAATTCTCAGAAGGGTGGCGCTCGGATGGATGGCGACGCTTCTTCGAGTCAGTCTTTCGGTCTTTGATCCTCCTCAAGTTCGTTCGTCGGGACGGATTATACGGAGCTCCGGTCTAGATTCCTGCCAGCTCCTCGGAGCGGCGAGGTTAGGGTTTCTCGTCGTGCATACGCAACGGTGAGATTTGGTGTCAGATTCTTTAGATGGATTCAATGATTCAATGGCGACGATTGCAGCTACCAAACGCTGGTCCTTAGGGGCACGTGCACGAAGACTTCCCGACTATCATCAACAAGGTCAGGCCGGCTCCGGTATGAGGGCGGCGACAGCGGCGCCTCGGCGGCTCGTTCTGGCGGCAACAATGGTCATTCGGTTGTCCATGGACCTTGATGTAATCTTTATTATGTTTGGGGTGCTTTGTACTTCCGGTGAATCTTTATAGTAGATCTGATATTTTCGCAAAAAAACGAAGGGAGTACGATAGGTAGAGGGGGTTCATTTTGTCCGGCGGTTATTATATTTTTACAAAAAAATGATTTGTTCATTAAACATCATGCTAGTACAAAGTACATCTGAAGTAACAAAAAATTGCATCCATGTACATAGCCCACCTAGCGATGATTATAATCACGGAGCGAGCCAAAGGTGCGCCACCGTCCCTCACCCGAGTTGGGCAAACCTTGTTATAGTAGACAGCCGAGAAGTCGTCCCAAAGGACTAGCGCACCAGTCAGAAAGATCCAACCTGTAGACGCACAAACGCAGAGGAATGAAGACCAAATCCACATAGATCTACCGAAGACAAACACAAGTCTAATTCCGTAAGATCCGCCAAAAAACCACCTATGCATGCCCTCTGTCGATACGAGACGTACCGCCGGGATGGGGGCTAAGCGAAAGAACTTTATTCCATCTTTAAGGAGCTGCCGCCACCTCGCTTTTCTGAGTAGAATACAAACTCTAAGGACATAGGAGATGAGGCGGATCGACAGAAGTGCCAACAAGAGGCGTGGAAACCCTAGACGTGGATAGACATATGGAGTCATGTGGGGGGGAGGAAAATTGTTCGTGACCCGACGGTTATTATATTTATTTAGATATACGAGCCTACGAGCCACGTGCCATTCTTTTATGTTGTACTTTTGAGACTTTTAACCACGAATGATCAACAAAGATAGCTGTAAATGTAAACTCAACCCTTCAGTGATGAGGAGATTGCGGATGCCCTCTTTCAGATCGGACCGTTGAAGGCCCCGGGTCCGGATGGATTTACCGCACGTTTTTTTCATCGCAACTGGAGTACGTTGCGGGACATTGTAATCTCGTTAGTAAAGGATTTTTTCAATTCATGCGTGATGCCGGAAGGGGTTAACTCAACCTCAATCGTTCTTATCCCAAAAGTTCATAATCCTTCAAAGTTGACTGATTTTAGGCCTATTAGTTTATGTAATGTAATCTATAAGGTCATATCGAAGTGTTTGGTGAACCAGCTGCGGCCAATTCTAGATGATATTATATCACCGGAGCAAAGTGCTTTCATCCCCGGAAGGATGATTACGGATAACGCACTCATTGCTTTTGAGTGCACCCATCATATAAAGTAAGAGAAAGATCCTACCAGAAGCTTTTGTGCCTATAAGCTCGACTTATCAAAGGTGTACGACATAGTTGATTGGGTTTTCTTGAAGCAAATGATGCAGAAATTGGGGTTCTCTCATCGTTGGGTGGACTGGATTATGACATGTGTCACTTCGGTGAGGTATTCGGTAAAACTTAATGGAACCCTTCTAGATTCGTTTGCATCGTCGCGAGGGCTACGACAAGGTGACCCATTATCACCCTTCTTATTCCTTTTTGTTGCTGACGGGCTCTCTGCCATTCTGAAGCATGAAGTTAATATTGGAAATATCACTCTTGTAAAAACCTGTAGAAGGGCGCCGAGAATATCACATCTCTTATTCGTCGATGACTCTTTACTATTTTTTGAAGCAACACGGGATCAAGCCTTGAAAGTCAAAGAGATATTGGACCTGTATGCAAGTGCTACTGGTCAGAGCATTAATCTTAACAAGTGCTCCATACTGTTCGGACATGCATGCCCAAAAGTTGCACAAGATGCCGTCCGAACTGTCCTTGAAGTTACTGAGGCTGAATTCGAAGAAGAATATTTGGGTCTTCCTACACCTGAAGGTCGGATGTCTAAAGGACGGTTCCAAAATTTGCAAGCTAGTCTCACTAAGAGACTTATACAGTGGGGAGATGGGTGGTTGGTGATGAAGTCATGTACCTAGGGTAGGGTCATGGGCCTGTCCAAGGTACCCTCCCCGAGGACATCCATAGAAGAGACCGTCTCCCAGTCGACCAAGAGAGATTCCACTCGACGGACTGGAAGACACTCGACGAACTTGAAGACACTCGACCATGAAGACTCACTCGACCACCAGGAGTTCGGGATCTACTCTGTATCCAAACGGTTCGTAATTAAGTAGTCTTTATGGTCATGATGACACTTTATGTAAGGCGTTACCAGTAACGCCATGCCTTAATGTACTTTAACCCTCCACTACGTGGGCAGGTTGGGGTCCCGGCATCCTCTATATAAGCCACCCCTCTCCACTGGCAGAAGGGTTCGCACCCCTGTAACTCTCACACATATAATCCAGTCGACCGCCTCCGGGCTCCGAGACGTAGGGCTGTTACTTCCTCCGAGAAGGGCCTGAACTCGTAAAACACTTGTGTGCACAACTACTTCATAGCTAGGATCTTGCCTCTCCTTAGTACCCCCCTACATTACTGTCAGACTTAGAACCACGACAGTTGGCGCCCACCGTGGAGCAGGTGTCTTAGCGACTTATTGGAGAAGTTGCAATCTTTTCGATTCCCATCATCATGGTTTCCGGTGGAGTTTTGGTTGAGGGCCGCGAGATCCGTCTCAGCGCACTCACATTCGTCGCCGACGACTCTACCTGGCTGCAGGAGGCTCCGCTCGACGTGGATGCGCTCCTGGTCCGCGGAGCTACGCACTTTCGAGCATGCGTCCGCGGCGTCCTTCTGCGGCAACCGTCGACCCAGTATCGGCTGGTTTTCGTGTCATCCCCCCTCCCCGCTTCCCGCCAGCGTAAGCGCTCCAGTCGGTCGAGGCTTCAGCGGTGGGTGAGACACGCGGTGGCTCGCCAGTCGACCACCGCCCAAGTTGCGGCAATCGAGCCCGACGAATCTCTCTACGGCCTATTCGATCTGTCGACTGGCTCCGCAGAGACTGCATCCGAGTGCGACAGCAGTGATCCAGCGGCAGAGGTCCTGATGGTCAATGGACCGCACGCTCCCCCCGGCTTTCATGGCGCTGAGGGAGGCAACGGCGGAGGTGATCCGTCGCACGACCACGAGGAATATCTCCCCGAGCCCCTCAATTCGCAGCAGAGGGAAGAGCTTCGCCGCCGGAACATGGATGCGCTTCACACTCCGATCATTGGAGAAACCCCTGAGGCTCGCGCCTTAGAGGACGCGTGCTTGGCCAACCTGGCTAAGCGCACTCGACTAGAGAACCTTCAGCGGGCACTCGACGAGCACGCGCGGCAACGGATTCCAGACTCCAGTCGACGCTAACTCTTTAAACCTCCGACTCAGGTATATCGAACTCCGATTCAGAATTTAGCAGCTGCAACCCGTATAGCAGAGTCGATTCAGCCTTCCCAGTCAGAGGCTGGCAGAGGCTTGATGCAGATCAGGGATTTGCTCCGGGCAGCAGGAGATCAGAATTCAGCTATATCGCAGTCACGGAACAGGATTCACAGCAGATCCGTGGCGGCAAATACGGTCCAGTCGGCTCATAGCCCCAGATCGCCCCCGAGGCGTGAAGGGCGTGGTGACCGGCACGATCTGTACGGGAACTATGAGCAGTATGATCACCGATTCGATCGCAATGATCGACGTCGAGTGCCCACTCCTCCCCCAAGGGGTGGATCATATGTGCTTCGACAACAGGATGATAGACGCCAGCACAGTGGCGGGCGAAGGATTCCAGTCGACCCCAGGGAACCAGGCTTTGATGCGAGATCCATCATTGTTCAAGGTTTGGTCGACCGGAACAGAGCCCACAGAGAGGGTAATGACAGAGATGTACCCACCAGCAGCCGAGTGCATGTCTCCGAACCAGAGTGTTTCAGCAGAGCCATCAGAGTCGCGGTGATTCCTCCCAACTTCAGGTTGGCGACTGGAATCAGCAAGTTCAACGGTGAGTCCAAGCCTGATACTTGGCTTGAAGACTACCGAGTGGCTGTTCAGATCGGCAGCGGGAATGACGAGGTGGCCATGAAGCATCTGCCTCTTATGTTGGAAGGGTCAGCCAGAGCATGGCTGAATCAGTTGACACCCAGCAGCATTTATACGTGGGAAGACCTCTCCCGGGTGTTTGTCAGGACGTTCGAAGGAACGTGCAAGCGACCAGCAGGATTGACAGAGCTGTAACCTTGTGTGCAGAAGTCGAATGAGACTCTGAGGGATTACATCCAGAGATGGATCACACTGCATCACACGGTAGAGAATGTATCTGATCACTAGGCAGGTTGCGCCTTCAAGGAGGGCGTAAAATACAGAGAGCTGAGCCTGAAATTCGATCGAACCAAAGACATGTCTCTGAGTCAAATGATGGAAATAGCCACCAAATATGCCAATGGTGAGGAAGAGGATTGACTCCGGAGCGGCAAGCACAAGTCAGTCGCCCAGGACACCGGAGGCGGAAATTCCAGTCGGAAGCAAAAGTGTAAAGCCGAGTCAGCCGCTCCTGGAGAAGCCTTGGCCCTGAATCAAGGAAAGTTCAAAGGGAAGCCCAAGGGGCCTTGGAACCCCAAGAAAGTAAAAGATAAAGAAGGAAATGACGTGATGGATTTGCCATGTCACATCCACACCAAGAAAGACGAAGAGGGTAATTTCATTTACCCAAAGAATACCACTCGACAGTGTCGACTCCTGATACAGCAATTCCAAGGGAAGCAGTCCAAGGACAAAGAAAAAGAGTCGGACAAGGTTGAGGACAAGGAGGACAGTGACGAGGAATATCCGCAGGTCAATTCCACCTTGATGATTTTTGCTGACGTTGAGAGCAAAAACCGACTGAAAGTTATAAACCGAGAAGTGAATATGGCTGCTCCGTCAACACCCAATTACCTGAAGTGGTCTCAGACTGCCATTACATTCGACCAATCTGATCACCCGATGCACATTGCCACCCCTGGGAGGCAAGCGTTGGTGGTCGACCCAGTCGTTGAGGGCACTCGACTGACCAAAGTGTTGATGGATGGCGGCAGCAGTTTGAATATACTGTACACTGAGACGCTGAAAGGGATGGGCATTCCGATGTCCAGACTGAGCACAAGCAACATGAGTTTCTATGGAGTCATCCCTGGCAAGAAGGCCGCGTCACTCGGCCAGATTGCTCTTGATGTGGTTTTTGGTGATTCAAAGAATTTCCGCAAAGAGAAGCTGACATTTGAGGTTGTGGATTTCTAGAGTGCCTACCATGCTATTTTGGGCAGGCCAGCTTATGCACGTTTTATGGCCCAGCCATGTTACGTGTACCTCAAACTAAAGATGCCTGGCCCTAAAGGCGTGATCACTGTCACTGGTAACCGCAAGAAGGCGGAAGAGTGCTTCCAGAAAGGCTCAAAGATCGCCGATGCTCAGATGGTGGCAGAAGAGTGGCAGGAACACCAGAGGAATGCAGACCCGAGTGATTTGTTGCGAGCCAAAAAGCCTGCTACGGAATCAGCGTTCTAGTCGTCCGGTGAGACAAAACCAATTCACATCCACCTGACCGACCCCAACGCTGCTCCGACTCATATCTCCACAACACTCGACCCCAAATAGGAAGAAGCGCTCATCCAGTTCCTTTGTGAGAACTGGGACATCTTTGCATGGAAACCTTCTGACATGCCGGGTGTACCCAGGGGACTGGCTGAGCATCGTCTGCGAGTCGATTCGAAGGAAAAACCTGTGAAGGAACATCTGCGACGGTCCGCCGTCCAGAAAAGGAAGGCTATTGGCGAAGAAGTGGCTCGGCTCCTAGCAGCGGAGTTTATCCGAGAGATTTACCACTCCGAGTGGCTCGCCAATGTCTTCATGGTCCCCAAAAAGGACAATTCGCTTCGCATGTGCATCGATTTTAAGCATATCAATCGGGCCTGCCCGAAGGATCATTTTCCTCTTCCCCGCATCGACCAAATAGTCGACTCGACTGTGGGATGTGAGCGACTGTCTTTCTTGGACGCTTATTTCGGGTACCATCAGATCCGTCTGTTTGGACCCGACGAGATCAAAACAACTTTCATCACCCCATTCGGGTGCTTCTGTTATGTCACCATGCCATTCGGCCTCAAGAATGCCGGAGCCACGTTCATGAGGATGATTCAGAAGTGTTTGCTCACTCAAATCAGTCGGAATGTGGAAGCGTACATGGATGACATTGTGGTCAAGTCACGGAAAGGTTCCGACCTGCTGACTGACCTTGCCGAAACATTTGCCAACCTCAGGAGGTACGATATCAAGCTTAACCCATCCAAGTGCACATTCGGAGTCCCTGGTGGAAAGTTACTCGGTTTTCTCGTTTCTGAATGAGGAATCGATGCAAACCCAGAGAAAGTAGGCACTATACTCCGAATGAAACGACCTGTGCGTGTGCACGATGTTCAGAAGCTTACTGGTTGCTTGGCCGCTTTAAGTCGATTCATCTCTCGTCTCAATGAGAAGGCATTGCCTCTTTACCGACTGATGAAGAAGTCAGACAAGTTCGAGTGGACTCCTGAAGCTGACGCAGCGTTTGCAGAGCTAAAAACCCTGCTTTCCACCCAGCCAGTGCTTGCTGCCCCGATCAGCAAAGAGCCTTTGCTGCTTTACATTGCAGCCACAGGACAAGTCGTCAGTACTGTACTTACGGTCGAGCGGGAAGAAGAAGGGAAAGCCTTCAAAGTTCAGCGCCCAGTATATTACATTTCCGAAGCCCTGACCCCATCCAAGCAACGATACCCTCATTATCAGAAGCTTGTATATGGGATTTATATGACCACGAAGAAAGTTGCTCACTACTTCTCTGACCATATCATCACAGTCGTCAGCGACACCCCCTTATCAGAGATCCTGCACAACAAAGACGCAACTGGTCGAGTGGCAAAATGGGCGATTGAACTTCTTCCCCTAGATATTAGATTTGAGGCAAAGAAAGCTATCAAGTCCCAAGCAATAGCATATTTCCTCGCCGAGTGGACTAAACAGCAGTTACCGACTCAAGTTCACTCAGAGCACTGGACTATGTTCTTCGATGGCTCCAAAATGCTGAATGGCTCCGGTGCGGGGGTAGTGTTGGTTTCCCCCCGAGGAGATAAGCTTAGATATGTACTCCAGATTCACTTTGATTCCTCCAACAATGAAGCAGAATACGAAGCACTCTTGTACGGGTTGCGTATGGCCATTTCACTCGGCGTCCGTCGCCTCATGGTCTACGGTGACTCAGATTTGGTGGTCAACCAAGTGATGAAGGAGTGGGACGTCAGAAGCCCAGCCATGACTGGTTACTGCAATGCAGCCAGAAAGCTAGAGAAGAAATTTGAGGGATTAGAGCTCCATCACGTCCCCCGGCTGAAAAATCAAGCAGCTGATGACTTGGCGAAGATAGGTTCCAAAAGAGAAGCCATTCCGAGTGGCGTGTTTTTGGAGCATGTTCACACGTCGTCGGTTCAAGAAGATCCTTTCACTGAGGAAGCCCCGCAGCCAAAAAGCGCCACAGATCCGACTGAAGTTGAGGTCCCAGCTGTGGTCGACTTAATCATGGAAGTTCTGGTCATCATTCCCGACTGGACAGTGCCCTATATCGCCTATATTCTGAGGAAAGAGCTCCCAGAGAATGAAGAAGAGGCTCGAGAGATCGTCCGCCGATCCAAAGCCTTTACTGTCATGAAGGGACAGTTGTACAGAGAAAGCGCGACTGGAGTCAGCCAGAAATGCATAACACCGGAAGAAGGTCGAATGATTCTCAACGACATCCACTCGGGGACCTATGGCCATCATGCGTCCTCTCGGACCATCGTGGCTAAAGCATACCGAGCGGGTTTTTACTGGCCCAGAGCAAATGAGATGGTGAAAGAGATAGTCGACAAGTGCGAAGGATGTCAATTTTACTCCAATATGTCGCACAAGCCCGCCTCAGCCTTGAAGACCATTCCACTCGTCTGGCCTTTTGCTGTATGGGGGTTGGATATGGTTGGACCACTAAGAACAGGCAGAAACGGCTACACCCATGTGCTGGTAGCAGTCGACAAGTTCACCAAGTGGATTGAGGCTAAACCCATCAAGAATCTGGATGCCAGCACCGCCATCAGCTTCATCAGGGAGTTGATATTCAGATATGGAATTCACACAGCATCATCACAGACAACGGGTCAAATTTTGACTCCGAGGAATTCAGAGCCTTCTGCACATCTCAGGGTACACGAGTCGACTATGCTTCAGTCGCTCACCCCCAGTCGAATGGATAGGCAGAACGAGCAAATGGCTTAATTCTCAAAGGGATGAAACCCCGATTGATGCGCGACCTCAAGCACGCAGCTGGTGCGTGGGTCGACGAACTTCCGTCGGTGCTTTGGGGATTAAGGACCACGCCAAACCGGTCGACTGGGAGAACTCCGTTCTTCTTAGTCTACGGAGCTGAAGCAGTCTTGCCGAGTGACCTGCTCCACAATGCACCCCGAGTCGAACTCTACACCGAAGCTGAAGCAGAGCAAGCCCGACAGGACGCAGTCGACCTTCTAGAAGAAGAAAGAGAGATGGCATTGATCCGATCGACCGCTTATCAGCAGGACTTGCGTCGCTTCCATGCCAAAAACGTGAAGAGTCGAGCTTTCCAGGAGGGAGATTTAGTTCTCCAAGTGGATCAGCAGAAGCCACACAAGCTTGCTCCTACTTGGGAAGGTCCCTTCATCGTCACCAAGGTTCTCCACAATGGAGCATACCGCCTTTACAATGTCAAGCACCAGATTGACGAGCCCCGAGCATGGAACGCGGAGCTGCTCCGCCCCTTTTATACTTAAGTTTTCATTCGGATGAGTTGTAATAAAAGTACTTCTGTAGTTTATTTATCAAAGACAAGAGTTTCATAATTTTCCCAGTGATTGTTATTGCTTTTGTTCTCATAAATCAGTCCACCAGTGTAACGCCCCGGATTCATTGCGCCAGGTGTCTGCCAGTTATTCGCCGTCGTTGCCATGTCATTTGCTTGCGTGTTGCATTTTGCCATGTCATCATGTGCATTGCATTGCATACGTGTTCGTCTCATGCATCCGAGCATTTTCCCCGTTGTCCGTTTTGTAATCCGGCGCTCCTATGCCCTCCGGCGTTCCCCTTTCGTCTCTCGTTGTGTGCGGGTATTAAACTTTCTCGGAATGGACCGAGTCTTGCCAAGCGGCCTTGGTATAGCACCGGTAGACCGCCTGTCAAGTTCCGTGCCATTTGGAGGTCGTTTGATACTCCAACGGTTAACCGGGTAACCGTAAAGCCCCTCTCTCTTTGCAGCCCAACACCCCTTCCAAAGTGACCCAAAACCCATCTAACTCCCCTCCATGCTCTCGGTCGTTCGATCACGATCGCGTGGCCGAAAACCGCTCCTCATTTGGACTCACCTAGCTCCCTCTACCTATACATATGCCCTCTCCCCCGAAATTCGCGGATGAATCCCCCTAACCCTAGCCATTTTTCGTCCTCGCGCCGCCGGACATGTCCGCCCGGCGTCGGACATGTCCAGTCGCCGCCCCCTCCACGAATCGCGCAGTGCCACGTGTCCTCAGCCGCCGTCCCCGCGCCGCCGGCCCGCGGAGCCCATCCGGGGCCCGCGCGGGCCCAAATCGCCGCCGTCGCAGGCCCGCGCCCTGCGCCCGCAGCCGGCCACCGCCGCCGCCGTCGGCCGCCGCCCTCCGCCCCGCTGCCGCAGCGCTTGGCGCCGGCCGCCGCCATCGCCGGCGCCGCCCACGAGCGCCGCGCCCCGTGCCCTCGTCTCCCGGCCACCGTCCCCGCGGGAACCGAGCCGCCGCCGCCCCGGCGGTGGGAGCCCCGCGCGCCGCCCGCGGCTCCCTGCCCCGCCTCGCGCCATGGCTGGCCCCGCCGCTCCCTGCCGGCGCCGGCGTCCTCCCCGAGCTTCCCCAGCCTCTCCCCGAGCCTCCCCGCGGCGGCCCTGTCCTCCCGCCGCTCCGGCGAGCTCCCCTGGTCCGGCGAACCTCGGGCTCGGCGCGGCCCAGATCTAGATCCAAAATCCGCAGGTTGACTCCCCCCCCGGATTTTCTCTAAGTCATGTATTTTTGCATTCTAGTCACATGTTCAACGCATCATATCTCTGCATCCATAGCTCTGTTTTGTGCGTGTAATATGTCAAATTGTTCGTCTCGAAGAGTACATCATTTCATTCCATTGCATCATGTTCATTTGAGTTCATCTAGATTCCCGAATCATCGTTGTAAGAGTGCTTCATAATGTTAGTTCCTGTTTCTTAACAGAACGAGCTCTTTTGTCATTTTTGCCATGATTGATGTATGTATCCTATGAGGTTGATGTCTACATGTGTTTTGATCTATGCTATGTCTTCTTTACAGTGGTATATGCCATGTATTTTTGTGATCAATATGGTGACTAGCACAAGCATGCAAACTAGGCTTTGTGATATTGCTGATTTTAGTCCCTGTTCTGCTATTATTTTGATGCCATGTAAACTTGATGCTACAGAGAGATCCATGCATATTTTGAGATACTTCAGTAAGGATGTTTTGAACATGTGGTTATTGTCTATCCATTCATGCCTCTTATTGTAATTATGGAGTAGTCTAGCATGTCATTTTCGTGCTCTACTTTTGCTTCAAAATGTTTCCTCGCAGATTGTTTACGTGTTATTCAATTTAGCCGAGGATGCTATAGTTGATCCTTGCATGCTATGGACTTGTTCTTGCCTTGTTTTGTTTCATAAACATGTCTTCTTGATGATGCTATGCTTATCTTGTCATGCAATGACTTGTGGTGAGTGAATCGAGCTTGTTAAGTAGTGTACTTGATGTTGCTGTTTTGCTAGGCTGATTCTGTTATTTCGTGATGCTATATAAACATGTTGCTACTAATCATTCTATGCATAATCTGGAGGTGATCATTAAATATGTTTTGATCTACATGTCATCCTCTAACCATACAAGCCCCTGGTTGCATTTATAGCTTGTTGTAGATTGTTCATATCTTGCTCCAAAGTTGCTTCATAATGTTGCTGCCAGCCTGTTAACATTAAGTTCAGTTGTTTCCATGTGTTTTCCTAGTGATCCATGCACCCTATGAACTTGCTTTGCCATGCCATGCCTCATTTAAACCGGACATGCATCATACTTGTTTGTGCATCATGCCATGTTTATGCTTGTGCATTTACCATGTTGTTTGTTTATTTCCGGTGTTGCTTCTTAGTCCCGGTAATGTTGCGATTGTGAGGATTCGTTCGACTACTCCCGTTCGTCTTCTTCATGGACTCGTTCTTCTTCCTTGCGGGATTTCAAGCAAGATGACCGCTACCCTGGATCTCACTACTATCATTGCTATGCTAGTTGCTTCGCTCTTTCGCTATGCTGCGCTACCTATCACCTATTTATCAAGCCTCCCATATTGCCATGAACCTCTAACCTTTGACACCTTTCCTATGCAAACCGTCATTTGGCTATGTTACCGCTTTTGCTCAGCCCCTCTTATAGTGTTGCTAGTTGCAGGTGAAGTTGAAGATTGCTCCATGGCGGACATGATTTTGTTGGGATATCACATTATCTCTTATATTATTAATGCATCTATATATTTGGTAAAGGGTGGAAGACTCGGCCTTATGCCTCGTGTTTTGTTCCACTCTTGCCGCCCTAGTTTCCATCATACCGGTGTTATGTTCCCGGATTTTGCGTTCCTTACGCGGTTGGGTGATTTATGGGACCCCCTTGACAGTTCGCTTTGAATAAAACTCCTCCAGCAAGGCCCAACCTTGGTTTTACCATTTGCCTCACCACTACCTATACCTTTCCCTTGGGTCGGCCAACCCGAGGGTCATCTTTATTTTAGCCCCCCCGGGCCAATGCCTGTCTAAGTGTTGGTCCAAACCGAGCGATGTCCGGCGCCCCCTGGGCAACCAAGGTCTATGCCAACCCGACGTCTTGCTCATCCAGTGTGCCCTGAGAACGAGATATGTGCAGCTCCTATCGGGATTTGTCGGCACAGCGGGAGGCTTTGCTGGTCTTGTTTTACCATTGTCGAAATGTCTTGTAAACCGGGATTCCGAGTCTGATCGGGTCTTCCTGGGAGAAGGTCTATTCCTTCGTTGATCGCGAGAGCTTGTCTTGGGCTAAGTTGGGACACCCCTGCAGGGTATAATCTTTCGAAAGTCATGCCTGCGGTTATAGGTAGATGGGAATTTGTTAATGTCCGGTTGTAGATAACTTGACACCAGATCCGAATTAAAACGCATCAACCGTGTGTGTAGCCGTGATGGTCTCTTTTCGGCGGAGTCCGGAAAATGAACACGGTTTCTGGGTTATGTTTGACGTAAGTAGGAGTTCAGGATCACTTCTTGATCATTGCTAGTTTCACAATCGTTCCTTTTGCTCTCTTCTCGCTCTTATTTGCGTATGTAGCCACCATATCATGCTTAGTCGCTGCTGCAACCTCACCACTTTACCCCTTCCATTCCCTTTAAGCTTTGCTAGTCTTGATACCCATGGTAATGGGATTGCTGAGTCCTCGTGGCTCACAGATTACTACAACAACAGTTGCAGGTACAGGTTGTATGATGATCATGACGCGAGAGCGATGTTTTCTTGTCTTGGAGTTCTTCTTCTGCTTCTTCTTCGATCAGGGGATAGGTTCCAGGTCGGCAGCCTGGGCTAGCAGGGTGGATGTCGTTTGAGCCTCTGTTTGTGTTTCATCCGTAGTCGGATGTTGTTCTCATGTATGATATGATGTTGTATTCGTGTGGCATTGTATGCCTCTGGTATGTATCCCCATCTATTATGTAATGTTGATGTAATGATATCCACCTTGCAAAAGCGTTTCAATATGCGGTTCTATCCTTGGTGGGACCTTCGAGTCTCTTTAGGATAGTATCGCATATTGGGCGTGACACCCAGTGGGTGGCTTAGCTGCGAATCCGTTTCGCCTAAGTTTGTAAAAAAAGATCCTACCGAGTGGTAAGCCAGCCCTCCACTCGGAGGCTTAGCTGGGAATCCGTTTTGCCTAAGTTAAAACAAAATCCTACCAAGTGGTAAGCCAGCCTTCCACTCGGAGGCTTAGCTGTGAATCCGTTTCGCCTAAGTTAAAACAAAATCCTGCCGAGTGGTAAGCCAGCCTTCCACTCGGAGGCTTACCTGCAGCCCAGTGCTCGCCTAAGTTTTTGGAAACCCTACCGAGTGGTAAGCCAGCCTTCCACTCGGAGGCTTAGCTGCAGTCCAAGTACTCGCCTAAGTATAAAATACAAAGTGTGCTCCACGAAGAGGACGAGGCGCAGGTCGACTCCTGCCTTCTCCTTCCGAGCTACGCCACAAATACAACGTGCGCTCCGCGAAGAGGACGAGGCGCAGGTCGACTCCTGCCTTCTCCTTCCGAGCTACGCCACAAATACAACGTGCGCTCCACAAGGAGGACGAAGCGCAGGTCGACTGCTACCTTCTCCTCCAAAACTATGCCACGAAAATCCTACCGAGTGGAGAGCAAACCTCCCACTCGGGGGCTTAGCTACAGCCCAGTGCTCGCCTAAGTTTTTAAAATCCTACCGAGTGGAGAGCAAACCTCCCACTCGGGGGCTTAGCTGCAGCCCAGTGCTCGCCTAAGTTTCTAAAATCCTACCGAGTGGAGAGCAAACCTCCCACTCAGGGGCTTAGCTGCAGCCCAGTGCTCGCCTAAGTTTTTGAAAATCCTACCGAGTGGTGAGCAAACCTCCCACTCGGGGGCTTAGCTGCAGCCCAGTGCTCGCCTAAGTTTCGAAAATCCTGTCGAGTGGAGAACAAATCTCCCACTCGGAGGCTTAGCTGCAGCCCAGCACTCGCCTAAACATGACGAGTACAAGTCAATTGCAATTTGTGCTTCGTCCCTACCTACAAAAGAGCATCACAGACACTAGTATATATTCCAACCCAAGAAAGATGGTTGTTCGAAAGCAGAAGCAAACATATTTCAACGGCAAACCAAGTTCGGATAACGTCCTACGGATCCAGAAGTGCTCAGGCACTGAGCCTGTTAAGGTTTATCGGTTACAAAAATCACTCGGCATTCCGAGGCAAATTCAAAGCATCAAGCATAGAAGTTTTTTACCCCTCCTGCGGAGGGCTGGAAGGCGCAACAAACTCATCCAGATCGATCCCGTCTGTGATCCGAGTGGCAGCAACAATGAAGGTCTCCATGAAAGAACGGAAGTCATGCTTCCTGGTATTAGCCGCCTTGAGAGACACCAGCTTGTCTTCTCTCGCTTCCTTGCAGTGGACGCGGACTAAGGACAGAGCAACATCGGCACCACACCTGGCAGAAGACTTCTTCCATTCTTGCACTTGACTTGGAACTTCGTTCAGTCGAGTCATCAGAGACTCGAGGTCGTTCTGAAGTGTTTCTTCTGGCCAGAGTGATGTATTGATGCGCGACGTTGCAGCCTTCAGTCTTGCAAGGTAGTCGACCACTGCAGCAATGCGAGACTCGAGGCGGAGCACGTTCATAGCGGCTTCATCTTTCACTGGAGAGTTGATGGGGTCCAAGCCAGTCTCCACTCGACTAGTCTCTTCTTCAAAGTTTTGGCAGAATTCTGTGAACACGATTCAAAGATAAGCTAACGTTCCTACAGCAAGTCGGTAATTACCAATCGGATAAAAGGGGTTACCTTCGAGCATGAGGAATAGCTTCTTGGCGAGTCCTCCCAGATAAACCTCCAAGTCATTCTTCTTTCCCGCCAGTTCGCCAGCTTTGTCAATCAGGACCATCTTGTCATTCTTCAGTCGAGTGACCTCCTGGTTGGCCACGTCAAGAGCAGCTTTCAGATTAGTGTTTTCCTCTTCAAGTTTGTTGACCGAAGCCAACTTCTCTTCTGCAAGTTTGGTCTTGTACGAAGCTGCTTTTTGCGCCTCGGCGAGGTCAAGGTCCTTCTTCTTCAGAGCATCCCTTAGTTTATCTGCAAAATCACAATAAGATCAGACTCGAAGAAAGGCAAGAAGCAAAGACAGTCGTCAAGATTCTCACCAAACATACCTTTTGCCTCCTCCTTCGCCTTCGTGAAGTTCTCCTGGACAAGCTTCAGATCAAGTTCAAGCTGGATATGCTTGTTCTCCAACTCGGTATAACGAGAAACAAGGTCACAAGATTTCTGTGAAAGATCAGGCGACAGTCATCAAAGACAGATCACTTCCGAGTGGCTAAAAAAAATTGTAGTGTTTCTAAGACTACAGCTGAATCTAAACATTCAACTGTAGTCTCGGGGACTACACCCAGTGGGTGCACTCAGCGTGCCCCCACTAGTTCTCTCAGCTAGACTCAGAGTCGATCAGTCGACCGGAAGCACCTAACTGTCAGCAGTTAGACAAAAAAACGAAGAATTATTCAGACCATAGCCGACTGCCAGCAGTCGACCATGGTCTCGGGGACTACACCCAGTGGGTGCACTCAGCGTGCCCCCACCGGTTCCATGATCCCACTCGACCAGTTCGAGTGAAACAGGTAAAAATGAGAAAGTTCAAGGCTTAAAGACTACAGTCGACTGCAAGCAATCCACCATAGTCTCGGGGACTACACCCAGTGGGTGCACTCAGCGTGCCCCCACTAATACAGACATTCCAATTGACACACCCAGTGGGTGCATGAAAAACACTAAGATTTTCAGTCGGTGTCCAACTAACCTGGACATTGATCTGAAGAGCTGAACTCGCGTCGTAACCTGCTTGGCTGGCGACTCGGATTGCCTTCACCTACTCCATCATGATCCCCGCTTGGCGTATGGCTTCCTTGGCAGCGCCTGCCTGGTCCTCCGGGACGTGGTATGTGGAGAAGAGAGAAGGTGGATCAGCACTCGACGACGGAGGACGGGCACTTGTCAACGGATCCGCAAAGGACATAGTAGCCCGAGCAACATTGCTCCCCTCCGGAACCAATGGTTCAGGTGCTGACGCAACCTGAGCAGTCTTGCTAGCAGTCGACTTCCTGCTCCTCCTTTGCCTTAGCGGCGCTTCATCGTCATCGTGAGGGAGATCGATGATAACGCTAGGTGGAGCTGCAGAAAAAGTTCAAAGTCAAAAATAAAGATCCAATCGACCGAAAGCGAAACTGCACAGATCATACCAGGATGAGAAGTAGCAGCATCTTCCATTTCTTGATCCTCATGCCTGGCTGAAGTTTCAGAAGTAGCAGCACTGTGATTTCAAAAATCAGTCGGTCATCGATCGAGTCGACAAAGAATATATCCATGTTAAAAGGAAAAAAAAACATGATTTATGCTGTTACCCAGAAACAGTCGGGATCTCCATCCTCATCTTCGGTAGGGCCTTCCCCGGCTTTGTCGGGGACGCTCAGGGTTGCTTCGACGCCTTCTCAGTCGGCGCCGGTGAAGTCGGCCGAGGGCGTTTCGTCGATTGCCCAGCAGGCACGACTCCCTTGCCACGTTCGACCGCAGGGTCGTGGGTGAGCTTGGACCTTCTTTCAGAACGGGGAGGCACAACTTCCTCCTCCTCTTCTTCCTCCTCCTCCTCATCGGAGCCTGCATCTTCATCATCCTCGTCGCCGACCGACTCCCACTCCTCTTGACTTTCGCCTCCACTCCCTTCCTCCTCCTCGGTCTATGCTTGCGCCCCGTTGGGCATCGAATACAACTCAGTGGTAGCCTGAAAGACAACAAACAAGACAAAAGTCGATCGACTGATCTATATCAAAACAGGATGGACGAAGCATGATTACGACTGGAGATAAGTGATCATACCTTGTCCGCCTCATAAGATTGGTCGAGTGGCGGGATCCTCCTGGCTCCACGAGGGTTGTCCTTGTTCCCCGTGATGGCAGTCATCCACCTCTCCAGTGTGACATCGTCGACTCTTCTGGGTGGACCCGAGTGGTGTCTTCAGTACGAGAGTACAACCACATCGGGTGACCCCGGTACTGGAGTGGCTGGATACGCCGTCGAAGGAAAACCTCCAGAAGATCCATGCCAGTCACGCCATCGCAAATGAGTTGGACTACCCGCTCCATCAGCATTTTAACCTGAGCCTTCTCCTCCGGAATCACTTTCAGAGAAGATGGCTTGTTCACTCGACTCATGGTGAAGGGAGGGAGCCCAGTCGACTGCCCTGGCGTTGACCGGTCTTGGCAGTAGAACCAGGTTGACTGCCACCCTCTAACTGACTCGAGAAGGGTCATAGCTGGAAAGGCACTCTTACTCCTCATGTGGACCCCAAGACCCCCACACATCTAGATTACTTGGGTTCTCTCGTCATTCAGATTGGCCTTTTTGACCGTCTAAGGGCGACAAGTGAATATGTGTTTGAAAAGGCCCCAATGCGGCCGACAACCCAAGAAGTTTTCGCACAGAGACACGAAAGCGACGAGATAGGCAATAGAATTGGGTGTGAAGTGATGGAGCTGAGCCCCGAAGAAGTTCAGGAACCCCCGAAAGAAGAGATGCGGCGGCAAAGAAAACCCACGATCGACATGAGTCGCTAGGAGGACACACTCACCCTCCTGAGGCTACGGCTGCCACTCCGTCCCTGGAAGCCTTGCTGCTCCGTGCTTGATCAGCCCCTCGTTGGCCAGGTCGTCGAGATCCTTCTGGGTGATGGTCGAACGGATCCAATCCCCTTGGATCCAACCTTGTGGCAGGCGGGACCGCGACGAGGAACCACCCCGACTGGTCGCTCTTCCCTTCGCCTGCACCGTTGCCTTCTTCGCCCGCTCCAAAGCTGCCGTCTTCTCCTTCACCATTGTCGCCGACAAGGCTGGAACGGAGCAGCGGCACTGAGCAGTTGGAAAGCGCAGTGGTTGAATCTGGAGACGAGGGAGGGGGAAATGAGGAGGCACTGTTCAAAAACCTCCGCCCGGTTCCTTATATGGAGTCACTTCCGAGTGGCTGACAGGTAGGCCCAGGCAATCCTGTCAAATCCTGAAATAGTCGCGCGAATGATACGTGGTGAAAAAGGCGCCGCGGGAATCGAGACGTCTCTGCCTTATCCCATCCGAGTACCGCGGCCTTCCCCACTTCGCGCGCTTCCCAAAATTCAGATCCCATTAAATCCGCTAACCGCAGGACAACTTGTCAGACGGAAGATCTCTTGCGATCCGTCGCTCGGAAATTTCCAAGTTCATGAAGTTCACTCGACAGATATAAAGAATGGATCAAGGCGAATGAAAGAAAGTTGACATCCTCACTTGAAAGTCATTGATCCAGAGCAAAACACCTTTACAACACCAGAAGGCAGGTCGGAAATGTTGGAAATATGCCCTAGAGGCAATAATAAAAGTATTATTATATTTCATTGTTCATGATAATTGTCTTGTATTCATGCTATAACTGTATTATCCGGAAATCGTAATACACGTGTGAATACTTAGACCACACTATGTCCCTGGTAAGCCTCTAGTTGACCAGCTCGTTGTGATCAATGGATAGTCATGGTTTCCTGACTATGGACATTGGATGTAGTTGATAACAGGATCACATCATTAGGAGAATGATGTGATGGACAAGACCCAATCCTAAGCATAGCATAAAAGATCGTGTAGTTCGTTTTGCTAGAGCTTTGCAAGTGTCAAGTATCTCTTCCTTCGACCATGAGATCGTGTAACTCACGGATACCGTAAGAATGCCTTGGGTGTACCAAACGTCACAACATAACTGGGTGACTATAAAGGTACATTACAGGTATCTCCGAAAGTAGCTGTTGGGTTGACACGGATCGAGACTGGGATTTGTCACTCCGTATGACGGAGAGGTATCTCTGGGCCCACTCGGTAATGCATCATCATATTGAGCTCAATGTGACCAAGGTGTTGGACACGGGATCATGCATTACGGTACGAGTAAAGTGACTTGCCGGTAACGAGACTGAACAAGGTATTGGGATACCGACGATCGAGTCTCGGGCAAGTAACGTACCGATTGACAAAGGGAATTGCATACAGGGTTTGATCGAATCCTCGACATAGTGGTTCATCCGATGACAACATCGAGGAGCATGTGGGAGCCATCATGGGTATCCAGATCCCGCTGATGGTTATTGACTAAGAGAGTCTCGGTCATGTCTGCATGTTTCCCGAACCCGTAGGGTCTACACACTTAAGGTTCAGTTACGCTAGGGTTATAGGGATATGTATATGCAGTAACCCGAATGTTGTTCGGAGTCCCGGATGAGATCCCGGACGTCACGAGGAGTTCCGGAATGGTCCGGAGGTAAAGATTTATATATGGGAAGTCCTGTTTCGGGCATCGGGACAAGTTTCGGGGTTATCGATATTGTACCGGGACCACCGGAAGGGTCCCGGGGGTCCACCGGGTGGGTCCACCTGTCCCGGGGGGCCACATGGGCTGTAAGGGGGTGCGCCTTGGCCTAATGGGCCAAGGGCACCAGCCCCACATAGGCCCATGCGCCTAGGGTTCAAGGGGGGCAAGAGTCCTAGGAGGGTAAGGCACCTCCTAGGTGCCTTGGGGGGAGGGAAAACCCCCCTTGGCCGCCGCACCCCCTAGGAGATTTGATCTCCTAGGGCCGGCCACCCCCCTTGGCACCCCTATATATAGTGGGGGGAGAGGAGGGACTTCATACCTGAACGCCCTGGCCTTTGGTTGCCTCCTTCTCCCTCCCCAACACCTCCTCCACCTCCATAGTGCTTAGCGAAGCTCTGTCGGAGTACTGCAGCTCCACCAACACCACGCCGTCGTGCTGCTGCTGGTGCCATCTCCCTCAACCTCTCCTCCCTTCCTTGCTGGATCAAGAAGGAGGAGACGTGGCTGTTCCGTACGTGTGTTGAACGCGGAGGTGCCGTCCGTTCGGCGCAGGTCATCGGTGATTTGGATCACGTCGAGTACGACTACATCATCACCTTGCAAGCTTCCGCACGCGATCTACAAGTGGTATGTAGATGCAAACTCTCTCCCTAGACTCGTTGCTTAGATGAACTCATAGATGGATCTTGGTGAAACCGTAGGAAAAATTTTAATTTTCTGCAACGTTCCCCAACAGTGGCATCATGAGCTAGGTCTATGCGTAGTTCTCTTTGCACGAGTAGAACACAACTTTGTTGTGGGCGTGGATTTTGTCATCTTACTTGCCTCTACTAGTCTTTTCTTGCTCAACGGTATTGTGGGATGAAGCGGCCCGGACCAACCTTACACGTACACTTACGTGAGACCGGTTCCACCGATTGACATGCACAAGTTGCATAAGGTGGCTGGCGGGTGTCTGTCTCTCCCACCTTAGTTGGAGCGGAATCGATGAACAGGGCCCTTATGAAGGGTAAATAGAAGTTGACAAAATCACGTTGTGGTGATTCGTAGGTAAGAAAACGTTCTTGCTAGAACCCAATTGCAGCCACGTAAAAGATGCAACAACAATTAGAGGACGTCTAACTTGTTTTTGCAGCGATTGATCATGTGATGTGATATGGCCAGAAGTTGTGATGAATGATGAATTGTGATGTATGAGATCATGTTCTTTGTAATAGGATTCACGACTTGCATGTCGATGAGTATGACAACCGGCAGGAGCCATAGGAGTTGTCATTATTTTTTGTATGACCTGCGTGTCATTGAATAACATCATGTAAACTACTTTACTTTATTGCTAAACGTTAGTCATAGAAGTAGAAGTAGTCGTTGGCGTGACAACTTCATGAAGACACGATGATGGAGATCATGATGATGGAGATCATGGTGTCAAGCCGGTGACAAGATGATCATGGAGCCCCGAAGATGAAGATCAATGGAGCTATATGATATTGGCCATATCATGTCACAACTATATAATTGCATGTGATGTTTATTATGTATTATGCATCTTGTTTACTTAGGACAACGGTAGTAAATAAGATGATCCCTTATAAAATTTCAAGAAGTGTTCTCCCCTAACTGTGCACCGTTGCTACAGTTCGTCGTTTCTAAGCACCACGTGATGATCGGGTGTGATGGATTCTTACGTTCACATACAACGGGTGTAAGACAGTTTTACACAGCGAAAACACTTAGGGTTAACTTGACGAGCCTAGCATGTGCAGACATGGCCTCGGAACACGGAGACCGAAAGGTCGAACACGAGTCATATGGAAGATACGATCAACATGAAAATGTTCACCGACGATGACTAGTCCGTCTCACGTGATGATCGGACACGGGCTAGTCGACTCGGATCGTGTAACACTTAGATGACTAAAGGGATGTCTAATCTAAGTGGGAGTTCATAATTTGATTAGAACTTTATTATCATGAACTTAGTCTAAAACCTTTGCAAATATGTCTTGTAGATCAATGGCCAACGCTAATGTCAACATGAACTTCAACGCGTTCCTAGAGAAAACCAAGCTGAAAGATGATGGCAACAACTATACGGACTGGGTCCGGAACCTGAGGATCATCCTCATAGCTGCCAGGAAACAATATGTCCTAGAAGGACCGCTAGGTGACGCTCCCGTCCCAGAGAACCAAGACATTATGAATGCTTGGCAGTCTCGCGCTGATGATTACTCCCTCGTTCAGTGCGGCATGCTTTACAGCTTAGAACCGGGGCTCCAAAAGCGTTTTTGAGCATCACGGAGCATATGAGATGTTCGAAGAGCTGAAACTAGTTTTTCAAGCTCATGCCCGGGTCGAGAGATATGATGTCTCCGACAAGTTCTACAGTTGTAAGATGGAGGAAAACAGTTCTGTCAGTGAGCACATCCTGAAGATGTCTGGGTTGCACAACCGTATGACCCAGCTGAACATTAACCTCCCAGATGAGGCGGTCATTGACAGAATCCTCCAGTCGCTCCCACCAAGCTACAAGAGCTTTGTGATGAACTACAACATGCAGGGAATGGAAAAGACCATTCCTGAAGTGTTCTCGATGCTGAAGTCAGCAGAAGCTGAAATCAAGAAAGAACATCAAGTGTTGATGGTCAATAAGACCACTAAGTTCAAGAAGGGCAAGGGTAAGAAGAACTTCAAGAAGGACGGCAAAGATGTTGCCGCGCCTGGTAAGCCAGTTACCGGGAAGAAGTCAAAGAATGGACCCAAGCCTGAGACTGAGTGCTTTTATTGCAAGGGGAAGGGTCACTGGAAGCGGAACTGCCCCAAATACTTAGCAGATAAGAAGGCCGGCAACACCAAAGGTATATTTGATATACATGTGATTGATGTGTACCTTACCAGTACTCGTAGTAACTCCTGGGTATTTGATACCGGTGCCGTTGCTCATATTTGTAACTCACAACAGGAGCTGCGGAATAAACGGAGACTGGCGAAGGACGAGGTGACGATGCGCGTCGGGAATGGTTCCAGAGTCGATGTGATCGCCGTCGGCACGCTGCCTCTACATTTACCTACGGGATTAGTTTTGAACCTTAATAATTGTTATTTAGTGCCAAGTTTGAGCATGAACATTGTATCTGGATCTCGTTTAATACGAGATGGCTACTCATTTAAGTCTGAGAATAATGGTTGTTCGATTTATATGAGAGATATGTTTTATGGTCATGCTCCGATGGTCAATGGTTTATTCTTAATGAATCTCGAGCGTAATATTACACATGTTCATAGTGTAGATGCCAAAAGATTTAAAGTTGATAACGATAGTCCCACATACTTGTGGCACTGCCGCCTTGGTCACATTGGTGTCAAGCGCATGAAGAAGCTCCATGCCGATGGACTTTTAGAGTCTCTTGATTATGAATCGTTTGACACGTGCGAACCATGCCTCTTAGGTAAAATGACCAAGACTCCGTTCTCCGGAACAATGGAGCGAGCAACCAACTTGTTGGAAATCATACATACCGATGTGTGCGGTCCAATGAGCATTGAGGCTCGCGGAGGATATCGTTATGTTCTCACTCTCACAGATGACTTGAGTAGATATGGGTATGTCTACTTAATGAAACACAAGTCTGAGACCTTTGAAAAGTTCAAGGAATTTCAGAATGAGGTGGAGAATCAACGTGACCGAAAGATAAAATTCTTACGATCAGATCGTGGAGGAGAATACTTAAGTCACGAATTTGGTACACACTTAAAGAAATGTGGAATCGTTTCACAGCTCACGCCGCCTGGAACACCTCAGCGAAACGGTGTGTCCGAACGTCGTAATCGCACTCTATTGGATATGGTGCGGTCTATGATGTCTCTTACCGATTTACCGCTATCATTTTGGGGATACACTCTAGAGACAGCTACATTCACTTTAAATAGGGCACCGTCTAAATCCGTTGAGACGACACCGTATGAATTATGGTTTGGAAAGAAACCTAAGCTGTCGTTTCTAAAAGTTTGGGGATGCGAAGCTTATGTCAAGAAACTTCAACCTGAAAAGCTCGAACCCAAGTCGGAAAAATGCGTATTCATAGGATACCCTAAGGAAACTATAGGGTATACCTTCTACTTAAGATCCGAAGGCAAGATCTATGTTGCCAAGAACGGATGCTTTCTGGAAAAAGAGTTTCTCTCGAAAGAAGTAAGTGGGAGGAAAGTAGAACTCGATGAAGTACTACCTCTTGAGCGGGATAGTGACGCAGCACAGGAAACCGTTCCTGTGATGCCCACACCAACTGAAGAGGAAAACCATGATAATGATCAAGGTACTTCGGATCAAGTTACTGCTGAACTTCGTAGGTCCACAAGGACACGTTCCGCACCAGAGTGGTACGGCAACCCTGTCCTGGAAATCATGTTGTTAGACAACAATGAACCTTCGAACTATGAAGAAGCAATGGCGGGCCCGGATTCCAACAAATGGCTTGAAGCCATGAAATCCGAGATAGAATCCATGTATGAAAACAAAGTATGGACTTTGAAAGACTTGCCCGATGATCGGCGAGCGATAGAAAACAAATGGATCTTTAAGAAGAAGACGGACGCGGATGGTAATGTTACCATCTATAAAGCTCGACTTGTCGCTAAGGGTTATCGACAGGTTCAAGGGATTGACTACGACGAGACATTCTCTCCCGTAGCGAAGCTAAAGTCCGTCCGAATCATGTTAGCAATTGCCGCATACTATGATTATGAGATATGGTAGATGGACGTCAAAACAGCATTCCTTAACGGGCATCTTAAGGAAGAACTGTATATGATGCAGCCGGAAGGTTTTGTCGATCCTCAGAACGCTAACAAAGTATGCAAGCTCCAGCGATCCATTTATGGACTGGTGCAAGCATCTCGGAGTTGGAACATTCACTTTGATGAGATGATCAAAGCGTTTGGGTTTATGCAGACTTATGGAGAAGCCTGCGTTTACAAGAAAGTGAGTGGGAGCTCTGTAGCATTTCTCATATTATATGTAGATGACATACTCCTGATGGGAAATAATATAGAATTTCTGGACAGCATTAAGGCCTACTTGAATAAGTGTTTTTCAATGAAGGACCTTGGAGAAGCTGCTTATATATTAGGCATCAAGATCTATAGAGATAGATCGAGACGCCTCATAGGTCTTTCACAAAGTACATACCTTGATAAGATTTTGAAGAGATTCAGAATGGATCAGTCCAAGAAGGGGTTCTTGCCTATGTTACAAGGTATGAGACTGAGCTCAGCTCAGTCACCGACCACGGCAAAAGATAAAGAAGAGATGAGTGTCATCCCCTATGCTTCAGCCATAGGATCTATTATGTATGCCATGTTGTGTACCAGACCCGATGTAAACCTTGCCGTAAGTTTGGTAGCAAGATACCAAAGTAATCCCGGCAAGGAACACTGGACAGCGGTCAAGAATATCCTGAAGTACCTGAAAAGGACAAAGGACATGTTTCTCGTTTATGGAGGAGACGAAGAGCTCGTCGTAAAGGGTTACGTCGACGCTAGCTTCGACTCAGATCCGGATGACTCTAAGTCACAAACCGGATACGTGTATATGTTGAATGGTGGAGCAGTAAGCTGGTGCAGCTGCAAGTAGAGCGTCGTGGCGGGATCTACGTGTGAAGCGGAGTACATGGCAGCCTCGGAGGCAGCACATGAAGCGATTTGGGTGAAGGAGTTCATCACCGACCTAGGAGTCATACCCAATGCGTCGGGGCCGATCAAACTCTTCTGTGACAACACTGGAGCTATTGCCCTCGCAAAGGAGCCCAGGTTTCACAAGAAGACCAGGCACATCAATCGTCGTTTCAACTCCATCCGTGAAAATGTTCAAGATGGAGACATAGAGATTTTCAAAGTGCACACGGATATGAATGTCGCAGATCCGCTGACTAAACCTCTCTCGCGTGCAAAACATGATCAACACCAGAACTCTATGGGTGTTCGATTCATCACAATGTAACTAGATTAGTGACTCTAGTGCAAGTGGGAGACTGTTGGAAATATGCCCTAGAGGTAATAATAAAAGTATTATTATATTTCATTGTTCATGATAATTGTCTTGTATTCATGCTATAACTGTATTATCCGGAAATCGTAATACACGTGTGAATACTTAGACCACACTATGTCCCTGGTAAGCCTCTAGTTGACCAGCTCGTTGTGATCAACGGATAGTCATGGTTTCCTGACTATGGACATTGGATGTAGTTGATAACGGGATCACATCATTAGGAGAATGATGTGATGGACAAGACCCAATCCTAAGCATAGCATAAAAGATCGTGTAGTTCATTTTGCTAGAGCTTTGCAAGTGTCAAGTATCTCTTCCTTCGACCATGAGATCGTGTAACTCACGGATACCGTAAGAATGCCTTGGGTGTACCAAACGTCACAACGTAACTGGGTGACTATAAAGGTACATTACAGGTATCTCCGAAAGTAGCTGTTGGGTTGACACGGATCAAGACTGGGATTTGTCACTCCGTATGACGGAGAGGTATCTCTGGGCCCACTCGGTAATGCATCATCATATTGAGCTCAATGTGACCAAGGTGTTGGACACTGGATCATGCATTACGGTACGAGTAAAGTGACTTGCCGGTAACGAGACTGAACAAGGTATTGGGATACCGACGATCGAGTCTCGGGCAAGTAACGTACCGATTGACAAAGGGAATTGCATACAGGGTTTGATCGAATCCTCGACATAGTGGTTCATCCGATGACAACATCGAGGAGCATGTGGGAGCCATCATGGGTATCCAGATCCCGCTGATGGTTATTGACTAAGAGAGTCTCGGTCATGTCTGCATGTCTCCCGAACCCGTAGGGTCTACACACTTAAGGTTCAGTTACGCTAGGGTTATAGGGATATGTATATGCAGTAACCCGAATGTTGTTCGGAGTCCCGGATGAGATCCCAGACGTCACGAGGAGTTCCAGAATGGTCCAGAGGTAAAGATTTATATATGGGAAGTCCTGTTTCGGGCATCGGGACAAGTTTCGGGGTTATCGGTATTGTACCGGGACCACCGGAAGGGTCCCGGGGGTCCACCGGGTGGGTCCACCTGTCCCGAGGGGCCACATGGGTTGTAAGGGGGTGCGCCTTGGCCTAATGGGCCAAGGGTACCAGCCCCACATAGGCCCATGCGCCTAGGGTTCAAGGGGGGCAAGAGTCCTAGGAGGGTAAGGCACCTCCTAGGTGCCTTGGGGGGAGGGAAAACCCCCCTTGGCTGCCGCACCCCCTAGGAGATTTGATCTCCTAGGGCCGGCCACCCCCCCTTGGCACCCCTATATATAGTGGGGGAGAGGAGGGACTTCATACCTGAACGCCCTGGCCTTTGGTTGCCTCCTTCTCCCTCCCCAACACCTCCTCCACCTCCATAGTGCTTAGCGAAGCTCTGCCGGAGTACTGCAGCTCCACCAACACCACGCCGTCGTGCTGCTGCTGGTGCCATCTCCCTCAACCTCTCCTCCCTTCCTTGCTGGATCAAGAAGGAGGAGACGTGGCTGTTCCGTACGTGTGTTGAACGCGGAGGTGCCGTCCGTTCGGCGCAGGTCATCGGTGATTTGGATCACGTCGAGTACGACTACATCATCACCTTGCAAGCTTCCGCACGCGATCTACAAGTGGTATGTAGATGCAAACTCTCTCCCTAGACTCGTTGCTTAGATGAACTCATAGATGGATCTTGGTGAAACCGTAGGAAAAATTTTAATTTTCTGCAACGTTCCCCAACAGGAAAGATTGCCAACTCCTTCCTCACTCAAACCTCGATCCATTCGGGGGCTAATGATGAAGTCATGTACCTAGGGTAGGGTCATGGGCCTGTCCAAGGTACCCTCCCCGAGGACATCCACAGAAGAGACCGTCTCCCAGTCGACCAAGAGAGATTCCACTCGATGGACTAGAAGACACTCGACGAACTTGAAGACACTCGACCATGAAGACTCACTCGACCACCAGGAGTTCAGGATCTACTCTGTATCCAAACGGTCCGTAATTAAGTAGTCTTTATGGTCATGATGACACTTTATGTAAGGCATTACCAGTAACACCAGGCCTTAATGTACTTTAACCCTCCGCTACGTGGGCAGGTTGGGGTCCCGGCATCCTCTATATAAGCCACCCCTCTCCACTGGCAGAAGGGTTCGCACCCCTGTAACTCTCACACATATAATCCAGTCGACCGCCTCCGGGCTCCGAGACGTAGGGCTGTTACTTCCTCCGAGAAGGGCCTGAACTCGTAAAACACTTGTGTGCACAACTACTCCATAGCTAGGATCTTGCCTCTCCTTAGTACCCCCCGTACATTACTGTCAGACTTAGAACCACGACAGTTGGCACAGCCGGGCCGTGAAGTTTTAATCAAGTCAGTTGCACAATCTCTCCCAACATACATCATGGGCGTTTTTAAACTACCGTTCTCAGTTTGTGATGACCTAACAAGGATGGTTAGAAACTTCTATTGGGGCTCTAAAGATGGGCGCAGCAAAGTACATTGGAAGTCTTGGGATTATTTGATGCAGCCAAAATGTGAAGGAGGGCTTGGATTCCGGGATTACAGACTGTTCAACCAAGCACTCCTCGCTCGCCAAGCTTGGAGACTTATTGATAGGACGGAGAGCCTTTTGTGCTCGACTATTAAAATCTCGTTATTACCCGGATGGTCAGCTCGAGGACACGGTCTTTTCTGGTAATGCTTCCCCGTCTTGGCAAGATATAAGTTATGGACTAGAGCTCCTGAAAAAAGGACTAGTCTGGAGAGTGGGCAATGGAGCAAACATTCGTGTATGGAGAGACATATGGATACCTAGACCCCACTCTTTCAAACCGGTCTCTCCAAGAGGTAATTGCCGTATCTGCTATGTGTCCGAACTACTTAATGATAATGGATCGTGGAATATGAACTTGCTGCAGAATTACTTTTGGCCTTATGATGTGGATGAGATCATTAAAATTAGAGCATCTCCAAGGCTTGAGGAGGATACAATTGCATGGGGACCAGGGAGGTTTGGACAATTCTCGGTGAAGTCGGCATATGAGTTTGCTTTTGCTGAAGCCAACCGGGAATCTCAATCTGCGTCTAGTACTAATCCGGAGGGCGGCCGGGCCATCTGGAACTTGATATGGAAAACTAATATCCCGCCAACAGTCAAAAACTTTGCTTGGAGAGTGGTCTCAGACTCCCTTCCTACTTGGGTTAATAAGCATAAGAGGACCTTGGAAACCACAAACATATGTCCAGTGTGTGGCGTGGAACCAGAAGACAACTTCCATCCGTTATGTCGTTGCCCTAGAGCACGGGAACTTTGGTTGTATATGTTCGAAGTTTGGAACCTTCAACTGGTGGATATTGTGGTGAATGTCGGGAAGGAGTGGTTGTTCCATGTCCTACAACCACTGCATGAAATAGAGAGGTCCATGCTTCTTATGACACTCTGGAGGTGTTGGTTCATACTTAATGAGATAGTGCACAATAAGATTCCCCCGCCTCTTGAAGTATCAAGGAGGTTCCTTGTTAGCTATCTTGAGTCTCTAATTGCTATTAGAACGAACACACATATGGATCCAGCAAAGGGTAAATCAGTCATCTCTTATGACCGCATGCTACTTAAGGCTGATATCCTGCCCCCGCCGCCCGTCCCCAAGTGGGCCGCATCACCGGAGGTGGGTGAAGTTAAACACTGATGGATCTTTTGATGCTGGCAGGGCAGGAGCAGGTATGGTGTTACGGGCCCCTTTGGGAGGTGTAATCTTTTCAGCATGCAGAACACTCTACTCGTGTCGTGAAGCTTTGGAGGCAGAGTTGTGTGCTTGCATGGAAGGGTTATCTCTAGCGATCCAGCGAAGTGATCGTCCAGTGGCCATTGAGATGGATTCACTTGTTGCTATAAAGTTGATCCAAGAGCAAGAGAAAGATAGGTCTATTTATGCTTCATTAGTCAAAGAGATTAGATATCTTTTATCTCTCCATGAAAGTTGTATTACTTATGTAAACCAAACTCAAAATCAGGTTAGTGATAGTCTAGCAAACTTTGCTCGTACCGAGGGAAGAACCATGACTTGGATTGGTTCAGAACCCCCGACAACGCTGGAGCTAGTCACCGCTGATTATAACTCTTTGATGGCTTGTAGTACTATATAGTCAGTGATTGTATCTTGTGGCCAGAGATATGAGTGAATGCTATAAATCTTAGATATTTTGCACATGAAGTGCAGGCTTCTAGGCTCAATATCTAGAATGGACATCTAAGAATTATGGAAAATGGACATGTGAGAACAAGTTTCATATTATCTAAGATTTAGTTGCTAATCCAAGTATGGATAGCTCAAGTTATTATAAAGGCATATGTAACAGGGAGAAAACCTGTGCGCGCTAATGTACAATGTGTGTGTGTGTGTATTCTATCTGCATATTCTTGCACTGAAAATAAATAATGGGATTAACATATAATTTTAAACATGCAGCATCATTTATTTAAATAGAAGGACCAATTGGTACCTTTTTTGGCTCTTCATGAAGAAGCAAGCACATATTTCTAATCACATAGGTCATTGTTTTCCTGCAGGTGAGACACACAACATGTAGACGTCGCCCATTGATGAAATCGGAACTGACAATGCAGAAGCACGAGTACCTTGATGGAGGTGATGTGAGTTCCTTGGACTGGTCGGCGCGGCGATGGGTTCCTTGCTGGAACCGGATCGAGATGAAGGATAGTGGTGTTGGCAGCACCAGCAGCAGTCTGAGGAGGGTGAGGGCGTCTTGATGACTGGAGACCATGTGACTGGTGGAGGCGAGCGTGAGGATTTGTAGCAGCGGTTCTCCGCCGGCGTCCTCGTCGTCGAATCGCGTGGGGGCAGAATAGGACCCGGGGCGGCGGGCGGCTCCGGCTCCCGCAGCGAAGGGTGCGAAGGGCGGTGACCTGCGGCGGGCGGCGAGCTAGCTAAAATTCCACTCATGCACAATCACCACAGTTCAGAGCCGCAACACTATGATCTAGCTGAAATTCGTTGACCAAAAACTAATTACAGGTGCTCTGTATATTTTCAGCTTCAGCGGGATACCAAATGTACTTTGCCATACTATGTAACTATCCTTTGCTAAATCATTCAGACAGCTAACTGTCACCAAAGAACAGAAGCAACACCAAAAATTGCGAGCCGAGACATCGGGTATAACATTCTGAAGTAGAGTTCAGAAAACTGCAAGTTGAGCCAATCTGGAGTCTCAAGGGACTAAGCATTCAATATTTGAGAAACTGCAACCTGAGTGTATCGCAGGCACTCACATGGTAGATTGAGTTCATTCTGAATTTCAGTTATACACAGGTCACCATGACACAATATCTCTGATCTTAATATGTGGACAAATTGACTGCCTACAGCTGAACTCAAAGATCACCCCATGGCACATTATCTCTGATCTTAATATGTGGAGAAATCAATTGTGTACAGCTGAACTCAAAGATCAGGGTTTGGACCACCAACTCCGACTGAAGAACAGAAACATACCAACATATGCTAATCTCCAAACAAAAGAAATGAGCCGAAAAATGGGTGTAACATTCTGAGGTAGAGTTAAGAAAACTGTAAGTGAGTCTTTCCTACAACGTGAGTATCGCAGGCACTCGCACATGCCAACTTGAGTTATTCTGAACTTTTCTTTGTTATTCACAAATCACCATGGCACAACAGTTCAAAGGCACTAACAAAACAATGCTATGTAATATCAGGGATGCGTCCAACAAAAGGCAAAGGGCGCGGCATCGACCTGCGGCGAAGGGCGCTACGGCGCGGCGAAGGGCGCGACCTGCGGCGGCTCCCGCGGCGCGCGACGGGTGGCGGCTCCGGCTCTCCCGCGGCGAAGGACGGCGACCTACGCGGCTCCCGTGGCGCGCGTCGGGTGGCGGCTCCGGCTCTCCCGCGGCGAAGGGCCGCGACCTGCGGCGGCTCCGGCTCTTCCGTGGCGAAGGGTGCGACAGGTAGCGGCTCCGGCGGCTAACGGTGCGGGAGGAACGGTGCAGGAGGAGGAGGAGGGGGCGAGACCGCTAGAGGTCGTGCGGGATGGGCGAGAGATCGTGCGAATAGCTTTTCTTAACGGCGGGGCGAGGGCGGGTTAGAGATCGATTAGTAGGTTATAATGCGTGGTTGGTAGCGTTAAACACAGAAGAATTAAGGGCCATTAGATCTTAGTAATGGATGGATCAGATTGTTTGGATCTGCCCTTCTCTTCTTTTTATAGTGGTAGTAGATGTGCTGGAAAGAAAACCGCATGGCATGGCAAACCCTTACGCGAGGCGTGTTTTTTTTTGCAGAAAAACTTCCAATCTATTCATCTTCAATCATGGCAGTACAACGAATACCAGAAATAAAAATTACATCCAGATTCGTAGACCACCTAGCGACGACTACAAGCATCGAAGCGAGCCGAAGGCGCGCCGCCGTCATCGCCCCTCCATCGCCGAAGCCGGGCACAACTTGTTGAAGTAGACAGTCGGGAAGTCGTCGTGCTAAGGCCCAATAGGACCAGCACCCCAGAACAGCAACCGCCGCCGATGAAAAATAACGTAGATCAGAAGGATCCAAAGCGAAGACACACGAACGTAGACGAACAACGACGAGATCCGAGCAAATCCACCAAAGATAGATCTGTCGGAGACACACCTTCACACGCCCACCAACGATGCTAGACACACCGCCGAAACGGGGGTTAGGCGGGGAGACCTTTATTCCATCTTCAGGGAGCCGCCGCCATCTCGCCTTCCTGAGTAGGACACAAACCCTAACAAGATTGAAAAAAACGATTAAAAACGGAGCCCTCCCGCCGGCCCTTGCCAGGGTCCACAGCGCCTCCATGGCCCTAGGGCCACCGGAGATGAGGCGGACCTGCGCCGGCGCCCGCGAGAGGCATGAACTCTAATTTTCTTTCTTGGAGGAGGAGGAGGAGCCCAGGGAACTGAAACGAAAGCATACGCGAGGCGTGTTGGAAAGGTGTGCAAGGAAAACGTATGCGCATTATCATTCGTTGCTCTTTACTCTTTTTTCCCTTTTGCATGAGAACATGGCAAACAGCTTCAACAAGATTTTTTCTCAGGGGAACAAGAGATTATTTTTAACAAAGGCAGCGCTGACGATGTCTTGCAAGGACAACAAAGCCCAAATCTTATTTTGTTGGCGTCTAGGAGCATTTGCTCTGCTTGGAACCGATCGATCGTGGTCGCCTGATTTGCACCCTTGGGTTCCCTTTGCGTGAAGATGTCAGAAAACCGTTCTTGTATCCATCCCCAAACACCTACTGTAAAAGGGAGAAGTAGTCTGGCTGAGAACGAAACGGCGGCACAAGCCGACGCGCAGACCGGACGGTCGCGTCGCGGCGGGTGGACTGGGCTGGGCGGAGAAGACTGGGGCCCTGCGACCGTCCATCCCTCAGACCCCACCTCTCGGGCATATCGATGGCAACTCGGTCCCACAGAATAAGCCGCAAAGGCACGGGCCGCAGCTGGTTCCGCCGTAGTACAGAGGATCCAAGCCACCCACGCGCGCGTACGTCGTGGCGCTCGGTGGCCGTCCCGCGGAGGGATCCGGTGCGCCCGCCCGCACATCCAGCAGCCACGCGTTTTCCTATTCCTGGATGGCGGATCTTGGATTGGGCGGTGGGGTCTGTGCAGGGGCAGGGGAGGACGGTTTACTGCACCTTTTTCTACGTTTGTGTCTTTGAGGTTACGGTCCTATGGACCCCCCGCCGTGCTTTGCTTACTTTAAATTTCGGGGAAGGGGTGGCGTGTTGGCCGGTAGGGTCGTGCCAAGTCTTGGATTAGCAACGGCTATTATTGCGTGGCCGTTAGTACTCGCCCTGCGTCTGCGTGGGGCGAACGTGGCTGAGGTGGCTGAGGCGATCCATCGGCCCGATGGTAATTTTTCTTGATTATCTTAACACTGGCAGCAACTAACAGAATTTTCTTGATTAGCACACATATCCCATATCCCATGTTCTATACCACCTACTATCAGGGATTTTTTTATAGTACTCTACTTTAGTTGTGATAAAAGAGGATTAAGGTTCGAGTCTTCCAGCCCCTGCAAAAAAAAAAAAGGTTTCGGTCTTCAAGAGAAGGTATGAATAAAATGGTGAGGGCTCTTTTTTTTTGATAAAAATAGAGAGCACTCTCATCTGGAAAAAAGAGGCGATGAATGGGAGGGGTGTTTTGTCTCCCGGGCTCAGATGAGCCCTCGAGTGAACAAAAAATCATTAAAAATACTCCCAACGTATCTAAACGCTCTTATATTTCTTTACGGATGGACTATTAAATAAATTTTAAAAATTCTGATTTTTTTTGTGTATAAAGATGACTAAGTGTGCGATGTCCATGTCAAATTTCAGAGCTTTTGGATGTCTGAGTAGCTGTCAGCAAACAAGACAAATTTGGGGTATGTGGAAAGGTATATAGTTTGTGCACTGTTCGGACCCGGGTTTTTTTTAGAGCTATCCACATGTCGAAATGCTTTGAAATTTAGCACGCACTCAAACATCTTCCATGCAAAAACATTATACTTCTTTGAATTTTTTAGTATTTGTTTTGAATTTACAAACACTCAATCAACCCAAACACATATCCCATGGCAAATGACCTGAATCATTCAACTGATAACCCCACACGGGATCACATAGGTTGAAGGAAACCAGGTGAATTGATCAGGCGATTGACTGTCCGGTGATGTCTACTATGCAACTTTATTATTGTGGACTCGTGTCGGGCCTCCAAGCGCAAAGTTTACAGGACAGTAGCAAATTTTCCTCAAGTGAATGACCTAAGATTTATCAATCCATGGGAGGCGTAGGATGAAGATGGTCTTTCTCAAACAACCCTGCAACCAAATAACAAAAAGTCTCTTCTGTCCGCAACACACCGAATACAATGGTAAATTGTATAGGTGCACTAGTTCGGCGAAGATATGGTGATACAAGTGTAGTAATGATAGTAGATATTGATTTTTGTAATAGGAACAATAAAAAACAACAAGGTAGCAAGTAACAAAAGTGAGCACAAACGGTATTGCAATGCTTAAAAATAAGGCCTAGGGTCCGTACTTTCGCTAGTGCAATCTCTCAACAATGCCAATATAATTGGATCATATAACCATCCTCAACTTACGATGAAGACTCATTGCAAAGTTCCTATCTACCGGAGAATATAAGAAGAAATTGTTTGTAATGTACGAAACCACCTCAAAATTATCCTTTCCAATCGATTTATCCAAGAGTTCATACTAAAATAACACCAAGTTATCCTTTCCGACCGATCTATCTAAGAGTTCGTACTAAAATAACACCATATGATACACATCAACCAATTCTAATGCCACCTAGATACTCCAATGTCATCGCGAGTATCCATGAGTTGATTACGCGATATGCATAAAACAATTCCAGATTCATAATACTCAATCCAACACAAAAAACCTCACAGAGTGCCCCAAGATTTCTACCGGAGAAACAAAGGCGAGAATGTGCATCAACCCTTATGCATAAATTACCCCAATGTCACCTTGGAAATCCGTGAGTTGAGTGCCAAAACACACATCAATTGAATCAATATGATACCACATTTTCACCACTTGTATTCATAGCAAGACATACATCAAGTGTTCTCAAATCCATAAAAGTATTCAATCCGATAAGAACGAAATCTCAAAGGGAAAACTCAATTCATCACAACAAGATAGAGAGGGGGAAACACCATGTGATCCAACTATATTAACAAAGCTCGTGATACATTAAGATCGTGCCAAATTAAAAACACGAGAGAGAGAGAGATTAAACACATAGCTACTGGTACAAACCCTCAGCCCCGAGGGTGGACTACTCCCTCCTCATCATGGTGGCCATAGGAAGGATGAAGATGGCCTCCGGTGATGAATTCCCCCTCTGGTAGAGTGCCAAAATAGTGTCCAGATTGATTTTTCGTGGCTACGGAGGCTTGCGGCGGCGAAACTTCTGATCTAGGGTTATTTTTGGGGGTTTATATATATATATATATATATATATATATATATATTATGACTTTTCAGCATTGGAATCACGCGAACATGGGCCTCAGGGGGGCCACCACCCACTAGGGTGCGCCGGGGGGAGGGGGCGCCCTAGTGTCTTATGGGCAGCAGGGGCCCCCCTCTAGTGGTTCTTTGCTCTAGTATTTTTCTTTTCTTCCAAAAAAATCGTCAAAAAGTTTTGTCCGATTCTGATAACTTTTATTTCTGCACAAAACAACACCACAATAGTTTTGCTGAAAACAACGTCAGTCCGAGTTAGTTCCATTCAAATCATAGCAAAACCATATAAAATTGTTGTAAACATGGCATGAATACTTCATAAATTATAGATACATTGGAGACGTATCAGCATCCCCAAGCTTAATTCCTACTCGTCCTCGAGTACGTAAATGATAAAAGAAATTATTTATGAAGTGTGAATGCAAGCATAGTGTATAAGTTTGATCAATGATAATTTCAATCACTTTTCCTAGCATCATAACAGTAACTCTTTCTCATAAAACTCATCATGATAAAGTAGCAATTAATACACATGTTATGGTTCAAACAATGCCTTTTGTTAAAACTTAACAACTTATGTTCTTAGTCACCAAACAATTGCAATTCAACTTATCCAACAAAGTCTAAGTAAGAGTTCCACATACTCAATCATCATATAGTCTTCTATAATTGCTAGTACTCAAAGCATATTTTTAGAACAAATGACATCCATCAAACACAAAGAAAGATAGGGGCTTAATGTTCCGCCTCCCAACTCATTTATCATAGAGATAATTGTCAACCATAATAAATCATGATCAAAGATATTTGACTGGCCATATGTGCCTAGATCTTTCCCCATGACATGATGCTTTCCAACTAGAGAATAATTGAGGTTGAAATGAGAATGCATACTATTGACTCTTGCATAAAAGTAAATACTGAAAAGTAATAGATAGGCCCTTTGCAGAGGGAAGCAGAGGTTGTCATGCACTTTTTATTTTTGGATGCACAATCTCTTAATGCAAAGGAACGCCACATTATATTTCCCTTTATGATAGCAACCTTTATTATGCAGTCCATCGCTTTTATTACTTTGCCATCACAAGTTTGTACAACGCTTATTTTCCCTTACAATAAAAGATCAAACATACTTAGGAGCAATTTTTATTACTTTATGCACCGATGGCAACTTACTTGAAGGATCTTATTCAATCCATAGGTAGGTATGGTGGACACTCATGGCAAGAAATTGGGTTTAAGGGTTTTTGGATGCACAAGTAGTATCTCTACTTAGTACGAATTTTTGGCTAGCAAAAGATCCTAAGCAAACACCACATGTTGGAGGATCCATAACAATATAACTTCTATGCAAATATACACAACCATAACTCATTACGTTGTATTCCTTGTCCAACTTCAACTATTTTTCTCAAGTTTGAAAATAATTAATCGGTATTCACAATCATAGAAGATGTCCAAGATAATATATTTGTATGTAAAATTTCTCTTCCTTATACTAATCATTCATGAATTGCTTATATGACCAATATTGTGATTGTCAAGCTTTAAAAGATTTCACTTTCTAAACCCAATGTGAAGCTGCTACTAGGCATGATATGAACATATAATTTCAACTTCATGATATTCAATTCATTCAACAATTTACTCATAGGATATAAGTGAAACATAAGAGTAAATGAAAAACTACTCCAAAAATATATAAGTGAAGATCAAACGAGTAGTTAAGTAAATGGGTAGCTAATTGAGGGCTCTCTCTTATTTAAAAACTTTAAGATCTTAGTATTTTATTAAAATAGCAAGCAAAACAAAAAAATGGCATTCCAAGAATAGCACAACTCATGTGAAGAAGCAAAAACTTAGACTCAACCGATACTAACCGATAATTGTTGTTGAAGAAAGGTGGGATGCCTACCGGGCCATCCCCAAGCTTAGATGCTCGAGACTTCTTGGAATATTATCTTGCGATGCCTAGGCATCCCCAAGATTGAGTTTTTGTGTCTCCTTCAATCCTTTTATATCTCGGTTTCCCTAAATCTCAAAAACTTCATCCACCCAAAACTCAAGAAGAACTCGTAAGATACTTTAGTATAAATCAATGCAAAACTTTATCATTCTCTACTGTAGCAAATCACTAAATTTATAATTTAAGATTGCATACTAAATGCCTCTGCATATTTAATCCTCCTATCCTCAAATATAACCATTAAACAAGCAAACATATGCAAACAATGCAATCACAACAACAATCTGCCTAGACATGACAGTCTGTAAAGGATGAAGCAAGATCCATACTTAATTAACTCAAAAAATTCTGAAAATTTACCACACTGTAGAAAATTTATCATAGCTTATTGTGAAAAAAAATTCAATATTTTATCACATTCTGAATTTTCTCAAGAATTCACGCACTAGTGTGCAACTTTCTGTTTTCAAACAGACGCATATAGACTTGCAAAATAAGCATGGTAAAGGCTATACTTAACATTTTTATTGAAACTAGTCGAATGCTCATGCGTTGCTAGGGGACTTAAAAAATGTATACATGGGTCGTTCTAATCCAGAAGTGTATGTCAAACATGATGGATATTCATCCATATAACGCCAACTACCAATTCTTTCTCCCACTGCTTTCTGTAATGTGAGGATCACTTCAAAATCGTAAATAACATGAAATAACTTTCAAATTGTGAAGATATAAACATGACAACAGTTAGACAATGTTCAATCTCTTTTGTGTTGGTCATTTTGTATACGAGTATTCAATTATGGTGTACAAAAAATCTAGCCATCCCGAAGTATGTTTTATCCAAATATCTAATCTAGCTCCCAAAACAATATAAACAAGGGTGAAAGAAGATGCTAAAGATTCAGCATCTACACCGATCAAAATGGCCTATTGAGCCCCTTGAAGTCCACCATCTCGATGCACTCTACACTGCCCCTGAAACCATTCAACAGCTTGAGCAGCTCGCTGGCCCGATGCTTGGTCACGCTGCTGTAGCACACCTGGAGCAGCTTCCGGTAGGTGCTCACACGCAGTGCCTCATCACAACACGCGCCAACACCGATGTCCGTGACATAGCAGAGGTGCCAGAGCGCTGAGACAGCAAACTCCGTGCCCATGTTGGACATGCGGAACATCTACTTGACCAGCACCGGCACGACCAACGTGTGCGCACGCGCGGACTCGAGGCTAGTGTCGCCGCACAAGACATTGTCGAGCACGGCCAGTGCCTTCTCGCTCGTCCCCTTGTTAGTGTCCATGACCACGAGGAGCTCCACAACAACGAGCACTGCCCCTAGCTTGGTGAAGTGGGCGGCCATGCGGTCGCTGTCATAGATGAGGTAGTAGCTCATGATGAGCATGACCTTGGTGGCCTAAGGGACACGGGGTTCTCGACGAGGCTGACAAACGCACTGCACACGCCAGGCATCCTCGAGATGATGTCGTCGGGGTGCCGATTGGCAGATGAGGTGACGTCACAGTGGACAATGGCGGCGCGCTGGCCCATGCGGCGACGTCACCGTGGGAGAGCACCGAGACGAGGGTCTTGAGAGTTGAGAGACGCCTGGGAGGCAATGCAGCGCCTGGCCTCGTCGTCGAGCGGGAAGAACACGGTAAGGGCCGCCAAGATCGTCCCCAGCGCGTCCAATGCTGCGGTGCTGGTGCCCTCCATGGGCTCTCCGGTGAGGCTCTGGAAAGCCGAGGAGAGCTAGCGGGTGGCGCCGGCAGCTGCGAGGCACCGACGGTTGCAGTCGCTCTCCTTCCCGATGGCCCTAGCCCTGGTGGTGACCTACCCACATGCCGCCGCGTTCCCGCGCCTGGCAGCGGCGAGCACCTGGGCGGCGGCGGCCTCGGCGACAGGCACCTGCTTGGCTCGATCGACGACACACCAGTCCTGGATCATGCGGCGCATGGCGTTGTTGGGGATGAGGTCGGTGAGCTGCATGGATCCACCGGTGATGGGGCACGTGCCGCGCCCCCGCACCATCCACCTCTCCCGGCCATTGGTGATGCTCGTAGGCGCTGTGATTGGGTCCTTCATCAGCCCAAGCGAGATCGGGCACCGAAAGTGCACCGGCACCGCCAGCTCCTCATCATTCTCGGCATCGCCCACCTACACTCGTCGTTAGCCATGCGTGGCACACGACAGCGAATTGGGAGCTCTGTGTAGGAGTGGTGGTGCGTAGGTTCATGGACGGAGCGGCGACGACTTTCCATGTGATAGAGATGGAGAGAGGGGTACTGGGAGCGCGACGTGCGTTAGTGGGCAGTTGTTTCCCTGGTTTGTATGATGGATTATTTATACAGGGGATGTAGTGATTGCAAGAGACCTACGTTTTTCAGATCGTACCGGCTGGTTCGTTTACAATGATTTTTTCCTTGGAGAAGTAGCGATTGTAGAGGGAAGGGGGTGGTCGAACCATCACTAGGATGGCTGCATATCCCCCTTTAATAGTAGAGATAAGAGATGCAAAACATTACTCTAAATAATACCAAGAAAATCCTAATAAAATAAAATGACGCTCCAAGCAAAACACATATCATGTGACGAATAAAAATATAGTTCCAAATAAGGTTACAGGTAATGTTGGAGACGAAAGAGGGGGATGCCTTCCAGGGCATCCCCAAGTTAGTTGCTTGGATATTCCTTGAATATTACCTTGGGGTGCCTTGGGCATCCCCAAGCTTAAGGTCTTATCACTCCTTATTCTCCTCATATCGATATCTCACCAAAAACTTGAAAACTTCAATCACACAGAACTTAACTAAACTTTATGAGATAGATTAGTATGATAAAGAGCGAACCATTCACTTTGGTACTATCAAAGACAAGATTCAGAATTGTTTACACATAATTCCTACTGTAACTTATCATTTCCACAATTTATATCACTTAATATAAGCTATGGAAACACTAAAACAAGCAAACTATGCATTGAAAACAGAATCTATCCAAAACAGAATAGTCTGTAATGATCTGAACAATGACCATACTTATGCCACTCTATTTTTTTTTGAAAAATAAGGAAAACATAGAGAATTTATATATCAATCATCTGTAAAAAAATCAGAGAAAATTACGTTTATGTGAATTTACAAAATTCCAGAACTGGGCGCAAAAGTTTTGTTTTTGCATAGAATCAAGTCAACTATCATCCACACTATCCCAAAGGCTTTACTTGGTACTTTATTGAAACAAAATCTATAAAACATGATTACAACAGTAGCTTAATCATGTGAACACACAAAAACGGTAGGTAAAAGTGTTGTGTTGTCTCCCAACAAGGGCTTTCCTTTAATGCCTTTTTAGCGAGGCATGCTGATTTTATGATGCTCACATAAAAGATAAGAATTTGAACATAACGGGAGCATCATGAAGCAAATGACTAGCACATTTAAGGCTAACCCACTTCCTATGCATAGATATTCTGTGAGCAAACAATTTATGGGAACAAGAATCAACTAGCATAGATAGGCAAAACAAGTGAAACTTCAAGATTTTCAACACACAGAGAGGAAACATGATATTATTGCAATACCTACAAGCATATGCTCCTCTCTCATAGTAATTTTCAGTAGCATCATGAATGAATTCAACAACATAGCTATAACATAAAGCATTCTTACCATGATCCGCAAGCATAGAAATTTATTCTCATCAATAGTAATGGGAGCAAACTCAACAATATAGCTATCATGTGATTGAAAATTAAAATCCTGATGACAAGTTTCATGGCTATCATTATTCAATATATCATACATGTCATCACCATAATCATCATAGATAGCAACTTTGTTGTCATGATCAATTGAAATCTCTTCCGAAATAGTGGATTCATCACTAAATAAAGTCACGACCTCTCCAAATCCACTTTTTCCAATATTGTAACAAGATTCAACACACTCCAAAATAGTGGGACCGTTAGCTAGAGTTGACACTCTTCCAAACCCACTTTCATTAATATAATCATCATAAATAGGAGGCATGCTTTCATCATAATAAATTTGCTCATGAAAACTTGAGGGACGAAAAATATCATCTTCATCAAATATAACACCCCCAAGCTTATGGCTTTGCATATCATTAGCATCATGGATATTCAAAGAATTCATACTAGCAACATTGCAATTATGCTCATCATTCAAAGATTTTATGCCAAACATTTTATTGATTTCTTCTTCTATCATTTGACCACAATTTCCCTTTCCATCATTTTCAGAAAGACATGATAAAGACGAATAATATGAGGCCACCTCAATTCCATTTTTTTGTAGTTTTCTTTTATAAACCAAACTAGTGATAAAACAAGAAACTAAAAGATTCAATTACAAGTTCTAAAGATATACCTTCAAGCACTCACCTTCCCGGCAACGGTGCTAGAAAAGAGCTTGATGTCTACTATGCAACTTTATTCTTGTAGACTTGTGTTGGGCCTCCAAGCGCAGAGTTTTGTAGGAAAGTAGCAAATTTCCCTCAACTGGATGACCTAAGGTTTATCAATTCATGGGAGGCGTAGGATGAAGATGGTCTCTCTCAAACAACCCTGCAACCAAATAACAAAAAGTCTCTTGTGTCCCCAACACACCAAATACAATGGTAAATTGTATAGGTGCACTAGTTCGGCGAAGAGATGGTGATAGAAGTGTAGTAATGATTGTAGATATTGATTTTTGTAATAGGAACAATAAAAAATGGCAAGGTAGCAAGTAACAAAAGTGAGCACAAACGGCATTGCAATGCTTGAAAATGAGGCCTAGGGTCCATACTTTCGCTAGTGCCATCTCTCAACAATGCTGATATAATTGGATCATATAACCATCCTCAACATGCGATGAAGAATCACTCGGAAGTTCCTATCTAGCGGAGAACATAATACAAAATTGTTTGTAGGGTATGAAACCACCTCAAAGTTATCCTTTCTGATCGATCTATCGAAGAGTTCGTACTAAAATAACACCAAGTTATCCTTTCCGATCAATCTATCTAAGAGTTCGTACAGAAATAACACCATATGATACACATCAACCAACTCCAATGTCACGTAGATACTCCAATGTCACCGCGAGTATCCGTGAGTTGATTATACGATGTGCATCAAACAATTTCAGATTCATAATACTCAATCCGACACAAAGAACCTCAAAGAGTGCCCCAAGATTTCTACCGTAGAAACAAAGACGAGAACATGCATCAACTCCTATGCATAGATTACCCCAATGTCACCTCGCGAATCCTTGAGTTAAGTACCAAAAAACATCAAGTGAATCAATATGATACCCCATTGTCACCACGAGTATTCATAGCAAGACATGCATCAAGTGTTCTCAAATCCATAAAAGTATTCAATCCGATAAGAACGGAATCTCAAAGGGAAAATTCAATTCATCACAACAAGATAGAGAGGGGAAAACACCATAAGATCCAACTATATTAACAAAGCTTGCGATACATCAATATTGTGTCAAATCAAGAACGCGCGCGCACGAGAGAGAGAGAGAGAGAGAGAGAGAGAGAGAGAGATAGAGAGAGAGAGAGAGAGAGAGAGAGAGAGAAATTAAACATATAGCTTCTAGTACAAACCCTCAGCCTCGAGGGTGGACTACTCCATCCTCATCATGGTGGCCAGGGATGATGAAGATGGCCTCCGATGATAAATTCCCCCTCCGGTAGAGTGCCAAAACATGGTCCAGATTGGTTTGTCGTGGCTACAGAGGCTTGCGGCGGCGGAATTTTTGATCTAGGGTTATTTCTGGGGGTTTATATATATAGGATTTTCAGCGTTGGAATCACACGAAGATGGGCCTCAGGAGGCCCACCACCCACCAGGACGCGCCAAGGGGTGGCATGCCCTCGTGTCTTGTGGGCAACAGCCCCCCCTCTAGTGGTTCTTTGCTCTAGTATTTTTCTTTTCTTCCAAAAAAATAGTCAAAAAGTTTTGTCCAATTCCGAGAAATTTTATTCTTGCAAAAAAAACACCATGGTAGTTCTGCTGAAAACAGCGTCAATCCGGATTAGTTCCATTCAAATCATACCAAAACCATATAAAATTGTTGTAAACATGGCACGAATACTTCATAAATTGTACATACGTTGGAGACGTATCATCCAGCAAAGAGTGCAATCAGCGAGCATGTGAAGCATACACGTCAGTCAGCCAGACATTAAGGATAAAAACCTAGGAGAGATGGCAGAACACGCCATCCAATCAGCCACAATGGTCCAATGCAAGGAAACACAACACATGATCCGTCCAGCCGACACTGTTGCGCCAATTGGCATAGAGAACAACTACAACCCAGAAGTTAAGCGAGCTATTTGAAGGATTTTGCCTCAACTATCCGCAAATGATTATGTTCATACCATGTTTCTATTTGCCTTGACAATGTCCGTTGCCCACAACTTTCTTTTGTGATTGTTTTTCATGACATGAGCACGGTGTTTCTTGGACAATTGTCCTATATGAGAAAATGATGAAAACTCCCTAGAGTTATGTTTGAACACCCAAAGGTAGTGGAGTTATTATTGGGGGTGTTGTGGCGCGACGAAGCAACAACCTCTCTAGTGATGGGCCACGGAGACATTTGTGTGGCATGCCCTCCTACCATCGCTCCACTAGCATGTAGTTGTTATGGAGCACGGATGAGATAGCCCGCTAGATGACCCGTCACGCCAATTGGCAAAGAGACCAACTATAGGCCAGAAGTTAAGTGAACTATTTGAAGGAATTCCCCCCCAACTGTCTACAAATATTATGCCCATACTACGTTCTTATTTGCTTTGATGATGGTTACTGCCCATAGCTTTTTTTGCAATTTACTTTTGATGACATGAGACTCTCTTCATGAGTTTTTTTCCTAACTGTCCACAACCATGCAAAGACCAACTATAACTAGAATTTAAGCCTGTGGGTCGCACGTGTAGCAAACGCTCCTTCAACCGAAACGCATATCCCACAACAAATGACCTGAAGCATTCAAACTAAGAACCCCACCCGGGATCACATGAGCCGAAGAAATCATGCGAACCAAACAGACAATCGACGGTCCAACAAAGAGTGTGATCAGCGAGCACGTTAAGCATACACACCAGGCGGCCAGGCGGCTAGGGTAAAAAGCTAGGAGAGATGGTAGAACAACACGGAAGTTAAGCGAACTAGTTGAAAGATTTTTTTCCTCAACTAACTACAAATGCCCATGCTCATATTGCGTTTCTACTCTCTTCTCGGGCCCTTTTCTGGGCAGTAAATGATTTTTTCCTCAACTTCCTATAAAATGACTATGTTCATACTATGTTCATATTTTCCTTGACGACGACCATTCCCATAGCTTTTGTGTCAACACATAAGCCGTTTGTTTGACCAGGTGAATGTACACTGGGATTTTTTTATGCTCCGACCTCTCCTCATCTAATAATTGTGATGGAAAAATAATAGCCCATAACTTAGATGAACCATCCAAAGGAGGCCTTTGGTGAATTTTCCCCAAGAGATTTATATTTGTATTGTGTTTCGAATTGTCTTATATATTTATCAATAATAGACAATGAAGATCGGGGCCCATGTGCTTCGTTGGCCGGTCAGGGCAACCCAACGACCGGATCAATAGAAAGCTCGACCGGACCCCCCACAACAAATGACCCGAACCATCAGAATCATGCACCCCACCCAAAAGCACACGAGTAGAGGGAGCTACGTGAACCGATGAGACAATTAACATGCTAAGGACAACCCGGTCAGGGAGAACATGCAACCGCAATGTCCGACCAGCTAGAGTTTCCAAAACATGCCATCTGGCAAGGCGCAATGTTCAAAGGGCGGGCAGATAGGTGATAACACGACATCTGGGTGAGACCGCAACGTCCAAATGTTGTTATCATCTTTCTATCTAATGGGCATGTCACCCTGTGTCTCTCACGCACACGCTCTCTGGTACGTCTCCATCGTATCTACTTTTCCAAACTCTTTTGCCCTTGTTTTGGACTCTAATTTGCATGATTTGAATGGAGCTAACCTGGATTGTCACTGTTTTCAGCAGAATTGCCATGGTGTTATTTTTATGCAGAAATAAAAGTTCTCAGACTGACCTGAAAATTTCGGAGAATATATTTGAAATATATAAAAAATACCGGCGAAAGAATCAACCAGAGGGGACCCACTGTTGGTGTCAAAACTGGCATATCTCGGGTAGGGGGGCCCAAGCTTTATGTCTGAGGATCGATGGTAACAATGATCAAAGGGACACAATGTTTACCCAGGTTCGGGCCCTCTTAATGGAGGTAAAACTCTACTCCTGCTTGATTATATTCGATGAGTATAGGGGTTACAAGAGTTGATCTACCTCGAGATCGTAATGGCTAAACCCTAGCTTGGCTAACCTATCAATGTTATGATCCTGCCTTCGATCTAAACCCTCCGATTTACATAGATACCGGAGGGGCTGAGGGTTGTACAAAGTTGGTCCAATAGAAAGGAAATAGTATATCCGGACACCTAAACTTGCCGTTCACACATACGGGAGTCCTAACCGGACACGAGAGGTGGTCATCTTCCTTTTATCTTGACGGCCCATTAGTCTGGCCCATATCGAATAGACCGGACACCCAAGGGCCACTTAGTCCAGGACTCCCTCAGTAGCCCCTGAACCAGTCTTCAATGACGACGTGTTTGGCGCGTAGATTATCTTCGGCATTGCGAGGCGGGTTACTTAAACAATATACATCAGCTTTCCTCCATGAAAGAACTGTATTCAGCTTTGCATAATTAACACAACCCTTAGCCGCGAAGGCAGGTATATAAAAAATAGAAATAGTGTCTTTACTGACAACTTTTTCCCGTTGAAGCGTCAGACTTGACCCTTCAGCATTTTGAACCATTTTCACACTCCACGTTCCATGTTTCGAGTTTGAGCCCCCTTGCCCATGATACGTCTCCAACATATCTATAATTTTTTATTGTTCCATGTTGTTATATTATATATCATTCTTGGATGTTTTACAATCATTTTATAGTCATCTTATATCATTTTTTGGTACTAACCTATTGACATAGTGCCCAGTGCCAGTTGCTGTTTTTTGCATGTTTTTTACATCATAGGACATCAATACCAAACGGATTCCAAATGCAGTGTAACTTTTTGAGGATTTTTTTGGGCCAGAAGACATCCAGTGGGCCAAGGAAGCACCTAGGGGGTGCCCCGAGGGGAGCAACACCCACCAGGGCGCGCTAGGAGGCCCAAGCGCTCCCTGGTGGGTTCTGCCCACCTCGGGTGCCCCCTGAACCGCCTCTTTGCTCTATAAATACCCCAATATTCCATAAACCCTAGGGGAGTCAACGAAAATCAATTCCAGCCGCCGCAGAGTCAAGAATCACCCGATCCAATCTAGACACCATCATGGAGGGGTTCACCACTTCCATTGGTGCCTCTCCAATGATGCGTGAGTAGTTCTTTGTATACCTACGGGTCCGTAGTTAGTAACTGGATGGCTTCCTCTCTCTCTCTCTCTTGATTATCAATACAATGGTCTCTTGGAGATCCATATGATGTAAGCCTTTTTACGGTGTGTTTGTTGGGATCCGATGAACTTTGAGTTTATGATCAAATCTATGTTTTTATCCATGAAAGTTATTTGAGTCTTGTTTGATCTCTTATATGCATGATTGCTTATAGACTTGTATTTCTTCTCCGATATTTGGGTTTCGTTTGGCCAACTTGATCTATTTATCTTGCAATGGGAAGAGGTGCTTTGTAGTGGGTTCGATTTCACGGTGCTTGATCCCAGTGACACAAGGGGAACCGACATGTATGTATCATTGCTACTAATGATAACAAAATGGGGTCTATATCTATATAAATAGATAAATGGATCTTATCTACATCATGTCATCATTCTTATTGCATTACTCTGTTTCTCCATGAACTTAATACACTAGATGCGTAATGGATAGCGGCTGATATGTGGAGTAATAGTAGTAGATGCAGGCAGTAGTCGGTCTACTAATCTTGGACGTGATGCCTATATAATGATCATTGCCTGGATATCGTCATGATTATTTGAAGTTCTATCAATTGACCAACAGTAATTGTTTTCCCACCGTTTGCTATTTTTCTTGAGAGAAGCCACTAGTAAAACCTACAGCCCCCAGGTCTCTTTTCATCATATTTGCCTTTGCGATGTATTTTCCTTTGCATTTATTTTCAGATCTATTAAACCAAAAACATAAAAATACCTTGCTGCAATTTATTTGTCCCGCGATCTATTTATCCTATCTACCACTTTTACCTCACGTTATTTGCGTATCTTGAGGCGCCGTACCCGAAAGGGATTGACAACCCCTTTAACACGTCGGGTTGCGAGTATTTGTTATTTGTGTGCAGGTACTGTTTACGTGGTGTGAGGAGGTTCTCCTACTGCTTCGATAACCTTGGTCTCATCAGTGAGGGAAATACTTACCGTCGCTATACTGCATCATCCCTTCCTCTTTGGGGAAATACCGATGTAGTTCTAGCAGACATCAAAAGGAATTTCTGGCGCAGTTGCCGGCGAGGATCTTCAACATCAACCAGGTTCCTAATCACAAATCTCATCTCCTTGAAATTTACATTATTTGCCATTTGCCTCTCGTTTTCCTCTCCCTCACTTCACAAAAATTTGCCGTTTTATTTGCCCTCTTTTTCGTTCACTGTTTTCTCATCAGATCTATTTGTGTTCTTGATTCACTATGGCTAGTTTGAATGCTCCTCCTTTGTTACCAGACTTTGAAGTTCTATACTTCAAACAAAGACAAGGAGAAAATTTGAAAGATACTTGGTATAGGCTTATGGAGTCTTACCGTGTTTGCAATCTAATGGGAGATGCAAAAATTTTGCTTAGAATTTTTTACATAGGATTGGCTTTGCATCATAGACAACTCTTGAATTTTGCCACAAAAGGGAATTTTATTGAGCTTGATGTCAATGCTGCCTATGAAATTTAAGAAGGAATTTTGGGGGTTCCACCACAAAAGGAAGGATTTTCTTTCACCCCAGAGGGAGCCCAAATTTTGGAAAAACTCGGTGATTTGCATAAACATATGGTTGAATTACAAAAATATAATGAACCTCTCAAACATCTTAATGGTAGTATCAATCATAGGAACACTTTGGTTTTTCTTTGCAATAAATGGTTGGATATTTTAGATCTCAAGATGGTTTCTTTTCCGGAAAATTTAGGGAAGCGCAAAGAGCCTCCCGGGTTTGAAAAGACCCTTGCTAAAGTGGCAAAGATAACAGAGAGTAACACTTAGATCCTATGCGTTATGCCTAGCTAGGGGCATAAAATGATAGCGCTTGTTGGGAGGCAACCCAACGAATAAAATTTATTTTTGCTTTTTTCTTTCTGTTCTTGTGTGTTAGCAAAATTATGCTAATTTTATGATTGTGTTTTTGTTTTTAATTAGTGTTTGTGCCAAGCAAGGCCTTTGGGAAGATTTGGGTGAAAGTTTATTTGATCTTGCTGAAAAACAGAAACTTTTGCGCTCACGAGATTATTTGTAATTTTTAACAGAAGAGTTCTTTTGAGTTGATTCTTTTGGCATAAGATTAATAGAAAAATTTCTCATGTCCACTAATTTATTTCAGCATTTTTGGAGTTACAGAAGTATACGAAATATTCATATTGCTACAGAGTGTTCTATTTTTGAAAGATTCTGTTTTCTTTGCGTTGTGTGCTTGTTTTGATGATTCTATGATTTTATTTGATGAGTTTTTGCCATAGAAAAGTTGGAATACAGTAGATATAATGCAAAAACAAAATAAGAATAGGTTTTCTACAGTACTTATAGTAGTGGTTTGTTTTCTTATACTAACAGATCTAACGAAGGTTTTGTTTGAGTTTTGTGCGATTGAAATTTACAAGTTTTGGGTGATGTTACGATGGATGAAGGAATAAGGATTAGCAAAAGGCTAACCTTGGGGATGCCCGAGGCACCCCAAGATAATATTCAAAAAATTATCAAGCAACTAAGCTTGGGGATGCCCCCGAGTGGCTTCCCCGCTTTCTTCTAACAACCATCGGTATTTTACTTGAAGCTATATTTTTATTCGTCACATAATATGAGTTTTGCTTGGAGCGTCTTGTATGATATGAGTCTTTTCTTGTTTTGATTTGTGTTTTTAAGTGTTGAATCCTTGCTGGACACACCCTTTTGAGAGAGCCAAAATTATGCTATGCTTGCTCCTATGCTTCACTTAAATTTTTAGAGCCATGGTTTTGCTCTAGTGCTTCACTTATATCTTTTTGAGCACGATGTGCTTTGTTATTTTTGAATAAATGTTCTCATGCTTCACTTAGATTTATTTGGGAGTTATTATAGTAAAATTTTAAGAAATTCTCTCTTGCTTCACTTAGATTATTTTGAGAGAAAGAAAAAAATTATGCTCATGATCTTCACTTATATTTGTTTGAGCTTATCGAAAGCAACATATGAAAATAGTCCCAAAGTGATAGATATCCAAGGAGGATATAATAAAAACTTTCATGAAGATCATTGGAAAAAATAAACTTGATTCTTAGTAATGGTTTTGAGATATGACGATATGATATGTGAGTCATGTTGATGAGTAATTGTGCTTTAGTAAGAATGTTGATGTTAAGGTTTGTGATTCCCTATGCAAGCACGAAAGTCAATAGTTATGAAATGAAATTTATATCCTATTTGTGGTGCATTATTCGATGTTACTTATGCTTAATTCTTGGGTACGAGATTTTTTTCTTTTTGGTTGGTCGCTTCTCAATCTTTTTGCTAGCCTTCATTTTGCACTAAGTACGATCACTATTTGTGCATCCAAAACCCTTTAAACCAGTTTTGCCTTATGAGTCCACTATACCTACCTATATGTGGTATTTCCATGCTGTTATAAGCAAATTTGCATGTGCCATCTCTAATTTCCAAAATAAATTTTCTCTTATGTGTGCTCTACCGCTCGCGAGGCGGTGAAGGGTGACCAATATTTTCCATGCTAGATGTGTTATTCTCACGATGAGTGTTTATTCACTTGTCATTGCACAAGAGTACGACAAAGGTATTAGGGATGACCAGTCCCGAAATGAATAATGAATTTACTTTATGTTGTCAAATAATAAATTCCTTGGAAAGTGTTGGTATGGAGGGCACCCGTGGATACGGTTAGCCATGGAAAGTGAAAGTAATGGTGGAAAAAGGAATAAACTTTATTTTATGTTTGGGAACCGCCTATGATGTATCTAGCATGGAAAGTATTGAGATCTCTAAGTCATTTTCGTTGGTGGGAAAAGTATGCCTCTCAAAAATATTTCTATCTCTCAATTTAAGCTTTGAGCTCTGGCACCTCTACAAACCCCTACTTTCCTCCGCGAAGGGCCCTTCTTTTACTTATGCAATTTTTATTTTCAATTTGAGTCTCCATCTTCTCTTATAAAGCACCAACTAAGGGGCACTATGATCATATTTGAGCATTGGGTGTAGCTAATATTCGAGTGTGTTTCATGAATGAATCAATGATTGAGCATAACTTGCTTTAGTGTTGATATTTTGAAAGACATGGTTGCTTCTTGGTATGCTTGAGTATTAAAGTCTTCATGTCAAAAATAGACTATTGCTTTCAATAATATAAAAGTCCATATGTCCATGCTATAAAGAAAAGAAATGTGATGAATATGTTAGGCAACATTCCACATCAAAAATTCCGTTTTTATCATTTACCTACTCAAGGACGAGCAGGAATTAATCTTGGGGATGCTGATACGTCTCCAACGTATCTATAATTTTTGATTATTCCATGCTGTTATATTATCATTCTTGGATGTTTTACAATCATTTTATAGTCATTTTATATCATTTTTGGTACTAACCTATTGACGTAGTGCCCAGTGCTAGTTGCTGTTTTCTACATGTTTTTACATTGCAGGAAATCAATACCAAACGAAGTCCAAATGCAGCGTAACTTTTTGAGGTTTTTTGGGACAAAAGACATCGAGTGGGCCAAGGAAGAACCTAGGGGGTGCCTTGAGGGGAGCAACACCCACCTAGGCGTGCCAGGAGGCCCAAACGCACCTTGGTGGGTTGTGCCCACCTTGGATGCCCCCTGAACCGCCTCTTTGCTCTATAAATACCCTAATATTCCAGAAACCCTATGGGAGTCGACGAAAATCAATTCCAGCTGCCGCAGAGTCCAGAACCACCAGATCCAATCTAGACACCATCACGGAGGGGTTCACCACTTCCATTGGTGCCTCTCCGATGATGCGCGAGTAATTCTTTGTAGACCTACGGGTCCGTAGTTAGTAGCTAGATGGCTTCCTCTATCTCTCTCTTTATTATCAATACAATGGTCTCTTGGAGATCCATATGATGTAAGCCTTTTTGCGGTGTGTTTGTTGGGATCCAGTGAACTTTGAGTTTATGATCAAATATATGTTTTATCCATGAAAGTTATTTGAGTCTTGTTTGATCTCTTATATGCATGATTTCTTATAGCCTCGTATTTATACTCCGATATTTGGGTTTTGTTTGGCCAACTTGATCTATTTATCTTGCAATGGGAAGAGGTGCTTTGTAGTGGTTTCGATCTTATGGTGCTTGATCCCAGTGACAAAAGGGGAACCGACACGTATGTATCGTTGCTACTAAGGATAACAAGATGGGGTCTATATCTAAATAAATAGATAAATGGATCTTGTCTACATCATCTCATCGTTCTTATTGCATTACTATGTTTCTCCATGAACTTAATACACTAGATGCATGCTGGATAGCGGTCGATGTGTGGAGTAATAGTAGTAGATGCAGGCATGAGTCGGTCTACTAATCTTGGACGTGATGCCTATATAATGATCATTGCCTGGATATCATCATGATTATTTGAAGTTCTATCAATTTCCCAACAGTAATTGTTTTCCCGCCGTTTGCTATTTTTCTTGAGAGAAGCCACTAGTGAAACCTAAGGCCCCCGGGTCTCTTTTCATCATATTTTCCTTTGCATTTATTTTCAGATCTATTAAACCAAAAAAATACCTTGCTGCAATTTATTTGTTCCGCGACCTATTTATCCTATCTACCACTTTTACCTCACGTTATTTGCCTATCTTGAGGCGTCGTACCCGAAAGGGATCGACAACCCCTTTAACACGTCAGGTTGCGAGTATTCATTATTTGTGTGCAGGTGCTGTTTACATGGTGTGAGGAGGTTCTCCTACTGGTTCGATAACCTCCTCATCACTGAGGGAAATACCTACCATTGCTATACTGCATCATCCCTTCCTCTTTGGGGAAATACCAATGTAGTTCTAGCAGACATCAGCCCATCTTTTCAAAACAGAGATTGTGCCCACTTATTACAGGATTGCTCATCAATAAGATTTTGGTAATCCAACCGTTTATGGCGCATGCTTATGTTGGGAACATGCGAGTTTCAAGGCATAAGTGGGGGACGGTTGTCATTTTTACCGCCTATAAGATGGAATGGATTCCTCCTTTCTTCCCCACGCCTTCTTCCAACCTCTGCCTTCCAATCTCCCAAGCTCTCAGCGCCGAAAAAAAACTTCCTTCTTGCCCACCTTCACCACCCTCTCCAGCCATGGCCGGATCTGGTTACAAGGGCAAGTGGGAGGCCTCCTCCATTACGGAGAAGGAGGTGAAGAATCTCCGGAGCGCGGGGTACCTAGCCGCAAATATTGCGCACAGGCTCCCCACTAAAGGTCAAATCATCCCCACTCCGGAGCCCGGTGAAAGGGTCGTTTTCCTCCCCCATTTCCGTAGAGGGTTAGGTTTTCCACTCCATCCCTTCGTCTGGGGACTAATGTTCTACTATGTGCTAGATTTCCATGATCTAGCCCCGAACTCTTTCCTCCACATCTCGGCGTTTATCGTCGTGTGCAAGGCTTTACTTCGCATCCTCCACACTTAGGCCTATGGCTAAAAGTCTTCAATGTGAAGCCTAAGCTGGTCGACGGGCAACATGCGGACTGCAGCCGGGCCATGATAAGAAATCTTCCCAACACCACATGGCCCAAGGGGGCCTTCGTCGAGCCCGTCAAGGTCTGGCAGCAAGAGTGCTTTTACATCACCGAGCCACGCCGCACCAACTAGGCGGCAATTCCGGAGTTTAGATCCAGACCCCCCATGAGGCTCATCTCGTGGACCGCTAAGGGCCTCGACTGGGGGTCCCAGACGGAGGTGCAGACGCTGCAAATGGGCATCACCAACGTGCTGAGCAAGAATGTCGGTCTCACCAAAGTGGTGCAGATCATGCTCTTCCGCCGCATTCTCCCCTGCCAACGCCCGACTTCCACCATGTGGGAGTTCAATCCGGAGGAGCCGCAGACTCTGCAGCACTTCCTCGGCACAACGCATGAGGGAATATGGAAGCTGCTTTTCAAGGCGCAGAAGAGCTGGCCCATGGAAACCGAAGACGTCAGGCTCGACACCGAGAATCCGGCCATTCCGGTAAGTATTAGTTTTCCGAAGATATGTCCGGTCTATATTTTTTGATCAATACAAATCTTATCAGCCCACCTCTTTACAGGTCTGGACAAAGAAAGCAGAACGGATCAAGAGTCCAGCTCTGTTTGCCCGAAGACCCAGTCACTCCCCAGTTGGCGGAGATGCTGGTCCGGGCGCCCTACCAAGCGCCAGAGAAGAAGGGCAAGGAACCCAAGGGCGGGCCCCGCTGCAAAGGTCCTTTGGACGCTATGTCCAGAGAAACCGAGGCTGTCTCCTCTCATGAGGAAGGCGAGGACGAAGAGGAGGAGGAGGAGGTGGAGAGCGGCTCCCCTCGCAAAAAGAGGAGGAAGAAGAGGACGACCTCCAAGAATCTGGAGGAGGCAACGCCAAAGAGGAAGAAGGTTACCCTCTCAGTTAGTTGAGACTCGGAGTCCTAACACAGCCCAAGGAGAGCCCCAGGGTTAAGCCCCTGGCCGAATCATAAGTATCAAAACCTTACTTGTTCAGTTTCCGCTTACCCGCCTCTATTATGTAAATTGTATCTTTGCCTGCTTGTCAGCCCTCCACGCGATATCCCTAGCCCCTCGTCTTCGTCGGGGAATTCTCTGGCACCTAAAGAGGCGGAGAGTGATGGACCATCACGAGCCCTCTCCCCCTGCCATGGAGGACACCGAGGTGTCATCCCAAAGGACCTCTCCTAGCCGAGGAGGGGCGGACAAGGCTGTCTAGAAGGCGCCCGAGGTTAATAGCTCGGATGCCGTAGACTGAGGGACGACGACCCCCATGACCACTGATGGTGGAGGGTCTCAATAGTTCGGGCCCTCGCCGAACACTGTCCCGGAGACCAATGTTGCTCCGGGTTCGGATCAACACCCCCCTTCAACGGGCGGGGGAGGAGCAACAACTCCATTGGCGGCCTCTATTAATCTGGAGGCGGCTCATACTCTGGAGGAAGCGCTGCAACACACTTCCATCATGGAGGAGCACCGAACCCTGATGGGTGCGGTTATGGAGAAAGTTTGGTCTGCAAAAAGCGGACTGAACGAAGCCTTCAATAGCCTACTGACAGGCTTTGAGGTATGCGATGTAATTTTCTAACAAGTTCTTTATATGCAATGTTGAACCCATGTATAGACAGTAGCCCCTGCAACTTTGTCCGGATTAGAACAATCCGGACAGAGGATCCCCAAACAAGTTAGTAATGTACTATGCTATTATGTTGGACAGGCATCCATGTTGGCGGCTACTGCCCAAGCCGCAGAGGTGAGCTCAATCGGAAACTTAGATTAGCCGATGTGGAGCTCGACCGCGTCAAGAAGCGGTTTGACGAAACACAAGGTATCCGTAACTTACATACGAGAAGTGATATGCATATTGATTCTTCGAACTTATTGAATTTTATGATTGTAATCATAGTTGGCGCAGTCGAGGTCGAGTCCCTCAAGAGCGCGCTTGCTCAAGCCAAAAAAGAGGCGGAGGTGAGCAGGGCGGCCGCTGACAAGGCGGCGAAGGAGGTGGAGGCGGAGCAAACTACCCACCAAAAACACAAGGCGTGGGTAGGCGAAGTCGAGCAAGAGCACAAGGACGCCATTAATAAGTGCGAGTCATTGGAGCAGAAGAGTTTGGAACAAGCCTCCGAACTCGCCAAGGCTCTCCAAAGCGTGAAGGAGGCCCGGATTGAATCTCAGGGCGCTTGGCAGGAGATCCAAGAGGCGAGGCGGATAGCGGCTGGTAAGACTTTCCTTCTGCAGAGTAAATTTACAAGTAGAAGATACATCTTGCTGACCCAGGTTTGGAGTTCTCCAAGCGCGTTTGTGGATCTGCCGAGGAGTATTGCTGGCGCCACCAAGTTCTTCCGAGCCGAAGAGGGGAGCTCAACGGAAAAGCTGTTATGGTCGCAGTACCTTGCGCTAGAGCATCCAGCGCCCCTCAGTGATTAGATAAAGCAGCTGACGAGCTGCATAGGGTGGCTGGGTTGGCCATGAAGGACGTAATAGTCCGATTTGGCCAATTGATCCCATACCAAAAATCTACTTCAGACTCATGAAGCGGCTGGTCGACGCGCGTTCTCGGATCAATGCCATAAAGCGGTCGTCCTGCATAGAAGGTGCCCGGATGGCCTTCTCCCGTGTCAAGGTGCAATGGACGAAGATGAAGGCCACCGAAATTGCCACCATGGGGCCGCCCGAAGGCAAGGTTCAATGGAGGCCGGGGAGGTACTTCAACGAGGTCCTCGAGGGAGCCCGTATTGTAGAGGGTCAATGCTCAAAGGATGTCATATTTGAGTAATGGAGTCCGGTTTGTAAGAACCATGTAATGAACTCCTAATGTGAAATATTTATGCTTGCACTTTATGAGTTTGTTAGTTTATCCTCCTGTTTGGCCGTTTATTGTATAAGTCTGAAAGTTACCAGTCGTTGGCTTCTGCCCCTATGTAAATATTACAGGGGTGTTCGGGAACGCATGTACGCTCTTTATCCAATGTCTTTGTCCTATATAGGAGGCGACCTACGAGATGAACTAGGCAATCAGACTATGCGGCTTTATTACTTTCACTTAGCCACAAGAGTCCATTGGTGGGGCTAAGTACTAGCCCCTCTTGCGTGAACGACAATCCAGAGTACGGAGCCTTTGCAACACGGCTGGGTCAAATCCCAGCGCCCCGTATAACATGGCATAAATCGTGAATGATTTGTTAGTATACCACTAAGTCACCAGACCGCTGACCCGCTCTCGCATATAATGACAGTCAGTTTTCGGCTTTCTCTACGGAGGTACTTGACTGGACGAACCAGAAATACAATCATAGTAGTTCTCCCTTTGCTACCTTAGCCGAACTTGCGGAACGTAAGGTGGCAAACACAGGAGCCGGGCAACCCAACTATAGACCAAAGACATGATTTGGAGCCGATGCATATAGTGCAATATCCGGGACGCCGAAGAGTTCCCTATAGGTGTTCGGACTTAAGAGTTTTCCGGGACGAATACAACCCCTGGTATGAAGGCCGTGCTGAAGCGCGTATGTCAGTCGAAAGCAAGGAGGGAATACGGATGACGAGACAATGTAAGAACCCAACAAAAAGGTGGTGATCATCTGCTTACTTTATACCCTTATCAATACGTTGAGGTGTGTTTCGACAGACAATGCCATTAATACTAAGGTCATTGAGGGAGTCCCGGATTAGGGGGTGTCCGGATAGCCGGACTATAACCTTTGGCCGGACTCCTGGACTATGAAGATACAAGATTGAAGACTTCGTCCCGTGTCCGGATGGGACTTTCCTTGGCGTGGAAGGCAAGCTTGGCGATACGGATATGTAGATCTCCTCCCATTGTAACTGACTCTGTGTAACCCTAGCCCTCTCCGGTGTCTATATAAACTGGAGGGTTTTAGTCCGTAGGACGAACAACAATCATACCATAGGCTAGCTTCTAGGGTTTAGCCTCTCTTATCTCGTGGTAGATCTACTCTTGTACTACCCATATCATCAATATTAATCAAGCAGGAGTAGGGTTTTACCTCCATCGAGAGGGCCCGAACCTGGGTAAAAACATCATGTCCCTCGTCTCCTGTTACCATCTGCCTAGACGCACAGTTCGGGACCCCCTACCCGAGATCCGCCGGTTTTGACACCGACATTGGTGCTTTCATTGAGAGTTCTGCTGTGCCGTCGCCATCAGGAAGGATGCCTCGTCTCGTCTTTAAAAACGGCACTGTTGCTAAAGGAGCTTTGGCTATCGGTCAAACTCTTCGGCTAGGCGGTTTTCTTATGACCGCCTGTTCGGCCGCCGCGCCGATGATGACCTCTCGGGTCATCAAAAGCAATCTCCACGTCAACTCGAAACTCGCCGAGCAGTTAGATCCAATGGAGCTCTCTTCCTTAAACGAGCTCTTGGATCACATCGCCGCCCTGGGAATCGCTACAGACTACGATCAGATTGGGCTTAAACCCGACCCGAGAGAGATTAACTCTCCCCAGGTCACCCACCATCTTGCGGTGGTGGAGGAACAATGCGGCAAGCCTTCATCTATCTTAAGGACTAGTTATGTACGTATTCCCGATCCCTCCAAGCTGGATACCTGCGGAGGGGAGGACGTCACTCAGGCCCTGAACCTAAAGTCAGGCAGCAGGCTAGATTCATTGGACAACATCCAAGAACCCAAGCTTCCGAGTTCGGAAACTCCTTGGCCCCTGAGTCTCAGATTGGGTGAGGTTCCGGATTTAATTCCACCCGCCCACCTAAATATAAGGGATCTATCCCAAATTCTGCAAGAGCCCACAGAAACAGTACACCATTACTGGGCCAGATTCCTCCTGGTCATGAACAGGACAAAGGACTACTGCAAGGAGGATGCAATTTCATTCTTCTGTAATAATTGCACGGACAACGGAATCCTCAACGCCATAAGTCGCCGTGAAATTACACGCTTCGCTGACTTGGCATCCATAGTATGAAAGTACTGTGCGATGGAAAGCGCCTGGAAAACCGAAGTAAAATTTTGGGACAATCCGGCCCTGAATACAACCCGAGTCCAAAATAAAAGGGTGCATTATCGCTAGGCACCTGGGTTAAACACCAAAAAACAAAAACCCTCTATAGGGCATGGAACCATACTGGAGGGATGGCTCAATGGACCCTGTAAAATTCATAGTACAAAGGGCGCCACACCAACTCATAGCCTTAGAGCATGCTGGATACTCTGGAAGGTGGCCAGAAGTGGCAAAGAGCTTCTAACTCCAGAATTCACAGAGCACCAACCCAGGGATACCAGTACGGTATTAACAGTCTTCGAGACTTTCGCATCAAATAATATGCGGAAATGAACACTCTGCAGCCTTGCTGAAGTCTACCAAGTAGCAACAATAAACCCATGGAGTGACACGGCTATTACTTTGAATGCCAGTGATGAACCTAAATTCCGAACAGCCCGAGCACCAGCCGCATTGGTCCTTAGTCCAATAATGGACGGCTTTCTCCTTACCAAGGTACTCATGGATGGTGGCAGCGGATTGAACCTCATTTATGAGGAAACCCTTCGAAAAATGGAAATAGACTAGAGCCGCATTGAGCGAAGCAACACAACCTTTAGAGGAATAATCCCCAGTCGGGAAGCGCGTTGTACAGGAAAAATCACACTGGATGTGGTGTTCGGCACGCCGGATAATTACAAGTCCGAGGAGGTCACGTTCCAAGTGGCCCCGTTCAGTAGCGGGTACCACGCTCTATTAGGGCGAGAGGCATTCACAATTTTTCAAGCTATACCCCATTACGGGTACATGAAGCTCAAAATGCCCAGACCCTATGGAATCATCACTCTTACAAGTGACCCAGACATAGCACTCCGCGCCGAAAATAAGACAGCCGCACTGGCCCTTGAGGCACTATCTGAAGCCCTAGCGGCCGAGGAACTGACTGCGCTGCGCTCCATGGTGAACAGGGATGACGTGATACTCGATAAAAGATCCAAGTCCACCTCCTTTAAACCGGCGGACGAAATAGTCAAATTCCAAGTCCATCCAACGGACCCTACAAAAACGGCCTCCATCGAGGCACAATTAAACCCTGATGTAGACGCTGCACTATGAGAATTCCTACACGAAAATTGGGACATTTTTGCCTGGCACCCTTCAGACATGCCAGGAATCCCACGTCGGCTGGCCGAGCACAGCCTAAACGTCCTAAAAGGATTCAAGCCAGTCAAGCAGGCCCTTCGGCGTTTCTCCGAACCTAAGAGACAAGTCATGGGAGAGGAGCTAGCCAAACTACTAGAGGCCGGATTCATCAGAGATATAAAACACCCGGACTGGCTAGCAAACCTGGTGATGGTACCAAAGAAGGACAAATCCTGGCACCTATGCGTCGATTTCAAGGACCTCAACAAGGCTTGCCCAAAGGATCCCTTCCCCCTCCCCCGCATCGATCAAATTATCGACGCTACTGCATGACACGATTCATTGTGTTTCCTCGATGCATACTCCGGCTACCATCAAATTAAGATGGCAGAGCCAGACCAAGCTGCAACGGCATTCATCACCCCATACGGCCCATTATGCTTCAACACAATGCCCTTTGGGCTCAAAAATGCCGGCGCAACATATCAATGCATGATTCAGACATGTCTGGCAAACTAGATCGGCAAAATAGTGGAGGCATACGTAGATGACGTGGTCATCAAAACCAAGCATGTCAAAACTCTAGTAGACGACTTGAGGCTCACATTCGATAACCTCCGAACATATGACATCAAGCTTAACCCGGAAAAATGCGTTTTCGGCGTACCAGCTGGAAAGCTATTGGGCTTCATTGTATCCGGTAGAGGAATTGAAGCAAACCCAGCCAAGATCCAAGCTCTGTCACAATTGGATATTCCAAAGGACCTCAAACAAATACAAAAATTGACTGGATGCGTGGCGGCTCTAAGCCGCTTTATCTCCCACTTGGGAGAAAAGGCATTACCCCTTTATCGCCTCCTCCGGCGCACCGAACACTTCAAGTGGACGGATGCCGCCATGGATGGACTCGAAGAAATGAAAGCCATATTGGCAACAAACCCGGTCCTGGCCGCACCTAACATCGGCGAACCAATGCTATTATACATTGCAGCAACTTATCAAGTTGTAAGCACAGTGCTCGTCGTTGAACGAGAAACGGACGGACACAAATTCCCCCTTCAAAAACCAGTTTACTATGTGTCCACTGTCCTCACTCCATGCAAGTCACGGTACCCGCATTATCAAAAGATAGCGTACGCGGTGTTCATGGCATCCCGGAAGCTGCGACACTACTTTCAAGAGTGTTTGATAATAGTAGCCTCCGAAGTACCTCTTAACGATATTATAAACAACCGCGACGCTACGGGCCGGATTGCCAAATGGGCCATTGAGATCCTCTCGTTCGACATAACCTATAAGCCACGGCGAGCTATTAAGTCGCAAGTTTTGGCCGATTTCGTCGCCGAATGGACTGAAGCCGAACTCCCTAAAGAGTATGGCACATATTTCAACTAGATCATGCACTTCGACGGCTCCAAAATGTTGGCTGGTCTGGGGGCTAGCGTTGTTCTGACGTCCCCAATAGGAGATACAGTTCAATATGTACTCCAGATAAGGTATACGGACTCCAACAACGCAGCCGGATACGAGGCCCTTCTACATGGTCTCCGGATGGCAGTCTCCATGGGCATTCAACGCCTAGAGGTGCGTGGGGATTCGAACCTCGCGATATCCCAAATAAATGGAGACTTTGATGCCAAGGATCCAAAAATGGTAAGATATCGCAACACCGTCCTAAAAATATCATCTCGGTTCGAGGGGCTCGAATTTCACCATATAGCTCGGGAAAACAATCAGGCAGTAGACATCTTGTCACGCATTGGCGCAAAACATGATGCAGTCCCCCCCAACATTTTCTTGAAGAGGCTATTCAAGCCATCCGTATTATGGGAAGGGGAATCCGGAAATAACAGCCCGGACCCAATTGCACTGCCCGACACCGAACATTCTGACACAACGCCAGGCTCTGCCAACGAAGTAACACCCTCAGCCCACGTAATAATGGCAGTCATTGCCCCGTGGACAGAACCATTCCTAGCCTACCTAACCAGGCAGGAACTTCCCAAGGACCAAAACGAGGCACGCTGCATAGTGCGGCGATCTAAAGCCTATAAAGTCCATGAGGGAGAGCTTTATAAGAAAAGCACCACCGTCCACCGGAGTCCTTCAAACGTGTATCTCCGAGGAGGAAGGGCGGAATCTTCTGGCTGAAATACATGCCGGACTCGGTGGGCACCATGCCGCAGCCTGGGCCCTTGTAAGCAAGGCCTTCCGTACATGATTTTATTGGCCGACGGCCCGGGAAGATGCTCAGGACTTAGTCCAATGATGCGTTGGTTGCCAGCTCTTTGCTAACCAAAGCCATATGCCACCCACCGCCCTCCAAACTATACCCATCACCTGGCCCTTCGCGGTCTGGGGGCTTGACATGGTTGGACCCCTTAAAGGAGGAACCCACAAGCAAAAATACATATTGGTCATGGTGGATAAATTCACCAAATGGATAGAGGCCAAGCCTGTTAAGACGGCCGAATCCGGACCGGTGATAGACTTCATATCAGGGGTCGTACACCGTTACGGCGCCCCCCATAGCATCATCACCGATAACGGCACGAACTTTACGGCCGATGAGGTTAAACTCTGGTGCAAAAGCATGGGCATCAAGCTCGACTATGCTTCAGTCTATCACCCACAAACTAACGGTCAAGTCGAGCGAGCAAATGGTCTAATCATGAGTGGCATCAAACCCAGATTAGTGCGGTCCCTCAAGGAATCTAACACGCACTGGGTAGAGGAGCTCGACTCCATACTCTGGGGGCTGCGGACCACGCCGAATCGCACTACCGGATTCACACCATTCTTTATGGTATACGGCGCAGAGGCAGTTCTACCCTGCGACATAATTCATGACTCACCTTGCGTGCGCATGTATGAAGAAAGAGAAGCCGAACTCGATCGGCATGACAGTTTGGACGCCATGGAGGAGGAGCGTGACGTGGCAAAAGCCCGTTCCACATTCTATCAACAGCAGGCTCGAAGATATCAAAGCAGAGAAGTACGGGCCAAAACTTACAATGTTGGCTAATTAGTTCTATGCCTGCCGGACAAGAAAAAGGACAAACTCAGGCCCAAATGGGAAGGTCCCTTTATTATTGACCAAGTCCTGACTCGTGGAGCATACCGTCTGCGAGATGCATCGGACAACCGACTCGAGCCGAACCCATGGAACGCAGCCCGTCTCCGAAGATTCTACGCCTAGCGCCGGACTCTGTGTTCGTCTCCTTGCTCTGTCTATTTTTTACACATTAACTGTCTTATATTTCTCTCTTTCTCCCTCCCTTTCTATAACAGCCTTTAAGGGCTCGTTCGCGCCTTGTTTGCACACAATTGACATGCTATCCGCGCTCATTATACCCGGGGGCTTCTCTAACTGAAGCTTGTCTATATGGGCCTCATGCCCAACACACGCGTCACACTTCCGCATGTACCTTTTATTCACCATTATATGCATCGATATGACTTAAGTTTTGGCCAAGCTGGGTTGCCTGGCTCCTGTGCTTACCCCTATGTTCCCGATTGTTCGGCTAGGCGGTAAAGGGAGCACCTCTGCGATTGTTACTGCCGGGTCGGCTGGATGTGTGCCTCAGACTGGGTCAAGCCGAAAGCTAGCATTCTTAAGGGAATATTCGGTTGGTGAACTAAAGATGATTTCTCACTCGTTTATTTATCTGCCCCCAGATGCTTTTCTACTTTTTACGCAGTCTGGACATGCACTTTAGGGCATGTGTCCCAGGGAAAGGAACCCCTAATGGAAATATTCTCTCTGGAAGATGTTTCTTACTAACCATGTAATATAACATAACTAATTGGGCACTTGTCTGTTCAAGCACTAATGACCCCTACGCCTGGTCTCCACGCATGCCCCGGTTCTTACATAACCGAGAGGGTATTCGGACACACTCCGGACTATCGGGTCCCGAGGTTGAAGCGAAAAGGTCTGCCATGACAAATGATCTACAATCCGGCTAGAAGGCATTTTACATGTCACTTAAATTACATAGTCAATCTGACTGGGTATATTCCTCTTCAATACCATCCAACAGGCTGTCTAGTTTACAGTCCTGTTGGGAATATTTGGCGGCCAACTCTACCTGGCCATACACTAAGCTCAAAGGGATCTCCTTCCCATCGGGCCCCACAGGTTCGACGTTGGCCATGTGGTTTGGGTCAGCCTTCGTGTACCGCGTCTTCACCATGGCCCAGGCCTCCCTGGCGCCTTGACGGCAGTCCGATATCTTCCATAATTGGAAGCGCCGCCACGCTCCCTTCAGCTTCTCCGCAAGCTCTCCAAGGCCTTCGGGCATGGAGACGGATGGCCACAAGGCCTGGGCGACGCCCTGCATTGCCTGTCGAACTTGTTCGTGCAGTTGTGAGAGCTTGGGAAGAAGGTCACCCGCAGAACCGGGCATTTCCTCTGCAGGACGACCTATCAGCATACCTACAGACATAACTCTATCAATCGACTTCCTCGCTGAACTCTTTTTCATAGTTCGTTCATGCACTTACTAAAAATGCCGCGTCGAAGCCACTGATTCTCCTTCACGGAGTCCGACAGCTGAGCACGAACATCCTTTAGTTCCTCGCCAAGCTGGGTGTTGGCATCTTGGAGATTATTCTTCTCTTGCCTCACCCTCGTAAGCACACTCTCGCCAGCCTTTAACCGGCGTAGGAGTTGTTGCTTGTCTGGATCCACTCCAGCGCCATCTGCAATGTTATTGTCAGATTTGCACACATGCTGCACTTCGCAACATAATTATCTTTCGAAGCATATATTACCAGAGGGGGTCTCCTTGGCCTCCCCTTCCGCGGCCAGTGCGGCCTCAAGTTGGGCTTTGCATTCTTCCAACTCCCGGGACAGTTGGGTATTCTTTTCTGTAAGATCCTGCATAACAAATGATCCTTAAATCAGTTTTTTAACTGTTTCAAGTCTTGGGGGCTACTGACATATATAACCATCAAATTTTCTCACCTGTATGTCTTTTACATACTGCTCCGTGGCTCTGGCTAGACCATTTTGAGCGGCACGGAGGTACGCATCTCCCGTATTAAAGGCATCCAATGCCTCTTGGGAGAAACAAGCGTCATGGAGAACTGTCCGGCGACGCCTGTGGTTCATGGCACTGTCCACCTCGGAATTGATGGCAAACAACCCGTCCGCATCCTCTGCCGGAGGAGCGTCCGGTGCGCGCCTCATGTTCGCCTCCGCTTCCGGACCCGGCCTTGGAGCCTGGCTGGTAGAGGCGCGATTGGCAACCTCTCCAGATATAGTCCGGCGAGCGCTCTTTTTCCTGAAGAGAGCACGAGCATTAGTACGCCTTGAGGGAATAAAACCTGGGAATCAGATGGCACGCCATACTGTTGCACCGGCGTCTCAGTCGGGACCGCACTTCTTTTCAGCCTGCTGGGCCTTGCTGCCCCTTGTTGGCCAGTCGCCGCAGGCTCGACATTCTGCCTCAAGATCCTCCCCTGCGAAACACCATTGATAACCGGTGATAAAAATAAGCACGGATGGGTCATCTTAAAAGTATTAAGACTTCGGTCTCGATTACTTGTGAGGCGGGGAGCAGTCCAGGATAATCGGCTGTAATAGGCACCAAGGCGTTGTCAATGCTCGGTTGGTAAAATACCCCATCGATCAGCTCCACAGATATGTCCAGATCCTCTTGGGAGGCCGGATCGAGGGAGCGTTCCGGATCCTCGGGTGGTGGAGGAGGGCTGTTTATATCCTTTACGGCCCGACACAATTCCTGCGTCAAAATCACAAGATAAGATACTTAACTATGGGTATATGAAACGGATGGGCGAGTGGAAGTATCCGCTTACCCAGCTTGGAGGATTGTACATAGAAAATCCGCCCCGTGGGTTGAAGCGGAGGAATTCCTCCTCTTCTCCCTTGGACAAAGCGGACAAGATCTTTATTAGAGCGGCAGCCGAGTCTGGCCCCTTACGGCCGCACCGGGTGGCGTTGTCCTCCCTGTTGAAGTCCCACATGGGGTGGCCTCTATACTAAAGCGGCTGCACCCTCCGCATAATGCAAGTGGCCATGACCTCGATCATGGTCAGTCCGAAATGAGCCAACAACCTTATCCGGTTCATCAGGTAAAAGACGTCCTTGTCATTTTCCCTCTGAGGGCTCCGTGGACGCCAACTTAGGCGCTTCTTCAAAGGAGCATTATCGAACTCAGGGAGGCCGGTCCGAATAGGGTCCGGCAGGGGGACATCTTCTATATAAAACCATTCTGAAGGCCAGTCTTCGGACGCCTTCTTCGGGGTTTCAGATAGATATCCGGTCCCGACGATGCACCATAGTTCGGCTCCGCCCACTTGATATATCGACCCCTCCTGAGAACAGGGCACAAGGCAGAACAACTTCTTCCATAGCGCGAAATGAGCCTCGATGCCCAAAAATAGCTCGCAAAGGGCTACGAAGCCCGCAATATGCAATATGGAGGTAGGCATAAGGTTGTGCAACTGGAGGCCGTAGAACTCCAGGAGCCCCCGGAGAAACGGATGAATTGGAAATCCGAGCCCTCTTATCAAATAAGGGACAAGGCACACCCGCTCTCCTTTGGAGGGATTGGGGACGCTCTCTGCTTGCTCTTCACCATTATAAGTGGCAAGCCCGGCTCGAACCGCGACCATATAGGCTGGGGGGAGAAACCCCTTGGCTTGGAGCACCACTAGCTCACTGTGCGGGACGGAGCACTTCTCCAAATCTCCAGGCTGAGGGCTGGAAGTGCGAGAGGAGGAGCGGCGTTGACTGGCCATGATGGAATGGATCTCTATCGAATGTGCTCCGATGAATGCTCGCAATGGGAAGATGGTGTGATTCCGATCTAAATCCCCGTCTCTTTTATAGGAAGCTCATTTACGCAGCTAGGGGGGTAAATGAAAAAACACCCTAGCTTTTCGCATTCGTTTGACACGTGGAAGATGGCCATTATTGGCCGTAGAAGCCAAGGAGCGCAACATTCACCAAAAGTCAGACACTATTCAATAGGTATATGGAATTTGGAGGAGAACCCGCCTTGCAATGCCGAAGGCAAATCTGCACGCCGGACTCATCATCATTGAAGCCTGGTTCGGGAGCTACTGAGGGAGTCCCGGATTAGGGGGTGTCCGGATAGCCGGACTATAACCTTTGGCCGGACTCCTGGACTATGAAGATAAAAGATTGAAGACTTCGTCCCGTGTCCGGATGGGACTTTCCTTGGTGTGGAAGGCAAGCTTGGTGAGGGAGTCCTGGATTAGGGGGTGTCCGGATGGCCGGACTCCCGGACTATGAAGATACAAGATTGAAGACTTCGTCCCGTGTCCGGATGGGACTTTCCTTGGCGTGGAAGGCAAGCTTGGCGATACGATATGAAGAACTCCTCCCGTTGTAACCGACTCTGTGTAACCCTAGCCCTCTCCGGTGTCTATATAAACCAGAGAGTTTTAGTCCGTAGGACGAACAACAATCATACCATAGGCTAGCTTCTAGGGTTTAGCCTCTCTGATCTCGTGGTAGATCAACTCTTGTATTACCCATATCATCAATATTAATCAAGCAGGAGTAGGGTTTTACCTCCACCGAGAGGGCCCGAACCTGGGTAAAAACATCGTGTCCCTTGTCTCCTGTTACCATCCGCCTAGACGCACAGTTCGGGACCCCCTACCCGAGATCCGCCGGTTTTGACACCGACATTGGTGCTTTCATTGAGAGTTCCTCTGTGTTGTCACCTTTAGGCCCGATGGCTTCTTCGATCGTCAACCACGACGCGGTCCAGGGTGAGACGTTTCTCCCCGGATAGATCTTCGTATTCGGCGGCTTCGCACTATGGGCCAACTCGCTTGGCCATCTGGAGCAGATCGAAAGCTACGCCCCTGGCCATCTGGTCAGGTTTGGAAGCTTAAACTACATGGCCGACATCCGCGGGGACTTGATCTTCGACGGATTCGAGCCGCGGCCGAGCGTGCCGCACTGTCTCGAGGGGCATGATCTAGCTCTGCCGCCGGACAGCGCCCAGAGTGCCGCTCAAGTGTTCGCTCCGACCATTAGTTCGGAGCCAACTGGCCAGTCGGGGACGGATGGTTGGACGCGCCCCGGCGCCGCAACCTCTACGGCGATAGAGCTGAATACCAGCCTAGTCGTTTGCAAGGCCCGTGACTCCAAGGTGCCGGACTCCATTCCGGACTCTGAATATTCCGCACCCCTTCCAATCGAACCCGATTGGGCTCCGATCATGGAGTTCACCGCCGCGGACGTCTTTCAGCACTCGCCCTTTGGTGATATCCTGGAATCGCTAAAGTCTCTCTCTTTGTCAGGAGAGCCCTGGCCAGACTATGGTCAGCAGGGTTGGGATGCGGACAACAAAGAAATTCGAAACCCACCCACCACCCACTTTGTAGCCACTGTCGACGATCTAACCGACATGCTCGACTTCGACTCCGAAAACATCGATGGTATGGACGCCGATGAAGGAGACGACCAAGAACCAGCACCTATAGGGCACTGGAAGGCCACCTCGTCATATGACATATACATGATGGACACCCCCAAAGCAGGGGATGGCAATGAAAAAGCGGAGGATGACCCCTCCAAGAAGCAACCCAAGCGCCGACGTCAGCGGCGCCACTCCAAATCCCGCCAAAGCAAGAACGGCGAATCCGGCACCGGAGACGTCAACACCCCGGACAGTGCCGTAGACAACCCCCTCCAGTAGGATTCAGCGCAGGAGGACAAAGGAGCCAACCCTCATGAGAGAGCGGCCGACAGAGAGGTCGAGGACGACAATTATATGCCTCCCTCCGAAGACGAGGCAACCTCGACGTCGACGAATTCGTCGTGCCAGAGGATCCCGTCGAACAAGAGCGTTTAAAATGCAGGCTTATGGCCACGACAAGCAGCCTCAAGAAAAAACAGCAGCAACTTAGAGCTGACCAAGACCTGTTAGCTGACAGATGGACTGAAGTCCTGGCAGCCGAAGAGTATAAACTCGAACGCCCCTCCAAGAGTTACCCAAAGCGCAGGCTGCTACCCCAACTAGAGGAGGAAGCAACTAAACCTACATCACCAGCATATGATGCGCCCGATCGGCCACCCCGTGGCCGCGACAGAGAGGCCCTTCGGCCCTCAATCAAGCCGAACCCCGGCGCCGCTCTAAAAATACCAGAGCACGGGGCAACGCAACAGACATGCGAGACATATTGGAGGATAAAGCAAGGCAAGCAAGATCGATCTACGGATCGCGTGGGCGCCCCACATCACGTGACGATAACCATCATGCCGGATATGATAAATACGGCCAGGCCGAATACAACAGACAAAGCTCATCCGAGCTACGTCGCGATATAGCCCAGTACAGGGGCGCCACACACCCACTATGCTTCACAGACGAAGTAATGGATCATCAAATCTCTGAGGGTTTTAAACCCGTAAACATCGAATCATACGATGGCACAACTGATCCCGCGGTATGGATCGAGGATTATCTCCTTCATATCCACATGGCCCATGGGGATGATCTACACGCCATCAAATACCTCCCACTCAAGCTTAAAGGACCAGCTCGACATTGGCTTAACAGCCTGCCAGCAGAGTCAATTAGTTGCTGGGAGGACCTGGAATCCGTGTTCCTTGACACCTTTTTGGGCACTTATGTGCGACCTCCAGACGCCGATGACCTAAGCCACATAATCCAGCAGCCAGAGGAATCGGCTAGACAATTCTAGACACGGTTCCTAACCAAGAAAAATCAAACAGTCGATTGTGCGGACGCCGAGGCCCTTGCAACCTTCAGGCACAACATCCGAGACGAATGGCTTGCCCGGCACCTAGGACAGGAAAAGCCGAAATCTATGGCAGCCCTCACGACACTCATGACCCGCTTTTGCACGGGCGAAGACAGCTGGCTAGCTCGTAGCAATAACATAACCAAGAGCCCTGGCAATTCGGATACCAAGGACAACAATGGCAGGTCACACCGCAATAAGCACAAGCGCCGCATTAACGGCGACAACACTGAGGATACGGCAATCAATGCCGGATTTAGAGGCTCTAAACCCGGTCAGCGGAAGAAGCCATTCAAAAGAAACCCTCCGGGCCCATCCAGCTTAGACCGGATACTCGATCGCTCGTGCCAGATACATGGCACCCCCAAACAACCAGCCAACCACACCAACCGGGATTGTTGGGTGTTCAAGCAGGCAGGCAAGTTAAGTGCCGAAACCAGAGACAAGGGGCTGCATAGCGATGACGAGGAGGAGCCCCGGCCGCCGAACAACAGAGGACAGAAGGGATTTGTGACGCCCGGATAATTAAGCTACAGTAAACCCCTGCTAATGGTGCTACGTCACCTCGGTTACTGTTGATAAACTCGAGTTGGTTCAAGCCGATTCAAATTCAAATTCAAAATCAGGCGAACAATAAAGGTTTTCAAACGTTAGAATTTAAAATGATCATCATGTGGCAAATAATCCGTAACTTATTTTGGGTGTTGGAACCAACCTTTTTCAAAATGTTTAAGTGCCTAAACTAAATAAAAATAGGGGCTAAAACAATTATTAAATACTTTTCAATAATAAACAAATGTAAAACTAATTTATTTAGTGCCAAATTAATTATGACAGTAGCCTAACTAATAATGCTAATTTAGGGGCTCAGTTGATATATTATATAAAAAAAAATAGAAACACCCCCCCCACGCTGGGCCGAGCGGCCCAGCTGGCCTCCGCACCGGCCGGCCCACCAGGCCCAGCCGGCCCTCCTCTCTGGCCTACATGGCCACCTCCCCGAACCCTAACCCCCACCCGATCCCCACTCTCCCCCCCACGCACCCACTCGCCCCCCATCGCCCTCTCCTCCTCGATCTAGATCGGGATCGCCCCGATCCCGCACGCCCCCCCCCCGCGACCTCGCCGACGCCGATGCGACGCGCCACCCTGCCGCACCTTGCCGTCGCCCGGATGCCCGCTGCCGCCAAACCTCCCGCACCTATCCCTCGCGGGATCGACCCGCCGCCGCCGGAACTACGTCGACCACATCATCGCCGGACCGCTCCCCGTCATCCATCGACGCGCATCGTCCCCGTCCTCCTCCCCGACGAGCTCCATCAAGCCTCGCCGCCATCTTCTCGTCAACGGGGGTGAGCTCCCCATCGGCCCCCGTTTGTCTCCCCCTCCGTACGCTGCACCCCACGCCGTCCCATCGCCGCGCCCGCCTCTGCGTGGTCGCGCCCTGTCGCGGCTACCGCACGCCCGCGCGCGCCTTCCCCTCCGCCGCCGTGGTCACCGCTCGCATCCCGCGCCCGCCTCCGCCTGGGGTTGTGCCCCCCTTGCTCCGCGGTCTGCTCTGCTGCTGCTCATCGGCGATGCCGCGGCCCTCCTCCGCCTCCCTGCCGCCGGCCCCTCCTCGGGCTGCCGTGCCCACTGCCGCCCAGGCCCGGCCTTCGCTCGGGCGCCCGCACGCCCCAGCCACCGAGCGGGCTGGTGCCCGCACCCGTTTGCCAGCGCCCGTTTGGCCCCTTTCGGCCATTGACAGCGGGACCCCACCCCCAGAACGGATTAATAAAAAAAAAGGGAATTAAAAAGTTAATAATAATATATTAAAAATAAATAATAAATAAAATTATTAAATTAATTAATTAATTAAAGGATTAATTAACTTAATTAATCTTGCTTAATTAACCTAATTAATTAACTAAACTAATTAATCCTGATTAGATTAGCCTAAGCAGATAACTAAACCCTAGTTAACCTAACAGTGTATGACAGGTGGGTCCCACTCAGTCAACCCCTGTTGACTGCTGACGTCAGCATGACATCATGCTGACGTCATAAATACATTTTTTTCGAATTAATTAAATAAATAATTAAATTCCAAAGTTGTTAAAATCTTTTAAAAATCATATCTTTTAATCCGTAACTCGGATTAAAATATTTTCAACATGAAAGTTGCTCAGAACGACGAGACGAATCCGGATACGCGGTCCGTTCGTCTGCCACACACCCCTAACCTATCGAACCCGCAACTTTCCCCCCTCCGGCTCCTCTGCCCGAAAACACGAAACACCGGGAATACTTTCCCGGGGGTTTTCCCCCCTTCACCGGTATCACCTACTACCGCGTTAGGGCACACCGAACACCGCGTATTGCCTTGATATATTTTGTGGTGCTTTGTTTGCTCTGTATTCATTATTTCTTCCCCCCCTTATCTCCGGTAGACTACGAGACCGATGCTGCTGCTGCCCAGTTCGACTACGGAGTTGACGACCCCTCCTTCTTGCCAGAGCAACCAGGCAAGCCCCCCCTTTGATCACCAGATATCGCCTATTCTCCTCTATACTGCTTGCATTAGAGTAGTGTAGCATGTTACTGCTTTCGTTAATCCTATCCTGATGCATAGCCTGACATTGTCGCTACATCTGTTGATACCTTACCTGCAATCCTAAATGCTTAGTATAGGATGCTAGTTTATCATCATTGGCCCTACATTCTTGTCAGTCTGCCTTGCTATACTATCGGGCCGTGATCACTTGGGAGGTGATCACGGGTATATACTATACATACATACATACTATACAGATGGTGACTAAAGTCGGGTCAGCTCATTGAGTACCCGCAAGTGATTCTGACGAGGGGGCTGAAAGGACAGGTGGCTCCATCCCGGTAGAGGTGGGCCTGGGTTCCCGACGGCTCTCGACTGTTACTTTGTGGCGGAGCGACAGGGCAGGTTGAGACCACCTAGGAGACAGGTGGGCCTGGCCCTGTTCGGCGTTCGCGGATACTTAACACGCTTAACGAGATCTTGGTATTTGATCTGAGTCGGCTACGAGCCTATACGCACTAACCATCTACGTGGGAGTAGTTATGGGTATCCCGACGTCGTGGTATCAGCCGAAGCACTTCAGACGTCAGCGACGGAGCGGCGCGCGCCGGATTGGAACGTAAGCCTGCTCTTGTATTAAGGGGGCTAGTTCTGCTTTCGGCCGCGTACGCAACGTGCAGGTGTGCTATGGGCGATGGGCCCAGACCCCTGTGCGCTTAGGTTTAGACCGGCGTGCTGGCCTCTCTGTTTTGCCTAGGTGGGGCTGCGACGTGTTGATCTTCCGAGGCCGGGCATGACCCAGGAAAGTGTGTCCGGCCAAATGGGATCAAGCGTGTTGGGGTATGTGGTGCACCCCTGCAGGGAAGTTAATCTATTCGAATAGCCGTGATCTTCGGTAACAGGACGACTTGGAGTTGTACCTTGACCTTATGACAACTAGAACCGGATACTTAATAAAACACACCCTTCCAAGTGCCAGATACAACCGGTGGTCGCTCTACCTCAGGGATATGAGGAGGGGATCGCCGGGTAGGATTATGCTATGAGATGCTACTTGGAGATGCTACTTGGAGGACTTCAATCTACTCTCTTATACTTGATGCAAGACGGAGGCTGCCAGAAGCGTAGTCTTCGACAGGATTAGCTATCCCCCTCTTATTCTGGCATTCTGCAGTTCAGTCCACTGATATGGCCTCCTTACACATATACCCATGCATATGTAGTATAGTTCCTTGCTTGCGAGTACTTTGGATGAGTACTCACGGTTGCTTTCTCCCCCCTTTTTCCCCTTTCCTTCTTCCTGGTTGTCGCAACCAGATGCTGGAGTCCAGGAGCCAGACGCCACCGTCGACGACGACCCCTACTACACCGGAGGTGCCTACTACTACGTGCTGCCGCTGACGACGACCTGGAGTAGTTAGGAGGATCCCAGGCAGGAGGCCTGCGCCTCTTTCGATCTGTTTCGCAGTTTGTGCTAGCCTTCTTAAGGCAAACTTGTTTAACTTATGTCTGTACTCAGATATTGTTGCTTCCGCTGACTCGTCTATGATCGAGCACTTGTATTCGAGCCCTCGAGGCCCCTGGCTTGTATTATGATGCTTGTATGACTTATTTATGTTTTAGAGTTGTGTTGTGATATCTTTCCGTGAGTCCCTGATCTTGATCGTACACATTTGCGTGCATGATTAGTGTACGATTAAATCGGGGGCGTCACAGGATTCCCTCCGCAAGTGCGGACGGTGAACATGATATACGCAACCCACATCCCCAAAAGGGAGCGGAAGCGTGCTCTCAAGGACGTCTATGCGTTGGAGCCAGTCGCCCCAAAGTTCAACCCATGGTCCTCCTGCCCGATCACTTTTGATCGAAGGGACCACCCCACTAGCATCCGTCACAGCGGATTCACCGCATTGGTCCTAGAACCAATAATTGACGGATTTCACCTCACTAGAGTCCTCATGGACGGCGGTAGCAGCCTGAACCTGCTTTATCAGGATACAGTGCGAAAAATGGGGATCCCTCAAGGATTAAACCCACAAAGACAACCTTTAAAGGCGTCATACCAGGTGTAGAAGCCAGCTGTACAGGCTCGGTTACACTCGAAGTGGTCTTCGGATCCACGGATAATTTCTGAAGCGAAGAGTTAATCTTCGATATAGTCCCCTTCCACAGTGGCTATCACGCCTTGCTCGGACGAACCGCATTTGCAAAATTCAATGCGGTGCCGCACTACGCATATCTCAAGCTCAAGATGCCAGGCCCTCGCGGAGTCATCACGGTAAATGGAAACACCGAACGCTCTCTCCGAATGGAGGAGCACACGGCGGCCCTGGCGGCGGAAGTACAGAGCAGCCTCTCAAGGCAATTCTCCAATCCGGGTGTTAAACATCCGGACAACGTCAAGCGCGCCCAAAGTAACCTACAACAAAGCCGGCTGGCACGTTCTGAGCAAGCATAGCAGTGCGGCCTCAACCCCAGCCCTCGCCAGACGGTGATATCGGTACCACGCGTACATAATTACGCTTTGAAAGTACCATGGGCATAAGGGGGGGGGGGGCACAACTACGGCACGCCCAGAATGCGGCTCAACCGCACTTAGGGGCTCCCTATTCTGTCGTTTCCTTTTTTTTTCAGGACCCAACTATTTGGAAGACCTATCCGGCTATACACTCGCCGAACACACGATGCAACAGCCAAGGCGAGAAGAAGCCGCGTCGAATGTCCAGGTGGTCTCTATAACGAGTTAAATACCTGTTTTTACTTAAAAGTCCCGCAGCTTTCCCCTGGAGAGGGACATGTCAAATAATCCCATCTCTTGGTCATCGCACTATTTGTATGGTTCTGCTCTCATAGCAGCCCCTTTTTAATAAACAAGACATAGCTCTTATCAATTATTGTATTCATCTATTTTTATACATATATGTTCAGTCATGACATTACGCAAGTATACACTTTGGTACGGCCAATACACCAGGGGCTTAAGCACCCCATAACATGGTGTGAGAAGACCGAACACTCTCTTGAGTGTGGCACCCTGAACTTATAGCACTATATGCATCGGCTCCGAATCATGTCTTGGGTCAATAGTTGGGTTTGCCCGGCTCCCATGTTTTGGTACCTTACGTTCCACAATGTTGGATAAGGTAGCGCTGGGAGAACTACTGTGATTGTGCCCCAGTTGAGCTGGGTTAACACCTCAGTAGAGAAAGCTAAAACTGACCGTCATGATAGTGCGAGAGACCGGTCGCTGTTCGCGAGGTTTTTCGAGTCCTTAAAGACTTATGCCGGTTAGAGCGAGGAGCCAGATTTATCTGGCCTAGGCATGGATAGCGCCCCGAACTCGGTCTTCCGAATACTAGGGGCTTCGCCGAAATTTAAAATTATAGAATTTTATGGCTAAGTGAGAGTGATAAAGCATTATAAGTCCGATGGCCTGGTTCGTTGTGCCGAGCGCCTCCCTAGACGGACCCAAGAATGGGAACAAGAGCGCTCAGGTTTATCCCGAACACCCCAACACTCATGGCATGGGGGTAGAAGCCGACGACTTGCATCTCTCAAGTTTGATAAACAGCCGCACAGAAGGTAATATTTTAAATTAACAAGCGTTGCTTAACGCATATGAACAAAGTTTTCAGCATACAGGATAACAGATGCGAGTCTACTCAAAAATTACATCTTTGGAGCATTCATCCGCTATAAGGCGGGCACCCTTCAGGACGCCCTTATAATACATCTCGGGCATGCGATACTCCTTGCCCGGCGGTGGCGCATCTGTCAAAAGCTTCTCCGTGTCCAGCTTGCCCCAGTGCACTTTAGCACGGGCAAGGGTCCGACGGGCACCTTTAATACAGACGGAGCGCTTGATGACCTCAATCCATGGACACACGTCCACCAGCCGCCGCACCAGACCGAAGTAGCTCCCAGGCATGGCTTCTCTAGGCCACAGCCAAACTATGAGGCCCTTCATGGCCTGTTCGGCCACCTTGTGGAGCTCGACCAGCTGCTTCAGCTGGTCGCTCAGGGGCACCGGATGTTCGGCCTCAACATACTGAGACCAGAACACCTTTTCTGTCGAGCTCTCCTCCTCGGTTCGGTAGAACGCGGCAGCATCAGACACACTACGGGGCATATCGGCGAACACTCCTGGAGAGCTCCGGATTCGGGTAAGTAACAGATAATTTACTTTTATATTCTTGCTTTGCATAAAGAATGCCTTACCCGCCGCTATCTTCTACATCGCCTCGATCTCCTGGAGGGCCTTCTGGGCTTCGGCCTTAGTGGTTTTGGCACTCTCAAGAGCCAAGGCGAGCTCGGACTCTCGAGTCTTCGAGTCACGCTCCAAACTCTTGTGTTTTTCCACGAGAGCCTGGAGGTCTTGCTGCACCTCCGCTACCCGCGCCTCCTGCTTCTCTCGCTCGGTGCACTCCAAGGCCGCACTGTTTTCAGCCTTGGAGACCGCCTCCTTCAGGGTCGCCACCTCGGTCGTGGCCCCTGCAACATTTACATTGGTCCTGTCATTATTTACAACCAAGTATTTCTATATACATTTACATGTGGTACTACATACCCTCCTTTTCCTCGAGCTGCTTCTTGGCATGGCCGAGCTTGCTCTCAGACCGCTCGAGGCTCTCCTTCAATGCATTAACCTCCGCAGTCAGTGCGGTAGAGGTCAGCAGCGCAGCCTGCATTCCCATATTGACATATTTTTGTTAGACTCCTGCTTATATCTTTTTAGATCCTCAGCTTGGCTTTTCTTTCCGAATGCCGAACTGAGCATCAGGGGCTACTGTCTATGCGGTAACATTTTTATATGTTTTGAACACATACCTCAAAGCCTGTTAATAGACTTGTACAGGCTTCTGTCAGCCCGCTCTTGGCGGACTGAACCTTCTGAATCACCGCACTCATAACAGTGCGGTGTTCCTCGTCGATGAGGCGCCGTTAAGCACCTCCAGCAAATTGTCCGGCGCCTCCGGATGGACGGAGGTCACCGGCGTCGTAGGCTTGCCCTTCTTATGAAGGCACCGCCTGTCGGACTCTGCAACCGTTGATGGTTCCGGAGCAGTGTCCGGCCCGAGGCCGGACTTAGATCCCTCTGGGGCTTTACCCCCTTTGGGCCTGGAGTCCGGGAGGTCGCCTTGAGGCGCCTCTAGGACCACCTCTTCCTGGTTCAGTCCCTTTTAGGACTCCACCTCGGCGTCGTCCGTAGGGAGAGGGGAGGAGGCCGTCGGAAGTGAAGCGTTGTTCACATGCGACGAATTCAGGGAGCCGCTCGACGAATCGCTGAGCTGAGCTCTGGGCGGACTACATAATTAAATTTGGCGTCAGAAGCTACCGAATAATAGAGGAGCACCATAAGTCATTCGGGTAACCAGACACTTACGATTTTGCCAGGGGCTTGACCCTGGATGTCCATTCCTCCCCGCCGTCTTCGGCATCGGAGGCGTAGTCCGACAGAAGGGTCTTCCCCTTCTTGGACCCTCCGGCCTCCCCAGTTGGGGCGGCCTTTCTTTTCTTTCCTCCCCCCGTTGGAGGGGGAGAGGCTTCTTCTTCTTCCTCCTCCTCGTCTTCAGAGGCGGAGGGTGCTTCGGGGTTGTCGGGCGATGAATCCCACACCACCAGGCGCCGGGAGCTCTTTCGAGTCCCCGTGGCCTTCTTCTTGGCCTTCTTCTCCGGCACCACGTGAGGTGCCGGAACCAGCAGCCCCGTCAATCGGGCGTCCGCTGGGTCTTCTGGTAGGGGAGCCAGACAGATAACCTGCCCGGACTTCTTCAGCCAGTCCTGTCAAAGGTAGGGGAGTTTAGATCCTGCATAGAGTCAGACTATGAAAGACAAGAGTCCCGTAAAGGGTAGAATAGCTTACCTCGTTGGCCTGGCGCCGCAAGCTGAATCCGCGATCTTCGGTAGCGGATGCGGGGGCCTCGGCGCCCTTGAACAGCACCTTCCAGGCATCTTCGTACGTGGTGTCGAAGAGCCCGCTCAAGGTTTGGTGCTGTGCCGGATCAAACTCCCACAATTTGAAGGCCCGTTGTTGGCATGGGAGGACCCAGCGGATAAGCATGACCTGGACTACTTTGACGAGCTTGAGATTCTTGTTCACCAGCTTTTTGACGCAGGTTTGGAGTCCGGTCAGCTCTTCCAAATCTCCCCACGTTAGGCCCGTCTCTTTCAAGGAGGTGAGCCGTGTGGGAAAGCTAGATCAGAATTCGGGGGCCGCTTCCCATTTGGGGTCGCGTGGCTCGGTGATGTAGAACCACCCCGATTGCCACCCTTTTATTGTCTCCACAAAGGAGCCCTCGAGCCATAGGACGTTGGCCATTCGGCCCACCATGGCACCTCCGCACTCCGCTTGGCGGCCGCCCACTACTTTCGGCTTGACATTAAAAGTCTTCAACCATAAGCCGAAGTGGGGCTGGATGCAGAGGAAGGCCTCGCGCATGATGATAAACGCCGAGATGTTGAGGATGAAGTTTGGGGCCAGATCGTGGAAGTCCAGGCCATAGTAGAACATGAGCCCCCGAACGAACGGGTGAAGAGGAAAGCCCAGTCCGCGGAGGAAATGGGGGAGAAAAACAACCCTCTCATGGGGCCTGGGGGTGGGGATGAGTTGCCCCACATCTGGAAGCCGGTGCGCGATGTCGTCAGACAAGTATCCGGCCTTCCTCAACTTTTTGATTTGCCCCTCCGTGACGGAGGAGGCCATCCATCTACCTCCCGCTCCGGACATGATTGGATTAGGTTGAGGTGGGAAGTGCGGGCTTGGGCATTGGAGCTCAAGCACGCAGGGGCGGATAAGCAAAGGAGGAAGAAGGCGTAAATGGAAAGGGTAGATCCTTATCCCCTTATATGGGCGGCCGAAACTATGAGCCCCCACCGGCCTAATAACACTCGCTTATCTCCCAAGCGCCGCAGTTAATGGCGCGGTTGGGTTACCCACGCCCGTATTGATGAGAATCCCGGAATAAGGGGACACGATCTCTGCTTTGACAAGACGTGCCAAGGAAACCGCCTCGCTAAACGCGCTGAGGTGGAACAGTAAAATGGTTCGAATAAAGGCTTGGCCGTGGTGTGATGTCACGCTACGGAATACGTCAGCAGATTGGATTTGTGCAGATATTACTCCCTCTATGGTGGTATGTGGAACTTATTTTTGCAGAGCCGGACACTATCCTTGTGTTCAACATCTTCTATGAAGTATTCGGAGGAGGAACCCGTCTTGCAATGCCGAAGACAATTTGCGCGCCGGACTCGTCGTCATTGAAGCCTGGTTCAGGGGCTACTGAGGGAGTCCTGGATTAGGGGGTGTCCGGGTGGCCGGACTATGACCTTTGGCCGGACTCCCGGACTATGAAGATACAAGATTGAAGACTTCGTCCCGTGTCCGGATGGGACTTTCCTTGGCGTGGAAGGCAAGCTTGGCGATACGATATGAAGATCTTCTCCCATTGTAACCGACTGTGTGTAACCCTAGCCCTCTCCGGTGTCTATATAAACCGGAGAGTTTTAGTCCGTAGGACGAACAACAATCCTACCATAGGCTAGCTTCTAGGGTTTAGCCTCTCTGATCTCGTGGTAGATCAACTCTTGTATTACCCATATCATCAATATTAATCAAGCAGGAGTAGGGTTTTACCTCCACCGAGAGGGCCCGAACCTGGGTAAAAACATCGTGTCCCTTGTCTCCTATTACCATCCGCCTAGACGCACAGTTCGGGACCCCCTACCCGAGATCCGCCGGTTTTGACACCGACACTTGGCGATACGGATATGTAGATCTCCTCCCATTGTAACCGACTCTGTGTAACCCTAGCCCTCTCTGGTGTTTATATAAACCGGAGGGTTTTAGTCCGTAGGACGAACAACAATCATACCATAGGCTAGCTTCTAGGGTTTAGCCTCTCTGATCTCGTGGTAGATCTACTCTTGTACTACCCATATCATCAATATTAATCAAGCAGGAGTAGGGTTTTACCTCCATCGAGAGGGCCCAAACCTGGGTAAAAACATCATGTCCCTTGTCTCCTGTTACCATCCGCCTAGACGCACAGTTCGGGACCCCCTACCCGAGATCCGCCGGTTTTGACACCGACAGTCATGTTGCATGGCTAAAAAAAATTACATAAGGGAAAGTCTAGCACAGAGCCTAAAAGTAATGGCTCGAAGACTCCAGTGATGCCCTACCACATGTTTGCGCCATTTATCCTTAGTAATAAATCCTTTGATAGGAGTATTTGATGGTTGGTCGTAAAGAAGGGAAACGCTACCTTGAAAGGATCGCTGGTGCAACCATACAACGGATAGGGCTCTTAATGAACCTATAGTGAAAAATGTATGAGGTCCAAATAGGGTCAAGCCGTACTATGGATTTTTTCCCACAGTGTGCCTTCGGCGTTGCCCAAGGTATTTTGAGTGTGTCGTTATGTACATGCGGTACATAAGCCGCAACCTTATGGGGCGATCAGCGGAGGCCAAAATGCTAGTCGAGGTTTGAATCCATCGAATTATCGCAATGATGCGTGGACCGGACTCATTTAGAGATGTTGTTGGCTTTAATGTCCGATGAATTATTCGGCTTGATAAGGCCGCCATACACCACGGCTGCAAGGGCCGTGGTGTGCTCTTCAGTACAGAGGGAGCGCTCCATATTTCCATTGACTGTAATGACGCCACGTGGTCCGGGCATCTTAAGCTTCAAATAAGCATAGTTCAGGACTGCATTAAAGCGGGCAAAAGCGGTTCGTCCGAGCAGTGCGTGATAACCACTTCGGAAGGGGACGATGTCGAAGATCAGTTCTTCACTTCGGAAGTTGTCTGGGGAGCCGAATACTACCTCCAGTGTGAGTGAGCCCATACAATGGGCCTCCACGCCGGGTATCACACTTTTAAAAGTAGTGTTACTATCCCTGATTCTTGGTGGGTCAATGCCCATCTTGTGGATAGTGTCTTGATAAATTAAGTTGAGACTGCTACCACCGTCCATGAGGACTCTAGTAAGATGGTATCCATCGATAATTGGATCGAGTACCAGGGCGGCCGAACCCCCGTGATGGATACTCGTTGGGTGATCCTTGCGATCAAAAGTGATCGGACATGCTGACCATGGGTTGAATTTTGGGGCGACAGGCTCTACGGCGTAGACGTCCCTTAGTGCACGCTTGCGCTCCCTTTTAGGAATGTGAGTGACATAGATCATGTTCACTGTTTTCACCTCGGGGGGAAACTACTTTTGGCCCCCGGTGTTCGACTGACGGGGCTCATCATCATCCTCACTTGGAGGTCCCTTTCCCTTGTGTTCGGTATTTATCTTACCGGCCTGTTTGAAAACCCAACAATTTCTGTTGGTGTGGTTAGCAGCCTTATCGGGTGTGCCATAAATCTGACAGGGCCTCTCAAGGATTTTGTCCAAGTTGGATGGACCGTCCCTGTTGCCTTTGAAAGGTTTCTTCCGCTGACGGGATTTGGAACCACTGAATCTGGCATTGACTGTCCTATCATCTGCATCGTCATTACTACTCCGACATTTATTCTTATTGCGACATGGTCTACCATTGCCGTCCCTGGCCTCATAAGTGTCGGGATCACTGGAGTTGTTGCTTCTATGAGCCAACCAGCTCACCCACACAAAAACAGGTCATGAGTGCAATTAAGGCTGCCATGGTCTTCGGCTTTTCCTGCCCGAGGTGTCGGGCGAGCCATTTCCCACGGACGTTGTGTTTGAAGGCCACTAAGGCTTCGGTGTCTGGACAGTCCATGATTTGGTTCTTTTTGATTAGGAACCGATTCCAAAGCTTGCGAGATGACTCGCCAGGTTGCTGGATTATGTGACTTAGGTCGTCCGCATCCGGTGGCCAGACATAAGTGCCCTAGAAGTTGGCCCGAAAAGCATCTTCTAAATCTTCCTAGCTTCCAATGGAGTTCACTTGGGGGATGTTCAACTAGTGTCGTGCTGGTTCTTTCAGCTTTAGAGGAAGATATTTAATGGCGTGAAGGTCATCTCCATGAGCCATATGAATGTGGAGAAGAAAATCTTCGATCCAGATGGCCGGATCTGTCGTTCCATCGTACTGCTCGATGTTTACGGGTTTGAACCCTTTCGGAAACTGGTGTTGCATTACCTCGTCAGTAAAGCACATAGGGTGTGTAGCACCCCTGTATCGTGCGACATCACGACGGAGATCGGATGAAATCTAAGTTCGGTGATGATCCTGAATATTGTAATGTTCATCATGCTGGACTTCATAGCCGTTATCTCGTGCCGGGGTACGGCCTCTTGATCCATAGATTGATTGGGTTTGACTGGCTTTATTGGCCAGGTCCTGGTGCAAGTCATATGTGTAGCCCGCAGCTACTGTCTCCTTGCCTCTTCGGTGAGGGGGTGTGGGCTGGTGTTCGGCTTGATATGCCGCTTTATCCCGTCCACATGGTGGTCAGTCTGGTTGATTTGCATGACTGTATTTTGACGGTATTGGCTCAAGGGCTTCGTCGTCAAATTGTGGCAGCAGCTTGCGCTTGGGGTAACTTTTTATGGGTCGCTCAGGGCCGTACTCCTCGGTGGCCAGGACCTTGGTCCACCGTTCGTTGAGCGTATCCTGATCAGCTTTGAGCTACTGCTATTTGTTTTTCAGGCTCCGCGCTGTGGCGATCAGCTGTCACTTGAAGCGTTCTTGCTCGAGGGGTTCCTCTGGGACAATAAAATCTTCGTCACTGAGGCTAACATCCTCTTCTGAGACTGGCATATAATTGTTGTCTTCCAAATCTTCGTGATCAGCGTGTTCGGGGCTATACTGACCCTCCTCCCTCTCATCCTGTTTGGATGTGGGCTCGACGGGGTGTTCGGGATCTTCGGCATTATCCAGAGTCTCATTATGTCCAGTGCTGGTGTTACTATCCTTTACCCGACGTGATCGTAAGCGGCGCCGCTGACGTCGGTGCTTTGGTGGTTCATCGACGGGCTTGTCCTTCCCTGGATCTTGAATGCCATTGTCGTCCTTCTTCTCAGGAGTGTCCACCATGTATACGTCATAGGTTGAAGTGGCCGTCCAACGCCTTGTGATGGGTGGGACTTGGCCTGATTTGGCGTCGACATCGTCATCCATACCGTCGATGTCTTTGGACGCGTAGTCTAGCATGTCAGTTAAATCCTCGATAGTGGCAATTAAGTGGCTGGTGGGCAGGTCATAAAATTCCCTGCTCCTAGCCCCCAGGCCATGCTAGGTGTAGTTCAAAGGCAAAGCTTCCGTAACAGCGAGAGATCACATTAAGCCCAGTGCTTCGTCTAAGGGAAAAAGCTAGGTGGGAGTCTGCGGATCTGTAGGGCTAAGTTCAGCGATAGACACCTGAACGGGCCCAATCGACGCAGACCTTGGCAGTTCAGAGCTGTCGTCCAGAGGCGAGTCCAAAACCGCATCTGGGTCTCCTCTCGAAAGTCTGGCGGGGCTGATCCTCCCGTCTTCGGACGATACGACCCGCTCTGGATCTAAGGCCGAGGCGGGTGTGAGTGTCGACCCCTGGACGGGATCTAAGTGCGGATCCGAAGAGCTTCCTTCATGGGGGCAAGGGGCGGCAACCGTGGCCGCAAACCCCTTGAAGATCAGATCTCCTTGGATATCGGCGATGTAATTCAGGTTTCCAAACCCGATGTGGTGGCCGGGGGCATAACTATCGACTTGCTCGAGACGGCTGGTCGAGTTGGCACGAAGCACGAAGCCGCTGAACACAAAGACCTATCCAGTAAGAAAGGTTTCCCTGGACGCTGCATCATTGTTGATGAAGAGGCGCGCCATCAATCCCTCTGTCTACAATATAGTGGAGCTCTTAATGAAAGCACCAATGTCGGTGTCAAAACCGGCAGATCTCGGGTAGGGGGGCCAAGCTGTATGTCTGAGGATCGATGGTAACAATGATCAAAGGGACACAATGTTTACCCAGGTTCGGGCCCTCTTAATGAAGGTAAAACCCTACTCCTGCTTGATTATATTCGATGAGTATAGGGGTTACAAGAGGTGATCTACCTCGAGATTGTAATGGCTAAACCCTAGCTTGGCTAGCCTATCAATGTTATGATCCTGCCTTTGGTCTAAACCCTCCGATTCATACAGATACCGGAGGGGCTGAGGGCTGTACATAGTCGGTTTAACAGAAAGGAAATAGTATATCCGGACACCTAAACTTGTCATTCATGCATGCGGGAGTCCTAACCGGACACGAGAGGTGGTCATCTTCCTTGTATCTTGACGACCCATTAGTCCGGCCCATATCGAATAGATCGGACGCCCGAGGACCCCTTAGTCCAGGACTCCCTCACCCACCAGGAGACCACAAGGGTAGAGGGCGTGCTCTACCCCCTGGGCGTGCCCCCTGCCTTGTGGGTCCCCTAGACCTCCTCCGACCCTAACTCCAACTCTATATATTCACATCTAGAGAGAAAAAAAATCAGAGAGAGGGATTCATCACGTTTTACGATACGGAGCCACCACCGCCTCCTGTTCTTCATCGGAAGGGTGGATCTGGAGTTTGTTCGAGGCTCCGGAGAGGGGGATTCGTCGCCTTCATCATCACCAACCTTCCTCCATCACCAATTTCATGATGCTCACTGCCATGCGTGAGTAATTCCATCGTAGGCTCGTTGGACGGTGATGGGTCGGATGAGATTTATCATGTAATCGAGTTAGTTTTGTTAGGGCTTGATCCCTAGTATCCACTATGTTCTAAGATTGATGTTGCTATGACTTTGCTATGCTTAATGCTTGTCATTAGGGCCCGAGTGCCATGATTGCAGATCTGAACCTATTATGTTTTCATGAATATATTTGTGTTCTTGATCCTTTCTTGCAAGTTGTAGACACCTATTATGATTTATGTTCCGCATACCCCAAGGTGACACTAATTGGGATTCTTTCCGGTGATTACCGTAGTTTGAGGAGTTCATGTATTCACTAAGTGCTAATGCTTTGGTCCAGTTCTCTATTAAAAGGAGGCCTTAATATCCCTTAGTTTTCATTAGGACCCCGCTGCCACGGGAGGGTAGGACAAACGATGTCATGCAAGTTCTTTTCCATAAGCCCATATGACTATATAGGGAATACATGCCTCCATTATATTGATGAATTGGAGCTAGTTCTGTGTCACCCTAGGTTATGACTGCTACATGTTGCATATCATCTCACGCAATTATCATTGCAGATCCATTGCCAACGAGCTTTTCACATATTGATCTTTGCTAAGTGCTATGTCTTGAGCTTGCGTTGGTTTTCCTTGAAGAGGAAAGGGTGATGCAGCCATAGTAGCGTAAGTATTTCCCTCAGTTTTTGAGAACCAAGGTATCAATCCAGTAGGAGGCTCCCCAAAAGTCCCACGCACCTAGACAAACAAACAAAGAACTCGCAACCAACACAATAAAGGGGTTGTGTCAATCCCTTCACGACCACTTGCGAAAGTGAGATCTGATAGAGATAGTATGATAAGATAAATATATTTTTGGTATTTTATAATATAGATAAGAAAAGTAAAGATGCTAAAAGTAGATTGAAAGCTTATATGATAAAAGATAGACCTGGGGCCATAGGTTTCACTAGTGGATTCTCTCATGATAGCATAAGTATTACGGTGGGTGAACAAATTACTGTCGAGCAATTGATAGAAAAGCGAATAATTATGAGATTATCTAGGAATGATCATGTATATAGGCATCACGTCCACGACAAATAGACCGACTCCTGCCTGCATCTACTACTATTACTCCACACATCGACCGCTATCCATCATGCATCTAGAGTATGAAGTTCATAAAGAACAGAGTAACGCATTAAGAAAGATGACATGATGTAGAGGGATAAACTCATGCAATATGATATAAACCCCATCTTTTTATCCTCGATGGCAACAATACAATACGTGCCTTGCTGCCCCTGTTGTCACTGGGAAAGGACACCGCAAGATTGAACCCAAAGCTAAGCACTTCTCCCATTGCAAGAAAGATCAACCTAGTAGGCCAAACCAAACTAATAATTCAAAGAGACTTGCAAAGATAACTTAATCACACATAAAAGAATTTAGAGAAGATTCAAATATTTCTCATAGATAAACTTGATCATAAACCCACAATTCATCGGATCTCGACAAACACACCACAAAAAGAGTTACATCGAATAGGTCTCCAAGAAGATCGAGGAGAGCATGGTATCGAAATCCAAAAAGAGAGAAGAAGCCATCTAGCTAATAACTATGGACCCGAAGGTCTGTGGTAAACTACTCACAACTCATCGGAGGGGCTATGGTGTTGATGTAGAAACCCTCCATGGTCGATTCCCCCTCCGGCGGAGCGCCGACGAAGGCTCCAAGATGGGATCTCGCGGATACAGAAGGTTGCGGCGGTGGAATTAGGTTTTTCTTTGGCTCCCCTGATGTTCTCGGGGTACATAGGTATATATAGGAGGAAGAAGTACGTCGGTGGCCGCCCGAGGGGCCCACGAGATAGGGGGGCGCCCTGTAGGGGTGGGCGCACCCTCCACCCTCGTGGCCGCCTCGGCTGCTTCTTGACTTGCACTCCAAGTCCTCTGGGTCACGTTTGTTCCAAAAATCACGCTCCCGAAGGTTTCATTCCATTTGGACTCCATTTGATATTCCTTTTCTTCGAAACACTGAAATAGGCAAAAAACAGCAATACGGGCTGGGCCTTCGGTTAGTAGGTTAGTCCCAAAAATGATATAAATGTGTAAAGTAAAGCCCATAAACATCCAAAACGGGTAATATAATAGCATGGAACAATAAAAAATTATAGATACGTCAGAGACGTATCACTAAGTTACTTTTTCCATTGTTGCTGTTACAATAACTACAAAACTGCTACTATTACTTTTGCCACCATTACCATTACTTCCATATTACTTTGCTACTAAATACTTTTCTGCAGATATTAAGTCTTTCAGGTGTGGTTGAATTGACAACTCAGCTGCTAGTACTTGAGAATATTCTTTGGCTCCCCTTGTGTCGAATCAATATATTTGGGTTGAATACTCTACCCTCAAAAACTGTTGCGATCTCCTATACTTCTGGGTTATCAAGACCGTTTTCTGGGACCGTTGCCGGGGAGCATAGCTCTACTCTCTGAGTCACTTAGGATTTATATCTATTCATCACTAAGAGGAATCTGAAAGATACTAGAACCAAGATTTTTCCCTCTACTACGATGAGAAGTAAGGAACTACCATCTAGCTCTGCTCTTGATTCCCCTTTTTGTTTTGAGTAAGCTATCGACACCTACACCTGCTATTGATTCTGATATGTCGCATGTTATTGAAGATACTACTTCCTCTATGAATGATGCTTATGATGCTACTACCTTGCTTGATAAAACTGTGCCACTTGGTGAATTACTTGATGAACTCCTTGCTAGAGTTAGAACTATTGATTATGCTGAAGAAGATGATATTTCTGAAACTGATGAAATTATTGAAAGTGAAACCTTTGAGACACATGTTAGATATAGATCTCCTAGATATGAATTGCCTGTTATGCCTGAGGGTTATGTTATGGATGGAGAGGTAGCTAGGGACTTTCTTGCTTGTAACGATAGAGATGATCTTAAGAAATTATTATCCAATTGGAAATAAAAATCTTTGAATGCTAGAATGCAATATGATCCTAAGTTTGCTACTTCACCTATCTTTGTTACTGATAAGGATTATGAATTCTTTGTCAATCCTGAGTTAATTACTTTGGTTGAATCTGATCCTTTCCATGGTTATGAATCTGAATCTGTTGTGGCACATCTTACTAAATTGAATGATATAGCCACCCTATTTGCTCATGAGAAATAAATTCGCTATTACTATATTCTTAAGTTGTTTCCTTTCTCGTTAAAGGGTGATGCTAAGTTATGGTTTAATTATCTTGCTCCTGGTTGTTCGCGTAGTCCCCGGGATATGATTACTACTTCTCTGAAAAAAAAATCCCTGCTCGTAAGAAACAAGCTGCTTTAAAGGAAATATTTAACTTTGTGCAAATTGAAGAAGAGAGTCTCCCGCAAGCTTGGGGGAGGCTTATCCAATTACTTAATGCTTTGCATGATCATCCTCTCAAGAAAGATGAAATACTTGATATCTTTTATAATGGACTAACAGATGCGTCGAGGGACCACCTAGATAGTTGTGCTGGTTGTGTTATCAGAGAACGAATAGTTGAGAAAGCTAAATTACTATTGAAAAATATAATGAGTAATGATAATGAATGGACTCTTCCTGAACCAACTCCTAAGCCAACTCCGAAGAAAAGAGGTATTCTATTTCTCAGTCCTGAAGATATGCAAGAGGCAAAGAAATCTATGAAAGAGAAAGGTACTAAAGCTGAAGATATTAAGAATTTACTACCTATTGCAGAAATCCATGGTCTTAATGTCCCGACGCAGGTAGTAGAGGTAAATTCTCTCTATAGATTTTATGAAGGTGATATCCCTCATAATTAGTGTGCTAGTCAATGCTTGGATGAGTTTGCTAATTTTGTTGTTAAACAAGAAAATTTCAATGCTTATGTTAGTAGACAATTGAAACGTAATGCTTATATGCTTGACTGCTTGGGTGCTTATATGAGTAGAACCATTAATGATCTTAAGATTATTCATAAGCATGCTTCCATGATGAAAACTCAAGTAGAACAACTTCTCAAAGCTCAGAATGAATTGTTGAATGAGTTGAATAGTAAGAACAATGATAATGTTGTTAGGGTCATGAATAGAGGAGGTAAAATGACCCAAGAACCTTTGTATCCCAAGGGCCATCCTAAGAGAATTGAGCAAGATTCTCAGAGAATTAATACTGATGCGCCTAGTCCTTCAGAAAGGAAAAATAAAAGTGATAGGACTTTGCATGCTTCTAGTGAACCTGTTATAGACACACCTGAGAATCCAAATGATATTTCTATTTTTGATGCTGAGACACAACCTGGTGATGAACACGAACCTAGTTATAATGTTAATGATGATGTTCATGTGGATATTCAACCTAGTAATGATAATGATGCGGAGATAGAACCTGCTGTTGGTCTTGATAACCCACAATATAAGAATCAACGTTACAATAAGAGAGACTTCATTGCTAGGAACCATGGTAAAGAAAGAGAACCATGGGTTCAGAAACCCATGCCCTTTCCTCCTAAACAATCCAAGAAAAAGGATGATGAGGATTTTGAGCGCTATGTTGAAATGCTTAGACCTGTATTTTTGCGTATGTGTTTGAATGGTATTCTGAAAGTGTCCCCTTATGCTAAGTATATGAAAGATATTGCTACAAATAAAAGAAAGAGACCGAAAGCTGAAATTTCCACCATGTTTGCTAATTATACTTTTAAGGGTGGAATATCAAAGAAACTTGGAGATCCGTAAATACCAACTATACCATGCTCTATTAATAGAAACTATGTTAAAACTGCTTTATGTGATCTTGGAACCAGTGTTAGTGTTATGTCTTTCTCTTTATATCGTAGACTTGAATTGAATAAGTTGATACCTACTGAAATCTATTTGCAAATGGCTGATAAATCAACTGCTATACCCATCGGTATTTGTGCGGATGTACCTGTCGTAGTTGCAAACGTTACTATCTTAACAGACTTTGTTATTCTTGATATTCCTGAGGACTACATGTTGGGGAACGTAGTAATTTCAAAAAAATTCCTACGCACACACAAGATCTTGGTGATGCATAGCAACGAGAGGGGAGAGTGTGTCCACATACCCTCATAGACCGAAAGCGGAAGCGTTAGCACAACGCGGTTGATGTAGTCGTACGTCTACACGATCCGACCGATCAAGTACCAAACATACGACACCTCCGAGTTAAGCACACGTTCAACTCGATGATGTCCCACGAACTCCGATCCAGCAGAGCTTTGCGGGAGAGTTCTGTCAGCACGACGACGTATGATGGTGTTGATGATGCTACCGACGCAGGGCTTCGCCTAAGCACCGCTATGATATTACCGAGGTGGAATATGGTGGAGGGGGGCACCGCACACAGCTAAGAGATCAAGGGATCAATTGTTGTGTCTAGAGGTCCCCCCTCCCCCGTATATAAAGGAGCAAGGGGAGGGGGCCGGCGGCCTCATAGGGTGCGCCCCAAGGGGGGAATCCTACTCCTACTAGGAGTAGGTTCCCCCTTTCCTAGTCCAACTAGGAGGGGAAGGGAAGAGGAGGAGGGGAGAAGGAAAGAGGGGGCTGGCCCCCAAAGCCCTAAACCAATTCAGTTTGGGCCTAGGGGGGCGCACCCCACACTTCCTTGCTGCCCTCTGTTTCCACTAAGGCCCATGAAGGCCCATTGACCCTCCCGGCGAATTCCCGTAACTTTCCGGTACTCCGAAAAATATCCGAATCACTCGGAACCTTTCTGGTGTCCGAATATAGTCGTCCAATATATCGATCTTGACGTCTCGACCATTTCGAGACTCCTCGTCATGTCCTAGATCTCATCCGGGACTCCGAACTACCTTCAGTACATCAAAAGACAAAAAACTCATAATATCGATCATCACCAAACTTTAAGCGTGCGGACCATACGGGTTCGAGTACTATGTAGACATGACCGAGACACGTCTCCAGTCAATAACCAATAGCGGAACTTGGATGCTCATATTGGCTCCTACATATTCTACGAAGATCTTTATCGGTCAAACCGCATAACAACATACATTGTTCCCTTTGTCATCGGTATGTTAGTTGCCTGAGATTTGATCGTCGGTATCTCAATACCTAGTTCAATCTTGTTACCGGCAAGTCTCTTTACTCGTTGTGTAATGCATCATCCTGCAACTAACTCATTAGCTACATTGCTTGCAAGGCCTATAGTGATGTACATTACCGAGAGGGCCCAGAGATACCTCTCGAACAATCGGAGTGACAAATCCTAATCTCAAAATACGCCAACTCAACATGTACCTTCGGAGACACCTGTAGAGATCCTTTATAATCACCCAGTTACGTTGTGACGTTTGGTAGCACACAAAGTGTTCCTCCGATAAACGGGGGTTGCATAATCTCATAGTTGTAGGAACATGTATAAGTCATGAAGAAAGCAATAGCAACATACTAAACGATCAAGTGCTAAGCTAACGAAATGGGTCAAGTCAATCACATCATTCTCCTAATGATGTGATCCCGTTAATCAAATGACAACTCATGTCCATGGTTAGGAAACACAACCATCTTTGATCAACGAGCTAGTCAAGTAGAGGCATACTAGTGACACTATGTTTGTCTATGTATTCACACATATATTATGTTTCTGGTTAATACTTCTAGCATGAATAATAAACATTTATCATGATATAAGGAAATAAATAATAACTTTATTATTGCCTCTAGGGCATATTTCCTTCAGTCTCCTTTGCACTAGAGTCAATAATCTAGTTCACATCACCATGTGATTTAACACTAATATTCACATCTGCATGTGATTAACACCCATAGTTCACATCGTCATGTGACCAACACCCAAAGGGTTTACTGGAGTCAATAATCTAGTTCACATCGATATGTGATTAACACCCAAAGAGTATTAAGGTGTGATCATGTTTTGCTTGTGAGAGAAGTTTAGTCAACGGGTCTGTCACATTCAGAGCCGTATGTATTTTGCAAATATTGTATGTCTACAATGCTCTACATGGAGCTACTCTAGCTATTTGCTCCCACTTTCAATATGTATCCAGATTGAGACTTAGAGTCATCTGGATCGGTGTAAAAGCTTGCACCAATGTAACTCTTTACGATGGGCTCTTTTATCACCTCCATAATCGAGAAATATTTACTTAGTCCTCACTAAGGATATTCTTGACCACTATCCAGTGATCTACTCTTAGATCAAAATTGTACTCCCTTGCCAAACTCAGAGCAAGGTATACAATAGGTCTGGTACACAGTATAGCATACTTTATAGAACCTATGACTGAGGCATAGGGAATGACTTTTCATTCTCTTTCTATTTTCTGCCATAGTCAGGTTTTGAATCTTACTCAACTTCACACCTTGCAACACAGGCAAGAACTCCTTTGACCGTTCCATTTTGAATTACTTCAAAATCTTATCAAGGTAGTATTCATTGAAAAATCTTATCAAGCGTCTTGATCTATCTCTATAGATCTTGATGCTGAATGTGTAAGCAGCTTCACCAAGGTCTTTCATTGAAAAACTTTTATTCAAGTATCCTTTTATGCTATCTAGAAATTCTATATCATTTCCAATCAACAATATGTCGTCCACATATAATATCAGAAACTACAGAGCTCCCACTCACTTTCTTGTAAATACAGGCTTCTCCAAAAGTCTGTATAAAAGCATTTATTCCAACTCTAAGAGGCTTGCACCAGTCCATAAATGGATCGCTAGAGCTTGCACACTTTGTTAGCACCTTTCGGATCGACAAAACCTTCTGGTTGCATCATATACAACTCTTCTTCTAGAAATCCATTCAGGAATGCAGTT